>NC_083718.1:162998908-163599908 GCF_028564815.1 Eubalaena glacialis | reverse complement strand
AAGGGAGAAAAAAAAAAATCAAAGAGACTGGATGGCAGGACTTTTTTCCTGAAGACACTGGAAGAGCAAGCTCTTGGTTGGAGCATTAGGCAGGGGATTTGGGACAATGAGGCTGGCAAGGTTGGAACGCCAGACTTCTCTAAACAGTTTTGAGAGCACATCACTTGAAAAGAAGTCTCCAGCCCCGAGCTGCTGCTGCTGCCCCCAGCTCCCCTGTGGCGGGGAGGGCACCAGGTCACTGCATCCAGAGGGGCCCAGAAGGGGAAGGAGGCATAGCCTCCACTGCAGCAGCTGCACCCACTATGCAGAGCATCAAGTGTGGGGTGGTAGGCGATGGGCTGTGGGCAAGACGTGCCAGCTCATCTGCTACACAACCACCGCCTTCCCCAAGGAGTACCTCCCCATAGCGTTCGACAGTTATAGCGCCTGCAGTGCCGGCGCACACTGAACCTGCACCTGTGGGGCACAGTGGGCCGGGAGGAGTAGGGCCGCCTCCACACACTCTCCTACCCTCAGACCAATGTTTGTCATCTGTTTCTCCACTGCCAGTCCGCCCTCCTATGAGAATGTGTGGCACAAGTGGCATCCAGAGGTGTGCCACCACTGCCCCGATGTGCCCATCCTCCTGGTGGGCACCAAGAAGGACCTGAGAGCCCAGCCTGACACCCTATGACGCCCGAAGGAGCACGGCCAGGTGCTGGCCAAGCAGATCCATACTGTGCGCTACCTCGAGTACTTGGCCCTGCAGCAGGATGGCATCAAGGAAGTGTTTGCTGAGGCTGTCCAGGCCGTGGTCAACCCCATGCCTAGCAAGCGTGGGTGGTCCTGTGTCCTCTTGTGACCCTGACACTCAGCTTGGAGGCTGCCCCTGCCCCCCACCAGTTGTGCCTTTGTGCCTTGTCTGCCCCCAGCTGTGCCTTTACGACTAATTCTGGCACCCCTTGCCAAGGGGGCTCCCCGAAAGCCTTTTCTCCTTAAGGAGGCCCAAAGGGAAAGGGGCTTTGGGCCCTGCCCCACTCTGCTTGGGAACATTAGGTATTCTCGAGAGCTCACCAAGGCCAAGGTCAGACCCCTCCCCAAAAAGCCAACCCAGCGCCCCCTCCCCACTTTCCTCTACTGACCAGTTGATCCAGCTTTCCACACAGATGTTGCTGCCTACTGTGGTGACTTCTCTCAGGTTAGGAGCTCTCAGCCATCCCTAACCTCTCCCTCGCTGCTCTTCAAATTGCTTCCCCCTCAAGATTCTCTCTCCCTTCCCCAGAGAAGGAGCCACAGAATCCTAAGATGAATGTGCCCTAACCTACCCCCCCGACCCCCCCCCACCCCGTGTGCTCAGGCCTTTTGCATCCACTGACTGACTCGGCCCCACCCCCACCCCCTCCGGGATCCAAGGGGCCCCACCTACTCCCATCAGCATCAATAAAACCTCCTGTCTCCAGGGGAAAAAAAAAGGAAAAGAAGTTCTCAGCCCAAACCCCCCAAAATAAATATTTATTTACAAGTTATTTATATGTACAACTAATGTAATATTATGCTCTTTATAAACATTAACACACAAACAAGAAATTAAAAAACACAAAAATTAGAAATATTCTAGTATTTTCTTCCCACTCCCGCAACGTATCGTATCACACACTGCCTATGTTACCTCCCCCCCCAGCCCCTCCCCCCCACCATCACTTCGGAGCCCCTGCTGTAATCAAAGGGAGCCTTTGGAGTTTCTGAAACAGAGGAGGGGCATGGTCTCTGACGACTTTCCCGAATCCGCAAAGTAAAAACAGACTGAGACATCAAAGAACTGCAATTGCCTTAGAGCGCTTTCCACGTGCCAGGAAACGCCTCAGTGCTTTAATATAACTCATTTAATCCCTAAAGCAACCCTACTCTGTACGTACCATTATTGTCTTTTAAGATATTTTTATCTTAAGATGAAACCGAGGCACAGTGAGGTTAAGAAACTTTGCCAGGCTGACACAGAAGTGGCGGAGCCAGAATTGGAACCCACCCTGGGTGGGTCCACACTCCATGAGCTTAACCGCTACTGGAGGGGGATGAGGGGGGCTCCCTTGGTTAAGTCCCTCACCAATCACTGCTGTCGTGAGAATCCAAGGTACAGCGCGAGGAGGCAGCAGGAAATCACTAACCGCCGGGCCACCTCTCACTCAGTTGTCTAGGCAAGCTCGGCTTATCCGCAGTCTCCGGAAGCCAACTCAGCCGGTCGCGCAGGCGCAGATCGACAGGCTTGGTTTCTATGGTTCCAGGGCGCGACTGCGGAAGGCAGGTCGGCTCCCGTCGTCGCGCTGCAAGCGTCGCGCTGCGGGCTTCCTTTGCGGCAGGCCTCATTGTCGCCTGAGGATCTTCTAGTAGCGGCGGCCAGCAAGGAGTCAAGGGCACGGCTCCTAGACGGTAGGGGCTGCGTTTGTTTGCGGGGCGATTGAGCCTAAGGAGCTTCCTTCCGAGATCTCTTTAACAGATTTCCTCTTGGCTTGCTGGGTGTCCGTTCTCCCTGGCCGTGTTTTCTGCTTTTCCAGGCCTCTTGGTCCACACAGCCAGTGTCACCGAAGCTTGTAGACCGCGCGTCTCTCGGCTCTCTTTCCAGGTTAACGTAGCTTTCTGCCGGACTCATACTTTGGCCTTCTGTTTCTTAACCTGAAGTCCACGCCCCTTGTCCCGGCTTGCATGGCCCTGCGGGATTTGGGTCCCATCAACCTCTTCAGCTCGTTTCGTTCTTCCCGACATGCACTCTGCGCTCCAGCCACGTCTGGGTGCTCAGTGTCCCCCAAACATACCCAGCACCTCCGGCTGTAACTCGTGCTGTGTGTGCCCTACTGGACTACTCTGCTCACGCAGCTTCACTTGGCAAGCGCAACCCATATCAAAGGCACTTTCCAGTCTCCTGGGCAGAATTGGTGCTTCCTCCTTCGAGCTCTACCTCTTGTGCTCTTCCATTGGGTTCCCAATTCCACATGTGTGTCCCCATTTTAGTGCTTAGGTTGCAGCTGCTTTTCCTCCCCATCCCAGTGTCTGGAACGTTATTACTAAGCAAATGACTGAAAGAATGGGTAGAAAAATTTTAGATTACATTCATTTGTAAATCTGCCACTCATAGGTAACTATTGACCCTTTTTTGTGCTTTCTTCCAGTCTTCTTTTGCAGGCAGTTTTGTTTTTTTGGGGGGGGCATTATTGTAATCCCCCCCCTTTTTTTTTCATTCAATATTCAAGTGTATGTTTCATGTGTATTATTCTTTTCCCCTCATGTTCTACCAAATAGGTACCAGATTTGATTATCCATTTCTCTATTGTTGCACTTTAAAGTTGTTTGAAATTCTTTTTTTTTTCCAACAGTTACTGAGCTCCTACCTGGTCCCTGCCCTCAAGGCACTCATTGTTCAGTAGGGGAGGCATTCATGTAGATAGTGCATTACAGGGGTGTGCTAAGTACAATGAAAAGTCGATGATGCTGTGCTAACACAGGAGGGACATACCCATTTCAGGATGGCTTCTTAGAAGTGTCATCTAAGTTATATGGATCGAAAAATGTAAAGAAATGTTTTCATGCTTGTGCTTTTTTGTTTATTTCAGTTATTTCTTCAGATCTATCTCAAAGAATTGGGATTACTGAGTCAAAATATAAACACTTTTTTTAACTTGATAAAAATGACCTTAACAATATAGAGGATTTTAATGCATTGTTTTTTAGTTCTAGTTGTCTTTTCCTTGAGTTTTGTGAAAGCACAGAAATTGCTCATCTACCGTAAACTGGAAGAACCTGTCTAATGAAAAAGTTTGGGGAGAAGTTGGGAGAGTAGTATAAAATATCTTTCTTGAGAGCTGTGTATCTAAATTATTTCATTTTTTTCAGAAGTTTCTCATTTGATTGGAATTTTACGGCATTCTTTCTTTCTTTTTCTTCCATTTCAGCCATGCCTTTCTTTGATGTGCAGAAAAGGCTGGGTCTTGACTTAGACCGCTGGATGACAATCCAGAGTGCTGAGCAGCCTCACAAGATTGCAGGTCGATGCCATGCTTTTGAAAAAGAATGGATAGAGTGTGCACATGGTATTGGTGGTATTCGCGCGGAGAAAGAGTGCAAGATAGAATTCGATGATTTCGTAGAGTGTCTGCTTCGACAGAAAACGGTGAGGAAGTGATGGAGACAGGCACTGAATTACTTCCTCATTTCTTTGGGGCTACTTTTAAGTGCTTTTAATTGGTCACTGGACATTAGTTTGCCCAATGTGAATTGGCAAAACTTTTGTGGTGAAACTCCTTCCCTACTTAGGTACCATGTCAAGGAAGTTAGAAGCCTTCAGATCTGAGAAGGGCCTCTTATTCCTCAGTGTTCTTCCTAATGTTCTCACATATTTTCCTTAGCATTGTACCCTGCTGCAGCGACCAGGTTAGAAATTGCATGTGTATATTTCCATTTTTGCGTAGGCTATAAAGTAAAGAATACCAACCAGCATTGGGTGTTTGTCCTTGAAAATCTTTGGGTGAATATATTTCAAATTCATCAAACCCTCATTGGGGAAGAGATTAAAATCCTGTAGATCTATTACACTGAAACTGATAAAACAATCTCTGGATTGATTTCTACTCTGGGGAGGATGAAGGTGTTAATGAGATTGCTTTAGGTGAGCCTGACCAAAAATGCAGGGGGAAAAAAAAGTTAATAGCATGGTGTCTACTTCCTCAAGAGTTGAATGAATTGCATAACATGTAGGGCCCTGTTCTCCCTTAGAGAAGAAATCTTTGGCTGTGGGCCGTCATTTTGCCTATTTCTGTGCTCCAGATATAACAAATATAAATGTTTTTATTACTCTTAACTCCTTGGGGTTCAGGGATACATTTTAGATTTTCAGTTAAATGTTTCTCAAAGTTACCTGTATCAAAATTTTAAAATTTCTTGTCTTTTATAATCTGCTCTTGGCATTTGGATTATGTGAAGCCAAATTTGGAAGGAATGAAGGGGTGTCAGGTAATAATTTTGTATTGATCTCTAAAGGAATATTGATCATTGAGTAATATTGTAGTATTACTGAGGGACAAGGAGTGGGTCATGGTTGGCCACCTACCAGCTATTTAGTTCACAATATGTCTTAACTTGTCTTCTGCGGGCCCCACTTATTCCTTGCTCAGATTAAGACTTTACTCATTATGGAAAATTAACACCAAGAAGAGACAGTGTGATGAGACGGGAAGAACATTAGATTGGGAGTTTGGAGAGCTTGATTTTGATGCTGGTTTTGCCACCACTAGTTTCGTGACTTTGAGCAAGTCATTTCTCTTCTAGTCTTGGTTTCCTTATCTGGAAATATAAAGTGTTACTCTAAGGTCACTCCTCATCCTGTGAATTTATGAACAGATATGTTACCATTTTGGAGGTCATCTAAGTGAAGAAGCTAGTGAATCAAGGAATTAGAATCAAGCACTCTTCTAAGTTCTTAGAATGTAATAATGCATATATTTCTTACAGTAACCTCCTGTGAGATGCATTACGTTTATTTTCCCCACTGTGTGATTAAAAAGTTGAAGCAAGGAAATATTAAGGCCATTACCTAAGGTCATATAGCCCAGTAAGAGGTGGAAATGGCATTTGAACCTGGCAGTGCCGGTTCCAGACCCTGTGCTTGTATCCAGAACACCAAGTGGTGATTGGTTCTAGCTGGGAGAAAGATTTGACATATGATGGTGTGATAGCTCAGCCATGACTAGTCTGTTGGGAGACTCTTTAATAGAGAAATGTTAAGAATACAGTTTTTATTATTTATTTATTTACTTATTTATAAAATAAATTTATTTATTTATTTATTTATTTTATTTTTGGCTGCATTGAGTCTTCGTTGCTGCACACGGTCTTTCTCTAGTTGCAGCGAGCAGGGGCTCTTTGTTGTGGTGCGCAGGCTTCTCATTACGGTGGCTTCTCTTGTTGCGGAGCACGGGCTCTAGGTTCATGGGCTTCAGTAGTTGTGGTGCACGGGCCTAGTTGCCCCGCGGCATGTGGGATCTTCCCAGACCAGGGCTCGAACCCGTGTCCCCTGCATTGGCAGGCACACTCTCAATCACTGCGCCACCAGGGAAGCCAAAGAATACAGTTTTTAAAATGGTTATTGTTGGGGCTTCCCTGGTGGCGCAGTGGTTGAGAGTGTGCCTGCCAATGCAGGGGACACGGGTTCGAGCCCTGGTCTGGGAAGATCCCACATGCCGCGGGGCAGCTAGGCCCGTGAGCCACAACTACTGAGCCTGCGCGTCTGGAGCCTGTGCTCCGCAACAAGAGAGGCCGCGATAATGTGAGGCCCGTGCACCGCGGTGAAGAGTGGCCCCCACTTGCCGCAACTAGAGAAAGCCCTTGCACAGAAATGAAGACCCAACACATCCATAAATAAATAAATAAATAAAAATAAATAAAAATGGTTATTGTTTATATTAGTATTTAGGATACCTAGAGTTTTTTTTCCTGCTGAAGTTACATCCTAATTCTTTTTTTTTTTTTTTTTTTATTTTATTTTATTTTTGGCTGCATTGGGTCTTCATTGCAGTGCGCGGGCTTCTCACTGTGGTGGCTTCTCTTGTTGCAGAGCACGGGCTCTAGAGCGCAGGCTCAGCAGTTGTGGCGCACAGGCTTAGTTGCTCCGCGGCATGTGGGATCTTCCCTTCCCGGACCAAGGCTCGAACCTGTGTCCCCTGCGTTGGCAGGCGGATTCTTAACCACTGCGCCACCAGGGAAGCCCCCTAACTAATTCTTTAAAGTTCATGGGATGTTTAATTGGACATACTACCTTTTCATGCCTTTGTGAAAACCTAGTCATTCACTCAGAAAATATTTATTGGATCACCTATTCTGTCAGGAACTATTCCAGGTACCGGAAATATAGCAGTAAGCAAAAGCCTCTGCCCTAATGGAGCTTATATGCAGGGCAGTGGGGCAGGGGTGGGGGTGACAGTGAGTGGTGGGATACAGAAAATTTACAAACAAGGGAAGATAGTGTGTCAGGTGTTGATAAGTGCAGTGGTGAAAATAAACAGGAGAAGGATAGGAAGCAGAAGGCATGTATGCTCTTTTAAATAGAGTGCTACAAAAAGAGCTCAGTGATAGAAGACATTTGAGCAGAGACTTTGAGATAGTGAACCACATGCACATGAGGGAAGAATGTTCCGGGCAGAGGAAACAGCAAGTGGAAGGGTCTCTGAGCTGGAGCAGAGAGCCGGGGGAAGGGTATTAAGAGATAAAGTCAGAGACGTGGGCTTTTTAAGTCATTCCAGGGAAGGAGTCAGCTTTTCCTCTCAGTAAGATGAAAGCTGTTGGGTTTTGAGCCACGGAATAGCGCAGTCAGGATTAGTAAGTCTGTTTTCCATGTCACGGAATCCATGGATTAGGGTTCTCATACAATCTTGAATAGCATGGCTTTCCTCTATTGGGAATGTCCTACTGAGGAGAAGAGGCAGAACTCAAGGCTCTGCCTATCTGAGTGACTAAGTAGCTGAGCACATACCACTTCTCTCTTTCAGTGTGGTCCAGAGACCTCATTTGGCTATTTCTGCTTCATTCATACCCAGTGAACAGTCACCAGCAGCAGTGCCACCTTCACATAGAGAGGTCAGGAATATATAAGCTGTGAGATGATCTCAGCTTTTAATATTTTAAAAGATTTTAATATACACAAGTATACCTCTTAAAGCCTTTGGATCTGTATTGTTTTTGTAAATACCTGTATCCCTGTATATCATAGGAACATTTTAGTTATTAGTTTTCAGGAGATATTATTATATATACCAGAAATTTATTTGTTAAAAGCTTGGGAAATCGGTTCCTTAAAGAAGGGATTTATCCCAGAGGCCCTCTAGGATGAAAAACTTCCATAGTTTAAAAATGAAACCAATTTTTTATTCAGCTTCTCCAGCCCTCACTTTCCAGTGCATATCTTCCCCAAGTTTAAATACTTTCTTCCTTTGACAGATGAAACGTCTGAGTGCCATCAAGAGGCAGCGGGATAAGCTAATAAAGGAAGGGAAGTACACACCTCCACCTCAGCACCTGGGCAAGGAGGATCCTCGGCCCTGAGCAGAGCAGCTGCCGGTGGCTGGAGGCTGATTTTCACGTTCTCTCTTCTCTGCTGGAAACTTTACGTACTGAAAACCCTTTTGTGAAAGTGTCTAAAAATAAAGGATTGCTCTATCCTATTTGTTCTATATTCTCATGGATCATACTTCTCTATACTGAGGTTGCAACCTATTTTTTAAGTTTGAGAAAATGCGTTTATCTTAAAAATTAGCATCTAGGGAATAATAAGCAGCATTTAACGAATGCTTACTATGTAGATACTTTAAATATGGTAACTCATTTAAGAAGTTGCAGTGTTCCTTACTGTTTGATTCTGGTTTATTTTCTGTAAAGCACCAACTTGGGCCGGGAGGGAGAGGCAGTACAGAGGGTGGTTGTGTGTTTAAAGTCTGTGAAGTGTAACTTTAAGGCTAAGAAAATGCTAAGTTCAGATAACCTCATTTTGAAGAGGCAACACCATTGTTTCAGTTTGCCATCAGTGTTGTGCGTTATGTGTGTTATATATTAGTGGTATATTAGTACTTCTAACTGACATGCTTAGGAACATGTTTTCTTTGGTTTTTGTTTTTTATTTTATTTATTTATTTATTTTGGCTGTGTTGGGTCTTCGTTGCTGTGCATGGGCTTTCTCTGGTTGCGGCGAGCGGGGGCTACTCTTTGTTGCAGTGTGCGGGCTTCTCATTGCGGTGGCTTCTCTGTTGCAGAGCACAGGCTCTAGGCATGCGGGCTTCAGTAGTTGCAGCACGCGGGCTTGGTAGTTGCGGCACACGGGCCCTAGAGCACTCGGGCTTCAGTAGTTGTGGCGCATGGGCTTAGTTGTTCCACAGCATTTTGGATCTTTCTGGACCAGGGCTTGAACCCGTGTCCTCTGCATTGGCAGGTGGATTCTTAACCATTGAGCCACCAGGGGAGTCCCTAAAAACATGTTTTCAGATGTAGAAGGGAAGGTATGAACCCTAGAAAATTAATGTAAGTGTTGAGAATATAATGGAAACCTCAGATATCCTGCAGCCTTTCTTAAACTATTTTTTATTGTGTTAAAATACACATAACATAAAATATATCATCTTAACCATTTTTAAGTGTACAGTTCAGTGGTATTAAGTACATTCACGTTGTTGCACAACCATCACTACCATCCATCTCTAGAACTCTTCATCTTGGAAAACTGAAATTATATCCATTAAACAATAACTCCCTCTTCCCCCTTCCCCCTAGCACCTGGCAACCATTATTCTACTTTCTATCTCTGTGATTTTGACTACTCTTAAGTACCTCATTATGAGTGGAATCATACAGTATTTGTCTTTTTGTGACTGGCTTATGTCACCTAACATAATGTCCTCAAGCTTCATACATGTAGCATATATCAGAATTTCTTTCCTTTTCAAGGCTGATAGTATTCCATTGTATGTATATACTACATCTTGCTTATCCATTCATCTGTCAGTAGACACTTGGGTTGCTTCCGTGTTTTAGCTTTTGTGAATAATGCTGCTATGAATATAGGTATATAAATATCTCCTTGAGACCCTGCTTTCAATTATATTCCCACCAGTACTGCAGAAGAGTTCTAATTTCTCCACATCTTCACCAACATTTGTTATTTTCTGGGTTTTTTTGATAGCCACCTAATGGAAGTGAGGTATCTTATTGTAGTTTTTGTTTTTAATTTATTTTTAAATTAAATTTATTTATTTGACTGCATTGGCTCTTCCTTGCTGTGTGCGGCCTTTCTCTAATTGCAGCGAGCGGGAGCTACTCTTCGTTGTGGTGCATGGGCTTCTCATTGCAGTGGCTTCTCTTGTTGCAGAGCACGGGCTCTAGGCTTGCAGGCTTCAGTAGTTGTGGCTCACGGGCTCTAGAGCACAGACTCAGTAGTTATGGCGCACGGGGTTAGCTGCTCTGCGGCATGTGGGATCTTCCCAGACCAGGGATCGAACCCATGTCGCCTGCATTGGCAGGCGGATTCTTAACCACTGCACCACCAAGGAAGTCCTCATTGTAGTTTTGATTTGCATTTCCCTAATGACTAGTGATGTTGCATCTTTTCATGTGCTTATCGACCATTTGTATATCTTGTTTGGATATATGTGTACTCAAGTCTTTTGTCCATTTTTGAATTGAGTTGGGGTTTTTAAAACAATTTTTCCTAAAGTCCAATTTTCTGTTTTTTCTTTTGTTGCCTTTAATGTCATATCCAAGAAATCATTGCCAAATCCAATGTTGTGAAGCTTTTGCCCTATATTTTCCAAGTTTTATGTTTTTTAGGTCATGGGTCCATTTTGAATTGACTTTTAAAAATATAGTGTTAGGTAATGGTCCAACTTCATTCTTTTGCATGTGGATATCCAGATTTTCCAGCACCATTTGTTGAAAAGACTGTCTATTCCCCATTGAATGATCTTGGCACCCTTGTCATTTGGCCATATGTGTGTGGGTTTATTTCTGAACTCTCATTCTGTCGGTCCATGTTTCTGTCTTTTTGCCAGTGCCACACTGTTTTGATTACTGTAGCTTTGTAATAAGTTTCAAAGTCAACAGTCCTCCTGATTTGAGTTCTCCAGCTTTGTTCCTTTCAGGATTGTTCTGGCTATTCAGGGTTGCTTAAGATCCTATATGAATTTTAGGATGGGTTTTTCTATTTATGCAAAAAAATTGGGATTTTGACAGGGACAGAATTAAATCTGTAAATTGCTTAGGGTAGTATTGATATCTTAGTAAGTCTTCCAGTCCATGAACATGAGATTTCTTTCCACTTATTTATGTCTTTAATTTCTTTCAGCAGTGTTTTATAGTTTTCATTGTACAAGCCTTTCACCTCCTTAAGTTAATTCCTAAGTATTTTTTTAGATGCTATTTTTTAAATTTTTATTTTATGTTGGAGTATAGTAGATTTACAATGTCGGTGTACAGTAAAGTGATTCAGTTGTACATATACATATATCTATTTTTCAGATTCTTTTCCCATATAAGTTATTACAGAGTACTGGGTAGAGTTCCCTGTTCTATACAGTAGGTCCTTGTTGACTAGCTATTAGATGCTTTTTTTTTTTTTTTTTTTTTGGCTGCGTTGGGTCTTCATTGCTGCATGCGGGCTTTCTCTAGTTGCAGCGAGCGGGGGCTACTCTTTGTTGCAGTGCACGGGCTTCTCACTGCAGTGGCTTCTCTTGTTGTGGAGCACGGGCTCTAGGCATGCGGGCTTCAGTAGTTGTGGCACGTGGGCTCAGTAGTTGCAGCTTGTGGGCTCTAGAGCACAGGCTCAGTAGTTGTGGTGCATGGGCTTAGTTGCTCTGTGGCATGTGGGATCTTCGTGGACGAGGGCTCGAACCCATGTCCCCTGCATTGGCAGGCAGATTCTTAACCACTGTGCCACCAGGGAAGCCCCTAGGTGCTATTTTAAATGAAATTGTTTTTGCAATTTTTTTTTTTCAGATTGTTCATCGTTAGTCTTACAGCATTTTGAGTCATAAATGTCAGCTGTAAGGCTTGAATATAAGTTCTCCTCAAAAGGGAAAGTACATTGTGTCCTAGTCTCAATATTGGAAATAGGGGATTTGGCATTTGAGCAGGCCCTGCTTATTCATTGTGTTAGCCAAGCAGAGTTTTCTTAAACTAATCATTAATAAATCACAATGGAGAAGAAAACTGGAGGCCTTCCAGCAAGATCCTGTGCTGTGGCCCTGTGTTAGGTTGTTTTATTGTGCTCTAAACACACAAACTTTTCTGAATTTTTAAAGCCCCAAATGGCTTTAGGTGCATACATATTTATGGAAAAGCAGAGGCCAATTGGAAATGCCAGAGAGGAAAGTAGAATGTTAATCAAGGCTTAATGTAGGTACATGCTCTTTCATTCAAAGATATCTTTTATTCTTGAGCTCTGGGTTGTAGAATGAAGGGAATCCCATAAGATTGTATTTACCTAAAGGTAAAAAATGAGTGATAGAGAACACTTAGTTGTGTTTGTTGGAAAGCATTGCCTTGATGTGTTTACAGAATATCAGAAGCCTTCATTCACATCAGATACCCATAAACAAACAGCTCTGGGATAAGCAACCCTGCCTCTTGTCTTTGTATATTTAGCAAACTTTGTGCCTTAATTGCTTTTTTGAGAAAGTAGGACAGCAGTGTTATGGGCTGGTGAAAGCAAGGAGCCAGCTCCAAGACCCCTGTTCTTTAAGCATTTGAATAAGAACAAGCAGAGTTAAGACTGTATCTTTTTGAACAACTATGTTGGACTAGAATAGGACTGAGATTGGGGGGGCAGGAGGGAGAGAAAGCTGTGAGGTGCTTTGCTGTTGATGATTAAACACTAAGTTACTTGCTGCCCTTGCCCCATCTCTTCACTCTGGTAAATGGGACTCATAACTTCTTTGGCCTCTGCTTTTTAACCCTGACTGCCACAAGGGAAACCACTAAATATTTTGGCAACTGCATTTCAATTTTTCATTTAATTTTTTCTGAATAGGTAATTTATGTGGCTTAAAATTCAAACAGTACAAAGGATATATAATGAAAAATCTTCCCCAGGTATCCAGTTCCCCTCCCTAGAGGCAATCAGTGTTTTGAGTATCCTAGAGATTCTGTGTCTACACATATATACACACATTTTCTTTGCCCTTTTTGAAACAAATGGTAGCAAATTGTGCACATAGTTCATGCATTTTGCTTTCTGTCCTTACTGTATTTTCAGGAATGATCCATAGCAGGCACATGACCCAGTTGGAGCCAATGAATGACTCTTGCTTGGAATCCTGGAAGAGAGGAAGGATATTTCCTCTGGATTTAATGCTGAGGAGGTTTATTATTTATTGCTGACAAGCATAAATAATGTAGTTGTGCACATTCTCAGGGGTGATTACATTCTGGGACCCTATCAGAGTTGACTCTAAAGATGAACCCCAAATATCTAGAAGTGCAACCAACACCTTCCCAGCTCAAATTCTAACAAGATCAAAAAGCAGCACCTAGGAAGGTTGGCATTTAGGTTAATCACAGGTGAAATCAATCTAAAGTGGCAACTCAGCTCCAACCCTCCTCTAGGTAGAATCTGAATGATCACTTCCTTCAATGCTTAGAGGAAGGGATTTCTACTTTTGGGGAAATAAGCAAGAAGTATACTTTATTAGCTTCTGTTCTTTTAGAAACAGTATCTGGAATGCAATATGAAATTATGAGACATGCAAAGAAGTAAGAAAATGTTTGAAATTTATGAAAGTTTAAGAAAATTGTGACCCATAATCATGGAGAAAAAGTCAACCAAACTATTGTAAATATAAAGAAATCTGTTATGGACAAATGAAAATTCTAGAACTGAAAAGTACAATGTCTGAAATAAGCTCACTGAATGGTCTTAACAGTAGATGGGACACTAAAAGAAAGGATCAGTTAATATGAAGACAGATCAATAAAAATGATCAAGACTAAAGTAGAGAGGGAAGAAAGATTGTAGGGAAAAAAAAAGAATCAGTTATCTATGGAATAATATAAAGCAGATTTGTTGTTGTTCTTTTTGTCGTATGATTCCATTTATATGAAATGTCCAGAATCGGCAAATTGATAGAGACTGTGAAAGATGAGTGGTTACCAGGCAGGGACTGGGATAACTGCTAAGAGGTATGGGGTTTCTTCTGGGGGGATGAAAATGTTCCAGAATTTTACATAGGTGATGTGTAGGCTTGGACCAGTTCTTCACTGTGCAGGACTCTGTACAAGGCAGGATGTCCACCACATCCTCAAAAGGCCCAAAGTGTGACAACTGGGTGCCCTCCAGGCCACCCACCACCCTTTTCCAAACTGTCCCTTGGGGGAATCACTGACCAGGCTTGGGAGTCACTGCTGGGGATGGAGAAGTGGAAGACTGGGCTGAGCAGATCTCAGACTTTCCTTTCTGTTGCCCTCATGGCCCAAACAACTTTGTTCCACACCATCAGGGTTTTTGCTGAGCCAAGTCCAAAGTTCAGAAGCCCCAGAGTCTCAGAAGCTTTCTCATAACTCCAGGAAAGGAAAGAAGCCCCCATCTCAGGCAGAGGAACAATTTACGACCTCCTCTCAGACAACGTGCTGTGATGGGGCAATGCCAGGTTTCCAGGAAATCACTCCCCAAAGAAACGTAGGACAGATTCGCTAGTGAGTGCACCAACTCCACCATCACAGGGACAAAAAGGCACATGATTAAGAGGAAAGACAACAGGTAACTGTGGGTGAGATGAAGGTCCTACAGAACTTCTTTCTATTGACTGCACCTAACTGTGAGCTGGTTCATGTGCATGTAAAGCAGTCTACATACAATTGGAGTCTCAAAAGGAGAGGAAAGAGACAATACAGCATATGACATATTTGAAAACAATCTGAAAATGCAATTAAGAAAATTCCATTTATAATAGCCTCATAAAGAATGAAACAAAAAAAATTAGCAAAAAAAGGGTAAAACTGGAACTTCACTGGTGGCACAGTGGTTAAGAATCCACCTGCCAATGCAGGGAACATGGGTTCAAGCCCTGGTCTGGGAAGATCCCACATGCTGCAGAGCAACTAAGCCCGTGCACCGCAACTACTGAGCCTGCACTCTAGAGCCTGTGAGCCACACTACTGAAGCCTGCATGCCTAGAGCCCATGCTCCACAACAAGAGAAGCCACTGCAATGAGAAGTCCGCGCACCACAACAAAGAGTAGCCCCCGCTCACCGCAACTAGAGAAAGCCTGCGCGCAGTGATGAAGACCCAAGGCAGCCAAAAATAAGTAAATAAATAGATTAATTTTTTTAAAAAGGGTAAAACTTAAAGTACAAAATATTAGTGACGGAAATTAAAGAAAATCTTAAAAATGTAAAGGCATTCATGGATCAGAAGACAATATTGTTAGGATGGCAATACTTCTCAAATTGATCTACATATTCAGTATAATCCCTATCAGAATCCCAGCTAGCTTCTTTGTAGAAATCAACAAACTGATCCTAAAATTCATATAGAACTATAAGGGGCCCAAAATAGCCAAAACAATCTTGAAAATGAAGAAGAAAGTTGAAGGACTCTCACTTCCCAATTTCAAAACTTACTACAAAGCAACAGTAATCAAGATAGTGTGGTACTGGTGTAAGGATAGACATTTAGATCAATGGAATATAATTGAGAGTCCAGAAATTAATCCACATATCTATGGTCAATTGACTTTTGATAAGAATGCCAAGATTATTTAATGGGGAAATAATAGTCTTTTTAACAAATGGTGCTGGGACAACTGGATAATCCACACGTAAAAGAATGAAGTTGGACCCCTAGTTACCATATACAAATTAGAGTGTCTTTTCACAGACCCATCCTAGCACTGGATAAAATCAAGTTTCCACAAATTCAGGGAAATCAACGAGTAATATAACTGCCTGACAAAACAAAAATCAACTTCAGAAAATAACAGAAGTCAGAGTCTCTACAATTTTTATAATTCACATGTTCAATATTCACAATGTTCAATATACAGTAGACATGTTTACTGTAAACAGGAAGCGTGACCCATAGTAAAGGAAAGAGCAGTCAACAGAAACAGACCCCAAGATGACTCAGAAGTCCAATTAGCAGACCAGGACTTAAAAGCATGTATTAAAATTACGTTCAAGGGCTTAAAGGAAAAAATGATCATAGTGCATGAACGCATGGGAAATCTTAGAAAAGAAAGAAAAACACAGAAAAAGAACCAAATGAAATTTTAGAATGCAAAACTACAATATCTAAAATTTTAATTTCACTAGATGGGCATAACAACAAATTGAAGACAGTAAAAGAAAGTTTCACTGACATTAAAGATAGATCAGGACTTCCCTGGTGGCACAGTGGTTAAGAATCCGCCTGCCAATGCCGGGAACATGGGTTTGATCCATGGTCCGAGAAGATCCCACATGCCACGGAGCAACTAAGCCTGTGTACCACAACTACTGAGCCTGCACTCTAGAGCCCGCAAGCCACAACTACTGAGCCCACGTGCCACAATTACTGAAGCCCACATGCCTAGAGCCCATGCTCTGCAACAAGAGAAGCCACCGCAATGAGAAGCCCGTGCACCGCAATGAAGAATAGCCCCTGCTTGCCGCAACTAGAGAAAGCCTGCGCACAGCAATGAGGACCCAACACAACAACAAAAAAAGATCAAAGAGGGATAGCAAAAAAGACAATAAAGGGAATCTCAAAATCAGGTCACATGTGAGAAATCAGACACAAGAAAGTATATATACTGTATGATTTTATTCATAGGCATTTCAAGAACAGGAAAACCAATCTCTGGTAATAGAAAACAAAACAGTAATAGCTTAGAGAAGCTTTTGGATAGCATTCGATGGGGAAAAAAAATGAGAGAACTTTTCTATGGTGATTGTTCTATATCTTGATTGTAGTGATGATTAATATACACAATCATCAAAACTCATGAAACTGTGCACTTAAAAGCTGTGTATTTCACTGTATGTATGGAATTAACCTAAAAGAAGGCAGGAAAAAAGGAATAGAATAAAAAACCAGGTGAAATAAATAGGAAACATAGCAAAGTGGTATACTTAAATCCAACCATATTAATAATTAAGAAATGGTACATAGGGCTTCCCTGGTGACACAGTGGTTAAGAATCTGCCTGCCAATGCAGGGGACACGGGTTCGAGCCCTGGTCTGGGAAGATCCCACATGCCACAAAGCAACTAGGCCCGTGAGCCACAACTACTGAGCCTGCGCGTCTGGAGCCTGTGCTCCGCAACAAGAGAGGCCGCGATAGTGCGAGGCCCGCGCACCGCGATGAAGAGTGGCCCCCACTCGCTGCAACTGGAGAAAGCCCTCGCACAGAAACGAAGACCCAAAACAGCCAAAAATAAATAAATAAATAAATAAAATAAAATAAAAAAGAAATGGTACATACATGAGTAAATGTAAAGGTAGCTTTTTTCTTCTTTAATGTCTCTGAAAACTACAAAATGATGATGAGAGAAATTAAAGGTGACTGTGATAGGCTGCTTCTAAAATGACTCCCAGTGATCCCATCCCCTTACATGCATGCCCTATGTAATCGCCTTTTGTTGCATGTTGACCTGATTTAGTGACTTGCTCCTAACAAATAGAATATGGTGAAAGTGATGGAATGTCACTTCTGAGATTAATTTATAAAAGACTGTTAACTTCCATCTTGCTGGTTCTCTCTCTCCCTCACTCTCACTCACTCTTCTCACTTGCTCACTCTGAAGAAGCCAGCTCCCATGTTTTAACCTGCCTAGGACTTTGACACTGCCCCTCCTCCCCAGCCATCACCCAGCAGTAACAAGGTGACCCTCATCCATCCAGAGGAGGATTTTGGAAGAGAAGAAACTGATGAATGGAGTTTTTAAACCTGTGTATGAAGTCCAAGGCAGACTCCTGAGTGACCCACATGTCAAACTGAATAGAATCAATATGGCAAATATTTGAGAACTGAATTATAGTGTGGAATATCATGCAGCTTTTCAGATTGGTCTCTGGTAGCACACAAATGAAGCAGACCAGAATAGCACACAAACACTATGAAAATGAAATCATGTTTGGAATGATAGCCCACAAAATTAAGCCAGGACCTGCACACTAAACTAAGTAGGGTGACTGCCAGCTAAAATAGAAGATTTAAATAGGATCAGAGTTTTATAACATAATATGCAAAATGCCCAGGTTTCAATAGAAAATCACTCATCATCCCCAAAATTAGAAACTTGAATGAGAAAACATAATCAACAGATGCCACCAGCACTAAGATAATTTAGATGTTGGAATTATCTAACAAAGATTTTAAAGCAGTCATCATAAAAATGCTTCAACAAGCAATTACAAACTCTCTTGAAACAAAATAAGAATCTCAGCAAGTAAAGAAATACATAAAAGAACCAATCTGAAATTATTGAACTGAAAAATAGAGTAACCAAAGCAAACAATTCACTGGATGGCCTCAGGAACTGAATGAAAATAACAGAAGAAAGAACCAGTGAACTTGAAGATAGAAAAATAGCACAGTTCTAGAAGAAAATATAATAGAATGTATTCGTGGGCTGGGGTTGGCAAAGATATCTGACAAGGAACACAGAAATCACTAACCATTATAAAAAATTGATAAATTGGATTTCATCAAAATTAAGACATTGTTCATCAAAAGACACTATTTAAAAAATGAGTAGGTAAGCCAAGATTGGGAGAAATCTTCAAAATACATGTATCTGACAAAAGTCTTATATCCAGGGTATGTATATATGTGTGTGTGGGGTGGTGTATACACACACATATGTATATATTACTTATATTTCTGCAAATCTATAATTAGGGCTTCCCTGGTGGTGCAGTGGTTGAGAATCTGCCTGCCAATGCAGGGGACACGGGTTCGAGCCCTGGTCTGGGAGGATCCCACATGCCGTGGAGCGGCTGGGCCCGTGAGCCGCAATTGCTGAGCCTGCGCGTCTGGAGCCTGTGCTCTGCAACGGGAGGGGCCGTGGTGGTGAGAGGCCCGCGCACCGCGGTGAAGGGTGGCCCCCGCTTGCCACAACTGGAGAAAGCCCTCGCACAGAAACGAAGACCCAACACAGCCATAAAAATAAATAAATAAATACTTTAAAGACCTCTGTTATTTAAAAAAAAAAAAAATTAAATCTATAATTAAAAGGCTAACAACCTTAGGTGTTTTTTGTTGTTGTTCTTGGTTTTGGTTTTGTTTTTTTAATGGCAAAAGACTTGAATAAATACTTCCACAAAGGAAGATATATGCATGGTCAGTGAGCACATAAAAAGTGCTCAATATCATTAGTAATCAGGAAAATGCAAATTAAAACTATAGTGAGAGGGAGTTCCCTGGTGGTCTAGTGGTTAGCATTCAGCACTTTCACTGCTGTGGCCTGGGTTCAATCCCTGGTCAGGGAACTGAGATCCCTCAAGCTGTGTAGCACAGTCAAAAAGAAGAAAACAAAACAAAACAAAACAACACATAGTGAGATACCACTTCACACCCATTGGAATGGCCAAAATTAAACAAACAAGTGACAACACCAAATGTTGGTGAGGATGTGGAGCATCTGGAACTCTCTTGCATTGCTGGTAGAAGTATAAAATGGTGTTGCCACTTTGGAAAACTATTTTCCAGTTTCTTATAAAGTTAAGCATACATTTACTACATGATCAAGAAATTTCACTCCTAGATATTTTCTCAAGATAAATGAAAATATGTTTAAACAAAGTTCATAACATTCATGCTATGAACATGAATGTTCATAGCAGCTTTATACATAATAGTGAAAAATCCAAATGATCATCAGTATGATAAACTGTGGTATATCCATATAATGAAATACTATCTAGCAATAAGAATGAATAAACTATAGAAACACACAAAAACGTAGATAAATCTTAAAATCTTTATGCTGAGTGAAAGAAGCCAGACACAGAGTGCATGTTGTATGATTCCATTTATACAAAACTGTAAAAGACAAATGGAACCTAGAGTGATAGAAGATAGATCAGTGGTCGTGGGAGGGAGGAGGGAAGGGGACTGACTGGCAACCAACACAAGGGAACGTTTGGCATTAATGGAAATGTTCTATATTTTGATTGTGGTGGTGGTTGCATGAATGTTTACATTTGTGAAAACTCACAGAACTATATTATTTATTTATTTTTATTTGTTTATTAATTTTGGCTGTGTTGGGTCTTGTTGCTGCATGGGCTTTCTCTAGTTGCGGTGAGCGGGGTCTACTCTTCGTTGTGGTGCACAGGCTCCTCATTGCGGTGGCTTCTCTTGTTGCGAAGCATGGGCTCTAGGCGCGTGGGCTTCAGTAGTTGTGGCATGTGAGCTCAGTAGTTGTGGCTCGCGGGCTTTAGAGCACAGGCTCACTAGTTGTGGCACACGGACTTAGCTGCTCCACGGCATGTGGGATCTTCCTTGACCAGGGCTCGAGCCCATGTCTCCTGCACTGGCAGGCAGATTCTTAACCACTGCACCACCAGGGAAGTCCCAGATCTATATACTTTAAAATGTGTGCTTTTTATTTGTAATTTTACCTCAATTTTAAAATATCTTGGTTTATGGGACTCCAAAGCTTATATTTTTGAAAGGTATTGAATCCACATCTATCTATCTGTATTCTTTGGTTAGAGCATTGTATTTTGCAGATTTCTTCCAATCTTGGCTTGCCTATTCACTTTTTAAATAGTGTCTTTTGATGATTTATCAATGGAAATAAAAAATAAATTCTGTCCTTTGAGGGACTTCCAATTTAACCATAATTCAAAACAAAATAGGATAAATACAACTGGAGAGGCACTTTATTATTATTTTTTTTTTTTTTCATTTTTTTGGCAGCACAGCTTGCGGGATCTTAGTTCCCCAACCAGGGATTGAACTCGTGTCCCCTGTAGTGGAAGCGTGGAGTCTTAACCCCTGCACCACCAGGGAAGTACCCCCTTGTAGAGGCACTTTAAAAGGCTCTGAAGAGGAGCTCTTTCCTGAATTACCCTCTACTGAGCTTTATAGTTAAGTCACTTAAGCCTATCTGACTGATGTCCTAACATGAAGGGGGTTTTGGAGTGGATCATATCTAAGTTTTCTTCCAACACTAAAGTTCATTGATCTATGAACTTCCAGCTCATCCGATGCAGTTGCATTGAGGCCTTGAAAGATGGGGCAGGATTTCCACTGGTAGACTTGTGAGAGTGGCTATTCTGGCAGAGCATCGCATGGGCAAAGGTGTGGTCACTGGAAGCACAAGCTCTGCTCAGAGAAGAGCAAGAACTCCGTCTTTAGAGTGAACGTTAGATGTGTGTTGGGGAGCAGTGGGGAGAAAACTAAAAAGGTGGATGGGGCCCAACTGGGGCCATGACTGCCAGGCTGAAGACTCTTACCCAAGAGTACAAGGTTCCAGAAATATCTGGGAAAGAGGGGGCAGCAGAAGGAAGGCAAACAGGCAATAAATTTAGTCCTTCCCTACGTGCATGTCCCTCTTATTAGTGCTTACCTATGGGAAAAAGGTCACAGGTCTGAAAGATGCTGCAGTCTTACTCAACATCAGTGCTGTATTTGACCTAAAGCAGGTTCCTAAATGTTTTCCTTGGTCATATGAAAGACAGTCGCATGAGGATCAGGCTTTCAAAAGGAATTTAGAACAGCATTTCCTAAGTGTGCTGTAAAGAACTGCTTCTATGGGATGTCAATAGGTATTCTTTGGGGGAGTTGTAAGAGGTCAAATACATTAATGCTGAGTAAGCTGAGTTATTATCTTTTAACTGTAGAACGTTTTAGAACCTTCACTATGCTAATATGTTTTGTGAATCTCCAAGAAAAGGATAGAATATAACATTGCCCAATTGTATTTGGAGATAGAACCCATTTTTGATGAAGCATCTCCTGGGTCCAGTGTTCTATTATACACAGTTTGGAAAATAAAGGGATAGAAATTTCTTATCCACAAGGATGAAGAAGAGATTGGCCAACCTACTTTCATTTACCTAATATTTTTATTCAAGACATGGGATTAAGCATGAAACCAAGTACAAGATACTCTATTGGGCTTTGTGGAAGAGTTAAAGATGATAGAGCATGGCCCTGCCCTCATGGAGCTCACAGTACAGCGAGAGAGAAAATATGGGCAAAAATAAACAGTTCATGGTAGAAAGTACTTTTCAGTTTCATGAGGGAAACACATCTGCCTTGAGAGTGATTCTGCTGCCCCACTGGTGCCTGCAGGTTTGGGCACTGAAATGGCAGAGCTGACCAGGCTCTTGTTTGAATCCAGAACTACTTGTTTGAATCCATGAAGAGAAATAGAGCATTTTTATGCCTCTCCTTGGAGCTATTGAAACTTTCACATTACCAGGATCACCAGTCTGGCTGGAGCCACAAACACAGCATTCTTTGCTGTTTTAGAACACAAAGCTGCTTCCCCTCGGGGCTTTACTTTGTAGCCACTGAGAATCTAAGGCTTTTGCTGACCTACATGTTTCTATGGGCCAACTGGCTCACTCTGTAGGGCTTCCACAAGAATGGGCTGGGAGCTTAACTCTGGGTCATGTCCTGATTAGGGGTTTCTCAAGAGGAGGAATGAGCTAGCTGTTTCCTGAGGTGAGAGAGGGGAATTTTTTTTTCTTACTGTAACTGCTCGGAACAGTGTGTGCTAAAACAGAGTTTTGTGCTGGGAGAGAGAGAACATTTCTGCAGTGATGTAGTAGGATCCTTAAGGATGCTGCCAATAGCTCCTTTTCCGGTGTCACATCCAATCTTTGTTGTGGCCAACGCTTACTGGAAATCAAACACAAGTTCTGAAACAGAGATAGCAAGTCCAAACTCCTATGGTAATGTAAGAACTAGCAATACAAGCCTTTTGTCGGTATAAATACAGTCATTGCAAGAGGAGCAGGACCTATGGTCAGCTCATTACAGTGTCATTACATAAGCTCATCAGAGGGTCAGGGGATGCCTAGCTCCAGCCAATCGTTACCAAGCAGAAGTGCAGGCCAGGATGACTTAGCTTCCAGTGTTATATGAGAAACCAGAAGTCTACATTTTTATGGGAAATATGTGATTTTCAAGTGTTGCCTTTCATTTTTTAAAGGATGTGGAACAACTTCCACTTCTGGAAAGATGGAATAGATGTACTTTTCCCTATTCCTCCTACTAAGCACAGATAAAAATCCTGGACATTATATATTAAACAAACACAAGACTCTGAAAGAGAAGAAAGCAGACTGGCTAGGGACCTCAAGACCCAAGGAATGACTCAGCAGTGAGTTCCCTGAGTTTTCTTTTTGCCTCATATATGTCAGACTGGGTACTGGAGAAGCCAGCAACCCAAAAATGCCAATGGGTACAGGCAAAAGTCCCAAGAGAAAAGCCTGCTTTCTCTGGCCAAAGTACCAGAAAAGGAGCAGCCTAGAAAGACAGACAATCCTTAGACAATATTCCCTCTACTCCAGCCCCTCCTCTATACCCATCAGCGAAGGTCAGGTGGAAAGCCTAGACCTCTACCCTCCCCGGACTGTAATGAGGCATCTCCCCTCCCCTCTAGAGTGGTGCCAGAAGAGGCCTAGTTATCCACTCAGGATATTCACCACTGATCAGCAATAACAAGGTCATCTCTCCCCACAATGCCAATGGAGGAAGTGAGGAGGACCTCCTTCCTCTCTCAGCCAGTGTGATATCAGTGAAGACCTAATAGGACACCTGAACTCCCACCCCTTCCCAGAAATAAGTGTTAACAGAGGCCAAGAGAACCTGGACTTCCACACCCACCTGGCAGTAATGAGGCAGCATCCCCACTTTCCCACAGAAGCAATGTTAGAGGAGGCCTCCTAAAACATAAGATATAAACAAGATCCAGAGTCTTACAACACAATATCCAAAATTTCCAGCTCTTAATCAAAGGTTACTTGTCATACTAAGACCAGAAAAATCTGAACTTGACTAAGAAAAGACAAACTATAGACCCCAAAACCAAAATGACACAAACATTATAATTATCGGAAAAGGATTTTGAAACAACCATCATAAAAATGCTTCAATGTGTTCAATGACAGACACACTTGAAACAAATGAAAAAATAGAAACTCTCAGCAAAGAAATATAAAGCCTCAGCCAATAAATAAGAACTAAGTGGACATTTTAGATATAAAAATATACAATAATGGACATTAAAACTCAATGCATGGGCTCAACAGCAAAATGGAGAGGAGAGAGGAAAAATATCAGTGAACTTGAAGACAGAAAGTGAGTAATTCCTCAATCTGAACAGCAAAAAAAGATAGACTGGAAAACAACAAAACAAAACCAAACCAAAAAACCAATACATTGCCTCAGGGACATGTGGAACTATAACATGATCTAACATTCATGTCATCAGAGTCACAGAAGAAGAGGAGAAAGAGTATTCAAAGAAATAATGGCTGAAATCCCCCCAAATTTGGCAAAAAAACCATAAACCTACAGATTCACAAAGCTGAGCAAACCTCAAAAAGGATATTTATGCCAAGACACATCAGAGTCAAACCCGTGAAAATTAAAGTCAAAGGAAATAATCTTGGAAGCAGCCAGGGAGAAATGACACATTATTTATAGAGAGAAAATGATCCAAATGATGGCAGATTTCTTGTCAGAAACCATAGAGGCCGGAAGAAAGTAGCACAAGATTTTTCAAATGCTAAAAGAAAAGAACTGTCAATCTAGAATCATACCTGGTAAAAACATCCTTCAGAACTGAGGAAAAAAATCAAGACATTCCTAGATGAAGGAAAACTAGGAATTAATTTCCAGCAGACTTACCCTATAGGGATTGCTAAAGGAAGTTGTCTAAACAGAAAGGAAATAGTAACAGAAGGAATCTTGGAACACTGGGTAGGAAAAAAGAACAACAAAAATATAGGGACTTCCCTGGTGGTGCAATGGTTAAGAATCTGCCTGCCAATGCGGGGGACACGGGTTCGATCCCTGGTCCAGGAAGATCCCACATGCCTCAGAGCAACTAAGCCCATGTGCCACAACTACTGAGCCTGCACTCTGGAGCCCGTGAGCCACAACTACTGAAGCCCACATGCCTAGAGCCTGCACTCCGCCGCAAGAGAAGCCACTGCAATGAGAAGCCTGCACACTGCAATGAAGAGTAGCCCCTGCTCGCCGCAACTAGAGAAAGTCCTGCGTGCAGGGGGCTTTCAACAAAGACCCAACACAGCCAAAAATAAATAAATAAATAGAAATTTTAAAAAATAATAAATAAAAATAACTAACTAAATAAAAGTCATCCAATCTGTGTCTAAAAAAATAAATAAATAAAGATTTTTCGAGTAATCAAAAGTCAAAACAAAAACAAAAGCAAAACAAAATAAACAAAAGTGTGTGGACCGAACAAAATATGTTTTTAACCTGAGCTTTTCTAGACCAAACACTGGTATTTTCTACCTTTTGCCACCCAATACCTTACAAATCAACATCTATTACTGAGCGCTTCAATGCAAGGGTTCCCTTGCCTCTCCAACATCTGATAGGGAATACAAATAGGTCAGTGTTTACCAATGAAGTCGTGTAGAGGCCTGGTGGAGAGGAGGTAGAGGCTCTGACCTCCCCCATAATAGCATAATTTAGATTTTCTCTTGCTAACATATCTGGAACCATTCCCTCTCCTTGTGGTCCAAAGAGTAAGCACATAAAACCAGCCAACCCTAGGTTATATCCTCTCTGTCCTAGAGAATGAATGCTCCAGGACATCAGAGAAGAAAGTCTGGACCAGGGATGATTACTCTTTGTATCATTCAGGTTGTTATTTCTCTATATATATCTTGTTTCCCTATTAGACTGTGAGCTGGAGGGCAGGACTTTCCGATGTCTTTCTAACCCTCTCCATCCTTACAATCCAGCAGTCGCTGAAGAATCCTTTGCCACTGATGAATTGTAATGCCATTTTTTCAGGGGGATACACAGCTATTTATGATATGAAAGGGAAGTTCATATTTAAGAACAAATTGGTGAGTGGACTTGTTTTACATGAAGACAGTAGGTAAAATACTTAGATAGAAGCCTTTCATGTCCCAGACCAACCTACTTAGCTTCAGACAATTTATCATTTTAGCAACCAAAGACCACTTCTAGGAATAGAGCCTAGAGAAATAATAGCATACGTACATAAAAATGCATGTAGAAGAATATTTGTTGTAGCATGGTTTGGATTTAACAAATTGCAAATAATCAAAATGTCAAAGAGGAAATAGTGAAATAGATTATGGCATACCCCAAATGTCATACTAAGTAGCCATAAAAAAGGAGAGGCAGACCTTGAAAATTTTCTACATTAAAGGAAATGCAAGACGTCTAAAATAACGAACAAAAACATGATTGGTGAAAGGTTAAAAGAAAATGCAAGCTTCAGAGTTCAGGTATATTACATACATATATTTTCTTTGAAATTATCTATATAAATATAAATATGTGAACTTGGGAAAAAGTCTGGAAGATACACAATAACACTTCGACAGTAATGGATTTTGGGATCTAGGACTAGAGGCAAATTTTTACTTTTTACTTCAGGGAATTTTTTTTTAACTAGTAGGATTTAAAGAAATACACTTAGACCCATGAAAAGATGCTCACTCTCACCCACAGTAAGAGCAATGCAAGCTAAAACTAAACCGGCATTTCATTTTTCACCTTTCAGACTATCAGGGATCAAAGATTTTGGTAATATTGTTTTGGTCAGAATATGGTAAGCAGATCTTCTCATACACTTCAAGAGGGAGTATAAATTGGTACACACTCAATGCTGAGGCAATTTGGCGATATCTATGAAAATTATAAATGCATATACCTTTTATACCTTTTGACCCAGGAATTTCACTTCTATAAATTTATATTTCAGATAGGACACATGTGAGAATTGACATATATGCAAGGTTATTCATGGTAGCACTGCAATAGCAAAAGATTTGAAATCACCTAAAAGTCCAACAGTAGGGTACTGGTTAAATTAATTATGATACAACCATACAATGGAATAACATGCAGCTGTTTATTAAAAATAAATTGATTATTGTGGTCAAGAAATGCAATGTCTTGATTGGCTTAGGCTTAGCTTACAAGATCCCTCCCACTGGGTTGGGGAAGAAGCCCTGAGCTTGAATCCTGGACCTTTGTCTCTTTCCTGTAACCAAGCCTTACCTTGGGCCAGTCCCGGGAACTTGGTCCCTGCCTTGTACTCTTGTCTGATTTCACTTCAATGCCTTCCCTCTGGTTGGGCTTTGACCAGCCCTCTCAGAGGCTCTAGAGTCTATTCATCCATCCATTCAATAAATATTTATTGAGCACTATTATGTGCCAGATGGTATTCTGGAGACTGCGGGTATAGCAGTGACCAAACAGGCACAAATTGCCTTCATAGAACTTACAATCTCCCTTGGAACCAATCCCCATGGCTGAGCTCCATTTTCTGCTGCTTATGTCCACAGTCCTTTGCCCAAATGAGAAAAGATCTGCAAAGCATCTATCTTTATTCCTGACACCTAAAAGACAGTGTGGCATCATAGAACGTAGTCAGTTTGGGGAGCTTATGACTTCCCTATGGCACTTACAAGCTATGAGACCTTGCACAAGCCACTTATGCTTTCTGAGCCCTAATTTCCTCATCTGTAAAATGGGATGATGACAACACATACCTTGTAGGGCGGTAAGGACTGAATATACTGATATTTGCGAAGCATGTGGCACCGTGCCTGAACAGTAAGGGTTCAACACACGGTAGATGTTTGAGTTTTGTATGTCAGAACCAGGAGCCTTGTGCAGAGGGCTTGGAAGGGAGAGTGACTCAGCATCCAGGAACTGGGACAGGAGAACAGAAGAGCGTAAAGGAGAAGCAGGCTCTAGGCAGCTGTCCCCAGCCGGAGCACAGGAGCTCAGAGCGGATGGAGAAGCGGCAGACGGTGGGCAGCAGCCCTCCCAGGATCATCTCTGCCCTGGGGGGGGGGGGTTCTGAGAGCAACTAGCAAAGAAGAGTGGGCAGCAGGACTGAGACAGCACATGGGTCCCAGGAATCCAGATGGCGAAGGGACAGGGGCTACAGAAGGCTGGAACAGAGGCAGCCGAGCCTGCCGCCACCAAGTCCCCTACCTTCATCCCTGCTTACCCTTCTTCCACTCTACAGCCGGTCCCTCCTGCCTCTTCAGGAGCCTCACATCATCTGTACACCATTCTTTCCAACCTCCCCCTCTTTATTACTTCTTTCAGATCAATACTCGAACATGCTCAAATCTTTCCCTGCTTAAAAACAAATAAGCAAACAAACACCCAACTCCACATCCCCTCTGTCACTACCCTACCATTCCTCCTTCCCTTCACTGCCAAGCTTCTCTGTCTCCTTCCCACTCCTCCACTCACTCCAGCCTGGCTACTCCCTGCAAAAATCTGCTGAGCCTGCTCCTGCCCAATCACCAAGAACAATAGAAGACTTGCTGTGCATCCTGGTGCAGGCCTTCTATGTCTCTGGACCTCTAGTGTACAAGTGAGAAACGAGAGGTAGCTGGTTTCCTTGTGCAGCAGAAGAGGCATAGAGGGCCCCACGCTGCCTCCCCTGTAACAGGAAACAGTCGAATGATAAGGAACATCTGCACTGCATTTCGTGTCACAATGGGACAGAATATGTTCCCTGCTCAGAGCCCTTTAGCGGTTTTCCAATCACACTCAGAATAAGCCTCAAACTGCTTGTACAAGGCCTCCCAGGGACTATAGCTCCTGCCCTTCTCTTCAACCAGCCTCGTCATCTGTCACACCACCCACTTACCCCTCACTCCTTTCTGTCCCTCCTGGCTCTCCTCAAACACATGCAATGTACTCTTGCCACTCCTGCTTCGGCACTTTTGCACTTACTGTTTCCTTTGCCTGAACCGTTTTTCCTCTACGTTCTCCACTGCAGAATCTACTAGCCCCTGGTGGCTCCTGAATACCTGAAACGTGGCTCCTCCAAATTGAGATGGGCCATAAGTGTAAAATGTACACGGAATTTTGAGGACTCAGTTCACAAAAAAAAAGAATTTTAAATATCAAATGAATGCTTTTGATATGGACTGCATTCTGAAATGATAATATTTGGGGTATGTTAGATATGTAGGATTGTTGTGAGGACCTAATAGGCTGATATTCAAAATATATTATTGAAATATATTGTTAAAGTTAATTTTACCTGTTGCTTTTTATTTTTATTTTTTAAATAGACTTTTTTTTATAGTGGTTTTAGATTCACAGCAAAATTGAATGGAAAGTACAGAGAGTTCCCATATACTTCCTGCCCCCATAAACGTGCAATCTCCTCCACTATCAACATCCCGCATCCTGTTACCTTCAGTGAACCTACATAAACACATCATTATCATCCAAAGTCCTTAGTTTACATGAAGGTTCAATTTTAGTGTTGTACATTCTGTGAGTTTTGACAAATGTGTAATGACATGTGTCCACTATACAGAATAGTTTCACTGCTCTAAAAATCCTCTGTGCTCTGCGTATTCTTCCCTCCCTCCCCCATAACCCTTGGCAACTACTCTGCTTTTTTACATTTCTAATGTGCTACTAGAAAATTTAAAATTGCAGGTGCGGCAGCAGTATATTTCTATTGGACAGCACTGCTCTGGATGGTCACAAGGCTGCTCTCTTCCTCTGTTCAAGTCTCTGTTGAAATATCACCTCCTCCATGTGACTCTCTCTGACTACCCACCCTATTTAAAACAGTAGCTCCCATGAGAGTTCCCTGGCAGGCCAGTGATTAGGACTTGGCGCTTTCACTGCTGTGGGCTGGGTTCAGTCCCTGGTCGGGGACTTGGCTCCCAAACTAAGATCCTGGCCGTGCATGGCGCCGCCAAAAAAAAAAAGAAAGAAAAGAAAAAGCAGCTCCCACTCTCATGTTTTCCTTTCTACTTTATTCTTCCTCATAGCAGTTATTATTAACTGCACTATACTGCAAATTTAGCTATTTGTTTAATATCTGTCTCCCCTATTAGAATTTAAGTTTTATGAGGGCAGAAATTTCTTTGGTCTTGTTTATCACTGTATCCCCAGCTCCTCTAACAGTACCTGGCACACAGTAGGCTCCCAATAAGTACTTGTTTAATTAATTAGTAAGTGTAATTGTCACGAAATCCAAAGGTCTCTTGAGTCAAGTAACTGAAATGACGACAGGGATGACAGGAACGAAATGATGACAACAAGAAAAGCAACAGCAAAAGTGTCTCCTGGTAACTCTCTTGAGAGTAAGGAATCTTTACTAATGTTCTTTGTGCCTCTGGTCTGAAGTGGTCCCAGGTCCATGCCAAAACCAGTCCCCATGGCCAGAGGAAAACCCATCACTGACTGAGTTAGGTGATGTCAATTTCATTCCTTTTCTTTTCTTTTCTTTTAATTAATTATTTATTTACTTATTTGGTTGCACCAGGTCTTAGCTGTGTCATGCAGGCTCTTTTAGTTGCGGCATGCAGGATCTAGTTCCCTGACGAGGGATTGAACCCCGACCCCCTGCATTGGGAACATGGAGTCTTAACCACTGGACCACCAGGGAAGTCCCTTCATTCCTTTTCAAGTTCAACTTTTCAACCACTCTCTTCTTACTGAACGTGGCCTTTCCATTGTTCCATGACTCTCCTAGTTTTTCTCTTACCTCTCTGGGTTCTTCTCTTCCACCTAACCCTTAACTGTTGATACAGCTCAGGGCTCTGTCCTCAATCTTCTCTCCTCACTCTTCATACTTGTCTTGGGTGGGTACAACATGGATTCACTTTCTATCCTTATGCAGACAATTCCCACATCTATTTCCAGACCTGGCCTTTCTCCTGAGCTCCAGGCCTGGAGATCTCCACTGGGTAGCCCAAGGGCACTTCAAAGGGAACGTATCTAAAAATGAACACAGCATCTTTCTCCCACACCTGCTCCTCCTTCTATGTAACCTTAGAGAATGACACTATTAATCTGCCTGAGACAGAGATCTGGAAGTCACTCTTTGGCACCTCTTCTCCCTCACCCCCCAAGGACTTCATCCTTAAGTCCTGTGGATGCCATTCTCTATACCTTTGATTCTATGCACTTCTCCCCATCTTCACTGCTATCACTCTCATCCAAGATCTTGTCCAATCTTGCCAGGACACGTTTAAATGTCTTCTAACTGGCACCTATTGGTGGCTTTCTCACACTCAATTTAGGCTCCCTACAGTCTGTTCTCCTACAGCACCCAGAGTGATTTTTTTTCTAGAATGCATATTGGATGAAGTCCTTCCCTGTTTAAAATGTTAGAATGGCTACCATCAAAAAGACAAGTGATAACAAGTGTTAGGATGGGGAGAAAATGGAACTCTTGTGCACTGTTGATGGGAATGTAATTTGGTACAGCCGCTACGAAAAACTGTATAAAGGTCCCTCAAAATATTAAAAATAGAACTACCATATGATACAGCAGTCTCACTTCTAGGTATACATCCAAAGGAAATGAAAACAGAATGTAAAAGAGATATCTTCACTCCTATGTTCATTGCAGCATTATTTACAGTAGCCAAGATATGGAAACCATCTGAGTGTCCATCAATAGATGAATGGATAAAGAAGATGTGGTATATATATTTATATATACAAGGGGATATTACTCAGCCATGAGAAAGAAGGGAATTCTGCCATTTATGACAACATGGATGGACCTTGAGGGCATTATGCTTAGTGAAATAAGCCAGACAGAGAAAGACAAATACTGTACAGCATCACTTATGTGTTCAATCTAAAAAAAAAAAGAAAAAAAAAGTCAAACTCATAGAAAGAGAGAGTAGAAAAGTGGTTGCCAGGGGCTGGGGGGTGGGGGCAATAGGAAGAGGTTGGTAAAAGGGTACGAAATTTCTGCTATAAGATGAACACGTTCTGAAGCTCTAATGTAAAACATGGTGACTCCAGTTGATAACACTATATTGTATAATGGAAATTTTCTAAGACAGTATAACTTAAATGTTCTCACCCCTCCAAAAAATAAAAATAAAAAGACAAATATGTGAAGTGATGGATGTGTTAATTAAATAAATGAGGGGAATCCTTTTACAATGTATATGTATACCAAATCACCATGATGCACACTTTAAATATCTTACAATTTTATTTGCAGTTAAACCTCAATAAAGCTGAAAATAAATCAACTCTCCAATGGCTTCACATGGAACTTGGAAGAGAGTCTGAAACCCAACATTCTCCAGCCTCATTTGGACAACTTATTCCTGTAGTGTTCTTTATGCCAATTATTCTGAACTTCTTCAATTCCTTGAGCACCCTGTCCTCTCAACTGCTCTTCCTCTTCCTCTTCCTCTGCTGTCGTCACTTCATCGATCCATTTGATTCAAGCTTTCATTCATTCAACAAGTATCTGCTGAAAGCCTACCATGTGCTCGGCACCGTAGGGATACAGCAGTGAAGAGCACAGATGGTCCTCCCTCTCATGAAGCATCCTGGAGGGGGAGACAAAAAATAAACCAGTAGACACATAAGCAAGATGATGGCAAAATAATAAATGTTAAGAAGGAAATAAAACAAGGTTTAAAGGAAGTCGCTACTTTAGATGGGTGGTCAAAAACGCCTCTTTGTGAAGGTGACTTGTAAGCTGAGTCTTGGATGATGAAAAAGGCACCAGTTATGCATAGATTTTAGGCAGGGGGCAGGAGGGGGGTGGATTTCAGGTGACCAGAACAGCTTTGTGAAGCCCCAAGATGAGAATGAGATGTTTATTAAAGGAACAGGAAGGTCTGATTTGTTGGAACCCAGTGACCATGGGATCTTGAGATTAGGTCTAAGCAAGGGCCAGATTGTATAAAGCATTATGGACAATTATATGGAGTTGATATTTTATTCTAAGTGCAAATTGGAACTGTGTATGACATGACATGATTTATGTTTAAAAAGATTCACTTTGGCTGCTTCGTGGATTGAAATGGGGTGGGAGCCAGAGTGGAAACAGAGATGATTCAGAAGGCGAGCGCAGTTGTCCAGGTGAGCGATGGATTAAGGTAGTAAGAGGAAAATGGAAGAAGTGGATGAATTCAGGATACATTATGGAGGCCTTTTGTCAGACCTTCCTGATGGGGCTGAGGGGAATGAGAGAAAGAAAAATCAAGAGTAACTACTAGGGACTTCCCTGGTTGCACAGTGGTTAAGACTCCGTGCTCCCAGTGCAGGGGGCCCGGGTGCCAGCCCTGGTCAGGCAACTAGATCCCACATGCACGTTGCAACTAAGAGTTCGCATGCCACAACTAAGGAGCTCACCCACCGCAACTAAGGAGCCCGTGTGCTGCAACTAAGACCTGGTGCAACCAAATAAATAAATAAATATTTTTTTAAAAATGGAGTAACTACTAGATCTTTGACTTGAGTAAATGGGCAGGTAGTGGAGCCATTTTCTGAGATGGCCAAGACTGGGAGAGAAACAGTTTTGTAGGTGGTAGGGGGCAGATATCAAGAGTTCTATGTGGGACATTTTGAGTTTGAGATGCCTATGAGACATCCAGGTAGTGATGGGGATGTCAAGGAGGCAGTTGGATGTGAGTCAGGAGCTAGGAGGAGAGAGATGAGAGCTGGAGCTACAGATGGGACATTAAGTCTGGATGTCATCAGTGTACGGATGGGGGGGAATCAATCAGAGAAAGATGGGAGGAAAACATTCTAGGCAGAGCTTAGAAATCTTTAAGGTCCCTCCCAGTTTGGGGATTCTGTGCTACTTCCTCTATGTGGATACTTGAACTTTACAGGGCTCCAGCCTCTACCCATGCTCATGTTTCATCTTCACCTTCAGTCGGACACCTGTCTAATTCCAGAGGGTCCAGAGGAGCAGGTGGGGATAGAGGACAACAGTGGAAGGAATAGACACTGTTGAAGAGCAAGCTTTTCCATGAAGCTGGATGACTGAAATTTTCCACTGGAACAAGAACCTAGAAGGACAAGGATGAAATGCCTGGTAAAAATACCTGGCCTCAAGCTTCTAGAAAGTGTCCCTTCTCTGTGCTCCCTTCCAGGGTATCCTGTACTTTCCCCATCTCAGCATGAATCAGTAAAAGTATAACTGCCCTTTTGCTTGTCTATCTCCCACCTAGGCTGTGAGCAACACAAGGACAGGGGCCGTGTTTTTCTGGTTCATTTTAAAAATGAATCAGCCCAAAGCTTAGTGCTTGGCACTGAGTCAATGCTTAATTAGTGTTTGCTGAATGGAGAGTGAGTGTCATTCTTCTGATGTGTCTGGAAAGCTGGTGGCCCAAGCAGCAGTCTGGGAACCTAGTTCAGGACTCCAAATAGGATAAAAAGTTGTTCTGGCACCCCTCCAAGGAGAGAACTCTGCTCAGGTGTACAGGGTGTGAGGTTCCCTAGTTCCAAGGCTACTAACTTCTGGAGGGAATCGGCAGAGACCTCCAGTTGGTGAAATAAGGGACAGTAGAGGGGAACACTTATCAGGCCCAGAGGACATTTCAGAAGGGAATAATTTTTTTTTTTTTAAGGCTGCGCTGTGTGGCATGCACGATGCAGGATCTTCCCCGACCAGGGATCAAACCCATGCCCCCTGCATTATGAGCTCGGAGTCTTAACCACTGGACTGCCAGGGAAGTCCCATAGAAGGCAATGATTTTTAAATGCCTGCCCCTTCTATCACCCTGTGAATCCTCAAGGACAAAGACCTGATCGGATTCACATCTGTGTTCCCAACAGAACTCAAAACTGTCCCCAGCACATAGTATTCCTCAATAAAAAATTGCTGAAGTGAATCGAAGCCCAGTAGCCCAAGGTCACTGGCTGGCTGCCAGCTGCAAAAAGCTTGGCATGTCTCACCAGCAACTCAACCCCAGGGTAGCACTGCTGGAGCTGGAGCCCCAGGGAGACACAACTGAATGTCCTAAGTCCAGAAGCTTCTGGAAGCTCCACCTTCTCACAGCCCACAGCATGAATAATTCAGGACAGGATTGGTGGTCAGATTTGGGAAGGACACTGAGGTTGGAGAGGAGGAAAACCTTTCGATGTTCTCTAGTCAGAGAGGCTGGGACTGCAGGCGTCCTAGGGGACTTGACAGCCCTCCCCCATGAGCTCCCCTCAGCTGGCCCAAGGTCCTGCCCACAGATCCCGGCACCTATGGAGACTCAGCTTCATCCCCAGGCTCCCCACACTCTGGCTATGCTTTCAGCTGGTCTTCCCCCTTGGCACCCATGTTCCTGTCTCACCAGGGAAGGGCTTTTGCACTCATTTCTAAGCTGAGAGTGATTCCTTTATTGCCTCTTCAGTTTTTTGCCTCAAGGCATAAAGGAACTTTAGAATCAGGCTGAAGAATTCTCCTGGGCTGAGGCCTCTGCAGGTTTCTGTGGAGAGATATCCCACACAGGGACCTGCACTACCGGCCCAGGTACCGTTTAGGTTATAACTGTGGAATCCTGACCTTTCTCTGGAAGTCTAAGCGGTACCTGTGGTCCAAGGAAAAGAACACTTGACTGAGTCAAAGGACTTGGGTTCCTTGCTTTGGCTTCAGACAGTGGAGACTGATGGTTAGAGCATGAGGTTTGGAGGCAGGCCTGGCAAGCCTCAACACTAGTTTGCTTTGTGGGCTTTAGTAAGTCACATAACCTCTCAAAGTCTCTATTTCCTTATTTGTAAAATGAGGATAATAAAGGTACCTACTGTACAAGGTTATGGGGAGGATTTAACAAGATAATATATACAAAAATACCCAGGGCATTGTCTAGTTCTTAGTAGGAGTTTAGTAAGTGATAGTTCCTTTCCCTTATTTAATGGGGGAGAATGCATGCAAACAGAAACCTAGAAGGTTTCACTGAGTGGAAATCATCCCTTCCCATCCCCACTGTCCCTACCTGGGATCAGAGCTTCCTTACCTTTTGCTGGGACTATTGCAGTAGTCTCCCAGCATAATCATCCACACTTATCTTGAACCTGTCCTTGGTTTCTTTCACTCTTCTGCTTTCCACCTTCCTTGGCTGCTCATAACCATATAATTTAGACCAAATTTCTTTTTTTTTTAAGTACCAGTTTTTAAAGAAATATTTTATTTATTTATTTTTGGCTGTGTCGGGTGTTAGCTGCAGCCCGTGGGCTTCTCTATAGTTGAGGTGTGCGGGCTCAGTAGTTGTGGCGGGGGGTTTGCTCGGTGGCATGTGGGATCTTAGTTCCCCCACCAGAGATGGAACCCACATCCCCTGCACTGAGAGGCAGATTCTTTACCACTGGACCATCAAGGAAGTCCCTAGACCAAACTTCTTAGCTTGAAGGTCAAGGGCCTCAGTAATTTGGACCAACCCACATTTCCCCAATAGTTACAGTGAAAAGGAACGCAGGACGCGGGGTGTGAAGACACGGATTCCAGTCTTGGATTGGCTCCTTTCTTCCCAGATGACTGAATAAATCATCTAATCTGTTTCCACATCCAGAAATTGAAGTATTGATCTTAACACTGCCTCATGGGATGCACTATGATTTACAGCTAATTGTCCATCTTTATTGCTAACCCAGTGGAGCCAGTGGGCAGGGACCATATGCATCTTGCTCATCACTGTATCCTTAGCGCCAGGCACAGGGCCTGGCACAGGGTACATATTTGTTGAATGAATGAATGAATAGCATGGTGAGGATTAGGTGTGGCATGACCCCGGGAAGCACCTTGCACGGTCCCCAGGAGGCACGCCCAAATGGTAGCTGTTGCTGTGCAGACTACTAGTGAAGCGACTTTAGACAAATACCCTTCCTTCTCTGGACATGTACATGGATCTGTACTAGGAGAGCATTGAAGGCACTCTTTCTTGGCTCTTACTTACTGTATCACTAGGCAGAGCATACAGAAGGAGCTCAATAAATGTTTTCTCAGTGGATGAAGCCTCTTTCAAGGCTCTGAATGGGGATACTGCTGTCTAAACCAGAGTCTGAGTTTCTTCCTGGGGCCTGCTTCCCCTCTGCCCTTTACCCTGCGGGGAAGACGGGGCCTCCTTCTGGTCCCTCCTACATTCAGTTCCCGAAGCCCGGCGTGTAAGTGCACCCGCAGGGCGCTCTCGGGAGGGGGAGTAGGAGCCCCAGGAGTAGGGACGGAATATGGGTTTAGGGGAAGCAGGCAAAAGGGGGGCAGGCAGGGGAACGGGCTGTTCGTGAATGGGGTCCGGGCTGAGAGACAGCCCCGCACCCTGGGAGAGCGACCCGGGGACCTGGGGTGAGGAGCTCCAAGGGGGCGGGCCGCGTGAGCCAGGCCCGGGTCAGCGAGCGGCCGCGGGGCCGGGACAGAGAGGGCGCTGGAGCCGAAGGCGGGGAACGTGGGGGTGTGAGTTAGCCCCGGGGACGCGGGCGGCCGCAGGGGAGGAGTCACGGGGGGAAGGACCCTGAGAGAGGACGCGGGGTCAGTGCGGAGGGCTTGCGGGCGCGAGGAAGCTGCCGTGGGTGGGGTGCAGGGCGGGGAGCGCGCATCGGGGGGTGGGGGCGGCGTCAGCGCCGGGGGTGGGGGAGCGGGTTGGGCGGCTGCGCCGGCTCCGCTTCAGCCGCCGCCTCTAGGGCGCGGGGGGCGGGGGGCTCTGCGCCGCGAGCTCGGCCATTGTGGGAGCCGCTCCCCTCGGCTCCGCGGCGCTCCCCTCCGCTGCGCTTCTGCCCGGGGCGCGCCCAGCCGCCGCCGCCTTCGCTGCCGCTGCCGCTGCCGCTGCCGCAGGTCCTCCGCCGCTCCGGCTCCCAGGGTAAGGCGCGGGGCGCGGGGCTGGCGGCAGGCTCCCCGCCCGGCTGCACGGGGTGCGCGGCGGCGGCCGGGGCGCGGTGCCTGATCTCGCGGGGCGGCCGCGCCCGAGCCCGGGTAGCGGGCCGCAGCGGGAGGGCGGGTTGACCGGCACAGGCATCGCGGTCGTCCGGGCCTCGCACCTGCAGTCCCGGCGGCGGGCAGCGCCGAGCGCGCGGACCCGGGGTTTCCCTCGGCGGGCGCTGCCCGGGCCAAAGGGAGGCGTGTTCTCCGGGAAAATGGGACACCGAACCCTCCCGGGCCGGGCGAGAGACCTGCGGGGGCGGGCAGGGGCGGGCGGGGAAGGTGGCTTCACGATCCCAGGTCTCGGCAGCTGGCACAGGCGCCTGCTGGGTCCGTGGTCGCGCGTCCGCATGGCGCGGCCCCGCTCTTTGTCAGCCGCGCGCGGCGGGCACGCGGACCCACCCGCGTCGCCCCTGGCTCCCGGCGCGCCCCTCCCCTACCGTGGGGAATGGGACTAGGGGCGAGAGGGAGGGAGGCCCGCTACCGGAGAGCTCCAGGTGAGGTGCCAGTCGCCGACCTGGCCTGCGACCTTCGGAACGGGTTGGGGGCGTGGGCACGCGCTCCAGTAAATCGGGAATTGATGGAGTGGCTCAGGTGACCGAGGGGTGGGGCGGCAGCCCCGAGGTCAAACAGGTGTTTGTGAGGGTCAGGCGACTGACCCGGGTCGAGCCGAGGAGGGACGGGGTCTCAGGCAGGAGGCCTTGGTGAGCGGGCCTTTGTAGTGAAATGGGCGTCTCGGGGAGGGAGCAGGTGGTCTGAGAGGAGAGGCGTTTTCCTGCCCCGGGCTGAGGGTAGGGATGGAAGCCCGGGCTGAATTTCCCTGCGATGGGGGCATTCATTCATGCACCTGACTAGGCTGTACGAAGTGCGAGGCAGGCACCAGACGGTAATGGGGGTTACATGCTAGGATAAAAGGCAAAGCTGTGCCAGGACCTGGGTCCTTTCCTTTCTGCCTTCTGGGGCTGGATTCCTTCTTGATCTTGCCTGGGAAGAAGGCCCAAATGCTGCTGGCACAGGAGGTGCCCTGGCAGTGCTGTTCTGCCTGCTGGAGGCTGCCTAGAAGCCTTCCGCACCGTTGGATGTTTCTTTTGTTATCTCTCCTCACTCTGTGCTTAAGGTAGGGATCTGCCAGTGACCCAGGAGGTGTTTCTGACCCTTGCTGCCTTCAGGCTGAGATTCCCAGAATCCAGGAGGGGCTGTGCCCAGAGACCCATGGTGTCCGGCCATTTAGGCCAGCTCCCTGTCTCCACACAGCCCTGTGTGCAGGTATTCCCCATAAGGGAAAGGCGATAGTCTTCTGCCCTCCCTGGACCCTGGAGCCAAAGTGAGAGTTGGTTACTTGGGCTGGATTTGGGGCTTGCAGGGAGGCTGGTAGCTGCGGGCATGCGCCGTCGGGGGGGCTCTGACGAGGCTGTTGGGGTGGTGGGTCGTGTGTAGCAGATGTGGTTCCGGGCAGTGAGCTTGGCCTGGCCGAGGGAAGGCCTCCCAGTCTGGCTGGTGGAGCCCAGCTGGCCCCAGAGTGGTTGTATTTCCACTCAGATCCCTCCACTGGCTAAACTGACCAGAAAAATGGACTTTCTGTACCACCTCGCCCACCCCCATGCTGTGCCACTTACTTCTACAACAGCCCTTGGAATAGAATAGGCAAATGAACATTTTATCTAATGCCTGTTGTGTGCCACGCATGGCACCAGCCAGTGTTTTACATTTGCATTTTGCTGTGTTCTTAAAACGTCAACTTAGAAGTTGAAATATTACCCCATTTTGCAGATGGGGAAACTGAGTCTCCGAGAAGTGAAATGACTTGCCCCAGATCACACCAATTTTTTTAGTGGCCAAACCGGAAGCTATACCCAGGTCCGTCTTACTTCAAGTTTAGTGCTTTTTCTAATCTCTGTCTTTTGCCAGAGACAGTACAGGAGAAATCAAGAATTTCTGCCTATTCTAACTCATGCTTTACTGCATGCCTACCACTGAGATTGTGCTTTAGCTTTTTGAAAATACTTCCCATCTGTTGCCCCATTTTATCCTTATAACATTCCCAGGAGGTAAGTAGAACAGGAATGTAATAATAGATGCTGTTTGTTGAGTGCTTATTGGACACCGGGCTCTGTTAAGCACTTTACCTGCATGATCTCATATATTTCTTGCAAACAACCCTGTGAGGTAGGTGCTATTACATTCCCATTTTATAGATGAGGATGCTGAGGCTCAAAGAGGTTAAATGGCTTCCCCAGGGTCACACAGCTAGTAAATGACGGGGTAGAATTTGAATCCATATCTATCTGTAAGACTTGAAAGCTTAATCCTCCACAAGTACTAAGGAACAAAAATAGTGGTTACTAGTAATAGCTAACTTTTTTGGTGGGGGGGCGCCTCACGGCATGTGGGATCTTAGTTCCCCGACCAGGGATCGAACCCGTGCCCCCTGCAGTGGAAGCGTGGAGTCTTAACCACTGGACTGCCAGGGAAGTCCCTAATAGGAGCTAACTTTTACATAGTGTTTTAAGATTTATAGGCACCTTCACATATATTACTTCACGTGATTTCCCCCAAACCCCATGAGTTAGTTTTGTCATGTAGTATAATTATCCCCATTTTCCAGATAAGGAAACTGAGGTTCAGAGAGGTATAGAGATCAAGTCAGTGGCAGAACCAGAACTAGAACCTCCGCTTCCCAAGTCCCAGCGTTCCTTTTGTGACCCCTTCGGTCTGTTCACATACACTTCTCTCTCCTACAGATCACTTCTCCCTGGGCCCCAGGCCCTTCTGCTGCAGCCCCTGCCTGGGCCATGTCTTCCTCAGATGAAGAAACGCTCAGTGAGCGGTCATGCCGGAGCGAGCGGTCATGTCGGAGCGAGCGATCTTACAGGAGTGAGCGGTCAGGGAGCCTGTCTCCCTGTCCCCCAGGGGACACCTTACCCTGGAACCTGCCACTGCATGAACAGAAAAAGCGGAAAAGCCAGGACTCGGTGCTGGACCCTGCGGAGCGTGCTGTGGTCAGAGTCGCTGGTAAGAGAGGCCCCGAATGAGCTGGGGACCAAGGGTGTGCTGGATGGGGGTGGGGTGGTGGAGGGGCCCTCCCCGGTCTCTCTGACAGCTGGAGTCCAATTTGGTATTATTACTACTGGAAAGATGATGAAAAGACATTAAAGAAAAATTTGAAGAGGAAAGTCTGCCACTCCTAATGCCTGTGTGCTAAAGCCAGCCCCGTTTTCCTTTTTTTATCTTCTTCCCTGCCTTTGTCCCCATGCAGTTATATTTTCCGTGTAGTCGTCTTCATGGCTCATGTACCATTCTGGATCTGACTTTTTTCACTTAACTCCTACATCGAAAAGATTTTCCACGTTACATCTTAGGCTTTATAGTTACCATTTTTAAAGGCTGTGTAATATTTCATGATTTAAAAAATCCTACTCATTTTTCACTTTTTTTTTTTTTTGCCACAATGGACAATGCTGCAGCGAACATCTTTATGAATAACAATACTTGACTTCCACTGAGTTATTTCCTTGGAATAAAGTCCTTGGAGAAGGCAGTTTCACGCACATTGCCTTCTAAAAATGTGGTCCATGTTTACCCTTTCTGCAGGGCAAGGGCTGGGGCTGCTGCCCCTTTGCCAAGCAGCAGAGCAGTGCAGTGCAGTGGTCACGAGCCCGGACTTTGGAGTCAGGGTGGGGAGGTGCTGGATTGTGGCCCTGCCACCGACCAGCTGTGTGATTCTGGGCAAGTCTCTCACCCTGCCTAAGCCTCACCTGCCTCATCTTGAGAATGCTTCCTGTGCAGGGCTGTTTTGAGGATTAGATGAGATAATGTATGTAAAGCTCTTCGCACGGTTCTTGGCTCTGTAAGGGGGAAGTGCTCTCTCTGCTGCTTCCACCAGAGGCATCCAGAGCTGCCTCCGTGGGTTGTGCTCAGCATCTCAGCAGGTGTTGGTGCCAGAGTGCAGACAGAAAGACAGACAGAGCAGCGCCTGCAGCGAATTCAGTGACATCACCCACTTTCAATCCATCACCAAGGCCTGTCCTGCTACCTCCTTTGTGTCCCTCAAACAAGCCACCCTGCCTGCCTCCACTTTGTCATCTCTCACCTGGACCTTCCAACCTCCATCCCATAGTTCTCTTCCTTCTGGTCTTGCCCCCCTTCCTCCACATGACTGACAGAGTATTTTATTCAAAAATGCAGACCTGATCCTGTTACTCAGCTGCTTACACACCTTCTTTGGCTTTTCATCCCTGTGGAATAAAGGGTATGGCATAAACACCCATCAAAATCAGCCCTACTTCCAGGCACCCGGCCACATTGAGCTGTACCTCGGCTCCCACAGGTGTGCCTCCTGCAGGATCAGGCCTCCATGCCTGAACTTTCTTCTCTGTGAGGTGCCAGGAGCCCCTCCTCCTGTTGTAAGGGCCGCCTCCCCTCTCCCTATTACCCCCAGAGGTATCCAGAGCTCCCTCCTCCGCTCTCATTTCATACTTTTCTCTCCTCTGTTCCCTGGTACAGCATAGCAGTCATCCCACGGGGTGCCCGTCACTCCCTTAGGACTGTAAGCAATTCCAGACCATGTCTTGTTTATGTTTTTACCCCCAGCTCCTTTCACAGGGCCTTGTGCATGTTGGAGATCAACCAGTATTGAATGAATGAATGCAAGGAGTGCTTAGAGGACAGTATGTGACCGATTGTGATCCAGGAACAGGCAGTGGGCTAGTGGAAAGCTAGGCGGGGAGAGGGCTATGTGGGCTCAAGTAATCAGGAAAGGATTTGAGAGGGGGTGAGCTTCAAGGGAGGAGACCTGGAAGACAGGCTGGAGAGCTTGAACCCCTTCTGTGGGCAATAGGAAGCCCTTGAGGAAGGACTCTTTAGTCCTTCTCGAGACCTTTGGGCCTATGGCATCAGCCAGTCAATAGAGTTTCAGAGCTGTCCCTACGATGCAGGAAGGGCTTTATTTGTCTCCAGCCTTGAAGGGTCCCCACTGAGGGGCCTCTGGACGCACAAACCCCTCATTCTCCTGAAGGCAGCAGAGTGGAGGCCTCCTTCTCCCTTCTTCACACCCTCCAGCCCCATCCTCCATCACACATGAACACAGTGGGCCTTCCGTATGCATAGATGTGGAACCCACAGATATGGAGGGTCAACTGTATTACATCAATTTGTATATAAGGGACTTGAGCATCCGTGGATTTTGGTATCTGCTGGGGTTCTGGAACCAATCCCCCCGCACATACCGAGGGATGACTGACCGTACTTATAGATCCCTTTGTGATGAATTCCCCGTCCAGTCTTCTCTGAAGAACCCCAAGGGATGATTTGCCTGCTGTTTAACATACTGAGTCTAGAACAGAAATGGAGTGGGCCCAAGGGGGCTTAATCCCTCAGAACGCTGCTGGGTCCACTGAGCAAAGGGATGGGGGGTTGCTGTGCTGCTTCCGGCATCCATGGCTGATCTTCTTTACGTCCTGACACTGCCACATAACTGTCTTGAGAAGGGGGCTGGGCCAGTGAGGCTGAAAACGGGGAGACTGCCATGGTTAAAAATAACTTGTGCGCTGCAGTTGGGCGTGTTTCGTTAGCAGGAGAGAAGAGAGGCAGCAGAGGAGAGGCGGGACCGCTACTTCAGGGCCTGGCTGAGATCTTCCTGTGATTTAGAACATCATGGGGGTTCTACCAGAGTAATTAAAAAGGCAGCCTTCCTTCTTCGGGGATTGCTTCCTGTGAGGTGCAGGAAGGGCACGTCTGGGAGACCCTATGTGCGCTGAAGCTCTCTGAAGTTAGAACTTACATTCTGGGAGGAAATGAAGTCAGTCTCATCCTGGAAGCCAGCTGTGGCCTGTGCAGTTTTTTCCTCCCCATGGGCCTGGGTTCTGAAGCCAAGCGGGGGTGTCTGAATCAGTCTCACCAAATACACAGACCGCCCCCTTCCCTGGCCCCATTCGGTGTCCTGTGCTGGTCTCAGGGCCTCCCCTATGCTGGAGAGGCCGGATGGGGGACCCCTGCTGATCACACGTGTCGGATGGAGAGGCATGTCAGGGCCGAGAAAGCTGCGGACCTCAGTCTACAAAGTCAGAACAGATTCTAGGGGCCCCACGCATGATGTAACCCTATTCTTCCCATCCTCATCCTTTCCCTCCATTTTTTCTTTCTCTCGTCCTTGCTAGCCCTATTCTCAACTCCTTAAGCCCGGCCACATTGAAGTGGAATAATAGTCATTAACGAGAAAACCTTGTTTCTGTTGATCACAGAGATTTCACAGTGACAGTGCGTTAGGTGGGACACGTGTGAGGATCTGAGGCCCAAAGGGTTTAAGGGACTTGCCTATAGTCATACAGGACCAGTAGACCCAGATCTTCTAAATCCGGGTACATTGCTATTTCCATTCCCTTAGGCAATACCTGGCAACCAGGCCAGCCGGAAACTTCTGCAGGAGACAATCTAAATAGCTGACTTGGTCTCCAGACTCACCAGAGAGTCATTCTGGTCACTTCTGGGAGATGCCTCAGGATCCTGACCTATAGAGAAAAGCAGAGACAAAGATCTAGTAAACTGACTCTTCGAAGCCCTTTAGCTCTCTGTTATTGAATAGCAATAGAAATATCCTTATTCATCGGTGGGGTGGCGGGGTGACAGGAAGCGGGGAGCTGAGGAGGGTACTTGAGCAAGGAACACAACCCCATAGCGTAGAAGAGGGGAGAGGAGAGAAGGCTGTATCCCTTGGGGCTTATGAGGAGTGGGGGGAATAAACAAGAGTGCAGGACCCTGTCACATGGTTGTACACTGCACGACTCTAGGGGGCACCATTCATACTTTTGTCATTGTAGGTTTGTATTGTGGCAAATTTCCTGCAGATGGCAGTAAAGTATCTGGAGGAAGGGACCCTGTTGGGCAGGGCTGGGTGCAGGAAGGATTCCTTATCTACCTATCAATCAGGTATTCAACCATCTTAACATCACATATTCAGGACCCTCCCTGTTCTTGGCATGGATACTTAAGGATGACTGAAGATGTGATCCCTTCTTCATGGAACTCAGTCTAGTTAAGAGGACAGAAGGGACAAAATAATTACATTCCTGTATGTATTATGCAAGAAGGGAGCGCAGGGACTCAGGGCTAAGGACTGGCCTCCCGGTGAACCAGTAGAAATCTATAGGATTTGTTTTTGGGAACCTCCCAGCAGGTGCTGGTGAAGTCATCATCCCCAACATTTGCTTCAACGTGGTCTCCCCCAGGAAGCCTTCCCTGATCTCTCCAGTCAGACAGCAATCGTATCTCTACCCAGCCCTTGTTTCAGCTGGTCTTATATTAAAGTTCATTGTTTCCGGGTATGTTTCCCCCTCCAGATCTCGCTGGTGAGAGCTCAGTGTAGTCAGGAGGCCCATCTCATCCTTCATGGTGTTGCCCCAGGATCTCACTCTGAAAGCATGGGCTCTAGAAGCTAGAGGCTCAGGGAGGGCTGTGAAATGCAGCTCGGATGCTGGTGTTTGCTCCTGCTTTCAGAGCCTACGCTCAGCTGCTGGAGTCACTCAAGGGCTCACTCCTGGGGAGATAGCCTTAAGAGCTTGTGCCTGGTCAGAGGAAGAAGTCTGATCCTCTGTGCCCATGTGTCTCTCCTCCAGGATGGAAGCTCTCAGAAGGTGCCTCGCTGCTTGTTCATTCATTCAGTTTAAAAAGTGGGTTTAGCCCCAGCTATGTGCCAGGCACTGTGAAGACAAGTGGATCTGGAGTCAGGAAACTTGGGCAAATGACTTCACTTCTTAGGGCTTCGGTTTCCTTATCTGTAAAGGGGAGATGATGACATCTGCTTCGAATGATCATTGGATGAAAGTCAGAACATACTAGGCAAACATGGGTTAACATGTCTATTACTGCACTTAGTGTGTCATTCCTCGTATCTTCCCTGGGCAACTAGAAGAGGCAGTGGGGACTCCAGGAAGCCAGTAGTTTCCTAGGTGAGCAAGGAAGTGGCCCCAGGCCTCTTAGTCCCGTCCCTTTCTTTTGTTCACTCCAGGGCTTTGTCAGAGAGCAGATGGAAGTGTGTGTGTGTGTGTGTATGTGTGTCTGTGTGTCTGTGTGTGTGTGTGTTTCTGGCCAAGCCATTATGGGAAAAAGGGGATGCAGGGGTGGAAAATGGAGCCCTAAAAGCAATTCTATTGGGAATCCCTATGCCTGAGCCCAAGGCTCCTCCTCCTTTCCAGCTTATCTACTTCTTCCTGGCAATATCCTCAGAGTCCCTGACCCTGTCCTGGAGCTCCGTTTCAGTAGCAGGAGAGATGAACAGGAGAGAGTCCCTAAAAGTGGGGCAGAATGGATTGCAGCTACACACCACCGGCTCGGCTCCAGCTCTTTGAAAGTAAATCTGGGTCACATTAGCTGAAGGGATGGAAAATGACCACGTGGGCAGAATTCTGTGCAGGCAGCAGAAAAGACAGCCAAGCTGTCCTTTTTCTGAGGCTCAGGGTCCCTGTGGGACTGCAGCTAGTCTGGGAAGGTGGTTGTCACATTACAAGGTGCCGTCTTTATGCCACTGGATTCCCATCATGCTTTTCTAGTGACTTCCCCGGTGACACAAAGACAGGTTTGGAATGTCAGTCTGACTCACGCCTTTCTGTTCTGGAGCAACCTAGGACTGAGGTTAGGAATGCGGAGGAAGGATGGGTTGATTTGGGGGCTGTGGAAAGCTGTCATTTCTCAGCCCCGTGGGGTTAGAGACTTGATGCCTCCAGAGGCGCTGACAGTGCAGCAGGATCTGGGGCTGCACTCGTCTTTTAATCCAGCAGTCCTCCTCCTGGGGAAAGGTCTGTGAACACACCTGGGTGTGAGTGTTAAGAACCCATCAACACCAAAGTGCTATCCTGAGCTTGGCCAGTTGCTGTGGCTAGGACCTGCTGTGATTTGGCCCCTGGTCTGCCTGTTGCCACCTGTCAGGTAGAAGCCAGCCAGCTTCCTGGCTCCACCTTGGCTCTCCTGCAGGAGCAGAACTGGTGCCCCTGGCTCGAATCTCCGCCCCGACTTAGGATGCTGCTGCAGAGAAGGTCTGGAAGCCCCTGTAACTTGGAAGAGTGATTATGGGCTGAAGTTTGTGTTCTCAGCTGTGTCCCACCCCTACCCCAGAAGGTACCAGGCTTTTGCCTTGTGGTCAAGGGGAGGATTCTGCCTGGAGCCTCAGTGGGTGTGTCTCTAGGCATCGTCTTCCCTTCTCATTCCCTCTTTTTTTTCTTTTTTTTTAATAAATTTATTTATTTATTTATTTATTGGCTGTGTTGGGTCTTCGTTACTGTGCACAGGCTTTCTCTAGTTGTGGCGAGTGGGAGCTACTCTTTGTTGCGGTGTGCGGGCTTCTCATTGCGGTGGCTTCTCTTGTTGCGGAGCACCGGCTCTAGGCTCGCGGGCTTCAGTAGTTGTGGCACTCAGGCTCAGTAGTTGTGGCTCGCAGGCTGTAGAGCGCAGGCTCAGTAGTTGTGGTGCACAGGCTTAGTTGCTCCGCGGCATGTGGGATCTTCCCGGACCAGGGCTTGAACCCATGTCCCCTGCATTGGCAGGCGGATTCTTAACCACTGCGCCACCAGGGAAACCCCTCATTCCCTCTTAAATCTTCCATTCATTCACTCCAGGGAATGGCTTTGGGAGTCAGCTGGAGTCCCAGTTCCATCACTTCATCAGTTGGGTGACCCTGAGAAGTTACTAACCTCACTGAGCCTCACTTTCTCACAGGTAAAATGTGGAAGCAAGAGTGCCACCACCAGGTCTTGCAGAGTGGGTTAAATGAGATAGTGGGAGTGAGGGGCCTGGCCCATGCCTGCTATGCGGTCAGACTTGATACGTGTTAGCTATTCTCATTAATATCATTCATTCACTCATACACTTGTTCACTAATTCATGACCGCATTGATTCATTTCTTTGCTCATTCATTGATCATGCACATGTTCATTTAACACATATTCCTAGGACTGCTTTGTGCTAGGCTCAGACTGGGCTTCAGAACGCAGCTCCCACCTGTAAAGGCAGCTAGGCTGTGACATGAGCTGTGCACATTGTAAGCCCAGAGTTGTGAGGACATTCTGAGAGGGAAGGGCTTCCTCCTACTTCTGCCCTGCCTCCTAGCTTAGAGCAATAATGGCATTTGATCCGGGACTTGGAAAAGAAATAGGAATTTGTCAGGACAGTCTGAAAAGAGAGGGCATGTCCCTGTTGCTTGTTTCTATTCTTGCTCTCCTTTCTTTGGCCTCAATAGAAAGGAAGGAAGGGAAATGAAGAGAGAACAGCTGGTGGGAGTTAGGAGTTAAAGAATCCAGAGGTTAGTCTGGGGAGGTGAACTCTGGACTCAGTGCAGGAGCTCCTGAGAGCTGATGCCAGCTGGGATCCCCTAGTAAATAGTAGCTGGAAAAGCTCCTGTGTATTGAGTCTGAGATGTGTGCCAGGCATTTTCCATATATTGTTTAATCCTCATGGAAGCTTGGGAAATAGGTGCTATTCTCCCTGTTTACAGAGAGGAACGTTAAGGAACTTGTTTGAGCTCATACAGTTGGCCAGTAGTGGAGCTGGGATGCAGCATTGCTGAATGTGCACAGCGTCCCCTGAAACACAACACGGGCATGTGCCCTTTGGAATTGTTCATTGCTGGGGTTCAGGTTGGCTGAACTCCAAGTTCCCAGCCTTCTTCAGAACACTTTAAACGTGTACTGAAGTAGTGAGAATACAATGAACCCCCATCATCCAGATTCAAGAGTTATCAATTCATGGCCAGTCTTATTTCATACACACACCCCAATTCTGCCTCCCCAGTTACATAGGTGGAAGTTCCAGAAATCGCATACTTTCACCTCCCACACTTTTAAACTCTGATATTATATTGCCTCTCCCCCAGTAGGAAATATATCAGTTTATCTGCTCAGTAGTTCTTTCTGAAGTCTGGTCAAGTTCCACTGAACCATTCTGCAGAAATATCAGGAGGGATTCTGCCTCCTGGCCCAGGGGTATATCAGTGTCACTTGTCTCTGATCCTCAGTTCCTTCTAGCTTGAGGTTCATGCCCTACTCCCAGAAACACAGAGCTAGGCTGGAGCATACCTGGTTCTGTGAGTGGACTTGGTTTCTGAGGAATGTGTCTGTCTGTTTTGACTAAAACACTTCAAATCCACAGACCCTGGGTTTGAGTCAGCACCCTGCCAATGTACTTGAGGAAAGTACCCCTAACATAGATTTCGAGGATTCTGTCTTGAGAGACTGAAGTTGAGATGCAATAGGAGTGAAGTCTTTTAAACCACAGAGGGAAGGAATTTTGTTCTTGTGAGAGGGGCCTGTGCCCCAGGCCTGCCCTGCTGCCGGTGAACTGTTCCATGTGACTGTGATCTCAATCAGCAGCAGCCACCACTCTCTAAAGCCTGAGGGGGTACTGGTTGGGGAGATGTTGCGTCGGCTGGAGGGAGCTTCATAGGTCACGAGCCACAGCTCCTAATCTGGGGAACCTCCCAATTCCCCAAAGGGTACAGACTGCCCATGGCCCTGTTTGGTAGGAACTCGGGAGGCCCCACACAGGATGAGGCCCTCCCCTGCCCCAGAGCAGGAAGGGAGGTTGGGTGCAGTTGAGCAAATAGGGCTCAGGTTGGCCTGATTCCTTAAAAAGGGAAAATGGAACAGTTATATTCACAGAGACTGGGAGATAGGCGAGGGGCCAGTACCTTTGCCAGCTACTATTGATATGTTCCAAATGCTGGGCTTTGTGCTTAGGACCTTACATGCTATGTTTGACCTAATCCTCAAAATAACTTTAGGAGGCCGACGTGCTGTAGTAGAGGAAACAGAAACCCAGAGAGTTGGGTAACTTGCTCAAGGTCTCCCAGCCAGTGAGGGGACCAAGCTGGGAATGGCACTAGCTCTGCCTAAGGCAACCCACTGCCTTCCCCATTACAAGGAACAGTGGTTTAATGACAACTAACATCTGTGTGCCACTTCAGGGTTCACAGAGTGCCTTAACACCCATTATCTCCACTGAGCCTCGGGAAGCCCAGGGCGGGCAAGGCGTTCCATGCCCCTTTGGGACGGCTGCCTATCAGGGGTCCAGCTTCTGCTCATTTCCCCCAGTAAAGAGGGAAGATTCTTTGGCATTGGCTCTGACAAGCCAGGGGACCCAGGGAGAGGCTGAGGTGGAGAGACTTGGCCAGTTGCTATGGTAACCCAGATGGCTGAGTAACCATTTTGAAGGTTGCTATGGTGACAGGGTGATGGGCTGCCCGGTGGCTGGGATCTTGTCTTCCTGGGTGGCTGGCACCATCCCGGCCTCTTAAATTAGCAATTTTTCACTTTCTGAACAGAAGAGGGCAGCGTGATAGTGGGCAAAGCCTTCCTACCCCAGAGCAGATTTGGGAACTTGAGGCAAAGTTTAGCAAGGGTTTCCAGGGTCTGGGCCGAAAAGGAGCTTTGGCTGGGATTGGCTAAAGCTGGTGTCTAAAAGGATGGTGGGGCTGGACCTGGAGATGGGTCTTCTGAGCCTAGAACTAGATTTTCTCCCGAGAGCTGGCCAAAGGATAGGGCTTGGGGCAGCCCCTTCAGTGTCTGGCTGTCTGGCTCCAGCTACTATTAGGGCACAGGAGACAGCTAACCCCTTCAAAGAGGAACAGAGAAGACACACACACACACACACACACACACACACACACACACACCCTACTAGCAAAGAATTTATTTATAAAGCATCAATTAACACATGTAAAATAATGCAGCATGAGCCAAGCTGAAGAAGTGCTAGGAGTAAATCTTCCAGAGATTGGAAGAGGAGCACTAACAGGAGAAATGATTTTGCACTTCCCTCTTTCCTCCCTGCACATGAAATGCCGTCAGCTCTTGGCCACTGAGTGGACACTGAGTTGGACTCTCAACTGTCTTGAATCGCAGATCGAGCCCACACGCCCATCCCCGTATGTCTTCAGCGAGGCATCCACGCCTTCAACAAATATTTACTGAACACCCACTAGGTGCAAAGCATTGTGTTAGGCCCTATGATGAAGATGAAATAGATGCCTGCGCCTCAAAGAACTTATGAACCAGGAGGTTAAGGAGGCAGCGATGCAGACATGCACAGTGCGTGTGGTTGCCCGAGGAATAGGGGAAAGAAAATGCAGTTGGGATTTTGAGAAGAGCCTCTTCTACCTGGATTGACTAAAAATAACTTCAAGTCGTTTCAGGTGAGCTTTCAAGATGGGTAGGGGTTCAGTAGGTGGAGTTGGGGGTGGAGGACATTCCAGGCAAAGGCTCCGAGTTTGATTACAGGGGAAGATGCTGAACGTGAGGGTATAAGGGGAGATCAGACTGTAAAGGAAGGTAGATGTCAAAATATGGAGGACTTTGAATGCCAGGCAGAGATAAGGGAAGCTGTGAGAGAAGCATAGTCTCTTCTTAAACACATTAGCCTTCTAGCTAGTCAGAAGCTACAGGCAGCCGAGTATTTTAGGATCATCTGGTTCAGTCATTCATGCATTTAATCAAAAGTTAAATATTTAATGAGTGCCCTCTACGTGCCAGGTCATTTGCTAAATTCTAAGGACCCTGTGGTGAACAAGACACACAACAGCCCCAGCCCTCAGGGAGCTAATGATTTAGTAAGGATGAAAGACACTGAACCTATAACTTCAGTGTGATGGTTATTACCAAAGGGGAGTAGAGAGGCAGGAGGGACTACTAATCTGGGGGATGAAGGCAGGCTTCCCTGCGGGATTTTCAGCAGAGGCCTGAGTAGGAGTGAGCCAGGCCCAAAGAGGAGAGCAGTGAAGGGTTCTGGCCTGGGAGAAAAGCAGGTGGGAAGGCCCTGAGGCGAGAGAGCCCCTTGGAGGAGCTGAAAGAAGTTGAGCTTCAGGGAGAGAGGCACCTGGTGAGGCTTTAAGTGGGGGAGGACACTCAGAGAAAAAGAGCTTTATTTACTTGCACTACCCCTTCCCCCCACTAGATGCCCTTCTGAGTACACCCTGCCTCCTTCAGCTTACCCCATTGCAGCCTCTTTAGAAATGCAACAGCATTCTCACCATTGGAGCAAAGGAAAATCATAGACCAAAAGGAGAAAGCCTCAGAGCTGTCCCAATTGTGTGGTCTGGCTATAAATTTAGACTGTTGCTTGGAAAAAACCAAAAACCTCCCCTTCCTATGCTTCCTTCTTCCCATCCCCCCAGCAGCCGCTTTGTTCCTCTATCCTTGTAAAATTTTCGCTGTATAAAACAGGAACATCAGCCAAACATGTGGACTTCCCCCTTTCCATTCATTAGAAGAATGCATTACTTCGAAATCTCTTAGGAGCATTTAAATGCAAATCTTGTCAAGAAAGCTACTTGAGTCTGAGAAGCCCTTCTAGCCACAACCCAAACCAGAACTTTCTTCCTTGATTACCATGCTTCTTAATGGTAATCTCAACCCCTTGCCCTCTCCCCCAAATCGCCCCCAGGCCTTCAGCAAAGCCTGGTTCCCAGAACAGACTCTTATTCCCTTCCTGCCCTTGTCTTTCCTCACCTTTGGCAAACCTCAGTCACAATTCTTGAGGAACCTGCTAAGTGGTGTATGTAGCAGCCCCAGGAGGGGATGGAGGGACTTTCCTATTTACTGTGATGAAAATGAGGAGGCAGATGTCTGTTTGCGGGCGAGGGTGGAGGTGTGTGTCTGTGTGTTTGTGTCTGGGCCTTCCTAGCCCCACTGGTATAAAATAATATAGGAAATGCAGATGACTCAGCACTGATACAGTCAAGATCCTCAGAGTTATTAGCATTTCTATATTCTCTGCTGTTTACGAAAAATGTGCTTATGCCATCAATCACCGACTCCTTCATTCTGCATTTTCTACTAAAAGCTTCTTATTTATTTTACAAAGAATAAACCTCAAGCTTCTTCTCTTCTTTTTCTTAAACTGAGCTCATTAGCCACTGATGCCAAACTGCAAACTAGCTTTTTTTGAGCACACAGGACTAAACTGGAAGGAAATGAGCATTTGCCCAAGGATCCTCCCTGTCCGTCCTCTTTCAGGCCTTTCCATGTATGGTCTCTATGCCTAGAATTTGGGCAGGCCAGCAAAACTTGTTGGAAAAAGATATGATTAATGACTTGCTCACCAGATTTCTGATCATGGTATGATGTGGAAACAAGCATCGTGCACCTATTAGTGAAAAGCATCATCTCGTCTTTTTTTTAATTTTTGGCTGCGTTGGGTCTTCGTTGCTGTGCGCAGGCTGTTCTCTAGTTGCGGCGAGCAGGGGCTACTCTTCGTTGCGGTGCGCAGGCTTCTCATTGCGGTGGCTTCTCTTCTTGCGGAGCACGGGCTCTAGGCACGCGGGCTTCAGTAGTTGTGGCACGTGGGTTCAGTAGTTGTGGCACGTGGGTTCAGTAGTTGTGGCTCGCGGGCTCTAGAGCGCACGCTCAGTAGTTGTGGCGCACGGGCTTAGTTGCTCCCTGGCATGTGGGATCTTCCCGGACCAGGGCTCGAACCCGTGTCCCTTGCATTGGCAGGCGGATTCTTAACCACTGTGCCACCAGGGAAGCCCTATCATCTCTTCTTGTTATTAATGTGCTTGCTGAGCATTGACCAAATACTTGGCACTGCTCATAGCGTACAGAGATGCAGGCCTTGTCCTGGGGGTGAGAAGCTTCTCTTAAAAATCTCAGAATGGGAACTGAAATGGAAGCCTGAGTCCCAGTTTTGTCTGCTCAGTGTCACATGAATTCTCCTTTTACTTGCCAGCGTGCTGTTATTATGAGATCAGCCAGCCTAGCTTTTAACCCACAATCACTTTTCCACCTGCTCCCCCCATCCCCCAAATCAACAGGCTTGTTGAGGCTGGGGAGGATAATGGCTGGATGGGGGTAGATGTGGGCAAAAAATCACCTGCATTTACCTGAGTTCCTCGTTCACTGCTCTTGGCCCCAGTGCAGTCCGTGAATATTGGGTCTGAAGGATACACAACTGAATGCAGGATCAGAGGATACTGGGAACTCCCTCCTCAAAACTGTCCCCAATACATCCCTACCCATATTTACCAGCGTCCTTACTTCATTCTTTCCTTTTCCCTAATGACAGAGAATAATTGGCTTCCCTTTTTCTTCCCTGAGCAGCTATGCTCCAGAATTCTTTTCTTTGTTCCATAGCAGTCTTGATTCAGTCTCAGGTTCCCACATTTCTCCCTTTTGATCTAAGCCTTTTTGTGCCTGAGGCTGTCACAGTATAATAATCCTGTTGCATCTTTTCCCTATAGATGTGTGTCCTCCTGTCTCTCCTCTTATTCACCCCACGGTGCAGTCTGAATCCTGTTTTCATTCCCTCAGTTGTCATTTCTCAGGCTCTGGCTCCTCATTCTGGGCCTGGTTTACTTCATGGTGCTGGGTAGGCTCTCTCATTTCGAGTTCAGTTTCTTCCGTTTCTGGAGAACCCTTTGTTCCCGGGATTCTTTGTGGTCTGAGTGTTCCCTTGGCCTCACCCGGCAGCCCGTCTGGATCTTGCCCCGGCCTCATTCGGACCGCGTCTGGCCCTGCGATCTATCTAGGTCTTTGGCTCGCTCCCTTCCGTTCAGTGTCTCTGGGTTCTTCTCCAGACGCCGCACAGGCCCAGCTCGGTTTCTCTCCAGCCAGCGGGCTCCCTCCTTTGTCCCAGCTCCGGGTGTGGGTCTGCCCCGAGCGGGGCAGCCCTCCCGCCCCGCGGAGTGGGCCCCGGCCTCTCGCCGCCCTTGCGGCCGGCCTGGCCTTTCATCCCGACGCGCCAGGGGCCTCCCACCCAGCGGGGCTCCGGCGGAACGCCCCCGCGGGGGCCGGCCTCCCGGCCCCCAACCCCGGCCCCCTCCCCTGCCCGGCCGCGCGCAGGTCCACAGCCCCCGGTGTGTGTGTGTGGCAGTGGGGGGGACCTAGGTGGGCCGCCCCAGGGCCGAGGACGCGCCGGGCCGCGGAGGCGGCGGGAAGAGGGGCGGGGAGCAGGCCGGGCCTGGCGCTCCTGACGGGAGGAGCCGCTGCCGCCGCCGCCGGAGGGGTGGGCTGAGGGAGGAGCGGAGCCGAGGGGTGGGGAGGCGGAAACGCCAGCGGGACCGGCGGCGGAGCGTGAGCGGGCTGAGGAGCGGAGAGCGAGCGGCAGGCCGGCAGGGCAGGCGCGGAGCCGAGAGCCAGGGCGCCGCCGCCGCCGTCCCCGGGCCGCACAAAGGGCCGAGGCTGGGGCCGTCGCCTTAGCGCGCGGACCTGCAAGCGGCGCCCGCCGGGGCCCCGGGAGAGCGCGGCGCGGGCGGCCATGGCCGGCTACGTGCCGGGTCAGCAGCCGGCCAACCGCAGCCAGGAGAAGGAGTTCGTGCAGGCGTACGAGGATGTGCTGGAGCGCTACAAAGGTGCGGCGGCGGGCGGGCGGCCCGGGGACTGGCCGGAGCCGGGGCCCGCGGCAGGTGGGGCGGCGGGCGGGGTGGCGCCCACCGGCGCTGGGGCCGGGCCGGAGCCGCCGGGGGCCGGGACCAGCTCGTTTCCAGAGTTGAGAAGAGCCTCCGAGCCCTCTCCCACCTGGGACGGCGCCTTCATAGCACTAGTTACATTCTGTGCCCTGTTATCTGGCCCCCTCTGGAAGGAGGCGAGGCCGGGCGCTGTTTCGGCGACCTAACGCGGCGGGGAGTGCGGGGAGGGAGAGGAGGGGAGGAGGAGGAGCTGGGGCGGGAGAAGCCACCCGTTCCTGGAGAGGCTCGGACCTCCGCGTGCCCGCCGAGGGTCCCTCGCCCCCTTTTGTCTCCCTCGGCCTCCGCTCAGTCGCGTGGCAGCCGAGCTTGTGAACCACCTTGGTGACTTGGGGGTCGGGGGGGCAGCGGTCGGGCACCGGCCGGGGTCGGTGAATGTGCAGTTTTGGTGGCGAGGCCTCTTCTCACCCCCAGCCCCTGGGCTTCCAGCCTGATCGAGGCAGGGGTCTATGCTCCCCCCCCCCCCCACAAAGATTTGTCTTGGAGCTCGGATTTCCGCCCCTGGAAGCTGTTTTGCTAAGCACTTCTGCAAGTTAATGCCTCATCCAGAGCCCGGGTATCTGCAGAGAAAGTTTTGACAGGCCCAGAGTCTCGGTGGACCGCATTTCCCTAACTGCTGTAGGTGCCCCTTAGTGGAAGCCAGGGATGCGTGGCCTTGGGAGACCCCTGCTTTGATCTTTAACATCCAGTTCTGGGATTTTGCTTTTTGTGGCAGTTGTGCTTTCCACAGACATGGAGATTTTCCCAGAAACTACATAGGCAGCACTTTCTCCTATTTTATTCAGCTGGGGCCCTTGTGACTGGGCCTTTAGTTTCTTTTCATCTGAAGGAGAGAAAACTTAAGCCCTTCTGACCGAGTCCAGCATACTTGCTTACGGCAGCTACTCAGTGAAGGGAAACTAATGAAGAAGCTGTAAAACGCTTTTTTTTTTTTTTTTTCCTCGTGCCATTAGAGTTCTGCTTGGGAATGCAGCAGAGAGAGAGGGAGGGAGGGAGGAGGAAAAGAGAGAGAGGTAAAATGCTGAAATGGACCTGCTTGGGAGTTCTACTTGTTCCCTTCTGCATCAGCTCCTGTAAGCTGTCCAGGTTTTCCTGCCTACAGCAAGTTTTCTGTCACCCTCCTGTGGTCTTTCTTTTAAGAAATGTGGTTCATTTCAGAGCACAAAGAGGTTAGATTGTGCTGCTGAACTTCATTGAAAAAAATGCTGCTAAGTGGATGGTTTCATTAAGTTTCCTTTGCAGGCTTTTGAGCAACTCTGCATTCTTCAGAGGGAGGACCCTCTGGTCCTGTGTCGGCTGTTACAGCTCTAAAAACCAGCAGAATTAAAACAAAAATAGGTGAAGAAATCCCAGTACCTCAGTGAATCATATTGCTGGTGGCCTCCAGCTGAAAGGAAGTTGAACTGCTGCCTTATGAAACTAGGAAAGAAGGGGGAAGTAGAACGTATTCCAGGAGAGGCTCCTGTGTCCAGTCCTTTTAGCTGTCTCTCTCAGTTTGGCCTTCCTCTGAAGGACTTTGATCAGGTGTATAGGAATTTGGTCCTTCCCAGACACAGATCTCTCTCTTGAGGGGAAGAATGAGTCAAAAATGGTTGGCCAGAGTAAATTAACTTGAGCTGTATGAGACTGTTGTGCAGTCCGCTTTATGATAGGTGTAGAAGAATTTCTCTTCCCCCCACTGCACCATTCTCACTGGGATGTCAGGGTGGATTAGCACCCTGGCCTTTGTTACTTTGCTGTGTGGAATTCCTGCATTTTCCAGACTTTGAAATCCCCTTACTACCTTATTGGAGAACTGTTTGCCTAAACTGGAATCTGTAGAGTGAGCAGGGGAGGTAGTTTGTGAGGTTAAAGCCAGGAATTAGATTTGGAGAGACTTGGGGAAAGAGATATTGATGATGATGGGGTCCTAGACACTCACTGTTTGGCCACTAAATTACTTGGATCTCTGTTTCTGCTGCTATTAATTTGTAGTCACCTCATTCTACAAATGACATAGGATTTTTGTATTCTGAAGGAGAGCTAAAGTTTTCAGCTGCATAAACTGCCCTGGAAGGGACAAAGATGAGAAGGGAAGTGATGCATTTGCATTGTGAAGGGAGTAGAGCAGTATGTATTGCAGCTGTATTAAGGATGGTTGTCAAGCATTGGTTTTCCAGAATTGTGCTTGGCAACCGTTTCCCTGTATGTTGGTCATGAGCCTGGTTTTGGCAGGATTAGATGATTTAGCATGGACATAAACACTCTGTTTCATTTCCTAAATATCCCAAAGCCTCTTTCAGAGCCTGACTGGCCAGCAAACAGGAGGTATTAGGTAATAACTCTGGATCCTAACATTTCAGAGTGGGCAGCGCCCCGACAGAGTCAGGGTAGGTTCTTCATTCTTCCAGTCCTCCAACGAACAATTATTATATATCTGTTAGAGATAACACAGCGTTAGCCACTGGAGATGCCAGAATTATGAATGAGATCTGGATCCTGCCCTTGGTTATTCAATCTAGCACGGGAAAGATATATGCAAAACGTGATAAATGCTAGAACAGAGGTGTGGATAAAGCACTATGGAAGCAAGAGGAGGGATGAATATCCTACTTGGGGTTCACTGGGAGATTTGACAAAAGTGGTGACCCTTGAGAGAGCCTTTAGGGATGAATGGGATTTAGACTGATGGAGGGCGGTAGGGAGGGGAGAAGGCAGAGGGAATAAATAACACGTGCAAAGGCATGAAGGGATGAACGGTTCGAGGAACAGGAGTAGTTGGATGCGACTGAAGGGCTAGAGTTTTGTGGGAGCAGATGATACTGTAAAGAACTCAGAGTCCAGCTTGTGAAGATTCTTTTGTGGCTTTATTCCGTAGGCACTGGGGGAGTCAGTCATTGAAAGTTAAAAAAAAAAAAAAGCAGCCATTCGTGTGCCAATTTTATTACTTCATAATAGAGGACATACCTGTTCAGTGATTGGAAATATTTACATTGCTATCTGGAGCACCCTTTTCCTTATACCAAAGTGCTTGTGAAGCTTGTAATCAGATGGTTGCTTGGTAAACATGAAAACAAAGAAAAGAGGAATGTTTCATCCAGATGATGATATGGGCCCATCACAAAGTTCTCCTCTCTGTAGTCTGAGGTCCCTGTGAACACCAACGGAAACTAAGAAACAACAGTAGTCGAAGAGGTAGGAGAACCAGTATCTGATTCTTTTCTTAGTATAGAGTCAAACTCTATTCTAGGCCACATATGGACAGAGTTTTAGGTTTTAGGGAGGAGGTTTAAAAACAAACACAATCTGGATTCGAGGTGGTTGGTTAAGCCGCAAGGGTAATATGTAAGTTGGTTCAGGAGGAATTATACTTTCTGTTTTCACAAAGCCCTAAAGACTGAAAAGCTTTACATGCCAGGCTGGACTAGGAATAAAAGAGAACATTCACATTTCAACGTTGGTAACATGGACTATCTGGTACTTAAAAACTTCAGAATTCTCACTAGGTGCCATGGGTTATATGAAGCTAATTAGGACTGATTTTTGTTTATCATATCACAGAAAAGAACTTACAAAACTTACTGCACAGACAGTTAGGAGTGAAGGGTCTACCTACTATTTAATATGTAAAACCAGCAAGGCAGCATGATATAGTAGCAAGAGACAAGGCTTTGAATTTCTTCAGTCCTAATTTTGCCACTTACCTTCTGCTGTGTGACCTTGGAAAAGTTGCTTAACTTCTGATCTTTGTGTTTCTCATCTGTTAAAATGAGGATGATAATACTAACTCCTTGGGATTCATGAGAATATAAATGAGCTATTGGCACATATTAGGCCATTAATGTTTAGAAAAACCTTCACGTATATAGTACCTTGTATTTTACAGAGCAGCTTCATATTCATTATCTTATTTGATCTCCATAATATCCTGTAAGGAAAGTGTTATACACCTGGGCAAATTTAGGCAGAGACTTAAAATTATTGTCCAAGAGCCAGAGGATCCAGGCTTCTAGATGAAGGTTTCATACTGTATTATAGAAGGAAATTTAAAAATCAGAGCAGTGACTTGGTTGTTTGCGACAATGCTTTAGTTGTTAGTATCATTGTATGTTAGTATCATTATTGTTATCGGTTTTTAGCCTCTGAACTACAGTCACACACCTTATGTGGCTTACTGGATCTCTGAACTGTGAAGGATTTCTTTTATTATGGGAGAGGTTTCATGATATATAAATCACTTTGAAATTTTTATACAAAAGCAGTGTAGTGCAAAGTGATAAAGTTTTGTTAACACAGTGGTTGGAAAATACAGGCTTAGGATTTGGTATTGTTTATCTAAGCGATACTCTGAAGCAACCTCTTGGTTAAATGTACACTCAGTTTTTAAGTTCCTTTTTAGAACACAGCCCATGAACTGGAGTGGATAGCTTCTAGACAGAACAATAGACTAATTGCTACTTTTGGACATGAACACTGTTAATTCAGAAAGTGAGTCAAGTCCGTCTGCTGGGAAATCACAAGCTTTGGCCACGTTCATGCTGTTGAAATCATAAAATGTGTGCATGTGCTAACAGTGCTTATGAGAGCTACTGCTTGCTTGCTTGCTTGCTTGGCAGGTGACATCATGCACACCAGGGAAATGCATCAGCTGAGGCCTTATTGTCCTGGTACTTTTCAGCGCCAGTTTCAGGTTTTACAGATCACAGTAGAGAGAATACTTCAGAGTGCACATCTGGGAACAGGATCAAAGTCACAAGTGAACAATTATGGGTTGCACAATGAGTTGGTAGTGTTTTTTTCTCAGTGATCTTGAAAACACTCAGGCCCTCCTTTTACTAAGTAAGGTTGGCCCTTTCAGCTTCTGGTAATTATATGTTGAGCCACGTTGCAGCTAGGTTGTGTGGTGCGCTTAAGCTCCTGTTTTTGCTCTTCACGGTTTTGATTGGAGTTTAAGCCTCTGTTCTCTTGCTTCTGTCAGGGGCATTTACTAATTTCCTGGCCTGTAGGAGCCCTTTCAGGCCCATTGGCTTGGTTTGCAGTATCTAAGAATGTTTATTCCAACTTTTTTTGCTACTTCTAATAAAATATTATTTTTCCTTCCAGAACTCCTCAGTTCCTGGAATAAATTACACTGAATTTCTGATTCTTTGTCTCCAGCTTTTGGGGCCTTCCATAATTTGACTTGTCCTGCATACCTAACTATATCCACTGTGATTGGTTCTCTGCTTCATTTGGGCAGGTCTCAGTAATCCTTCCCCCTGGGTCCTCATACCTGCCTCTGTGTCTTTCTGTTCTCTCTTCCTGGAATGCCCTCTCCCTTTCTCTCTGATTCTTCAAGTCTTACCTCTTTCTTCTTAATTAAAGCCAAGCACGAGCCCTGTGTCCTCCATGCAGCTTTCTTCCATTCCTCTATCAGACATTCATCTCTCCCTTCCCTGATCTCTTAGAATGTCTACCTTATAATTAGTCCTTTAACTATATACTGTTTTGTGTTATTCTTGCATTGCCTCATGTCTGTTAGAATTGTTTCCCTAATGAGATTTTATACTCTTACGTTGTAGGGACTTTTTATACTTCTTTTGCATGTGGTCGATTGGCAGGGAATTTCTCTCAAGAGAAAGGGCAGTCATAGCACTTTCAAGTCATATTTTAAAACAATTCTATTTTCATATTGTAAAAGTAGTATGTGTTTAATGTAGAAAATGGTAAAAAATACAGGACAGTGTATAGAACTTCAGATAATATGCCTTCCGTCTGTGTGTGTGTGTGTGTGTGTGTGTGTAGGGGGAGTGTGGAGAGGCAAGCCAATTAACAGATAGATGTGCTTTAGCTGGAGAGAATGCAGCTCTCAAGGATAGGCCCTTTTTAGCCAGCCTGGGATCTGATACCTTAGCTTGCTTTTGGCTCCATAAATTTGTGTTACATTGTGAGTCTGCTTTCACTGGGCCCAAACACTTATTTTTCTTTCTCTGTTCAAAACTGCTTTCTTCTGTGTGACCATGTGTCAGTCATCAGGGATGTATGCCTGTTATCAAGAATGATTTGGGTTGTTGCCTAGGACAAGTTAATTAATTGGTCAGTCAGCATCTTTCTTTTGGGCGAGGGCTTTGCCAGCTGTATTGCTGGCTTCCCTCTTACCATAGCAAATTTCTCTCATCATTTTTACTCAGAAATGTAAACACAGTTCCTTTGTGTTGATGAAAAGAACAAGCTTGCTTGAAGTGTCTTTTGGAGTTCAGATGGTTTCAACCCGCAGGAGCATGTTGGATTGAGATATATAGGAAGGGATTTTTTTTTTTGGCTGTGTTTTTCAGTTGGTCACCAACAATGAATAAGCTCACTGTGTACACTGTATTCTACCAGTAGCTATAAGCAGACACTGTGTTGGGGAGTGTGTTAGTGGGGAGGTGGGGGGCACTTAGGGGCATTGAAAAAATACTAAGATTAGGGGTGGAGGGAAAGAAGGTCCTGTGAATGTTCATACGGGGAGCCTGAGTTTTATGCAATGGACAGGATTAACGTAGTGGCTGTGTAAATGATGGATGAGAGCGGAGACTGACTCTCTAGGAGGTCACTGTTCTAATTGAGTCAAGAGGTTAGATTAAGGGATATTAAAGAGGGAGGGGCATATTTGAGAGACATTTTGGGCAGGTACAGGGACTTAAGTTCAGATACTATACTAACATTGCTAACTCTTTCTAGAAGATTTTGCCTTAAAAAAAAGAATTAACTACCCCTCATGCCAGGGCTATTCCAAAACAAAGTCTTCTTGCTTGTATAAAAATCTTCTTCTAAACATTTTACTCCATTCTGAACTTGTTAGATAGGACTGTACCTTTGAACCTATGACTTGAGGTTGTGTTTCTTGGTCTTTACTTCTCATTTAAACTAACAATGCTAAGTGCCTCAGAATACCTATTCTACCCATTCTCTGGACAACCTTCATTGTATGCTTCCAGGAATACCTGCCAAGAATTGCATAAGAAATCCTCTTAAATCCCTTCTAAAATCTTCCATTATATCTTGAAGTGCTAATCTCCCAGGGTGTCAGGGGGCTTGTTTGGAGGATCCATTCATTCATTTAATTAATAATCATTTATTGAATGTGTCTACTCTGAACCAGGCGTTAGGCAAGGTGCTGAAGGAACAAAGATATTGTCCTTGCATCTCTATGACCTTACAGTTTTACAGGGAAAACATATTGGTAAACTGACAATTACTGTCCATTGTAGGGAGTGCTATCGAACAGATGAGTCTGGTGCCATGGTAGTGAAGAGTAGTACCCATGACAGCCAGGGTGGGAAAGGGCCAGGGAAGACATCCAAGAGGAAATGACTGAGCTGTCACCTAAAGAGTTCAGAACTCTGGGCAAAAAGTTCAGGTAAAGGGCATTCTGGGCAGCATGAACAGAAGTAGGGATGAGAGAGCCTTAGGAGAGGAAATATGGGATCTTAGTAAGGTTGGAGTGCAGGATGTGAGGGAAGGAGAAATGAGATGAGGTAGGAAAAGTAGGCAGAGCTAGAATGTTGACTGGCTGTGTATATCATACTACAGAGTTTAGACTTCATCCTATAGGCTTTTGGGAGCCATTGAAGGATCTTAGGCAAGGAAGACTAGGGTTGGATTTACATTTTAGAAATATCCCTGCTCTGGTAGAGTCGTGAAGGAGGATTGGAGAGGGGCAAGGCTAGTGACAAACCAGTTAGGAGGCTGTTACAGTAATTTAGGAGTGATTAGAGTGTAAACTAAGGTTGTGGACCTAGTAATGTAAAGTGGACAAATCAAGAAACGTTAAGGGGTAAAATCCACGTATTTATTTATTTATTTTTTTGGCTGCATTGGGTCTTTGTTGCTGCGCACGGGCTTTCTCTAGTTGCGGAGAGCGAGGGCTACTCTTCGTTGCGGTGTGCAGGCTTCTCATTGAGGCGGCTTCTCTTGTTGCAGAACACGGGCTCTAGGCGCGTGGGCTTCAGTAGTTGTGGCTCAGGGCTCTAGAGTGCAGGCTCAGTAGTTGTGGCGCACGGGCTTAGTTGCTCCGCGGCATGTGGGATCTTGCCGGACCAGGGCTCGAACCCGTGTCCCCTGCATTGGCAGGCGGATTCTTAACCACTGCGCCACCAGGGAAGCCCCCATGTGTTTTGATGCCTATAATTGAATGTGGCATATGAGGGAAGAGGGAAGAACCTAGGATGACTTGCAGGTTTCTGCGTGGGTGGGTGGTGTCATTAACTAAAATTGGGAGTATAAGGAGAGGAAGGTTATTTGCAGTGACATGGTGGCAGTGCTGGTGCAGGGGATGGTACTGAGTTCAGCTTTGGTTGCGTTGAGGTTGAGGTTTCTGTGGGATGCTGGCAGAGGTGCCCTGCAGTAGGTGGCTGTATACAATGTGGAGCTCAGGAGAGCTATAGATGGGGCAGCTGTCAGCTTCTGGAATCAGAGCCACAGGAGTGGATGGACCAGGAGATTGCTGAGCAGGTGTGTGTACAGTGAGAAGAGGTTTGAGACAGAAAAACTCTGGGGAACTCCAAAGGGAGGGTGGTTTGGGGAACAGAGGAAGGGGATCCTGTGAAGGAAACTGTCCACCGAAAGGGAGTGGCCAGAGATGTAAGAGGAAGAGGAGAGAAGTGAGTTCTAGAAGGAAGGTGTGCCATACATTGTCAGATTATATAGAGGTCAAGCAAGGTAAGGGCTGCAGGCTCTGATAGAAAGGTCACCTATCCTGGAGCATTTTCAGTGGCAGTGTGGGAAGTGCAGTCCAGAAAGCAGTGGGCTGGGGAGTGAATGAGAAGTGCGTTTTGAAACCTAGACTTTGATGGAACAGAGAGGAGGAAGGCATGACTATGTAGAGGGGGATGCAGGGTAGAGGGCGTTTTGTTTGTTAATTGTAACGCAAAAGAGACTTCAGCGTGTTTAAGTGCTGTTTGGGAAGAGTCAGCAGAGGAAAGAATAAAATTCAAGGGAGGGAGAGAATAATCAATGAGAGCATGGGATCTGGAGTCAAAAGAGGAATGTGTCTGATGAGAAAGATAAGAGGGAGGAAGGCAAGAATGCAGGTGGTCAAGTTGGTTGATTAAAGGCGAGGGAATTTCCCCTGATGGCTCCGGTTCTCTCTGAAAGTAGGGGGTGAAGTTATCTGCCGAGAGTAGGGGCTGTGTGTGTGCGCGAGTGCAGGGGTGCATTCTTTCGTTCTTTCCCTCTAGCCCCGGAAGCACTCAACAACCTGAGTGTAGATACTGAGAAAGCAAACAGGTGGATTGATCCAGGATCCAAGTTTTCCAGTGTAGGTTTGATGGAAGAATAAGGGGTCCTTACAGAATAAGGTGTCTTTCTAAACAACAAAAAAAGTAACATCTGCTTTGTTATAGATTGTATTCTCTGGCTGACTTGTATTTTGTGCCCCCAGCAAAATTGTAAGCTCTTTCAGGGCAGGAACCATATATGTAGCTTTTGTATTCTTTTTTATCATTTACTAAAGTGCATGTCAGAAATGGATTTTTCTCTATTGACTTAATCTGACTTTTGTGGTCAGGGGCATCTTGACTCTTGACATAGAGAGAGGCTTTTCTCACCTGTGGTCTTTAATCCTCATCTCACTGTCTGACATGGAGAGTGGCTTAGCATCGGCATACACCTCAGGGGCTAGCTTCACTTACTCTCCCCAGGGCAGTTGAGTTTAGGAATGTTTGTGCTTTCCATGAAGACTGCAGGGTTAGTATTCCCTATTCTATTTGGACCAGGCTTGTGAAGATCAGGTTCTTTGCAAGACTAGACAGAGTGGCTGTTGTGGAGGATGCAGCCTCCTTTTTGTTTATTTTGGCAGGCAGACAGCGAATGGGGTCGATTTGTTCGCATGACTCAGAACCTTCCCTGCCTTACCTTAGCAGGTTCAATATAATCACTACTTTTCAAATCATGATAGTGTCCTTCAGAGTTTATCTGACCTTTATATCTACAAAGTGTATTAGTTACCCTTTCCTTTGTCCTCTACTTGCTTGGGTTCTTCACCTTCAGTCTACTATAGAGGATATTTCCTAGTGTGTTAGGTTACCTTCAGAATTGACTTAGGTCTTACTCCTTTGACCCACTCTACCTGCTTTAGTTGTTAACTGGTATGTTCTCCACATTGTGACTTGTTTTCTGCTCTTTGTTTTGTAAATTTGGACTCTGTGTTGGGTAAACTTGATGTGAGTCACCCCTGGGAGTGGCAGGTGTGTCTCCACTAATTTGGAGAATCTTTGATCTCATTTCTGTCCCTGGTTTGGCTGATCCGGTACAATTTCTCTCTAAGTCCTGCAAGAGTTGTGTGTGTACGCTTGTTTGTCCCTTGCCTCTGGTTTCACAAAGTGCAGTGGACGGTCTACTCCAGGGGAGGCTGCTTTGCATGTATGGACGCCCTCTACTATCCTTGTCATCACCATCAGCAAAAATGCCTCTGTTAAGAGCCTCTTTGAATGTAGTACAGTATCTAACACTGAATAAGTAGAGTTCATAAACCCTCTGTCTGCCCCCAGGAGTTGTATACAATAGATGATACAAATGACAAAAGACAATAAAGAATGTGTAAGCAGTTGAACAAATAATAGATGGTTGCTCCTCACGTAGCTATCATCTTCCCGGTAGATGGTTTCCTAAAAAGTGACCTCGTCCAGAGGGAAAGGGGTTTGACAGAGTCAAGCTTACCTTCTTTTCCAACCAGAGTGACAGGGAGCTCCCATCCATGGCCCTTCGGTGCCAGGCAGTTCCTTTCAATGTCCTTTCTAGTCATGCAGGACCTTATTGCCCTGTTCCCTCTCCATACAGCTGGGTCAGGATCCTAATGGGGCCCTCACTCTCCGTGACCTGTGGCTGGAGTGGTAGGCAGGAGAACACCTGGAAGACCTGGGTCCTCTGTACAATTGTAACGTGAAGAAATTCATCCCACACCTACTGCAAACGCTCGTGTGCACACAAACACCAGAAATGAGCCATGGGGTTAGTGTTGGGTTGAAAAGAAGCTGGTCTGGCCTGGTCTGGGGTGCCTCTGGGGGTAAGAATGTAGGACCCACCCCAGCCTCTGTTGGTTAGTTTCCCAAACGGAGAACAGGAACCAGACTAGTTCAGGTGGGGTGCTTTGAGATCCTCACCTCTTTCAGAGGACTGATTCATTGTTTTTATTGTTATTATTTTTAATTAGTATAATAACACTATTCATGTAGTACTGCCTTTATTAGGAAGAATGGGCGTCTGTGAGGGACTGGAATTTCCCTCCACCTTCCCTGTGGAAGACAAAGCTAGAGGGAGCATTAGATTCCCATCGCTCAGGCCTCCTCAGCCTTTGGGCGGCTCCTGGGAAGGGGTGAGGCGGTGGAGGCCCTAGCATGAATATGCCATTGAGAAGGGATGAGAGGCAGGAGCTGATGTAGCTGTGGCACAGTTGGTGTGTTAATAAGAGACGATCGGTGTGGGGGGCACTACTAAGGGGGCTAATAGAGGCAGCGTATAATCTTTGTGGCTGTCGTTAGCTGCTTCCCTTTGCCTTTGTCTAAAAGCAGAGCCAAAACCCCTGCATTCTTTCCTCCTCTACCTCCTCCTGTTGATTACATCTCATTTTCTGACTTGTAAAGATGTATAATACCTTCAACAAATAGGCTTGTGACGATATGGAAAGTTGAGTAAATAAAAGCTCCAGAGATTAGAACGCTGAGTGGGGATGGATTTTTTTTTTTTTTTTTTTTTTGTCTGTGTTGGGTCTTCATCGCTGTGCGCGGGCTTTCTCTAGTTGTGGAGAGCGGGGGCTACTCTTCATTGCAGTGTACGGGCTTCTCATTGCGGTGGCTTCTCTTTGTTGCAGAGCATGGGCTCTAGGCGCTCGAGCTTCAGTAGTTGTGGCTCGAGGGCTCTAGAGCGTAGGTTCAGTAGTTTTGGCTCACAGGCTTAGTTGCTCCGCGGGATGTGGGATATTCCTGGACCAGGGGTCGAACCTGTGTCCCCTGCATTGGCAGGCGGATTCTTAACCACTGTGCCACCAGGGAATTCCTGGGGATTTGATTATTGTGTTTAAGTATAACAAGTGTTTTTCTTGCAATTCATCACAAACCAAAATTGCCTTGTAGCATTTCTTGGTTTTTTTTGTTACTTAACTTTTTGTGTATATTTGTCTGAACTTTCCAACCTAATTGTGATCTTGTTCAGGGTGTAGATTGTGTCAAATGAGATGCATATGACGTACTTCACAAACTGAACCACTTTGCAAATGGTGGTGGTCATATTTCTTTGTTTTCCTGGCAGCTTCCAGCACCCGTCCCACAGACATCTCAAAGTTGATACGTCCCAAATGGGCATCATTGTCCTCTTCCCTACTCCCAGACCTGCTTCTCTTCCTGGGTCCCCCAGCTCAGTGAATGCTTTCCTCACCCATCCAGTTGTCCAAGCCAGGAACCTGGGCTTCATGCAAGTCTCCTCCCTCTCCTGCATCCTGCCCAGGGGGCCAGTCTTTCAGCAAGTCCCGTGGATTCCATCTCCTACAACTCTCTCCACCTGTCATCTCCTCCAGCCCCACTGCTAATAGATGAGTTCAGGGCCTTATCTCTTACTGGAACTGCTGTGATTGTCTTAACTGCTCCAACGTCACTCTTTCTTCCAAACTCCTACCTGAAAAAAAAACTTCCAAAAGTGCAAAACTAATTATGTTTGCTAGTATGTTAATAAGAGAAGATAGTGTGGGGGCAGTTTTAAGGGAGCTAATAAGGCAGGAAATATTTGTTGCTGTTATTAGCTGTTTCCCTTTGTTTACATATTTGTCTGAGAGCAGAGCTGAAGCTCCTGCATTCTTTTGTTTATTAACTCTTGTATTCCTAGCACCCAGAAGATTGCCTGGTATATAGCAGGTGCTCAGTAAATATTTGTTGAATGAGTGAACTGGAAATGATCAGTTCAGCTCACTCCTGTTCCTTGGAAGGAAATGAAATGAGGCATGGGAAGGTGTAGTAACTTGCTCAAGGTCATGTACCAATTGGTGCTACAGCCAGATCTCACCAGGTGAGTGGTGTTTTTTTATGAAACCATGCTTAATCACAGTTCCTTTGTGTGATTTGATACTGATGTGCATTATCAGCTTAACTGTATATCCCTGTGAGCAGGGGTGGGGAGAGGAAACTAATATGTATTAAGGCCTTACTAAATGCCAGGTGCTTTATCTCATTTAATCATCACAAATAGCATCCTATGACAGTCCAATGACATTGGTAGATATTACAGACGAGGAAACCAAAGCTTAAGGAACCTAAATAAGTCCCCTGAGGATCACATAGCTGGTAAGTGACTGCACTGGGTTTTGCACCCAGGCCTGCTGAACTCCACTGGCCCTCTTACCTTAAGGGGCAGTATAAATTTTGATTTTGTAGTCTAAGTTGCTTTAAGATTTTCAAGTCAGACTGCTCTTGAAAATGGTCTGATTTGAACTGCTCAAACAGAGTTGCAGTACTGTTTACCTTAAGATAACCCCATGGAACAGTGGGGTCGTGGTAATAAAGAGGAGTCTGCAGGGCTCTTGAGTCAAAAAACAATCCTGTGCTCTGGGTAGTGCTGTATCCCTCCATTCAGTTATATCACGTATAACTGAATTTCACAGTTGTTTTCTAACCCAGGCATCCAGGACCACTATAGAAAGGCTCGTGCAGTGCAGCACTTCTGAGTATGTTTGGTAGAGCTAGTAAACACTAAGAGCACAAACAAAGACAATGCCTAAAATGTAGGACAGGCAGAGCAGGAGAGGACTGAGCCGGATTGAAACTAGCTGTTTCTGTAGTAAGTAGGCAGACCGTAATTACCTGTGTTGCTCAGAGACCTGAGCCGAGAGTGGGGGTGGGGAGAGGTCACACCCATTATCTTTGGAGAAATGATGGGAGTAGTTTCCAGTTTACTCCAGAAACTTTTGCTCACTGTTCAGAGTCACAGTAGTCATGTGGACTTTGAGGTGGCACCTTGTCACCCCAGATCATCCAACCATAAGGTTAACATTTTTTTCGTTAGAGGTCTCCTTAGGTACCGCAGCCGTTCATTTTGAACTCCCTATTAGCTTCTCTCGGTAGCTTTGTGTAGCCTGCCTTAGAAAGGAGAGTGGAGACTGAGCTAAGGGGCCCAGGAGGGGAGAGGAAGGAATAGTGAAGGTGGCAGAGAAACAAAGGCTTAATTAGGAGGTTCCTCTGTCTTTTGGGAGTTAAAATCCTTTTCATTAGCTGATTGCTGAGATGAGGGTGGAGACCCAGGAGGGGGAGGAGGAGGAGTTGTTGTAATGGAAGCAGAATAGTTAGACACTTGGTGGTGATCCAGGACCAGCAGCATCTGTAGCACCTGGGAGCTTGTTAGGAATGCACAGTGTTAGGCTCCACCCCAGACCTGGTAAATCAGTTTTTATTTTAGCAACATTCCCAGGTGATTCCATGCACATTAAAGTTTGAGCAGCACCGAGTTGGTAATAAAGTGGTTCAGTGTAAGGGGTTTTGGAGTCTGACAAATCTGGGATTGAAATCCAGTTTGGCCACTGAATAGCTGTGTGACCTTGGATGAATTCTTTAACCTCTCAGTGTCTCAGTTTCTTATCTGCAGAATAGGGGAACTCTCTACTTCATAGTGCTGTTGGGGAGAGTAAATGAAATATTGGTTCTTTCTGCAATTGATGGTGTCTTAGATTTAATGAAGTTTAGTAATGGCTGTAACATACCAAGTACTGAGCCTGGTACAGAGTAAATAATAAATGTTATTACTAATAACTAAGGCAAATTTACAGGAACAAAGAGCCTCTTTCTCTTTTTCCTCTCTCTTTATCTCTCAATGAGTGCATTTGTCTGCAGTTTTATAAAACTATAGTCAGTGTGTATATACTCTTTGGTGTTTTACTTAACATTATTTAATAATAGTTAACAAACATAATGCTTATTAATGTGCCAGGCACTATTTTAAGTACTTTATGTATATATTCATTCAGTCCTAAGAGTAACCATGTGAGATAGGTATTACTATCTCCGTTTTTAGATGAGGAAACAGAACAGAGAGGTTAAGTGACTTGCCCAAGGTCATGCAGTTGGAAAATTGCAGAGCCAAGATTTGAACTGAGGTAGTCAGATTCTAGCATCCATGCTCTCTATTTTCATGTACTATGTGATGGAATGGAAATCAGGAGACTTGGATTGGATACCTAATTCTGACACTAGCTTATTTGTGACTCTGGTCAAGTCAATTTACTTCTTTGGGCCCATTGCCTTACTGTAAAAATGGGAGAACTAGATGGGATTTATAAGGTCTCTTCATTGATTCACTCAACATGTAGTGATTCAAATCAAAAGTTTGGTAGAAAATCATATCTAGGGAATTGGTTCAACAGTACTTGTTCAAGCAGATTGGTTTAGTTAAAAACAAGGGTTCTGAATTTTGGCTCAGCCACTTTCTGGCTGTATGATGTTGGGCAACTTACTTAACCTTTCTAAGCATTGATTTCCTCACTAGTAATGGGGAGAATAGTTCATACCTTGCAGGGATGTTGTGAAGTTTGAATAAGATAATGTGTATTAGCACCTAACATGTGAGGCACGCAGTAGATACTCAATGTACAAGAGTTCTCTTACCTTCTTTCTTTTCATCCAGCAATGGTTAGGGAAGCAGATATACCAGATTCAAAAGGAGTAAGAATCTATCTTGGTCCTAGTGTCTTTTTCCCACAAGGGTATTTTCATTGTTGGGAGATGAGAATTAGCAGAGAAAAAAGTATACGTAGAGTCAGGTCCTGTCATTTATTTTATCTTTTAATTTTTAAAAAAAATATTTATTTATTTATTTATTTGGCTGCGCCGGGTCTTAGTTGCGGCACGCGGGATCTTCATTGTGGCTTGCAGGATCTTTTAGTTTTGGCATGCAGGCTCTTAGTTGCGGCATGCGGGATCTAGTTCCCTGGCCAGGGATTGAACCCGGGCCCACTGCATTGGGAGCGTGGAGTCTTTTTTTTTTTAAACATCTTCATTGGAGTATAATAGCTTTACAATGTTGTGCTAGTTTCCACTGTATAACAAAGTGAATCAGCTATGTGTATACATATATCCTCATATCCCCTCCCTCTTGCGTCTCCCTCCCACCCTCCTTAACCACCCATCTAGGTGATCACAAAACTGATCTCCCTGTGCTATGCAGCTGCTTCCCACCAGCCATCCATTTTACATTTGTATACATGTCCATGCCACTCTCTCACTTCGTCCCAGCTTACCCTTCTCCCACCCTGTGTCCTCAAGTCCATTCTCTATGTCTGCGTCTTTATTCCTGTCCTGCCCCTAGGTTCATCAGAACCTTTTTTTTTTTTTAGATTCCATATATATGTGTTAGCATGCGGTATTTGTTTTTCTCTTTCTGACTTACTTCACTGTGTATGACAGACTCTAGGTCCGTCCACCTCACTACAAATAGTTCAGTTTCGTTTCTTTTTATGGCTGAGTAATATTCCACTGTATATATGTGCCACATCTTTATCCATTCATCTGTCGATGGACACTTAGGTTGCCTCCATGTCCTGGCTATTGTAAATAGTGCAGCAATGAGCATTGTGGTACATGTCTCTTTTTGAATTATGTTTTTCCTAGGGTATATGCCCAGTAGTGGGATTGCTGGGTCATATGGTAGTTCTAATTTTAGTTTTTTAAGGAAACTCCATACTGTTCTCCATAGCGGCTATATCAATTTACATTCCCAGCCACAGTGCAAGAGGGTTCCCTTTTCTCCACACCCTCTGCAGCATTTATTGGTTATAGAATTTTTGATGATGGCCATTCTGATTGGTGTGAGGTGATACCTCATTGTAGTTTTGATTTGCATTTCTCTAATGATTAGTGATGTTGAGCATCCTTTCATTTGTTTGTTGGCAATCTGTATACCTTCTTTGGAGAAATGTCTATCTAGGTCTTCCGCCCATTTTTGGATTGGGTTGTTTGTTTTTTTGATATGGAGCTGCATGAGCTGCTTGTATATTTTGGAGATTAATCCTTTGTCAGTTGCTTTGTTAGCAAATATTTTCTCCCATTCTGAGGGTTGTCTTTTCATCTTGTTTATGGTTTCCTTTGCTGTGCAAAAGCTTTTAAGTTTCATTAGGTCCCATTTGTTTATTTTTGTTTTTTTTTTTTTAAATAAATTTTATTTATTTATTTATTTATTTATGGCTGTGTTGGGTCTTCGCCTCTGTGCAAGGGCTTTCTCTTGGTGCGGCAAGTGGGGGCCACTCTTCATTGCGGTGCGCGGGCCTCTCACTGTCGCAGCCTCTCTTGTTGCGGAGCACACGCTCCAGACGCGCAGGCTCAGTAGTTGTGGCTCACGGGCCTAGTTGCTCCGCGGCATGTGGGATCTTCCCAGACCAGGGCTCGAACCCGTGTCCCCTGCATTGGCAGGCAGATTCTCAACCACTGCGCCACCAGGGAAGCCCTATTTTTGTTTTTATTTCCATTTCTCTAGGAGGTGGGTCAAAAAGGATCTTGCTGTGATTTATGTCAAAGAGTGTTCTTCCTATGTTTTCCTCTTAAGAGTTTTATAGTGTCTGGTCTTACATTTAGGTCTTTAATCCATTTAGAGTTTATTTTTGTGTATGGTGTTAGGGAGTGTTCTAATTTCATTCTTTTACATGTAGCTGTCCAGTTTTCCCAGCACCACTTATGAAGAGGCTGTCTTTTCTCCAGTGTAGATCCTTGCCTCCTTTGTCATAGATTAGCTGACCATAGGTGTGTGGGTTTATCTCTGGGCTTTCTATCCTGTTCCATTGATCTGTATTTCTGTTTTTTGTGCCAGTACCATACTGTCTTGATTACTGTAGCTTTGTAGTGTAGTCTGAAGTCAGGGAGCCTGATTCCTCCAGGGAGTGTGGAGTCTTAACCGCTGGACCACCAGGGAAGTCCCCAGGTCCTGTCATTTTTAAATAACCCACCTTTTGATTTTAAATTAAAATTCCTTTAAAAAATACATAGCTTATAATAGGATAAATGCCAGTTAAAAAAAAAAAATGGTGTATTATTACTTTCCTGGGGCTGCCATAATAAAGTACCACAAACTGGCTGGCTTAAACAACAAAAATTCATTGTCTTACAGTTCTGGAAGCTAGATGTCTGAAATCAAGGTGTCAGCAGGGTTGATTTCTTCTGAGGGCTGTGTGGGAGGATCTGTTCCAGGCCTTTTGCCCAGCTTCTGCTAGCCTCAGGCGTTCGTTGGCTTGTAAATGGCCTTCCTCTGTGTGCTTTCACATCACTTGTATGTGTCTGTCTTTGTGTCCAAAGTTCCCCTTTTTATAAGAACACCAGTCTTATACTGGGTTAGAGTCCACCCTAGTGACCTCATTTTAACTTGATCATTTGTAAAGACCCTATTTCCAAATAAAATCATGTTCACAGGTGCTCCGAGGTAGGACTTCAGCATCTTCTGGGGGACACAATTCAACCTGTAACAGATAGTTTAGTTTAGCTACTTCTAACCTGGAGAGAAGAACATGTATGAAATTAACTTTTGCTTGTCTCTTAGCACTTATTACTAAGATTCTTTTGGTAGGGACACAGGGAGAACCCAGGTTCACACCTCGTCCTGCTAATTCTGCACCTTGGTTTTGGCATCCTTTAGGAAAGAGAGAGGAAATGGATCTGGTACATAGCGTTGGTGGGAGATGACTTCCTTTCATGAGCCGAATGGATTAATAATAATAATAGCTCCCATTAGTTGAGTTTTTACCGTGTGCCCGGGACTGTGTTAAGCAGTTTATATACACTAGCCCATTTAATTCCCATAACAATCTCATGAAGTAGATATTATTATTATCATCATCATTTTACAGAGGAGAAAAGTGAGACTCAAGCCAGTGAAATAACTTGCCCAAGGTCACATCTAGTAAACGGTAGAGTAGGAATTCAGATCTAACTCTGTGGGACTACAGAACTCCTGCTCTTAACCACCATGTTATACATCTCCTTGAATAGAATTGTCTGGCCCGAGTCTCCTTCTTTTCTCTAAAAAGTCCTAGTTCTGGAAACATGCCAACTGAAGGGTCAGGGGAGTGACCTTTACGTGCAGTCTTGGGAGCTCTTATTGTTTGTGAGTGGGAAAGGGAGTGTGACTTTAGTTGGCACTTTTTACCTAGTGGTTTAAGTCTTGCCAAGGGGCCCTAGTCAGGTGTGGGACATTGTGAGTTACTTTAAAACAAAAAATACTGCTCTAGAACTGAAGAGGAAAAAACACAGGCTTTCTATGCTTACCTAACTCTCTTTCTTATTACTGCAGAATTACACGTGCTTATTGTAAATTTGAGCAGTACAAAGAAAAAGGTAAAAGTTCTCTTTTCTAGTCTTTCTCCATCTAGTGCCACTGGTTAGGGTAACTGGAGTTTAAGTTTAGTTTGTATTCTTTCAGCTTTTTCCTTGCCAGTCTTACTTTTTTTTTTTTTAATTTTTTATTTATTTTGGTTTTTTTTTTTTTTTTTGGCTGCGTTTGGTCTTCATTGCTGCGCGTGGGCTTTCTCTAGTTGTTGCGAGCGAGGGCTGCTTTTCGTTGCGGTGCGCGGGCTTCTCATTGTGGTGGCTTCTCGTTGTGGAGCACGGGCTCCAGGCGCGCGGGCTTCAGTAGTTGTGACACGTGGGCTCTAGAGCGCAGGCTCAGTAGTTGTGGCGCACGGGCTTAGTTGCTCCGCGGCATGTGGGATCTTCCCGGACCAGGGCTCGAACCCGTGTACCCTGCATTGGCAGGCGGATTCTTAACCACTGCGCCACCAGGGAAGCCCTTTTTTTTTTTTTTTAAATGGAAGGTTAGTTGATTTACAATGTTGTGTTAGTTTCTGGTGTACAACAAAGTGATTCAGTTATATATGTATACATATATATTCTTTTTCATATTTTTAAAAATTAATTAGTTAATTAATTTACGGCTGCATTGGGTCTTCGTTGCGTGGGCTTTCTCTAGTTGGGGCGAGCGGGGGCTACTCTTGGTTGCGGTGTGTGGGTTTCTTATTGCGGTGGCTTCTCTTGTTGCAGAGCTTGGGCTCTAGGTGCGCGGGCCTCAGCAGTTGTGGCACGCGGATTCAGTAGCCGTGGCTCACGGGCTCCAGAGTGCAGGCTCAACAGTTGTGGTGCACAGGCCTAGTTGCTCTGCGGCAGGTGGGATCCACCCGGACCAGGGCTCAAACCCGTGTCCCCTGCACTGGCAGGCAGATTCTCAACCACCCCACCACCAGGGAAGTCCCTCATATTATTTTTGAATATACTTTATTGTAAAGATATTGAATATAGTTCCGTGTGCTATACAGTAGGACCTTGTTGTTTACCTGTTTTATATGTAATGGCTTGTATCTGCTAATCCTAAACTCCTGATTTATTCTTCCCCTACCCCCTTTCCCCTTTGGTAACTATAAGTTTATTTTCTATGTCTTTGAGTCTGTTTCTGTTTTGTAAATAAGTTCATCTGTATCATATATATGTTTTTTTTCTTTTTTCTTTTTTTTAAAATTTTTTGGCTGGGCTGTGCGGCATGTGGGATCTTAATTCCCCGATCAGGGATCGAACTTGTGCCTCTTGCATTGGAAGCACAGAGTCTTAACCACTGGACCGTCAGGGAAGTCCCTGTATCATATTTTTGATTCCACATATAAGTGATATCATATGGTATGTGTCTTCTTCTTTCTGACTTACTTCACTTAGTATGATAATCTCTAGGTCTATCCATGTTGCTGCAGTGGCATTATTTCATTCTTTTTTATTGCCGGGCTTACTTTGAAACTGCCCCTCACTCTCCTTTACTCTTTCATGTTGGTCATGTCTCTTCTTATCTCAAAGCCTGACCTCTATTTTATTTATATCTGTATTATTTATTTATTTATTTATTTACTCAGGGTGGCATTCACCTACATACCCTGTAAAAAGCAGCCTTTTATTGGGAAGGGCTATGTAGGAGAGATAGGCTGTAGATTGTATGCCAGTATAGCATATGGCCAAAATTTCTTAGTAGAAGACATGGTCTCTCCACACCCTGGCTACTCACTGCATTTCTTTCCTTATACCCCTGTAATCCTTTGCTGTATTCATACCCCTCTGCATGCAGTTTACTCACACTCCAAATTGTTTCTGGTTCATTTGTCTTGTTCATATTACTGCGTCTGTCTGCAGAGTCCTCCTAAATCTATTCTCTTGAAAAACTTATCCTTCCTGACTCAGTCCAAATGTTATGTTCTTAATGATAACTTTTTGAGTTCTTTTGAGTGAGTGAATTAGCCACTCTCTTCTCTCTGCTTTAATATTCCATGCATGCATATATTATTTTTTTAATCATAGCATTTATTTTTAATGCAAATGTTTTAGTATATTTTTCTTATGTTTATTAAGTAAATAAAAAACCCATTATGATTATTATTGCTTTATGCAGACAATATTCATTTAGATTTACCAAATACTTACCTTTTTTAAAAGTTGCTTTTCCTTTCTCCTAGCATGTCCAGTCTTCTGTTTGGGATAATTTTCCTTCTGCCTGAAAGCTCCCTGTACTAATATTCTGTAGTGTGGCCTGCTGGGTGATATATTCTTAGTTTATATTTGCCTCATTTATTTTTGTTGCCATATATCTGGCTTTCTTTGGGGCCTTAGTTTGGTATTTAGGACTTGTGCCTCTGCTAGAGCCATCCCCTTTTCTGTAAAGTCTTTTCTCACCTCGCCTAATGAAATCCTCCTTGTCTTTGGAGCTCAGATTGAGTCCTCCCTTTTCCCATTAATCCTTTGCAAACCATGCTAACCTGTGATAACTCATTCTGCTTCTGAACTCACAGTGATAATTTCTATCACTCATTGGCCAGTTGACCATGTATATCATCAGTTGTATTTTATCATTTGTTATTTAACTTCCCGTGTATTTGCCCAATTAGATTGTGCTCCTGGGGCTCACAGATTATTTGTCATTTTGCCTAGCACAGTGCCCTACATTTAGCAGGTATTCACCAAATGTCAGTGCGATTGGATTTTCTTAGTACTTCACACCCTGTTAAAGATCAGGTGCTCAGAGCCGGAAGCCTGAGGGAGCATTCAACTGATGACATCATGTTGGCTGCCTATCACGAGGGGTGTGTGCCACTGAGGAGTGTTGGCAGATGAAATACTTGTGCAAGAGCTTATGCTTCCTCCTCATGAATGGGATTCAGACTCCACATTGGGGAAAAGAGATAGTAAGTGTAGGAGGAGGGCTAACAAGGGGATGGAAGGGAGGATGCTGTATCATTAGATATGAGGATATGACTTTATTAAAAACATAAATAAAAGGATGGTGTAAGGCAGAGAGAAGCTTCTTGGAACCAGTAGGCTGACTAAGTAAATCAGCTTCTCTGGCGCTAACCAGTTATTGCCATTCATTTTCTTTGCCATAAAACTGTACCACCCAGCTACTTGCTTTCTCATTATGGTGAGTCTGGAGAGAGAGCTTAGTTTAGAATTAGGAAATCCAAGAGAGATGCAAAATAGTCAGAGTGGGCAAAGGGGTGGGGGTATTCCTTTCATTTGTCTTTCCAGCCCTAGGCCTTGGGGCTGCCAGAATCTCCTTGAGTTTGCTAGTAGGGGTTGCTACCTGAGTAGTATAAAACCTCTTGTTTCTACCCCTACTTCTTCCTTTTGCCCATCTTTCTTTCTTCCTTCACCGATGCCCGCCTACCGCACACACTAGTCATCAGCCTCATCTCTGAGGCCCAGGTATGCAGTGGACATTCTGCCGTTAACTGCCCAGGCCTTGAATGTAATCTGTCTTTCTATCCTCCACTCCTCTGCCCTCCCCAAATGATAGGAAGGTAGAGAAAAGGAAATAGAGTATGATAGTTCAAACTCTTCTGTGGCTTAGAGAGCAGAATGGTTTTTGTTTTTTGTTTTGTTTTTTTTTTTTGGGTCGCTCTGTGTGGCATGCGGGATCTTAGTTCCCTGACCAGGGATCAAACTCATGCCCCCTGCATTGGGAGCATGGAGTCTTAATCACTGGACCGCCAGGGAAGTCCCAAGGGCAGAATGTTTTGATTGCTTGATTTAGGGGTTTTGGGGTCTCCTAATACGAGAATCTATTCTTTTGTTGATAGAAAGGCCTCACTTCATTCTTCATTCTTTTTCTGTGAGTAATGTGGACCTAGAAAAAGTCTTGTGTTGAGGGTTTGGTACCTGCCCCCGAAGGGAAAAAGATCACTCTTGGACTTGATTTTTTTCCGTTAGTGGTTTCTCATTATCAGAAGTTGAAAATTAGTGCTTTGAACGGAGTATAGAGTATAACAGTATAAATATAGCTAAGACCCTAGTACGTTTATAGTGATTGGGATTTGTTTTTGTTTTTTGGTTTTTTTTGGCTGCATTGGGTCTTTGTTGCTGCGCGCGGGCTTGCTTTATTTGAGGTGAGCGGGAGCTACTCTTCTTTGCGGTACGCGGGCTTCTTGTTGCAGTGGCTTCTCTTGCTGCGGAGCACAGGCTCTAGGCACGCGAGCTTCAGTAGTTGTGGCACGTGGGCTCAGTAGTTGTGGCTCACGGGCTCTAGAGCACAGGCCCAGTAGTTGTGGCGCACGGGCTTAGTTGCCCCGTGACATGTGGGATCTTCCCGGACCAGGGATCGAACCTGTGTCCCCTGCATTGGCAGGCCACCACTGTGCCACCAGGGAAGTCTGGGGCCTTGGTTTTAAAAATACCTTTTTAAAGTACGTTGTTTTAGGCTAGATGTCTCCCTACTTTTTGTGGGATGATTTAGCTGCGGACTAATCTGGAGGGAATAACAATACTAAATGACTCTTAAGTCATCAAACATTGTGATGTTACTGAGACTGTCTTGGTGGGGAGAGTTTTGGTCCACAGGAATAATATGGGTTTCCTTTCTTTCCCTTCAGATAAATCCTCCTACGTGTCCCATTCTCTAGCTATGGGAGGGATGGACAGTGGGGAAAAGTTAGTACACTCATCTCATTGTTCAGGTCATTTCCTGGGTGCGGTTCTGCAGAGCTTCCTCTGAGAGCTGACTCAGGAGTTCTCTTCCATTGTGGTAGTGTTCTTGTTTTTACATGCCATACCAATTTATAGCCTTGGCATTTGGGACAACATCATTTGGAGGTGTCAAGTTGGGAATGAGGAAAGTAAAAATATTTTCAGAGGTTCCTTGAGAGGAAGGTTTCTTTCATTGGGCACACCAGTTCTCCCTAGATGCTATGGCTTGAGAACTGAAGCATTCTAAGCGTATGTTCTTCCTTTTTGATGTCACTGATCCCTCTGAATAACAGTTATTTGTTTGTCTTTCTGTGCCCCATGAGACTGTGCATCTTGAGAGCTAACATCTCATCCATCTTTTTGTCCCCAAAGTTTAGCGCAGTGCCCAACTTGAAGTAAGTGTTTACAAATGTATGTTGAGTTGAATAATGGAGGGAGGCTTTAAATGCATTGTGTGCCAGCAGATGCATGCCTAGCATATTGAGTTGGGAGGCATTAGTAGAAAGCGGAGATAGGCGAGAGAGATAAGAGATAAGAGAGAGAATTTTTGTGAATAGGACATAGGGAATTTTTGTTGCTGAAGAATTTATTGAGAAACAGTTGTTTTGCAGTCTTCATTTATGTGAGAAAGCATTTAAAAGTTGAGCATTAGGGGACTTCCCTGGTGGTTCAATGGTTAAGACTCTGCCCTCCCAATGCAGGGGGCCGGGGTTCGAGCCCTGGTCAGGGAACTAGATCCCGCATGCCGCAACCAAGACCCAGCGCAGCCAAACAAACAAACAAACAAATAAAGAAATAAAATAAAATTAAAAAGTTGAGCGTTAGTTCCATCTGACTAGCTAATGACCTTTCATAAGGCTTCCAGTCACTGACCTTTGTAGCAAGGACTAAAGATACGTGCCTGTATCTCTTAAATGGAGGGATTCAGCTAAGGGAGGGGATCAGGATTAGATTCTGCATGGGAAAGAAAGCATTGAGACCCTGCTAGCCGGCACTGTGGAAATATAAAGCTGTTATTATGATGGCTGCTGTTGGCAACAGAAAGTCTCAGCCTCTTCCCTGGTTTGTATTCCACACCCAGCCACAACCTCAGATTGGGTGGATGCAGACTTTAAATATTGGGGTCACCTGTACCTGTTGGCAAATGTCCCTTGTGGTTTCTCTGAGTATTGTGCCAACATTACTTTTTGGCTCTTTCCTACATCAGGAAAAAGTAGGAAGTTTGTGGAGTTGTGCTTTTGGTTGGCATTAGGGCATGAGGGGCCTTCATTTTCCACTTCTAACTAGTAACTATCTTAACTAGTGAATAGCTATAACAAAACAGCCCTGGCTTGGAAATTCTTACCTAGGTAGTGACTGAAGCTTGAGAGGAACTCGGCTTTCCTAAGCCCCAGCGTTGAGAAGAGGGCTGTCATTTCCCTGACATGGCTGGGATCCTGGTCGGCTGATTTCCTGTCTCTATAGGGATGTGATTCCTCCCCCTTCCTTCTGGAAGAATGGGTGGTTTTTCATTTCCTGTTGGATAGCATATTTTCTGAGTACCAGGAGACACTTGCTGGCTGTAAATCATCTGGGTTGTGGGGTGGGATGGAAGCCGCTTTTGTTTTCAGCAGAACTGCTTTCGTCTGAGGGATATACATACACACGAACCCAAGCTTCCCCGTGCCCCCGGGAGAGACACAGGGCCCCGAGGGATTGTTTTGAATCCTTTCCTGGGCTGTGCCTACTTGACCTGTGGTAGTGGAGCCGCTTCTCCCACTTAGGCCAGAAGAGCTTGGTCCCTCACGGGGCCGGCATGCCGTGGATTCCACTCTTGCCTCATCCTCTGGTCAGCCCTTTTGGTGCCTGAATCTACCGGGGAGCAACTGTTAGTCCCTGGTGGAAGTGACACCATTCTTGGAATGGAACCTGGCAGGATGCCCCTGACAGAGTGACACAGGCTGGGACTGGAATCTGGCCGTCCAGATTTCCTGCCCTCTGTCCTTACTTGCAGCTTCCTCTCTGGTGGCGTGGGAGCTGGTCATTAACAAGCGGGGCCACCTGTGGACCCACACAGCTGTTTCTGTTCTGCCCATCCAGACTGGCCTGCTCCTCATCCATCTGGAGTGAGAGCAGAAGACAGAAAAGGGAGGAGTGGGGAGGTAGTCATTGTGATCCCCTTTGCGTCTCCTGGAGTTTTGCTTAGTGTCTGGGGACCTGGGGTTTAATTTTGTGACACACTAACTCTTTAGGTATTTTTTTCTTGACTTTGGAGAAGTCCTTAAAAATTCTTACAAAATAGGACATTGCTTGGTAGGTTATGAGAAATGTCATTTCTGGGTTTTGTGTGTAACACAGCTTTTCTTAGTGTGCCAGGGTTTACATGACTAGGTAATTGGTATGTTTAAAGTTCTTAGAGGTCATCAGAGGAAGAACAGCCTTAGAAGTGGAATTAGTGAGCATGCTGTGACTTTTTTTTTTTAAATAAATTTATTTATTTATTTATTTATTTTTGGCTGCGTTGGGTCTTCGTTGCGGGCTTTCTCTAGTTGCGGCAAGCGGGGGTACTCTTTGCTGCAGTGCGCAGGCTTCTCGTTGTCGTGGCTTCTCTTGTTGCGGAGCACGGGCTCTAGGCGTGCAGGCTTCAGTAGCTGTGGCATGTGGGCTCAGTAGTTGTGGCTTGCGGGCTCTAGAGCTCAGGCTCAGTAGTTGTGGAGCACGAGCTTAGTTGCTCCGTGGCATGTGGGATCGTCCCTGGCCAGGGCACGAACCTGTGTCTCTTTCATTGGCAGGCAGATTCTTAACCACTGCACCAACAGGGAAGCCCCATGCTGTGACTTCTAACAGTAAATTCTTCCTTTTACCTCTGACCATGTCACCCTTCTCCTTGCTCTAGGGGCTTTCTGGTTTGTGGCTATTTTATAGTATCAGATAAATTTCCCCTCTAGGGTGGAGAGCAGCATCTTATAGTGGAAAGGGTGTAAATGTTGGAATCTTGGTTCTGGTACTTACAAGCTCTGTGACCTTGGACAGTCACTTAACCACTGTGTGATTTTTCTAACTCCTCATTTGCAAAATGTTAGTGATAATAACTATCTTGTAGGGTTTCTGTAAAGGTTAAATGAATTAATATATGGAAAGCATTTTGCTTGGCACATTATAGGTATGCAATTGTGGCTTCTTTTTAAGAAGAGTCATGATAAAATATGATTTTTTAAATAATTTTTTAAAATAAATTTCTTTATTTCTTTATTTTTTGGCTGCGTTGGGTTTTCGTTGCTGGGCGTGGGCTTTAGTTGCAGCGAGCCGGGGCTACTCTACGTTGTGGTGCACGGGCTTCTCATTGTGGTGGCTTCTCTTATTGTGGAGCATGGTCTCTAGGCGCGCAGGCTTCAGTAGTTGTGGCATATGAGCTTAGTAGTTGTGGCTCGTGGGCTCTAGAGCGCAGGCTCAGTAGTTGTCGCGCACGGGCTTAGTTGCTCCGTGGCATGTGGGATCTTCCCGGACCAGGGCTTGAACCCGTGTCCCCTGCATCGGCAGGCGGATTCTTAACCACTGCGCCACCAGGGAAGTCCTAATGATTTTTTTAATGTGGTAAAATGTACATAAAATTTACCATTTTAACCATTTTTAAGTGTACAGTTCAGTGGCATTAAGTACATTCACACTGTTGTGTAACCATTACCACTGTCCATCTCCAGAACGTCCCAAACTTAAATTTCATACCCATTAAACAGTAATTCCCATTCCTCCGCTCCCCCAGCAACCACAGTTCTGTTCTCTGTCTCTGTAAGTTTGACTGTTCTAGGTACTTCATGTAAGTAGACTCATACAATATCTATACTTTTGTGATTGACTTATTTCACTTAGCATAATGTCTTTAAAGTCCATCCATATTGTAATATGTGTCATAATTTTATTCCTTTTTAAGGCTGAATAATATTCCTTTGTATGTATGTACCACATTTTGTTTATTCATTCATCCGTTGATGGACCCTTAGCTTGCTAATAGTATGATTATTTTCAGTAGCAATATTGTTGGATTGATTCTCCATAGTTAGAACTCCCAAAGCTGGGAGGAAGAGGTTGAAGTGAGGGAAGATACATTGTTTGTGTGTCGAGGTCATCTCTCTGGGTTTTGGTTGCAGGACATTTTTTTTTTTTTTTTTTTATTAGCAGTGCATGTTTTCAACCCTAATCTAGGATGTAAGGTTTATGGGTGTAAGAATGACTGAGGAGGAGAGGCAAGAAAAGGTAGCAGAGGGCAGATCATGCAAGCTTTTTTTTTTTTTTTTTTTAATTTATTTATTTTTATTTATTTTTTTTTTATGGCTGTGTTGGGTCTTCGTTTCTGTGCGAGGGCTTTCTCTAGTTGTGGCAAGCGGGGGCCACTCTTCATTGCAGTGCGCGGGCCTCTCACTATCGCGGCCTCTCTTGTTGCGGAGCACAGGCTCCAGACGCGCAGGCTCAGTAATTGTGGCTCACGGGCCCAGTTGCTCCGCGGCATGTGGGATCTTCCCAGACCCGGGTTCGAACCCGTGTCCCCTGCATTGGCAGGCAGATTCTCAACCACTGCGCCACCAGGGAAGCCCTGCAGGACATATTTTGATTGGAGTCTGACAAATAATGGAGCCCATTCTGATTGGAGCCCGTGTAGAGGGTCCAGATCTGGCAGAACTCCAGGGGGAAAAGTATTCCTTCTTAGCCTAAGCAAGGATTAGACTTTTCCCCAGGAATAGACTGCTTTTCAGTGCCTGTAGCTTACCAGCTTTGCCTTTCCTCCTGCCCTCTTCTGCTCTTACTATGAATAGGACTCTTGCTGTTGTGACATACCTAGACTCTTAATTTGTTTTACACAGGTCAGGGCCTGAGGGGCAATTGTCATACGACCGTACAATGAACGGCCAGCTGTGTGCCAGCCTGGCTTGTAGGATTTGTAGGATGTGTACACACACATGTGTGTACACGTATACGTATATATGTATGTGTTCATATATATGTATGTGTATATGCACACATCCTGTCATTGACAGTTGACACAATATAGAAGCTACATGCTCTCCTTTGGCTTCCTCTCAACCAAGTCCACCACTAAAATGTGTACATTGGCAACGGGGGGTCCCAGGATGATGGTAGAGGTCTCCAAGGGGATTGAAGCACAAGAATCTTAGCACGGTGGTCTTGGCAGCTTCGATAGTCTCTTGTAGTGTCTACCAAAATTCTGAAGAGAGTACTCTGCAGCTCTGACTTCTTTGCCCATCTTCAGGCCTGAGTTTGACCTGGAAAAGTCCAAGAGCTCAGGCTTCTGCATCCTTCACTTATGCTGGACATAGTGAGTGGAGGTCGAGAAGGAGAGGCAGCCCCTCCAAACTCCTGGATCCCTCTGTGTGGACTCTCTTGTTTGTTTATAGGGGTTAAAGGACAGTCTGTACTGATTTGTCCCCAGTCCCTCTCTGGGCTTAAGGGAACTTCAGTGTCATTGGGGTTTTTTGCCCCATTGTGTTAGGGATGCAGGGGCACATCCCCTCAGTGCATGCCTCCACCCATCTTGATCTACCTGCATATTTCCTGTTCCATACCTTCATTGTCTTTATACCAGTTATCTTTCAGAAGCTATTCAGGATGATTTTATGTTGTCAATATAATGTGAGTGAACTAATTCTATATTAAGTTAATGAAGATCACACTTACTATTCAGTTCTAGTTGTATAAATACTTATGACTAAAGAAATATGGTCATGCTTTGTGAAGGCTGCTACAGGAGAGGATCTAAAAATAAACCTTAAAAAAATCTATTTTAGAGAAACATAGATTAAATATGAACGACAGTAGGGGGCACTTGTATGACAGTGGAGTAAAGACAAGCACAAGTGTGTTCAGTTTGATTTTTGAACTTTAACTTGTTCCTTGGAAAGTTAATGTTTTTTCCTTAGGCAATTTTCTTTAGGTAAAACTGACAGTTGAATTTTAAAGATAAAGATATTTGGCATGATCAACAAGTTATATTTACCCTTTGTTGACTAAAAATGGACTTTCTTCAAAGTTTGTTAAGTTTATTTTCTTACTTTCAGATACTCTTTGGCAAGCAAGAATTACTAGGTTAAAATTATATTATTTCATTCAACTATAACAACATAGAAAGCTTTAAAAATTTGTCTGAAACAATCTATTGGAAGCCTCAATTTCTGTATCAACAAATTTGTGTTACTCTAGATTATGCGCTTACCGGTCACTCAAGGATCTTGTTTAAACGCTTTCTCGTACAAAAAACAATGAGTGAAAACAAACAAAAAACCAAAGTAAATGTACTCATGTGTATTTAAATAGAGGTACCAACAAACACTTGAAAAATGGCTAAGAGGGTTGAACACTTTCCACTTCATTTTGTAGCTGGTGTTAGGTGAACAAAGATTTGTCTTAATTGAATAATGATGTCGAATGGTCCGAAAGACCCAGTCTTTGTGAGCTCTCTCTCTCCTGGATTCCCGAGGAGCAGCTTTGATGAGGAATAACAGTATTGTTTTCAAACTGGCCCCTGCACAAACTACATAATTATAGTTATTCCATTTTCCATACATACAGTATAGCTGGCTCTTGAGCCCTGAAAATGGAGTGGAGGCATGCTGAATACTTCAGGCTCATAGATAAATCCTGAAACTAATTTTAACCAACTGTTTCATCATTTACTCCTACTTGAAGTACCAAAGATGCTTATAGGAGGAAAAGTGAACAGTGAACATATTCTTCCCCCTTGTTTGCCCTTTTCCTGCCTTTTTAATGTTATCTCCCATTATTCTTTACAGCTGGAATGAACTAGTGACCCCCCCCCCCACCCCCGCCCCGCATATATGCCCTGTGTTTTCATGCCTTTGCTTATGCTCTTTCCTCTACCTGGATTTTCCTTTCATTTCCATATCTTACTTGTCCTTCCACATCCATCTCTAATGTCACTATTTTTTGGTGCAACATTTCCTGGTCCCTTCAGGTACAAGTCATATCTTTCTAAACTTACATAATATTATTGAAAGAAATTCACTTAAAAGTAATAGTGATAGTAACAACTGACAACTGACATTCATACGGCCTTTTACAGAATGCTTTCGCATGTATTAGCTCTTTTGTGCCTCACAGGTAGTTATTTTGCTTGACAGCCCTGGAAACTAAGGCTCAAGGAGGTAAGGTGACTTGCCTGAGGTCACACACAGCTGGAACTGAGTCTAAATATTGTGACCTCAAATGCAATGTTCTTTCCATCAAAGAATGCTATCTGCTGATTCTTATCACTTGCTGTTTTGTGTTGCAGTTACTTCTGTAAATGTCACGCCTGATGCACTGCTTTGTGCTGTCCTTAAAGGAAGGGTTAATGCCTTGTTCTTTGTGGCCCTCATAATCCCATAGCACAGAGTACTGCGTGTAATAAGGCATCGATAAACATTTGAAAGGCTGATGGTGTGTTGGGGAGATGCTGATGAATGCATGTACCTGGCACAGTGCCTGGCACATAGATGCCTAATAAATATTTGTTGAATTTAATTGTAAAATGAATCAAAGGCCATAGTTAATAATAGTTAATAATATGGCACTTACCAGGTGCTACACACTTTTATAAATGCTTTGCCTGATACCAAGTCATTTAATCCTCACAACAATAAAATGAGGTGGGTACTGCTATTTCCATTTTACACTTGATGAAACTGAGCAACAGGGAGGCTAAGTGATGTGCCGAGGTCACACAGGTGGTAAGCAGTAGAGCTGGGCTTTACACTGACAGGCGGTCGGCCCTAGAATCCACACGTACTCTTAACCATCATGCCACAATCAGTTGTTCGGGATATTTTTACACTGTTAAGTTCTTCCTGAACTCCTTTCTGTCTTGGGTGTGTCTCAAATAAAGCAAGCAGAAGCAGCACAGCTTGTGAATTGAGCAGTGGTTCTCAAACTTTAGCCTGCATCAGAATCACCTGGAGGGCTTGTTAAGCCATAGATTGCCGGGCCCCACTCCCAGCTTCTGATTCAGTAAGTCTGGGGTGGGGCTTGAGAATTTATATTTCTAACAAGTTCCCAGGAGATGCTGCCGGTGTGGGACCACTTGGGTAGAGTATAGGGGTTGAGAGCATGGACTCTTGAGGTTAAGCTACCAGGGTTTGGATCTTAGCTCTGCTGTTTACCATCAGTCCTCATCTGTAAAGTGTCTGCACTGATAGCACCTACATCGTAGGGTTCTCATGGAGAGCGAATGAAATAATACAGGTAAAGTGCTTAGTTCATAGTAAACGTGCATTGTTAGCTACAGTAATGGTGGTAAGACATGGTTCCTGCCTTTGTAGAGTTTGCAGTCTAATGACATATAGACTTAAACCTAATAAATGATAAAATGATGTGAAATTAGGTATTAGTTCACGAGGTTCTGACTGTCAAGGGCCTTAGAGGTGAAGTGTGTGTATGCTGTGGGGCAGGAGAAGCAGTGAGGGAGCAGGAGGAGGAGAGGTACCTGGGACTAGGAGGTAATGGAAAATTACACAGAGTTGAGAAAGGTTGGGGTGGTCAGTGGTTTCCGTTTTACAACCAGAGAATTGGAGGTGGGGGTGTTGGAGAGAGAGACACAGAGAAAGAGAGACTGAGAGACACAGAGACTGAGAGACACAGAGAAAGAGAGACTGAGAGACACAGAGAAAGAGAGACAGAGAGACATAGAGAAAGAGAGACTGAGAGACACAGAGAGACATAGAGAAAGAGAGACTGAGAGACAGAGAAAGAGAGACTGAGAGAGAGAGAGATGCTTGTACTCTGTTGGCCAGAGAGAGAACTAACTCCTTTTCCCATTTCTCTTCTTAGAGCTGGTAGCTGGTCTGAAGGTGAAGCTGCTGGCAGTTTGCTCCTTGTTGGGAACAGTGGCTAAGGAAGTGGTTTGCTACGGGCTTCTGAAACTGGGCTCTGCAGCCTTTATCCTCCACAGCTGATTCACATACTTTTGATTCTTGCTGAGAAAGGCAGTTGTTAGATTTGGAAGTTTTCAGATTCCAGCGCCAGCTGGACAGCTGACCCTCTGGTAACTGTTTCCCAAACTGCCAGCCCTCTGTTGCCTCATCTCCCTGGGCCCCTTCTTTTCGACTTTGAAGCCATATCCTATATTTAGTGAACTAGCCCGTTAGGGGTTGGAGGAGGATTGACGGGGAGTCTCTCCCACCTCAGAATTCTGGATGGATGGAGTATTTGGGCCTAGGAACAAGATGTATCCTGCTTAAAAACTTTAACCCCTTCTTTGTCGGGCATGCTCAGGTGACAGCTTACAGTGCTAAGAATGTGCCTCTCTCTAGCTCATGGGTAAGGAAGGAGCAGTGTTTATTTTTGGGTGTCCTGAAGAAAATATTTGGGAGAAGGAGTGGGGAGAAGCCCAGACAGCTCCATTTATGGTTGAGTAATGCTTGGTATTCTACAGAGGGACCGTATGGGCCGTGGGGAAGAGTTCAGCAGTCTCATTGTTCACCTCTTGCTGCCTCCATTCAGGGATGATCAGGGACACCACATTAGCCATCACAATGGGACAGGTGTTCCTTGGGCTGACATGAGCCTCACCCTCAAATCCCGGGCGTCTTCTGCTCCGCCAGCCTGCTGAATCACCACCTAGGAATGGCCGTAGCCAGGATGCCTCCTGCAGTGCCTGGAGCACTCTCGGCATGCTGCGCCGTTGACTGGTCTTGGTCTCCTAGACACGGCTTGGGCCTCTCCAGGCCTGCTGGAGTGATAGGCTGGGTCTTAGCTCCCCCTCCAGCTTGTTCCACAAGGCGATGACCTACTTTTCAGAGACAACTAAGTGTTTGTGAGCAGAAGAAGGCGGTGACCCAAGTGAAGGTGAACCAGAGCTGCATTAAACAAACATTGGGAGTTACTTTTTTTTGTCTCGCATAGCAGGGCCCACCCACCTCAGTCCCAATGGAACCGCTGACCAGGCTGATGTGGGGGCCAAGTTCCAGAAGCTTATGAAGATAGGCAGCCACCCTTGAATGCTCGTTTCTTCCATCGATGTACTTTAGTGTAAGAGAGAGCCTTTTATAATCACTGTACCCTTTGTCTTTTGGGTGATAGGGGAAGGCTTGAAAGGAAGTTGGGGCTCTTACAGTGAGTCAGCGCTATAAGCCAGCAGTCCCTTCTGGTGACAGTGTTCTGCTTCATTTGTAGCCCCTCTGAGAGGATTTGAATCTTTTTCTTTTGTACAGGCTGGGATAATAAGCTGGATGAGAGCCCAGATCTTTACGGAACAAGTGAGTAGCTTGTTTAGGTTTTCCTGTCCTTGTGAGACAAGGTTTAGATTCAGTTTTTGCAAGTGAAAGGAAGTGAACTCACTTTTCTCTTTCCTGGATGTCACTTACCTTATTAGCAGACCTCCAGCTTCTGCTTCCCTGTTGAATATGATGATTATGCTCGAGTTGTCACCCTTACTGTGGTAAGTTAGCACTGGGGGAAGGATCCAAGGCCCTGGCATGAGAAGGACAGTGACTCTTGTCCTGTATCAGCTGGCTCTAGGGCCCTGGGGGATTGCTAAACTTGCAGCTGGGCAGTTTCCTAAACTTTTATTTTCAGCAACTCCACGCACAAGACAACTCCCAAATCTCCCTGTTAATAAAAAGAATAGTTACTGATGTTGCACCCAGAGATCCAGATCAAATCTTAAAGTCCAGGAAGGAAGGTGCTTAGGAGAAGAACTCAACCCTGCCACTCTCTCACTGGAATTCCTTCTGATAACCTTAGAGGTGTCAGTCCCATTTGAAGAACTAGTTTACATATCAGAGCAGGGCTTGGAAGGCAGCATGGCATCAACGTTGGTCTTGGAGATGGCTAAGTTTCTTGGGGAAGAGATTTGAGGCGACCTGAAATTGCCCCCCTCCTCCTAGGAATCCCAGAATCTGGTCACAACCTCCTTTCTTCCACTTTTCCCATCCCTTTATGCCCAGGAAACTTGGTCTCTGCTCATTTCCTAGTCTCTCAGCCTCTTCGTGGTGTCATTGTCCTCCCATCTGTCCTGCATGGCCACTCTTGCACTGACGTTCTCAGGTCTCTTTCTTTCTGCCACACCTTCCTGTCCTTCCCCCCATGTTCACTCTCCCCACGGAGCTGCTGAGTTCTGCGGCATAGTATTGTGCTGACGGGCTCCTTCACAGATTCATGAGCTCCAGCCACAGCTCGACTCTCAGCCCTGCCCTGAAATCTCTCTGTTCTCTCCTGGGTGACTCCCATTCCTTTTCCTTACAGCAGCTATTCCAGACTTCCACCATTCTCCTCCAACTTTCTGCTCCACCCCACCTTGTAAACTCTCAATAAGCCATTTAGCCTTTTACTGTCCACAGCTCTGCCTCTCAGCTTCTCTTTAATCTTCCGCAGTCCTCACCTCATTCCCTCTTGTTTCAGAGGCAGTCCTCCGGGCATGTACATAGTTTGTATTCTTAGTGTCTCCCCACCTAGTGACTCTTCATAAGTTTTCTCCATCCTAAGGAAGAAACATCTTTTAAGCTGTCTCTTCTTCGACCTAACTCTGCTTTTTATTTTTTTAAACCCCTAAACCTCTTTAATAGCCTTTCTTATATTCCTTTAGTCATCTTGACCCACGATAGCATGGCTTTTGTGCTTACCGGCCCAGCTGAAATCGCTCTCACTTATGATGACCTACCTGCAGAATTCACTGTTTCTTTTCAGTTCTCACGTTTGACCTTGTCACAGCTTTTTTTTTCAAAAAATGTTTATTTATTTATATTTATTTTGTCTGCGCCGGGTCTTAGTTGTGGTGCTCGGGATCTTCGTTGAGGCGTGCATGCAGGATCTAGTTCCCCAAGTAGAGATCGAACGTGGACCCCCTGCATTGGGAGCATGGAGTCTTACCCATTGGACCACCAGGGAAGTCCCTTGTCACAGCTTTTGACACTATATTTGGGCCTCCTTTTTTCCCTTTATTGTGTGCTCTCCCTGGACGAGTTTACCTACTCTGGTGATTTCATTTATCAACATTGTCTACGTGTACAGTGATGACTCTCAAATCAAAATCCCTGAATACGAACTTTCCCCTGAGGTCCAAAATTGTATTACCAGATGACTATTGCCTTTTTCCACTTTGAAGTCTATAGAAGTTCTAATGTAACGTATCCAAAACCAAGCTTATCCTCATCCCCCTTTTTTTCCCTGCCCAAACATGCTTCGCTTCCTACTGGTATATACACTATCTCAGATACCAGTATCACTCTCTGCCTGTTTGCCCAAGGTGGAAAATTCAGGTTTGTTTTTTTGTCTTCCTTCGTTCTCCACATCTGGCACTAAGTTCTATTCGTTCTAGCGCAGAAACATCTCCACATCCATCTTTTCTCTCCCATCCATCCTGGCTGGACCCACTGCCCTATTTTATTTTATTTTTATTTTTTAACATCTTTACTGGAGTATAATTGCTTTACAATGTTGTGTTAGTTTCTGCTGTATAACAAAGTGAATCAGCTATATGTATACATATATTCCTATATCCCCTCCCTCTTGCGTCTCCCTCCCACCCTCCCTATCCCACCCCTCTAGGTGGTCACAAAGCACTGAGCTGATCTCCCTGTGCTATGCGGTTGCTTCCCACTAGCTATCTGTTTTACATTTGGTAGTGTATATATGTCAGTGCTACTCTCTCACTTCGTCCCAGCTTACCCTTCCCCCTCCCCGTGTCCTCAAGTCCATTCTCTACATCTGCGTCTTTATTCCTGTCCTGCCCCTAGGTTCTTCGGAACCTTTTTTTTTTTTTGATTCCATATATATGTGTTAGCGTACGGTATTTGTTTTTCTCTTTCTGACTTACTTCACTCTGTATGACAGACTCTGGGTCCATCCACCTCACTACAGATAACTCAATTTTGTTTCTTTTTATGGCTGAGTAATATTCCATTGGATATATGTGCCACATCTTCTTTATCCATTCATCTGTCGATGGACACTTAGGTTGCTTTCATGTCCTGCCACTGCCCTGTTTTAGGCACTCATCATCTTTGGCTGACTGTCAGTGATCATGCTGTATCTCTTCTTAAAAACTCCAATGCTCACTGCCTTCTGTTCTTCCACAAGGTAAAGTTCAGACTTGGCTTGGGTATGATTCTCAGTTGTATCCCTTGTTTATGTTGTTTGCTATGCCTTGGATGTTCTTTGCATTTTGTCAGCTTCACAAACTCCTATTCATATTGTTAAGTAATCTTCATCCCAGCTAAAATGAACTAGCTTTTTATGATGTTCCAGTTTCTTTCCTTCTCTCCAGGAAAAATTTAACTTACCTCCTCATCTGAGTTTTCATGGTATTTTATACATCCCTTTGTGATAGTACTTATCGTCTTGTTCTACAGTTGTCTGTGTGTTTGGCTCCCCTAGACCATGAGTTCAATGAGGGCAGACCGTGCCTTCTTCTTCCTTTTTTTTTTTGGTACTATAATAATTGGTTGAATTGTTGGGTTGGTTGAATTGTATACAAAGGTCTTGCTGTCTCCAGATAAAGGATGTTTGGAAAGTCTAAAAGAGCTATGCTGCTGTTGGATATTAGCTGTGGTAGAATCTGCTCTACTCTTTTTATTTCACAAAATACCCTTGTTTATTGTATGAAAATTATAAAACAATAAACAAAACTATAAAATTAAACTCACCTAAAATCCCACCACTTTTGGATAACCACTGTAAGTATTTTGCTGTATTTTCTTTCATACATTTTCTTCTGCAAATATATACATATAAATACAAATTTGTAAAAATATACTATTTGTAACTTGTTTTCTTCACTTTCTGTATGGTAAAAATCTTTCAGTGTCAAAAATATGTACTCCTATCATAATTTACCTTGTTGTCAATATTCCTGTGTGTGGTGCAGTGAGACTTGAGATGGCCCCCTAATTGTTGGACTTTTAGGTAATTTTGCATCATTTGATGTTATAAACAATGGGATGAATATACTTTGTGTGTGTGTGTATTTTCACATTTAACCACATTTCTTTTATATAAATTCCTAGGAGTGAAGTTGCTGTGTCAAAAGTTATTGGACACTTTAAAAATTTTTAGGTATATTTTGCTAAACCCCTCTCCATAAAAGTTGTATCATGTGGTTGAGTTTTTATACTTCATTGAGATTTTTTCCGCCTGTGGTAGGTTTTGTGTTTCTGTCAGAGGTTTTATCTATTGGAATGATTGAATTAAGGCTGTGTTTTAGGAAGACTGATCTAGCAGCACGTGCAACATGGATTGGGTGAGAAGGAGGGAAGTCCTTTTTTTTTTTTTTTTTTTTAAGGCTGTTTAAGCAATCCAGGTGAGAGGTAGTGAGAATTAGACAGGAGAGGTTGACTACTGAATAAAGGAGAAGGTGACTGTGAGAGGTATTTGGAAGAACCGATAGGACTTGATAGTGGGTTGAGCAAAGGATGGTGCCATTATTCAAAGGAGGAAATTCAAAGGAGGCATTGATTTGAGGAGGAAAGATGTGGATTCACTTTTAATAACTTGAGTTCTAGTTGCTGTGGCATGCTCGGGTGGAAATGCCCCACAGGCAGCGGGCACTGCAGAGCAGCAGTCAGCAGAGAGGCCGGGCTCAGTCTCCTCAGCCTGATCTTTAAAGCCCTCCATAATAACCTTCCCAGCATCCTCTCCAGCTACCTCCTCACATCGAAGCCCGACAAGACTGTCTTTCTGGAGCGTCTTCACTCACTGTGTCTGCTGTACAGATCTTACCCCTTGTTCATAACCCACCCCAAAGTCCTCTAGGAAGCCTTCTCCGATCACCCCACTGGAAGTTAGTTCCTAGTTTCCTAAATTCTAGTGGTAATTTTTTAAAGTATCATTTATATTGTACTTTAACATCCTATTTGTACATATGCTTTATTTTCTTCTGCAAGGTTGGAAGCTCCTAGAGGTTAAGGACTATATTGTAAACTCCATTTTATCTCCAACATTGCCAGCTCTGTATATGGCACATAAGTGTCCCAAAATGTTTGGTGATTTATGGAGTAAGTGGAACCAGCTTTAATGTAGTAGTAGTAATACACTGGATTATTATCATTCTACAGCTAACACCTAATAAAGTGCGAACACTATTTTTTGTGCATTTTCCTACTTATTTTTCTTAAAATAATACTCAGATATATCAATATTATGGGAGGGGAAGTGGTAGACAGGAGATGTTAAGTGAGAATCCTCTTTTACCTGTTCTTTGTTTCCCCCAAGATTCTTAAGAGTAGTATATATCTGACCTTTAGCTTTTAACCCCCTCCGCTCTCCTGAAATTGCTGTTGTTAAGGTCACCAATCATCTCCTAATTGTCAAATCCAGTGGTAATTTTTCAGCCCTGATCTTACCTGACCTTTCTGTGGTACTTGACACCATGAAATGAAACACTCCATCCTGCTGGAAAGCTCTCCATCCTTAACCTTTTATGACCTCATCCTTCCCTGATTTTCTTCCTTCGTTTACAGGTTTATCTTCCGTTAAATAAAGGTGCTTTCTGGGATTTTGTCTTTGGCCCTCTACATAATTTTCTCGAGTGACCTTATTCATACTCATGGCTTCAACTGCTGGGCCTGATCTCTCTCCTGAGCTCCAGACACTTGTCTCTGAGTGTTGGAGGACTTCTTTTGGATACTGTATAGGTATCTTTTACTCAACATGTTCCAAACTGAACCCTTCATCTTCTTTCCAGGAAACCTGCTATTCCTCCCTTTATTTAAGGCATTGTCTTCTACCCAGTCACACAAGTGACTTGACAGTCTTCCCTCTCTTGGTCCATCTACCCTACCCCACCCTAACTCAAACAGTGATCAAATGCTGTGTAATTTTACTCTCACATTCCTTCATTTCTTCCCATCCTCAATACTACTTTCTTAGTTCAGATTCTATTATTTCCCAGCATACAACCATAACAGTGTCCTAACTAGTCTCCCTCCCTTCTGTTTTGCTTCCCTCCTTTTCACTACTGCTAAATGCTCTTTCTAGAATTAAAATCTGATCATCAAAAAAGTCATTCCCAAGCTTAAACCCTTTCAATGGCTTTCCATTGTCTTTAGGACGAGATATGGTTTCTTTAGCATGGTGTGCAAAGCTTACATGTCCTGCCATCATTCTTCCAGGGCAGTGTGTACCCTGCACGCTATCCATATCAAACTATTTTAAGTTCCATAAATATATCATGTTTTCTCACGTTTCTACTTTGTTTCCTTTGTCTGTGACACTCCTGTCCCCATCAATCTTAATTCCCTCTGGCCCTGAAGTCCCAGTTCCAGCAGCATCTCTTCTGGGAAGCCTTCCCCAGGCTTCCCTGCTTCCCTGCTTCCTCTTCTCTTCGCTTCTGTGCACCTTCATCAGCATCAGCTGCGCTACATTGTGTTTGGTTCACTTGCTCGTCTCCCTCACTAGATTGTTGGCTACTTGAGGGAAGAGACTCTGAGCTCTTCATCTCCATCCTCATCGCTCTACACATTTGGCCCAGGGCAGACACACAGGGTAGGCTTGTTGAATGTATGAATGACTGCTTGCGAAGGTTCAGTGGTCAGCGGCAGTGCTGGCATCAGGATTCAGAATCTCAAATTCTTGGCTTTTAAACGCTCATTTATTTTTTGGCTAGGCAACTTGTTCACATAATTGAATATTCAAAAGGTACAAAAAGATATACAGTGAAAAGCCTTTTTTTTTTTTTTTCACCCCGGCCACCCTTTTTCCTCTCCCTGAAGACGGTCAGTTTATCAGTTTCTTGTGCTTCCTTCCAGAGATATGTGCATTTACATATCTTATGAATTAAGGAATTAATTCAGCAAATATTTATTGAGTACCTAGCATGTGCTAGGTACTATGCTAGGCTCTGGGGACAAACAGTGAACAAAACAGATAAAAATCCCTGTCTTTGTGGAATCTCAATTGTATATATTCTTCCTCCTTCCTCTTTTTAAAAACTTAAATGAGAGGTACTATACACACTGTTCTGACATTTTCTTTTACTTATTGTATCTTGACTGTTAATCCATATCAGCACATATAGACCTTTTTTTCCTCCATGCTTATTATTTCATTGTATGGATGTACTATCATTTATTTAGCCAGTTCCCTATTGATGGACATTAAGGGTGCTGCCAATCTTTTGCTCTTACAAAATGCTAAAATGAAAAACTTTGTTGTACACTTGTCATTTTACATATGTATATTTTTAGGAAAAATTCTTAGGTGTGGAATTGTTGGCTCAAAGGATATGCATATTTGTAAATTTGATGGATAGTTTCATCCATTGCTTTAACTTTTTATTATGACTATTTCAAGCATATAAACAAGTATAGATAATACTGTAGCATATACATATGTATCCTCTACATATGTACCCACTACTCATTAAACAGGTGTTGTGCTGACACCCTCATTGAGGTTCTGTCTGCTAGATGCTTTTAGTACCTCCTTAACATTGTAGGGTACTCCAACAGTATGTTATCTTAGACTCAGAGTAAGAAGTTTCTCAGAACTCATACCCTGCCATCCTGGAATCACCACTAAGCAGTCTATCTTGAACTTAAAAAAATATGTATAACCTCATTGTTAGCAAAAGACAGCTTCAGAGGAGAATTCCATTGTGTTATTTTTAGTACCTGCAGTCTGACTCTCAAAAATGTTTATTTTGCCTCCTTTCTCTGCTCAAAAGCAACAAAGAAATGCTACCGGAAGTTGGTGGCCTGTGTTTTTGGAGACTTGTTTTATTTGCTGGTGGAGGAGCCCAGGTGAATTGAGCCAGAAGCACAGCATCCCACCCCCCTTTGTCAGAATAACTAAATGTGGTTCTCCTTAGCAGGCGCCTACTTTTAACTCACTTGGAGGTACCGCTGTGTCTGGGTCCTGATGGAGTTGATGAGAGAAACTGTTCTTGGAGGGGGGAAGCTGTTGATCTCTATTACACCTGCATACCTGTAGCCGTTTCAGTAGGCTTTTGTTGAGATAAATTTCCTTGCCTCCTGTCTCTCAGCTGGAGACCTCTAACCTTGTTCCAGTGGTAGGTGACTCTTGCTTCTGACCTTTTTCGTAGGTCCTCAGAGTGCCCAGCAATGAGGCTTTTACATTATTTTATGATTTTATAAACCTAGTTTCAGTTGGGGCTATAATCTGAGGTCATGCAGGTTCAGATTCACCCTAGAAGCAGGTATTTCTGCCTTCCCTCCCAATTGCTCATTTTTTTTTTTTTTACCTTGTTTGGACTTGTACTATTATGTAATCACCGTAGGGAGGAGAGGATGCATAGGATTCACCCATTTCTCCATGGACCACACAGCCAAGAAGAAAAGGATCAAGGAGAGGGAGCTGGTTTGAGGGTCCATGGCCTAAAGCACAAACCCCCTTTAAGCCTGTTGTCGGGCCTTAGTATAGGTCTGACCACACAAAGTACCTCTCCAGGCCACGGTTGAGTGCAGGGTGGGCAGAACTCCTTGGACCCGCACTTAGTTCCCGTTACAGCCTCCCTTTGTCTTGCCCTTTCAGTCCTTTCCTTCTAAGCAAGAGGTCTGACTTCTTTTGTCTTCAGTGCCTCAGCCCTGCAGAGACAGCCTTGGCCCTGGGGACAACCCTTCTTCAGATGGTAAACTCATTTTCTCTGTACAGGACCAGTGGGACAAGGTGTAATTCAACCCCGTGCTCCATCAGACGCTGCTGCCAGGGGAGACAATGAAGAAAGTGATCTTTGTTGCTCCCTGAATAGGACTGTGAACCTGGCACCTGCTTTTGTTACTGGCTTCTTAAGTCACTGGAAACATTTTTGTTGTCTTCCTGGGTCAGCAGCTGCTTGGGGGTAACGGTGGCAACTGGCTGTCAGGGTGTCAGTCTTGCCTCAAAGAAAATGATGTCTTTAAGCAGCATTACCTTTCTTTTTTTTTTTTAATTTATTTAGTTTTGGCTGCGTTGGGTCTTTGTTGCTGTGCGCGGGCTTTCTCTAGTTGCGGCCAACGGGGGCTACTCTTCGTTGTGGTGCAGCGTCTTCTCTTGTTGTGGAGCACAGGCTCTAGGCGCACAGGCTTTAGTAGTTGTGGAGCGCAGGTTCTAGAGTGCAGGCTCAGTAGTTGTGGCGAATGGACTTAGTTGCTCCGCGGCATGTGGGATCTTCCCGGACCAGGGATCGTACCTGCGTCCCCTGCATTGGCAGGCGGACTCCCAACCACTGCGCCACCAGGGAAATCCCAAGCAGCATTACCTTTCATGTCTCTAGACCTCTTGTCTTCAGGGCTGGTGTTGAGAGTGAGCAGCTGGGCCTTCACTTTGACCATCCATGACCCTTATCTTCTCTGAGTCTGAGGAGACAGTTTCCTTCCTTTTCCCTTCTGCTCTCTCCTTAGGCTCTCAGTTCTGTGTTCCAGGCACGTAGGTTGGGGCCTGGTGCATGGTGAGTATGCAGCAGATGTGTGTGGAATGGGTGAATTCCTTAACTGACTGTGCATATTTAGTGTCACTGACCCTGATGACGTGAGGGTGCCTTGTCGGAGGACAACCTTTGTTTTTAAGAGAAAGGTTGCCTCAAAGGAATATGGAAGGTCTTGATTTCTAGAGGCTTTGGGGAACTGTGGGAACTCCAGCATAGGACTTGTTCTCTCCTTCTGGGCCTCGAACTTTCTCCTCAGCTGAAATTCTGCTGGCAGACTTGCTCTCCTGTTTCAGGAGTAATATCCTGAATCTGACTCAGGCCTTCTCTCTACCTGGGCTCCAGCGTCCCTGAGCCCACCCGAGGGCAGGGCAGGTAATTCCTTTTTAGCTGTCATCCTGTCACTATAGAGTCAGCAGCCCTGAGGACCACACCTCATGCACTGAAGTCTGGACTTCCTGATCTGTCTGCATTCAGTCAAGCTCCACTCAGCTCTTTGGTGTCTGCGCCTTTGTAAAGGCTGTTGGAGACAGCAGGGCTCCCCCTTGTCAGCAGCTGGCCAGAGTGTCTGTTAGACTGCCAGATCCTGAGCCTTTCACATTTGTCTGTCTCTGTCTGGAACTTAGGGCAGACTCTCTCTTACCACCCGAGGTTACCTCTCACTGTTCGCCGTCATGGGACCTAATGAGGATAAAAGATGAATGGCCACGAGGAGCACAGAGAGTTGTTGGACTATGGTGCTTTGAAATGCTCTGATTCTGGGGAAAGGTCCCTGGTGTGCAAGAAAACAACTGGAGTCCAGGCCACTGTCCCCCCCTCCCCGCTTCCCAAGAGCCTCAAGTTAACCATCACTCACTTCATAGTTCTAAACATCCTTGTTTTTGTTTAATTTTTATCTGATAAAATGTTACTAAACAATTTCAGTGGTGAAACATGCAGAGGAAATGACAGACTAGCATGTGTTGTCTTTTAAATGCACTTAGTTCAAGTGGCTATTTTAAAAGTCAGTTGTTCCTGCTGTTAGATTCCTGTTGTCTGGGCTGCTTTCCTCCCTTAGGTGGAAGGAGTCTCAGATAGAATTTTACGGGGGCATTAAAGGAAGGGGGCCCAGCTCTTCCCCGGCTGATTGATCATTCCTTTACACCTTGTTCTTTTCAGTACTTACATTCAGATTGTTCTATGTTAATTGCTCTCAGATCTTCACACAGATGAGGTCTTAGAAATCAGTTCAGAGGTTCTTTACCTATGGTTCACTAACCCCTATCCACTTGTAAACAAAAGTTTGTAGGTGGGTGAATATGTGCCTTTTCCTAGGGAGAGTATCTTTAGTTTTCATCAGATTCTGACTGGAGTTTGTGGCCTAAAACAAAACAAAACAAGAACTAGCATTTTATAGGAATTTGGAGCTCCTGCTCACATAGCTAGTTAATGGCAAAGTTGGATCTTGAGATAAACTCTGGAATCCAGGTATCTTGACTCTATAACCAAAGTTATTTCCATTGTGCTCTCTTATCCATACTCTTCCAGGAGAAATAGTAGAATAAAGCCAGGAAACAGACATACGTGATCTGAACTGTCATTTAATGTTTGCCTTTCTCATCCACAGCTTCATTTCAGAGGTGAGGAATCCAAGGCACCTGGTCTGTTGGACTAGGTGACCTCAAAGACACTTTGATTCTCACAGTAGTATGTTGTAGAATCTATATTTGGTGTTGTGCGTGTATGTGTTTACTGTTTCCCACTGTCTGTTATGCTCTGTAAGCATTAAACTCCCTTTTAACCTTGCCCATTAAATGGTTCTTTGAGAAAAGAAACCATGTGTTGTGTGCCCCGTGACTCCTAACACTCAAGATCTGCACAGTGGCTGGCTACCTTGTTGGCACTGTTGACCGACTAGTAGCATAGGAAGGCACAAAAGCTTGGGTTGGTTATTTTTATTATCCAGAGATTTTCCCTTTCCATTATCTTAGCAGCTGTTAATTTTATTTAACCTGATCTTTTCATGTAGACATCCTCCCTTTTCTCTTTGTTTTCACAATGCTACTTATACAGTTTCTCCACCTGTATCCAGCCTGCATCATTGGGAGTTCTGTGGAATATTGTATTTGGCACACTGTGAGTTCTAGCAGGTCACTGAATGGCAGCCTGCCTGGCAGGTTACTCTGAAAACTTCAGACCTGGAAGAGGGGTGTCTTTCTTATGAGGGGTTGTTCAGTGGAGTCTGACTTGGTTGTTGCTCATGGATACTTAGCTCAGGTTTGGGAAATGTATGTTCTTTTCATGCTGTCTTATTGGCCTGATGTGTGACTTTTGGCTAGTTTGCTTAACTCTGTGTATTTTCTCATCTGTAAATGAAAATTACATACTTTCATATGTATGTTACTTTCACATGTTACTTTCATAAAAACATTTTCAAAGATTAATATAACAGTGCAGATGAACTACTTTGCCTTACAACAAAGATGCTAAGAAATTTAAAGATGCTAAGGAATTTGAAGAAATTTAAGAAATTTGCTAATTTTTTCCTCTAATTATAATCTGTGTAGCTTATCCTAAGAGCCTGTGACAATTGTGTGTGTGTGGGGGGGGTTAGTCATCTTTTTGAGGCTGATGGAGTAGAAGGAAATTTGCATCAGCTACTGACATCACTAAAGCAAACTAAAAACAAATTAGCTGAGTGAAACAGTGCCCCAGAATGGGGAGAATGCGGGTGGTGTCTGGGCTGCATTTTCTCCCTTGTTGTTTTTGGGGAAGGTCTTGCCTCCCTGAATTGGGCTTTTAGCATTTGGGGAGTGGCGTCCCAGAACAGTTTCTGCTTCTCTCTGGACTGTGTTCATATGCAGTGTCTCCTCTGTGTGTGGCTGTATTCCAGTCTGTAAACATGACTGCTGTGAGGAGCGTGCAGAGTTGGTTGTTTATTTTGTAAAACCTGTCTCATTGCCATGTGATATTTGCCCGGGAACTCGTGTTGTGACATTCTTATGGTGAGTGTGGCCCTTTAAAAGTTTCATTCTCAGATGTTAGATGAGCCCCTAACTGGTGTCCTGAGAAACATTTAAGCCTCTCTCCCTAGAGTTTAAACCAGAGGAGCAGTAATCCCAGTGGAGCCTGGGCTGGTGTCTAAAGAGAAGGTAGCAGATGAGGTGGCAGATGATAGGCAGGGGCTGCTATGGTCTCCTGACTCATTTGCACAAAGGAGGGGCTGGCCTCTCCTGGGGAGGTATTTCCGCTCATTGCAACAAATGAGGGCGCACAAAGGGCTGTAATGTAATGAGGCTCCTCTGGTGACATCACTTGCAAGTGTGGTCAAAGTCCAGTTCTTGGGGGTTAGGAGACGGCAGTGGAGCTCTCCCTTCTCAGCTGTCACTGTGCCATGGTGCCTACTTCCAGCCACTGAGCCGACACAGCTAGGCCCGGGGCATGAACGCTTACAAGTACCAGAAGTTCCTGGAGGGGCTCAACAACCTGAGAGGTATTCCAGGGCTTCTGGCTCCCCGCCTTTTGTCCTTGCTGTTTGTGTGAACACTTGCTGTGGTGTGTGTTGTATGGGGTCTTTACTCTCCATCAATCCCTAGGGGCTTAGAAAGGCCTCTGACTCAGAGCTGGCCATAGTTTTTTCTGTGTTTGGGCAATTACATAGAAGGAATAGAGTTTGTAAATGCAGTAGTGGGTGACGGGAGGGAATCCTCTCAGCTGCTCCAGCCACAGCCTGTTCTCTTGCTTGAATGGGCACTGAAGCCACGTTCGGCCCCTTGAACTCAGCAGCGCTCAGGGTGCTCCCGGCAGGGTGGGCGGAGGGCTCCTGCTTTGGGCCCTGCAGCCTCACCTAGGTGTAGCTGGGGTTCTTGGGCCAGATTTTCCACTTGCCTGTGTCTACAGTGAGTCAGAGCCCCATCTGGAGAGAACACGGAGTCGGGAATGGTTGTGGAGGGGAGGAGGAATGCAGGTTGATAGGGCAGAGACGCCATTGTAAAGGGTAAATCAGTGACTTTAAAGGGGACAGCTTTTTACTAAAATAATATTTAAAGGGATTAGTGTTTGCTTTGCATGGTTGGCAAACTTTTCACTGATTATATAATATATGAGAAAAATGCTCCCAGGTATGATGATGCAAGACTCTTTTTGGCTATTAAGGAGGAAAATGAATGAAATCTTTTTACTTCCCTTTTTCTTATTAATAGGTAGTTTTATTTCCATCTCTTAGGAAGCTGCTCAAACCATCCCTCTTCCATTGGCAGTCAGGGTTCTGGACCCAGAGTGACCATGGGGTGTGGAGCGAGTCAGGGGAAATAGAGGAAAAGGGTAAAGTTGCTTCCTTCATGGTTGAGGGGGATGGCAGGCGATCTGGACTCACATCCTGCCGGGGTCTATAGATATTTTACTTTCTTTCATTATCTGTAGAAGAACAGTTTCTAAGAGAACATATACATGAAGAGCTTTGTATGCTACAAAGGGATATACAACTAAAAAGTATTGTTCCATTGATCTCTATCTTCTCTTCCCTTGTCTCTCCCCCCATGCCATACAAACATTTTTTCCAGAACTTCTGACAGCTGGAGCCAATCGCTTTTAGGTTGAGGGCTCTTCAAGCTCATCACGCATCAGACAGGTCTTAGCAAGAATGAGCAACATCAACTGTTGCTTCCCTGTCAAAGGAAGTTTTGAGAGGCCAGGAAGAGTCTGAACTCCTTTATCCAGACTCATGGGGGAGAGATGGCAGGTGGGGACAGAAACCAGTGGCGCTTCTCAGTGACTCTTCCAGTTCCTGGGCCTTGCTGGGGACTGTACGAAGGTGCAGGACTGTACCCTTGTCCCATACAAGAGCCCCTTTTCTTGCCCTCTTTTCTGTCCTAGGGGATCCTTCTGTATTCCTGGGCATGAAGCCCACCCAACAGCAGGAGCCTTTTTTCTCCTGTGTTTACAAAACTCATGGAAGGGTTATCAAACTTAATTAACCTGCCTATTCCTTCAGGAGAAGAAAAGCCTCAGAGTAGGAATCCTAGGCCTCTCCTTGGGCGCTGATCTCCTTAATATAGTTTTATTCCCTGTTATCCTTACTGTCATTCTTCTGATAAAGGGCCAGAACTTTCTAAAGACTTATTGGCGGTGGGTGGAAACTATAGGAGGTTAATATAACTTTTCCTTTTGGTTCCCCTTTTGTCAAGGGTTTAGAGGAGCAGTGAACCACAATAGGATGGCCACAGCCTATGTGGATCAGGCTTAGCAGTGACCTAAGTGGATTCCTGAGGTTCTCAGGAGACCATACCACTCATAACTCTGTCTTCCTCTGCTGTATGTGCTTCAGGAACAAAGTGCAGGGGTGGGGGCACTTCTTGTTTTCCTCCCATAAAACATGCATGGGATGTTTACTCCCTAAATAGGAGTTGTTTTGGTCCCCAGTTTCCTGTAACTCTCCTGACTTTCTCAGGGGACTAATGGAACAAGTAGCTCTTGATTTCATCTTCTCAGGGCTGTAGAGGTTTGAAGTTATACCCTACATACATATTTTTGCTTTTGGAAGACGTTATATTGAAACCAGCTTGGCAATCATTTGTTTTCTCAGTTCACCTATAAAGTTTGTTTGTTTGTTTTTCTCCTTCCTTTGCCCTGTTTTTACTAGGAATGAATGAATAACATGGCTAGGAATGAATGAGTGACAGACTAGATGTACCTGTCATAGTGAGTGTCCTGTATGGGGCCGAAACCAGAGAAGAGAAATGACCGCAGCAGCTCCCGCTCCACTCTTCCTACCCAGACACTGGGGCTCTCTGCCGTGTTATTTTGGCTCTGCACGTCTAAGGTGAACTCAGAAACACTTACTGCTGTGGACATAAGTAAGAAGACATATGCACTTAGTTCAGTGTCTGGTATGTGGTCGGAATTTACCAAATGTTCTACCTCTTCTTTCTCCTGTTCCTCCCAGAGACTTGTTTGAATCACAGTGAGTCTTGTGCCCACACTGGTCCAGGATGAGCTGGATCAGGGCACCCTCTGACTGAGGAGTTGTAGCCCTAGTCACTCATCCACATGTTTGGTTCCAGGTCTTACTTGATCTCACAGATTGTTGAGACTGGAAGACAGCAGCACTAGTGATATTCTTAAAAATATTATGCACTCAGCAAATGTTAGTTATGGGCTAGGCACTGTTCTGAGCACTTCCCTGTATTAATCCGTGCAGCGCTTATAATAGTCCCATAACATAGGCTCTTTACAGTGGTATAACCAAAGCTTGGCTGGCCCGAGAGCAGGGTCATCTGTCCTGCTGAGGAGATAACAGTGCCTGGGAGTATAGCAGCCGAGATGGCTGTATTGTGTAGCTGTCTGATACTGGGGACCATATGAAGTAGGGAGAATACCCAAGTCTGACTGAGTGTATGTGTGAAACACACTTGGTACCTTCCTCTGAGCGACAGCAGCAGTATGGTGCTTTGGAGTGAGGGCAATAGATCTTCTCTCTCCACACTAGCCTCCTTGAGCTGTGTTCTGTTTTCTAATCCTTCATTCACATATATACACTGTATAATAGTCTTTATGGCATAAAATGTGTAATATACAGCAGTTTGTCCTGTTCACTCAAAGAAAGCATCTGATTAACTCCCTTGTCTCTCAGAACCTGACTCTTTTTCGGGTGGGAGAGGTGCCCAGAACGAGGGCGTGTAGTTGTTTTGGTTTAGTCCTTATAATCATTTCTGGAACATTGCTACAGGTGTTAGATAAGTATTCCCCCAACTCTGAGTTGACAGGCCAACATTTAGACACAAACCGTGGCCTTTGTCAAACTCTCCTCTGGGTTGAGTTTCACCCACTGTCCCCTGATTATGGTGAATAGCTACTCCCCTTCTTCATTTCACCTGTACCTTTGTGTATTCTGGAGGGCCTGACGGAAGCAGGTAATTGGCTCCCCTCTTTGTTTAGTTACTGACTTTGCTTTTCTTGACATGGTTCAGCTTGCAGCACTCCTCCGTCTAGTGGGTAACTGTTGAAGGGAGCCCTGTGGGAGAATAGAGACATTGTGTAAGTCTTGAAGTTCCTGTCTCCAATTTTTTTGTGAATCTTTGATGCGTTGATGCCAGGATTGAGGTGCAGTATATTCCATTGCTCCTGTTTCCTCTGGAAGGCTTTGACCTTTATTTGTCAAGCTTGCCAGCACCCACAGCTGTTGAATGATTTCTGCCTAGATGCACCACTTTTGTGGGCACGACAGGTTGAACTATTGGCCCAAGTCCCGCCCTTTGGCGGAGCCCAGGCCTGTGCTGTGACTGGTAATTAGGGATTAATTAGGGAGGCAGAGAGGTAGGTGAGGTTGAGTAATGAGAAAGTGGTTCTCTAGCCTTTGCTAAGAAAAATTTGTGATAGGTCTGTGGGATAATAGCTGACTTTTTAAAGCAAATGTACCCCAACATACCCATGTACTTTCACCCTTCTCTTCCTTTGCATATATATACTGTCCTGTTCCCTCTGCCTGGAAGACCACTGTCCTTTTCTCCTTGTGTCAAACTTCTGTTATCCTTTAGTGCCTAGCTCAATCTTACTTTCCCCCCATGGTTTTTTGTTTGTTTGTTTTGTTTGCAGTTCCACATATAATTTATTCTCTCTTTCTCATCTGTGTTACTATAGCCCTTTAAACATATTTATTTTAAGGATATCACATTATGGTATAGTTACTTTATTAAACATTTGATTTTTCCTGGTAGTCTTTACTTCTTGGGCAAGCTTCCTGTAACTTCTGTAAGCCTCAGTTTTTTTTTTTTTCTTCACTTGTAAGATGGGGATGATAATAGAATTTGTCTCCCCAGTTAAATGAGACAGTAAATGTAATAACATCTAGCACAGATTAAAATCCCAGGAGATGTTAGCTATACTGTTGCTAAAGGTGGGAACTGTGTCTCATTTATTCTTGTATCTTCCTGACCCAGCATAGTACCTGGCACAAATTAGGCATGAAAGAAACATTTGAAGAACTGAATTACACTAAACGCACGTATCCAAATGTCCTTCAGTAGTCACCAAAGACAGTTTAAAAAAAAAAAAAAAACCAAAACAACTCTGACAATGGTGCCCATGCTCTATACATTTATAAAATCCTTTTTGTAGTTTTTCTCTTCATCGCCAGATTGTGATGCCCATAAGAAATTCCATACTCATTTTATAGTCATACCTAATTTTTGGTCAAAAAATGATATTATCCAAGATTGGCTCTTTGAAACATTAACTCCAGTCTCAAAGAATGAAATGTACTGCTCTGGAAGACATTGGAAAGATGGTACTACTAGTCTGTAGGCACTTCCAAAGGAGGGGTTCCAGGTACATTTTGGGCAGCGGCAACGTTGTTGAATAAGTGAACTAGGTGACTCCTGAGGAGGCATGCTTATTTTTGGTTCTCTTAGTTCTGATGTGTTTGTCAAGTCATCTTTCTCATTATCTTACAGCTTTACTTTGGACATCCACTCAGTTGACCAGCCTGGAAGCCTGTTCCCAGTTGGCACATCTGGGCTAGCAGGACAAGCCCTCACATCCTGACATGTGCCCTCCCAAAGTGGCCTTTTTTGGGGGACTTTTCTCCCCTCTTCAGTGTGACTAATAAAGAACCCTAGGAAAAAAACTTAGATTCCCCCCGCCCCCCCGCAATTAAATAGATGCGGTATTTTGTCCTTATAGAAAGAATAGAAAAACGAAACACCCAAATTACTAAAATCCTACAACCCAAAGATCATTATGTTCCTATTTTATCGTATTTTCATCAAGTCTTTTTCTATCTCTCTCTCTATACATAATGTTGTGTTTCTATATATTTGTTATCGTAATTTAGTTCTGTCTTGCCCTTTATTATTTTGTGAGCATTATTTTTTTATGCCTTTAACTATTTGTCTGCAATATCATTTCTTAACAGCTGTGTGGAATTTCATCAAATGTAAGGGTCATTTATTTAACATCCCCCAATTGTGGGGCGTGTACCTTGCTAATTTTTCAGTGCTATAATATTATAATGAACATCCTTGTAAATAAACTTTTCTGTGCATCTCTGATTATATTTTTTGGATAGATTTCTAGAAGTGGAATTACTGGTCTTAATACATATATTCAGAGCTCTGGATGTTGGTTTTTAACTTTATTTCACCTTTAAAAGCTACTGAGGTTACCTGTAGCCCTTTAAATACCTTTCTGATGGCTCTTGGCCCTTGCCTTCCGGGGACAGCCCTGTCTTAGAGCTTAGTGGCCAGCTGGTTCAGATGTTTTATTATCCAGTTAATTTCATCATGGGACAGGTGCCAAGCGTCTCTTTCACTTAGCAGCTCCCACATGTCATCATCGTATCACTGCACTGTCTTACTCTGAAGCTTTTTCCCCAGCAGCTCCAACCTTCATTGAAAAATGGCTTCACTGATTCTCCCCACCGTAGTACCTTTTCCTTTTCTATCAGGAGAGATCCATAATGTTGATCTGGAAACTGTAGTAACCAAGAATGACCTAATCAATGCTGTATAGAGATCCCACATTGGAACCCCAGATTGGTACAAGGTTGAGATTCTCTTTTTCTTTTGCTGTTGTTACTGAGCTAGCATCTACCTAGTAAGTTGCGCCAGCTTAACCTGATATAATAGGCTGACAAATTCTACTGTGTCATCACGCTTGCTTATGGTAAGTGTCTGCCTCTGGAAGAAATGGAAATGGTGCTGTGTGTTTAAATCAACATACTGCAGTCGAGTGCAAATTCGCTTCTGTTACTTGGGACTGACAGCCCTTAAGGTTATTATTATGGACATGATGAGAGTACAGTCTTGTTTCTGACTTGGAGTTGACATCCTGCAGCAGACAATGTGGCGTTTTCCAGCTGATGATAGACTGGATAGACGGTGTTTGGGGATTAGCTTGAGGACTGAGAGAAGGAAGACACATGTGTGGGGCTTTGTGTGCCGGGGTCAATAAGAACATCTCAACAGCATCCAGGATGGTGGAAGATGGCTTGAGTCACCCCCAGGATTGCATCCTTCCCAGTGAGAACTGCCTGCCTCTCTCGTTCCCAGAGCCCTTAAGCAAACCTATCACAATGGGTTGGTTCTCTCCTCTGCAAGGAATTCAGGAGTCTGCATGCTTCTGGAGTAAGGTCTGTCAACACCTTTTACACCTACTAGACCCTCAGTATATCCTATACTTTTTGGATGCTTGGCAGTTTTGTACTATTAAAGTTTATCCCCTCCTTAATTGTATATTTTTAGGCTTACTGCTTGTCACTGGGCTGGAGAGGGGGCATTCTGTGCTGGTTTGAAATGTGTGGAGAATATGGGGTTCCATGATGTAATGGTTAGTACTCTAGACTCTCAAATGTGTGGGTTAGTTCTGTGGTGGGATGGGGCTTTTTTTTTTTTTTTTTTTGGTTACAACAGGGGATGAGTGTTATATTCTCCCTCTTTCTCAAAGAGTGAGCCTATATGCTAACAAAGAATAAATTATCATTTCCCCCCCATCCTTGGTCTTGTGTTTTTTTGAAGTAGGCAGTTCTGAAAGGTAAGGCTCTTGTCTGCACTATTCTGCCACAGTTTCTTTTGGCTACTCTCCTAGAGAAACCCCAGGCTAGTTGTCCTAACTGTGTATGTTCCTCATTACAACAACTGTGGGGATGGTCCCTCTGAATGAATACCAGTTGCTAAACAGCGTCTTTTCCTCATTGTGGGGTGGCAGGAACCTTTTAGACTTCCTGGTTTGATGTATTTTGGAATCTTTTGATGTGGAAGATCATTTTTTACAATTTGTTATCAATTAACTATTTCACTCGCTGATGTTTCATGCTTCCTGTCTGTTTCACTGGAAGCCCCCATTATCTGTCTCCTTCCTTCCTTTCGTTGGGAACCTTCTCTATGCCGGGCCCTGTACAAGGCATTGGGGATACGAAGATAAATGACAGTCCCTGTCCTTGAGGGGTAGTCAGTCCTATACACAGCCTAGTAGGGATGGAAATATATAAATACATTTGTGGCTGGTGCTATTATAGAAATATGAACAAAGTGCTGTGAGGACAGAGGTGGAGTGATTACTAGGGGCAGATGGTGGGGGATTGGGAAGACTTTACAGTGGAGTTGGTATTTAAGCTGAATCTTGAACTTAGATAGAGTTTGCCAGTCAAAAAGGAAGAAAAGATATTCTGGGAAGACAACAGGGTGTGCAAAGGAATAGACTCATAAAGGTCTCTGTTTCCTCTGGGGAAGGTGAGAAGTGTTGTGAAATAGGAAGCTGGAGAGAATGGGTAGTTGTTTAGGCTAGAATGGAAAGTTGAGCCTGTGTTATAAAAGGCTAAGGAATAATGTAGGTAGGGGGCACTCAGTATTTTTAAGGCAGAGGAATGATATAAACAGGAGTTTTTTTGGTGGGGGAAAAGTATAACTCTGGCAGCAGAATGAAAGGTCATTTATGGGGAGGTAAGACTGCAGCTAAGGTGGGGCTGTATGTACCTGATTTTATTTGTCTAGGATAAGAGAAGAAATAAAGAGAGCAGGCATGTGAAATTCTTCTAAAAGAGAGTTTGGTTTTAGAAACAAACAAATTTTTGTTGAACTATAGTCTGAGTGGAGATCCACTTTCCCCACAGCTCAAGTTGAACCCAACCCCGGGTTGTGCAATGTTCTGTGTTTGGGTTGATATTTCCTGGGACTGGTCAGATGATGCACCTTGGCATGAGGCCTGTGGAGTAGCTGAGACCAGCAGCCCCAGGTGTCTGTCAGTGATGAGAGGGAGAGAAGAGGCCCATTTAAGTCTGGGTAGGACTTTTGTTTCTTTGAAGTTCTCTGGGCTGCAGTACCTGGCCCAGGGCTCCATCTTTACATGACTCTACAGAGAGATTTCATGTGTTGACTTCGTTCTATGTTGAGTGTTGGCGTTTGACACTGTTGATCACATCCCTGCCTATTTAAAATATTCTATTAGCTTCAATGAGGGCATTTCTTGGTTTTCCTTTACCTGTCTGATTGCTGTTTGTCTGCCTTTGCTGGATCTTTTCCTTCTTCTGACTCACTCTCATAGTTTCCTAAGGGGTGAGGCAGTGTGGGGAGGTGGGAAGAACATGGGCTTTGGATCCAGGCTAGGTTGGGTTAAAATCCAAGTTTCTACATTTACCAGGTGAGTGACTTAGACAAGCTACTCACTTTCTCTGAGCTTCAATTTTCTCATCTGTAAAACAGGGATAATAATATCTCCCACATAAAATTATGAGGGCTAAAGTAATGGCATAGGTAAAGCTCCTAACACAAGGCTGGCACATAAACACATAACAAACATAGCTGGCATTATTATTAGGCTGCTCTTGACCTTCTTTTCTTTCTCTAGCCATTTCTTCTGGCTCCAGCTTTTCTTTTAAATTGCAAACTCCCACATCTGTCTTCTACTGTTTAAAATCTCTCAATTAAAAATTAAAAAATTGTAGTAAAGACCATTTAACATGAAATGTACCCTCTTAACAAATTTTTATTAACTATATGAACATTTGTTGTACAGGAGATCTCTAGAACTTTTTCATCTTGCAGGACTGAAACTCTATACTGGTTGAACAGCAACTTCCCATTTCCCCATCCCCCCAGCCCCTGGCAACCACCATTCTAGTTTCTGCTTCTTTAAGTTTGACTACTTTAAAAACCTCATATAAGTGGAATCATGCAGCATTTGTCCTCCTGTGACTGGCTTATTTCATTTAGCATAACATCCTTAAGGTTCATCCATGTTTAGCATATGAAGAATTTACTTCTTTTTAAAGGCTGAATAATATTCCATTATGTGTATAAAAATCTCTCAGTGTTTTAATCTCTCTTTTTCCAACTGCGTACAGGACATCCATACTTGGATACTGCTTCGAACTCAGCTTGGCTTCCCCCCTTCTTCCCCATTTTTGACAACTGTTCCCACATTCTCTAGTCTCCGAGATCAGAAACCCTGGAGACATCTTTGACTCTTCTCTCTTCATCAACCCCCATTTTCATTCTGTCATCGGGTTCTTTTGTTTCTTCAGAATTTCTCCTAAATTTGCCCTTTCCTCCCCATTCCCTTTGCCAAGACTCTTGTCCGGTCACTCATTACCTCACGCCTGAATTACTGTGACAGCCTCGTATTTTGTTTCCTGTGTCCTGTCTCTCCCTTCCAGTTAACACTGCCAGCTACTTCCTACTGTTTTCTGTTACCCAAAGTAAGACAGACCTTTTATGCTCTGACCCCCTTCCTCCTTATCAAGGCTTATCTCACATGATTTCCTGGAACACACCTTTAGCCCCAGACAGATCCGCCTCCTCATCTCCTCTTGCCCTTTCTGTGCGGTTCTCTTTACCTGGAGTGCCCTGGTTCTTTATACTTCACTGAAATCCATCCATTCCTTCAAGCCTCACTGCAGGTCTTTCTTCTCCACGAAGACGTTTCGATTATCATTGTCCACGTCGATGTGTCACTTTCCCACACTCTAGTTTTGTCTCCTATTGAAACCGTAAGCTTTTTGAGGAGACTGAGCACTTACAAGGCATGGTGACCAAAAGCAAATCCTTCTTTCAGTTGGCAAATATTTATGAGCACCTACCGTGTGTGCTGGGCTATGCACAGGGGTCCAGCAATAAACCACATAGTGAGGAGACCAGTTACACTGTATATAAGCAGACAAATACTGGTTGGTCAACTGAATTTGAGGAAACCAGGTCAGACTCTTTAAGTGAGGACAAATGAAAAGAAGAGGGAGACTTCAGAAAACAAGGCCTAAATGAAACAATTATTGTAGGACAGAGGCCTTTAATGGATTCATGGAGCAAATAGTTTACTAAGTATCCACTGATATCGATTTATTCTGGGTATTAAGGATATACCAGAAGACAAGATCAAGTCCCTTTCCTGGTAAAGCTTATATTCTAACATTTAGAGGCATTTATTTTTTTAAATGAAAAGCACTTAATATTGGGTGAAGCCCATCTGTAAGAGGTCAGCAGTGAAGGAGTTAATATGCTTGTAGGGCTCTAGGCTTTGTTGAAACAGATAGTTTCTCAGCCCTAGGGGGCATTTTTAAGGGGGATTAGAGGACTGGGCTGAAGAGGGCCTGAGACCTCTCTCCCTCACCCCATAGCACACACACCTGCTGTTTGGCGCCTGGTGAGCTATGTAACTTGTCCGCCACTTGGGTAGGCACTTATTTGCAGGTTTGTGATTGTGGCTTTAGGGCTGGCTGTATGCTTCAGGCATTTTTATTTTCCTTTCCTGATTTTTATTTATCATCTAACATCAGCGAAGTCCCACTTTAATTTAACAGATGTTGGGACTTGTCAGTGTTCCTTTCTGATCCATATTTACTTTATTTATTTATTTACGGCTGTGTGGGGTCTTCGTTTCTGTGCGAGGGCTTTCTCTAGTTGTGGCAAGCGGGGGCCACTCTTCATCGCGGTGCACGGGCCTCTCACTATCGCGGCCTCTCCTGTTGCGGAGCACAGGCTCTAGACGCGCAAGCTCAGTAATTGTGGCTCACGGGCCCAGCTGCTCCGCGGCATGTGGGATCTTCCCAGACCAGGGCTCGAACCCGTGTCCCTTGCACTGGCAGGCAGATTCTCAACCACTGCGCCACCAGGGAAGCCCTGATCCATATTTACTTTTACATAATTATGATCCTGGTCTGTATATACATTTTTTTTCAATCCAGTTTTTTTATTGTGGTAAAATACTCATGACATAAAATTTACCATTGTAACAGTTCTAAAGTGTACAATTCGTTGACATTAAGTACATTTACAGTGTTGAACAACCATCGTGACTATCTAGTTCCAGAACTTTTTCATGACCCCAAATGGAAATCCCATACCCATTAGACAGTCACTCCCCTCCCCTCCCCTCCCCTCCCCTCCCCTCCCCTCCCCTCCCCTCCCCTCCCCTCCCCTCCCCTCCCCCAACCCCTGGCAACCACTAATCTGCTTGCTCACTAGCCTGTTCTTGATATTTCATATAAGTGGAATCATATAACAGGTGGCCTTTTATATTTGGCTTCTTTCAGTTCGTTGTGTGTGTATATATATATATATATATATATATATATATATATATATATATGCCTTTTTCATGTGACATTATAAGGATTTTTTAGTGTTTCCTTATAGTCATTATAATTTTACATTATAATATTGATACTGGTTTCACTTAGCCATTATGTTAAATGTTGAATATTTGGATTGTTTCCAAGTTGTTGCTGTTATCAGAACTGCTGCAATGGACGTCTCCCTGACTGTGCTCTGCCTTCTTTCAGAGGACTCTGTATGTTGCACACCAGCTGCAGAAGAACCGTTGTCTTCGATTAGGATAGTGTGGCCTGTTAGCCAACTCTCAGGGAGAACAGGAGAGAAATGATTTTTATACAGAAGGGAGCATTATACTTTGCAACAGAAGAGCTTGATCGTCAGGGAATGGCAGGGAAAAGAAAGGTTTTTTTTTTTTCTCCCCTGTACTGTCTAGAATTCTTCTCTGACACTCCCTCCACCCCCTTGGGTGTAGGAAGGAACTGAGTATAGCAGTTGAAGATGAAATGTCTTATTCATTTATTCATTCAACAAATATTTGAGAGCCTACTATATGCCAGACATTTGAAGCTTGCCAGTGGTTTGAGCCTGGCCGAGCAGTACCTTTTACTCTACAGGCCTTTGGTCCTGCCTGGGAGCAAGATGCTGGAACTGCTTCCAGGGCAATCAGGATTCAGAGTCCTGAGCCACACAGGACCTTCTTACCTCTTGGTTTAACACCTCAAGGTTTGGGACTGCTTCCTCCGGGGGATTTCACAGCCAGGCTGAGACTCCTCATACACAGCTACTCTTTTTCCCCATTGTGACAGAGACCTGGCTGCTAGGAGATGTGCCATTGGGCCTGTGGCCTCAGAGTGGTTTTATTCACAATATCCTGGCAAAGCAGCAAGGGGAAGGTGCTGTTGCCTGGGTCTAAAGGCTTCAGGCACTTTGTTATAGTGAAGTTACCATGTTCATGCAAAGCATGGGGGGTGGAGTGTCAGATGCTGAGTTTAGCCCAGATAGCTCTGGGATTAGTGCTGCTGGGACTCTCTTGTCTTCTGGCGGACTGTCCCCCGCTCCTTTTTATTTCCTTACTGACCCATTTTATAAAATAGTCTTCATTTCTCTTTACCCTGCTGGGAAAATGTCTGCCACTTAAGGCCATTTAGGGCCACACTATGTCTTTAAAATCCAGTGTAAGTAGAGGAAGCACTGAATTGCCAGATCTTAACAGTTACACTTAAGAAAGTGCTAAAACTCTGAATTGTTGACTTGGGGTAGGAAGCACAGAGGTTGGTGAGAGGACCGGAGTTAGGCCTAATCCCTGCCCCTTGCACCTACCACGTGTTGCATTTCTTTCACTGTCAGAACTTGATCCATTATGTGTCTGTATCTTCAGATGCATTTTTCCTAGTGTACTTTTAAAACTGTTGAACATTCCCTGTCAGGTAGAGGAGAAAGGAGTTAGACCACCAGGAATAGAGACTCTGCTGTCGCTCCCCCTACACCGTGGAGTTCAGGGAATTGGCCTAGAGCTGCTGAGGGGCTGCTGTGTTTGTGTTTCAGTGGGCTGGCTTTACTGAGTGGGACACAAAAGCCCAAAGCACACGCCATTCCCACAAGCCTAACATTTTCATATTTCTTTCTCTGCCAAAGAATCTTTGGTTAGGGTTAAGAATAACCAGTCTGTCTGTGGAAATACCAAGGCCTTTTGTCTGCCGGGAGAAAAGGGCTTTTGATTAAGGCTGTCTTCTCTCTCTCTCTCTTTTTTTTTTTCCTTAAGCTGCTGTGAGAAGACTTCAGAGCCTCTGAAGGTGCTGTGCTTGGGGGAAGGAAAGATAGCTAAATAGAACCAGGAGAGACTTAATCATGCTCTGCCACCCATTTGTGAAGAGATTAAAAAAATAATAATAATAAAATCAGTCCAATTTTTGGTGACTGCTTTTACTAGCCTTTCTTTCTTCCTGTCTTATGAAATCCATCCAAAACAGTAGTTCCCCAAGGACCTACCATACAGACGTCCTTGAATCCCACTCTATCACTTTGTGTGACCGTGGGCAAGTTATTTAACCTTTCTCTTTAGGTGAGTTTCCCAGCTACAAATTGAGGATTATAATAGTGCTATTTTCATAGAGTTTTAATGAGAATTGAATGAGGTAATATGTAGGAATTACTTAGAACAGTGCTTGGCACTTAGTAAGTGCTCAGTAAATATCGACAACTATCTCAGTAATACTGTTACTCCTATCTGTAGCAAATGCTGAGTGTAGCTTTATTTTCCTGATTCCAGCTGTGGCTTGCTAGGGCTGTCAGAGTCAGGCCTTTGTCTTTTTAGAGTGAAAAGGAGGCAAACATTCCCATTGGGCATGATCTTTTTATCAGTCAGAGGCAAAGGGAAAGATTTATTCTCTGTGTGGACACTTCTTAGAGGCTCAGCGTGTCCTTAATTGAATGTCAGTAAGGGAATCCATTTCATTAGGAGGAACTTACTATTCTTTGGCAAAAGCAGTTGCTGTTTGTTGGGTGGGAGTGGGTCGTGACTAAAGCAGGTAATGACTTTCTTTCTTGGTCTTTGACTGAGGATAGTGAGGTTTCTTGTGCCCCAGGAGAGCCTGAACTAAGCTAAAGAGGAGGGGCCTCTGGTCCTTCAAATATACAGCAGTGGGAGAAGCAGGAGGCATGTTAGTAGGGAAAGGGGGCATCCTCAGGGCTAGGCTGGTCCCAGTGACTTTAGTACCAGGTCTGGGGAGTGTCGTTAATGGAGGCTCCGAGAAAGTGCCTGGCCACTGCATTTCCCTGGCCGTAAGTAAGCGACCCGCTGAATGACTCACCCTAAGCCTCTGAGCTGTTTTATAAAGCTGCCACCTCCTTTCCCAGATTGCTGGGGATGGCTAAGGAAGTGACACAGAAATTTACATTTGTTGTCTCTTTCTTGCCCTTGTCTGTATTGCCTTTAGCTTTCAGGAAGGATTTCCATGTCTGCCCCCCACCCCCCCCATCCCTCAAGGTGAAGTCTCATCTCACCTCTTGCAGGAGGTTCATTTCTAAAGTTAGCACATAAAGTGAAAGTCCCAAATAATCAAAATTATCCTTGAAAAATATCTCAAATGATCCATAAATCCAAGTATATAAACCCGGTTTTGTATACATGCCAGGACAGAGTTGGAACACCATATGAAGTAGTTGGCCTGCAATCAGGGGGAAATTTATATGAAAGGATAAGTGTTCTCAAACACTAGAATCATATTCAGGGTTCAAGGTGCTCATAATGTGAGAGGTACACTGGAACCAAGACTTGCTGATGTCTCAGATTCAAGTCCTGTCACCTCATGTTCACCTTGTACATAACCTCACCTTGGTGTGAAACCTCATTGAGTGGAATCGTGAGTAAACCTCTGCACGTGTTTAAATTATTTCTCTCTCTCTCGTCAAGTTTCTGTAGTTCAGTGCAAGTGTGTTGAGATTCTCCAGTATCCTTCTTTTGTGCTTTCTGTTTTTCTTACTTCACTTTTTAAATCCTTATTTTCTTCTTCTAAACATGTCTTATAGCTCTCTGCATTCTTCTCTTATCCAAAATGCTTATCTGTGTGGCTGCTTGTTGCATTTCTTAATTATTTTCAGTGTTCAGGATTCTTTAAAGGGGACTTGGGGGAGAGAGCGTGAGTGGGAGGGGAAGGCCTCTAACAGTCTTCATTTAATTCTGTAGTCATAGCTTCCACTCTCCTCCTCTCCAGTCCTCTGCTAACTTAACAGTTCTTACCCCTTGCATATAAGGCCCTTTCTTTCCTTCATTTTCTTCCCCCTTTAGGTCATTCTTCAATAGAAAATTTCTGCTTGTGTTAGGCCAGTTAGAAATGAATTCTTGTTATACCTACTATGCATCACTGTTTTAGCTCTAGATGATTAGTTGGTTCATGGATCAACCCCAAAATCATAGTATCATGAAGAGATAGACGAGGAATGCAGCCCACCTAGAGAGGTCAAAGGACACTTTCCCCAAGTCACACAGCTGATTATTGACAAGCTAACGTCATGACCCAGGTTCCTGACTTGGAGTTGAATTCCTTTTCCCCTAATCACATTGCTTGCCTTTGAAGCCTTGGATGGGAGCAGTCGTTTGTAACTGTTTTGTTTTGTTTTTTTTCCTTCTCCCAGCCTTTGGGGAATTGTGACTTCTTTTCTTCTGTTTAATTTTATTTCAGTTCCTTTCCTTAACAAAAATGCTAGATAATATGAACTTGAAGAGGGTTAAATTTAGTTCCTTGTCAAGGATCTATTTGAGAATTATGTGGCATCTCTTGACAAAAACTTAGAGCTGTGTTAAACGACTTCTAGGACTGGGAATCACTGTCACTGGCATAGAGGTTTGAGACCAGGGAGTTTGGTGACCATAGCTCCAGGAGGGCGAGGGTTTGTGTAGGGAATCAGCTGGCACACAGAAGGGTAGTCAAGGTCAACAAACATCTGTTGAATTCCACTCTTTGCAAGGTACATGACTAGGTGTTGAGAAGACACAGTCCCTGCTTTCAAGGGGCTCATGGTCCCTTGGTTCAACTTGAGAAAAGAAGGTAGTATGTGTATTTAGAGAGAGAGCTCAGCGAGGCTGTAATTTCTCCTGTCCTGATTTGGTCACAGAACTGGAGGAGATGGAATTGCTGTTCATTGGGACCTTGAAAAAATCTGAAAATATAAAGTACTGAATGCTAGTTTAGTACTCAAATAGGGCAAGGTGGGGTTTCGCAGGGTCTCAAGGGCCGGTTGTATTTACTCAGTGAAAAGGTTAGGTGGGGAAAATGGAGTTCTTTATACCCTTTCCTCCCCCTTTCTACTGGTAAGTATTAAGCAAGGTACTTTCTAAAATAAAAAAAAATTTTTTTAACTATTTCTTTTGAGCGGAGGGTGGGGGGGGCGCTATCAGAAAAAAATAACTAATGAGAAAATGATTTGCAAAAGATAACCCTTGCTTCATGTAAATCAAGCAGTCATTCGGGCCTGGGAGAAGTTTATGCAGTGTGTTCAGACATTGAGGCAGCAGGAGCTTCTGGCTGGGAGGATCATACAGTTGTTCTGACCTTTGCAACCCTGCCCCAGCCATCCATTGTGAGTTTGCCCAGCTCCTTCAGCTTTTGTTGGTTTAAAACATCGCATTGTAATAAAGTTCAAAGCTGTAGTCCTTGTTTTCTCAATCCTAAGGAAGGAAAATGGGTTATTTTCAGCCAGGTACCTTTCTTCTTTGTCCCAGAAAAACTGTAAAACTAAAAACAAAACAAAAAGATGAACAACTAAACCCTCCAATAAAACAAAAACTTCAACAGCCGTGATAGACTTGTGGAGCCTCTGGTGTTGGACCACCTAATGGAGTTTCTTATACTACAGGAGTTTTCCAGATTGATGGCTAATGTACAGATAACTATGTCAGGCTCTGGCTGTCATCATTTTGCTGTTCAAGAAGGGAACATCAAAGAGGGGCCCAGGAACCACTCCATGTGACATTCTTAACATTTTTGTTGCTCACCGAGAGGGGGCTGGTGGTGGTGGTGGGAGTGTTTGGTTGTGTAGAGGAAGGTAGATGTGCATGGCCCATGCCCAGTTTCTGATTGGCATCCGTAATGCAGCCTTCTCTCAGAGAGCTCCACGATGTGACTTTGTGGAGCGGTCTCAGTTCTGCTCTGTGCACTGTTTACTTTGCTGTCTCCACCAGCAGCTGTGTGAATGGGAGAGCCATTGCCTTCTGAAGTACCCTTAGGCTGTTCCCACTGACCTTCAAGTCTTCAGAAGCATTTGGGTGAGAATAATGCTAAAATCCTTTAGCTATTTGGCTCAAAGGAAAAGCTGCACTGCCATGGTGATAAAGCTCCCAATTGAATAAGGAAAGTGGCAATTTCCAAGAATCTGGGTGGTAGTTATTTTAATCAAGTTGAGAAATGGGATCATTGAGAAGGGGATTTCCGCAGTACCTAGGCTGTCAGGGAAACAGTTATTCCCCTCTGCCTTCTGTGTACAAATTCCGGGAGAGGAGCATGAGGCCCAAGGTTGTATCCCTGTCCTCAGTAAGACAGGCAGTCCGCAGGGGCCTGCCAGCGTTCTGCCTTACAGTTACACTGTAGTGTTTCCTTTAAAAAATGCTTTATATACTGAACATAATCTTAGTATTTGCACGTGTATGAACATCCTTCCTAAAATCTGCAAATATAGGAAATATAGAAATACCCTGTAGTCTATAAGCCTTTGTTCTTGGGGAAGCCGACTGGGGATTTCCCTCATCTTTGTGTCCTATCAGACTCCTTGAGAGGGGTGGCAAGAACATTTCTCTCTTTTTCCCCTCTCTTTCATTCACCCTAATGGGACAAATAGTTGCTGGATTCAACAACATTCTTTCCCAAATGATTCTTAAGGCATGAGGGTCACCAAGATTTATTTTTAAACTAATAACCTCAGGCTGAGGGAAAGCAGTTGTCCTTACTGAATTCCCTTGGGGGCTTTCAGCTGCCCAGACACCCCACGTCTTTATGGGGCACATTCCAGCGTTTTTAAAGCCCTGGCCCTCAGAGTGAAATCTGGTCTGGCGTCTCACTCATGGAATCCCTGCATGAGCCATGGCCATGGCATGAAGTAGGTGTCAGATTGGAAAGCTGAAGGAACAGGTGGCCTGTGAGCTTAATATAATACTTCCGGCTTGGTAAAGTGGTTTTGGAGCCTTATGCTTATTGAAAGTTTCCTTCTGCTTTCTTGTCAGCTTTAGCCATCTCTTGATGGTTTCTTTAGTTCCCTTCCTGGATTTTCTAGGAGCATGCTGGAGACTGTCAGAATATAAGGAGTTAAAGCGCAGTGAACTTGTGGAGAATAATTAAGCAGTGATTAAGTGATATTTTAACTCCTGTTTACAGGGGAGAAATGGAAATCATCAGGAAAAAAAGTTTGACTGAGGTCATCTTTGTTGGCCAGAGTTTGTCTGCCCTTATTCAGTTTCATTTTTAGCTGTAAGGGGAACTCCCACACATACTTCTTTACTGATGTCCATCTTTGTCTTTGGTCATATTTCTCCCTCTTCCCCTTACCCCTTCCCCCTCTCCCCTTCTCTCTCACCCCACTTCACCTCTGCCTCTTTCCCTACCTCCCCTATGTTGCTTTAATTGGTCTGGGAAAACCAGTTTCACTCAGAACAGTTGGAGTGGGACTCCCTTCTGTGTCTTCTCTTCCTTGAAGGTCTTGGGATGAAGCATAGATAGGCGATTTGGGATATTTGGAAAGCCACTGGACTAGTGGGAAAAGCACCAGATAAGGAATTGAAGTTGCCTGGGTTTGAATCCCAGCTCTGCTACTTATTAGGTGTATAATCCTGAGCAAGTTACTTAATCTCTGTAAGTCTCAGTTTCCTCTTCTATAAAATGGGGGTGATAATTCCTACTTGAAAGAGTAGGAATTAGAGAGGATTAGAGTTATGTATGTAAAGATCATTGTCTGGCACACACAGTAGGCATTTAATTGTGTTTGAAAGTAGGAGCTTTGTGGGACTTCCCTGGCAGTCCAGTGGTTAAGAACTCCACACTTCCACTGCAGGAGGTGTGGGTTCGATCCCTGGTTGGGGAACTAAGGTCCCGCATGCCAGGCGGCCAAGAAAAAGAAAAAAAGTAGGAGTTTTGCTGTGTGACTGGAGAGGTGAGAGGTGATGATAGGGTTTAGATTGCCTTTGGTTAGCTTTTTGCCTATTTAACTACATGTTAATTGTATAGTTTATATATTATAATATGAAGTTATGTTATTCTTTGCCTTTATTCCTGTCTAGTAAGTGTAGTAGCAACCCAAAGGAGAGCTAAGAGGGCCTTTAGCCCCCCCTCCCCATAGTCTTCATCACCTCCCCCTCCTCAGCCACTCTAAATAAACAAATTTAAGGGAAAAGAGTTTATATATAAATGTAGAATTAAGACTTACTATGATTGCTTCTCTTCTTCCAACTGGATTGCTACATTCGAGTCCATTTTATATAAAATTTCTGTTTTCCTACTCTAATACTGATGCAAAGGTTTATTTCTCTCAGGAATGATTTGTGGCCAATTTATATAAAGGAAGATGTTAAGTTAATTTCTGAACACTTTTTATTTTGTCATATTTGACGCATTTGTGGTGGAGAAGTGGATCATGGTTATTCCATCCTTTTTCCTTTACTGAAGTGGAATGAGCCAAGGCCAGTGGGGCCTGGCAGAGCACAGGGCCTTTGCTGTTCCTTTCAGCACTAGTTATGCTTGGCTAAGTCTCTAGGTCTTAGGACTTTGGGTGCTCAGCTGTTTTGGAAACTTGTTATACAGCGTAATGTGTTGCTTTGCAATATGAAAGACATGTTGTGGCTTTATAATCAGTATCTTTTAGCATATCACTTCTATTTATTTATTTATTTATTTGTCTTATTTTATTTTATTTTATTTTATTTTTTGGCTGTGTTGGGTCTTCGTTGCTGTGCGTGGGCTTTCTCTAGTTGTGGCGAGCGGGGGCTGCTCTTCGTTGCGGTGCTTGGGCTTCTCATTGCCGTGGCCTCTCTTGTTGCGGAGCACGGGCTCTATGCGCGTGGGCTTCAGTAGTTGTGGCTCGCGGGCTCTAGACCGCAGGCTCTGTAGTTGTGGTTCACGGGCTTAGTTGCTCCGCAGCATGGCATATCACTTCTTTTGGGGAGGAATCTTTAAAATCAAGTGTCTCCAGTATATTTAATATTTGATAGAGTATAAGGAAATTTGAGTAGTTTTGTCTCAAAGTATCAGAAAACAGTGGCTCAGATTCCTTTTTATTTTATATGTTCATGAATTGGAAGACTTAATATTGTTAAGATGGCAGTACTCCCCAGATTGATCTACAGATCAATCAGTCCCTACCAAAATCCCTGCTGGCCTTTTTTTTTTTTGCAGAAATTGGCAAGCTCATCTTAAAATTCATATGGAAATGCAAGGGACCCATAATAGCCAAAATAATCTTGATAAAAGAGGAACAAATTGGAGGACTCACACTTCCCAATTTGAAAACTTACTCCAAAACTACAGTAATTAAGACAGTGTGGTAATGGTATAAGAATAGAGATTTAGATCAGTGGAATAGAATTGAGAATCTAAAAATAACCCCCTACATTTATGGTCAATTGATTTTTGACAAAAGTGCCAAGACAGTTCAATGTGGGAAGAATTCTCTTTTCAACAAATTATACTGGGACAATTGGATATCCATATGCAAAAGAATGAAGTTGGACCCGTACCTCACACGATGTACAAAAGTTAACTCGAAATGGCTCATAGACCTATGTGTAAGAGCTAAAACTATAAAACTGTTAGAAGAAAATTTAGTAATAAATCTTTGTGACCTTGGATTAAGCAATGGTTTCTTGACTATGACACCAAAAGCGCAAGCAACAGAAGAAAAAAGTAGATAAATCAGATTTGGTCAAAATTAAAAACTTTTGTGCTTCAAAGGATACTATTAGGAAAGTGAAAAGACACCCCACAGAATGGGAGAAGATATTTGTGAATCATATATATATAATAAGGGACTTATGTCTAAAATATATTAAGTCCTCTTAGAACTGAACAGTAGGAAGACAATTTAATCACAAACGGGCATAAGATTTGAATAGACATTTCTCCAAAGAAGATATATAAATGGCCAATAAGCACATGAAAAGATGCTCAACATCATTAGTCATTAGGGAAATGCAAGTCAAAGTTGCTGTGAGATACCACTTCATACCCACTAGAATGGTTACTATAATCAAAAAGACACAGAGAGGATGTGGAGAAATTGGAACCCTCATACGTTGCTGGTGGGAATGTAAAATGGTGTAGCTGCTTTGGAAAACAATTTGGTGTTTCCTCAAAAAGTTAAAGACAGAGTTGCCAAATGATCCAGCAGTTCCACTAAGTATATGTCCAAGAGAAATGAAAATGTATATCTGACAAAACTTGTACACAAATGCTTATAGCAGCATTATTCATAATAGCTAAAAAAATGGAAACAACCCACATATCCATCAACTGATGAATGGATAAGCAAAATATGGCATATCCATACAATGGAATATTATTCATCAATAAAAAGGAACGAAGTACTAATTGGTGCTAACATGGATCACACTTGAAAATATGCTAAGAGAAAGGAGCCAACTTGAAAACGTTCTGCTAAGTAAAAGAAGCCTGACGTAAAAGACCACATATTGTATGACTCCATTATACGGAGTAGGCAAATTCATAGAGAAAGAAGTAGATTAGTGGTTGCCAGGGGTTAGGGGAGGGTGGAATGGGAAATGACTGCTGATGGATATAGGGTTTCTTTTGGGGGTAATGAAATGTTCTAAAATTACATGGTGGTGATGGTGCACAATTCTGTGAATATGCTTCCATTGAATTATATACTTTAAAAGGTATGGGTATGGTATGTGAATGAAATTCAGTAAAGCTGTTATGCCATAAACAAGATGAATAGACAACCCTCAGAATGGGAGAAAATATTTGCAAATGAAGCAACTGACAGAGGATTAATCTCCAAAATATACAAGCAGCTCATGCAGCTCAATATCAAAAAAACCAAACAACCCAATCCAAAAATGGGCAGAAGACCTAAATAGACATTTCTCCAAAGAAGGTATACAGATTGTCAACAAACACATGAAAGGATGCTCAACATCACTAACGTTAGAGAAATGCAAATGAAAACTACAATGAGGTATCACCTCACACCAGTCAGAATGGCCATCATCAAAAAATCTACAAACAATAAATGCTGCAGAGGGTGTGAAGAAAAGGGAACCCTCTTGCACTGTTGGTGGGAATGTAAATTGATACAGCCACTATGGAGAACAGTATGGAGGTTCCTTAAAAAACTAAAAATAGAACTACCATATGACCCAGCAATCCCACTATTGGGCATATACCCTGAGAAAACCACCATAATTCAGAAAGAGACTGGTACCACAGTGTTCATTGCAGCTTTATTTACAATAGCCAGGACATGGAAGCAACCTAAGTGTCCATCGACAGATGAATGGATAAAGAAGATATGGCACATATATAGAATGGAATATTGCTCAGCCATAAAAAGAAACGAAATTGAGTTATTTGTAGTGAGGTGGATGGACCTAGAGTCTGTCATACAGAGTGAAGTAAGTCAGAAAGAGAAAAACAAATACCGTATGCTAACACATATATATGGAATCTAAAAAAAAGAAAAAAATGGTTCTGATGGACCTAGGGGCAGGACAGGAATAAAGATGCAGATGTAGAGAATGGACTTGAGGACACTGGGAGGGGGAAGGGTAATCTGGGAGAAGTGAGAGAGTAGCATTGACATATATACACTACCAAATGTAAAATGGATGGCTGGTGGGAAGCAGCTGCATAGCACAGGGAGATCAGCTCGTTGCTTTGTGACCACCTAGAGGGGTGGGATAGGGAGGGTGGGAGGGAGACGCAAGAGGGAGGAGATATGGGGATATTTGTATATGTATAGCTGATTCACTTTGTTATACAGCGGAAACTAGCACAACATTGTAAAGCAATTATACTCCAGTAAAGATGTTAAAAAAAAATAAAGCTGTTACGCAAAAAATTTAGGGTGATTTGTATGTCCGAATAGCATTTTGTCAGTTTGAACTTGGCTCCTATCCCTGCCACCATGAATCTTGAAGTTAGAGCATCACTGTCTTGAGCACTGGGGCAGGTGACTGTTTCCCCAAAGCCTTTCTCACCTTGAGGTGAGAAATTATATTTGCAATTACTTCTTGCAGGAGAATAGCTGATGGCACTTTGTATCAGGAACCAAATCTTTTAAGGTGAATATTCTGAGGTTGAAGCCTTTCCAAGTTTTAAGTGTGACTGTCTGTGCCCTACCCTAGTGCTTATTTATCCTCTCAACTGTGTGACCCACTAGAATAGATAGTTTATGTTTTGGGTTCCAGGCCCCATTCCCACTTCCACCAAGAACCTTGCTTCTTTTCATTTCTTACATTTTTCCTCCTGGCTGTTGATCTTGCTCTGGGGCATTCTTTCCTGGGAGGTGTGGAGGTAGCTGAAGGAGCCTCTGGGTGGCGCCTTGCCCCCAGAAGATTGACAAATGAGAATGACTTGCCTGATAGAGGCTTAGGCCTGTGTTGGCAGGAAGAGGTGACTCATTTTTCATCAAAGGAATTTCAAGGAAAATATAATGACAGGATGATGTCAGAGGAGCAGGTGGAGACAGGAACCTTGATTGAGGTGCTGGAGGGAGGTGTTGGACAGTACGGTTGCCAAGGTAGTCAGAATGATTGACTGGCATGGATCACAAGAAACGTCACCTGTTTTTCAGTTCCTTTCTCATGAGCCCTGGTGCGGGCAGTGCTGTTCAGTGCCTTCAGAGCATGCAAGTCCATGCCTGTCTTAGGTGTACTGTGTTTCTATCTGGGTGAGACATCTCATGACACCCGGTGCCAGTCATGGACTTATTTCACACATGGTGTGGTGTGTGTGGGCTCCTGCACTCTGTGCATCAGCTCCATGGCTTGCAGGGTCTGTGTCTGAGAATTGAAAATCACATGCTCATGGTGGCTCGAGGTGTGGCATTTCCCCTGAGGTATTATCAATAGGTACAGGAACTTGCCTAGATATCAGAAGGTCAGATCTCAGGGACTTTACCTTATTGCCAGAAGTGCTCTGGTTCCCTCCAGTGTTTTGGCAAGAGTTGGATCTTTGCTCTAATCTTAGTTAATTTTCCTGTTTTTTATTTTTCTTCTTTGAGTTGGGTCCTCTCCTTGGTGTGTATGGATGAAGCTGATAAGTGGGGGAAACTTACAGTCAGGAGGACGGATAGATAAGTTTTCGAATCTTTTCATATAAGCACTCAAGTTGGTTAGGTGTTCAGGCGCCCATTTATATTAAGACTGTAAGGAGTGGTCCACGACATCACTGTGTTTTAGCACCTACCAGAGTCTGTGTGATTGTGAGGTTGGAGGCTAAATCAGCAGTTTATAAAAAGATAAAAGAGAGGGTATTTATTGTTAGTACTCTGCCTTAGGATTCAGGTCTCAAGGAATATCTGGGGAGAGACAGCTTTGCAATATCAATTTCTGCTTTCGTGCTTTATGTATTGTTCATCTGAAAGTGGCGTGGAGATAGGGACTTTTAGGTAGCATAGGATGCTGCCAAGAAATAGGAGGTATTGCCTCTCTTTAAGATATATCATAAGCAAGAAGAAAAAATAAAAACAAAAACAAACAAGAAAACCCCTGAAATAGGAAAGGGAGGGAGGACAGCTTTATTTATTACTTGGTGCTGTCTTTAATTGTTGCATCCTCTGGCTGATCATGAGTTCTGTTTTTGGACAATACTACTAGGTACACTGTGGGACTAAAGCTGATCTTTGGAGTAGGGTATGAAGGACATGAATCAGACAGCTTGTTTCTTAGAGAAGGGTGCTGGGCTTCCTTGGGCCCCAGTTAGCACTATTCCTTCTCCCTGCTAGTTGTGCTTCTCTCTGTATCTCTCCATGAAATAACAAGTCATTAGAAGAGACTTTTAACTTGAAGTGCCAAAGAACCCAGGGGAAAATATTCTCTAGGGTGGGTTTGATATGGGAGCCCCTTGAGGATAATTTGTGATGACAGTGTTTCAGAAATCACCACCTGACTCACCGAGCAGAAGCAGCAGTCTTGACCTGAACATGTTCTTTATATCTGCCCCATAATATATACAGGTCCTCTTTCCCTTTGGTTATGAGCTCAAGGCCTTTAATCATGAGGCTGAGCAGTGGTAAGGGAGAACTATTCTGATATGCCAATTAACCAGAATGTTAAGAGAATCCACGTATGAGCTGGGATCCCAAACATCTCTTTGATTTTTTTGGTGGGGAAGGAAAAGGACTCCTTTAGGGGCTCATTATCACCTATAGAATAAATAAAATCCAAACTTGTATTGTCACTTAAGACCTTTCATAATCCAGTGCAACTTACTATAAAATTGTTTTTATCAAAATGATATTTATTCTAATTTTAAAAGGTCAAATATTACTATGAGGTTTCTAACAAAAGTAATCTGTTCTATCCCTCCGCACGTCTGAGAACTGCTTCCAAGTCATCTAGCTGTTTCTTTTAGTATTTTCCACTACACTTCTTAAATATACCCTTCTACTAGTTATTCTTGAATTTTCAGTTTTAGACATTATCTGTTGATGTTCTACTCTAGGAAATTAGGGTTTAGTTCTTTCATCCCTGTCCCCTTTACGCAGTCCCCCTCTCCCTTCTTTCTGCTGTTATACATTACTACCATTGCCTGGTACTCAGTGTTTAGATTATTATGATTATATAAACATTGCTTAAAGCTGAGCCACATAGTATTCTATAATTACATTTCCTTTCTTGACCAACTTTTAAAATTTTTTTCCTGGAATTAATAATTGCCCTATTTTATAATTTGTCTACTGCTCTATGTACCTATCTCCACACTCTCCTACAGGACTCTAAGACAACTCTTAGTATGTTGGAACATGTCAGATAATCTTTTGGTTCAATATTTTCTTTGGAGACATCCCCCAAGAGCTTTCTGTTCTCCACCTGTAGCCTTTAGTAAAGCTATCACCCTGAGACTTCCCTTCATCATCATACTAGGAAATTCTTTTGCCTCTCTTCTGTATTGGATGCCATGTTTCCTGGATCTCATGCAGTCAGTTTTCTTGGTTTACTCCATCTCTTCATTGGAATATATCTTAGAGTAGCTTCCTGAGAAAGGATACATGAGAGGTTAATATTTTTGAGACTTTGCTTATTTGAAAATGTCTTTATTCTACTTTTCATTTCATGAAGGGTTTGGGCATAGAGTTCTAGGTTACAAATGACTTCCATCAGAATTTTGAAGGTGTTCCTTCTTCTGGCTTTCAGTGTTGCTCTTGAGAAGTCCTGTGCCATTCTGGTTCCTGACTTTTGTTTTGTGATCTGTTTTCTTTTGATAGCTTTTAAGATTTTATTTTTATCCCTGGTATTCTGAAATATGATGACGATGTACATTGATGATCTTTTTTCATTTGCTGAGTTGAGTTCTCTGTGGATCTTCTTTATTTGAAAACACATCTTCCGTTTATTAGTTCTTTGATAATTTCCTCTCTTCCATTTTCTCCTTCTGGTATTAGTTGGATATTGGACTCAATTGATTTTCTGTCCTCTCCCCCCACTGTATATTCCTCTGTCTCTTTTTGTTCTTATTTATGGTGAAGATCCTCAGCTCCATCTTCCAACTCTTCTTTGAATTATTTATTTTTGTTCTTGTAGTTTTTATTTTAAGCATTTCCCCGCTTATTCTCTGCATGTTCCTTTTTTATATACTTGTTCTTGTCTTATAGCAATATTGCCTTTTTTAGGGCTCTCTGAAGGTATTAATTATCAGTGTTTTCCTCTGCTTCCAGTATTGTCTCTGTTTCAAGCTCATTCTGTTTGTTCATTTGGTCTCTGTCTTTCATGTTAGAGACTCTTTGAATGTCTGATGTTTCTTGGTGATCTTCATAATTAAGAGTTAGCCCCTAAAAAAGCTGATTGGAAGCCTAAAAAGCTGATTGGTGGGGCTTGTTGCCTGATATGCTCTACTGAATGACCAGGTAGGGGAGGTCCATTTCCCCAGGGAGGAACTGGCCGGTCTCCTATCTGGGACCTCTTTAGCCTGGAAGCCAGAGCTCTGGGGTTGCCAAGCAGGGCAATAGGGCAGGGGGAGAGTCTTGTTGTTCATTACGTCAAATTTCATTTAATGCTACTGTTTTCAGTGAGGTACCTCACTTCTGACCTCATGTGAGCCTGAAGACATTCAACCAGCCTGTGTTCTGCCTCACCCTGCAGCTCTCCTTCCCCTCCCCCCAAGCCTTCAGGGGTACCTAGTGCTTCTAATTCTTGAGCCTTTCTGGAGTCCTGCAGCACTGTTTGCCTCGTCCCCCATCCCCCCCAAGCACTTAGCAGAAACAGAAAGCTGAAATTTAAATCAGTGACCATTTATCTTTCCATTCTCCAGTTTGTCAAATTTCTGTTGATATTTTGAATTCTTTTTTCCTGTGGTTTTGTGCCATTTTTATTCCCTTACTGTCATTTTTCTGAGGTTTCAGAAGGGAGTGGAGATAAATGTGCATATTAAGTCTGCCATGTGTAACCTAAGGTGGGCAGAAGCGAATCTTCCCAACTTCTCCTTCTCTCTCTCAAATACACAAACCCTGTGCTCTAGCTTCGCTTGTTTCTTCCTTTTTTTCCATAATCTTGCTTGTGCCATCTCTCCTCCTGGAATGTCTACTCTTCTCATTTCAGACTGTTGAAATCCTACATATTCTTCCAGGCCCCCAATCCATGGAAGCCTTTTATCCCCCCTCCTCCCGCATAATGACCATTCCATTGACTGAGTTACTAAAGTTCCGTTTACTGAATTTTTGTGGTCTTGCCCTCCTTGTGACAAAACATATACTGCCTTATACTATAATTTTTTATACACTTACCGCTTCCCTGTTAGATTGTGAACTCTTAAAGGATAGTATAAGACTAGTTTGTAAATTTTCTGTTGTTAGTAACAATTAACATAGAACCTAGGCAACTAAATATTTCACAGAACCGCAGAATTTTAGAACTGGAAAAGAATTTAGAGATCTAGACTATCAACTCATTTTATGAATAAATAAATAGATCCAGTGTGATTAAATGATGCTAGAGTCATATAATAAGCTAGGGACTGAACTGGAGCTGTGACCTCATCATCTAGCTCTCAAACTGCTAAATGTAGTGATAAAATCTGATATATGCTTAATTAAATATTCTGGTTAATCCAGAGTTAACCAGAAGGCACTTTCTGTTTCATTCTTGTTGAAAATTTTTATACATATCTTTTGGTCTTAGTAATGTAGGTAATTTTGTCGTAGGTAATTTCTTTTCTTTTTTTTTGACAAATCAGGATATTGAATATTCTGAATTTTGTCAAAAACTGAGTTGCATAATAGTTTTCGTCCAAGGCCTCAGGGACCCATGGATTATAGGTGAGAAAAATATAAGCAACTGAACTGAAAATGCCCTGATTTCAGGAAAATTAAAAAAAAATCCGATTATGATGTTATGTGGGGTGATTCTTTTTCTTCTTCAGTAGTAGAGTGCATACAGTAGGGGGCAGACCCAGTCTAGTTGGGTCCTAGTTAAAGTTTTGCTGTTTGATATCAAATACATCAAGGATTATTGCTTGAAGTACTTTAAGGTAAATTGTGTCAAAGATCGTCCTTGATTTCCCTGAGTTATTTAGCTCTTGGCAGTCATTTCCAGAATGTTTGAGATGGCTCCATAGATTCATCATGTCTGAGGGGTTAGAAGATCTAGGAATATCTGTTGGGAGAAAGTTGAACAATAGCTATTGTCCATTTAGGATTTATTGAATATCAACTGTGCCAGTCACTAATCAAAAAAGCCAGCTGCCATTCTTTTCCTCACTCCCTACTTTGGGCACTTGAGGGTGGATGGGCAGGTACTTAAGAGGCTGCCTCTTCCTCTGAGCTGTGGTTTTCATCGTGCTTTGCCTCACAGTATAAGGCTGCATGATAGCAGATGGTCTGATGCTGGGGCTGGTTTGCAGTCTCCATTGGGCAGAGCTGTTGCTAGACAAGCAGTCGATGGTGGAATGAACCAGAACTGACCAGTAGGCTGGGCTGGGCTCTGCTTCATGCCCATCCCTTTTGGTTTTATCCAAAATAGAAACTGTGGTCCTCAGATTTTAGATGTACTCATTGGTGTTTCTGCCTTTGCCTGTTTCTTCATTGCCACCTGGCTGTCATCGGAGGGAATTCACTATAGCTCTGAGTCCCTGCAGGGGGTTGAGAGGAGCCATCACTGTTTGCAGGACGGGGTTGTGTTCTCTTCCATTAAAACTGTTACCCACATTTCCTTTTATTACTCGTTAAGTCAGAGGCAGCTGGGAGGATGCATTACTCACCAGGCACGCACAGTGGCCCTGGCTGCGGGCGGGGAGAGTGAGAGTGAGTCAGCTCAGGGAATGGAAAAATTGCAGGGGGCGGGGTAGGGGTTGTGTGCCAGTGACTGTTCCTTCTCTGCCTGTGCTTTTCTCTATAAGGACTCATCACAAAGCTGTGAATACTGGGCATCCAGTTGGGGGCGGCAGTAAGCCAACCAAATTGTGGTGATGATGTCTCCTGTGAAAGGAATGAGCTGACAGTCTTCTATGTTATGGGTGTATGTGGGTTTTGAGGCAAGCTTGAGCTTGTATAATATTAAGTTCTGTGTGTAAGGATTTCACTAGAATAAAGCAATCACAGAGTCTCTTTGTCTTGGTTATAAAATTCAGTCTTCTGCATCTATCTTTGTCCAGTAGGGGTCACTGGGGTGTTAAGCTCTAAATGAGAGAAACTCCTAATCCTATGATAGACCAATCAGATTCCTTGTCTTTATTGTACAGAGTACTATCTATTTTTTTTTTACATCTTTATATCTTTCATGAGATGTCTGTCATATTTTTTACCCATTTTAATTGTGTTGTTTGCTTCCTTGTTGTTGAGTTTTTAAAAATTATTTATTTATTTATTTATTTATTTTTGGCTGTGTTGGGTCTTCGTTTCTGTGTGAGGGCTTTCTCCAGTTGCGGCAAGCGGGGGCCACTCTTCATCGCGGTGCGCGGGCCTCTCACCATCGTGGCCTCTCTTGTTGCGGAGCACAGGCTCCAGACGCGCAGGCTCAGTAGTTGTGGCTCACGGGCCTAGTTGCTCCGCGGCATGTGGGATCTTCCCAGACCAGGGCTCTAAACTGTGTCCCCTGCATCGGCAGGCAGACTCTCAACCACTGCGCCACCAGGGAAGCCCTATTTTTTTTTTTTTTGTATTAGAGCAGAAACAAAAGATGTGAACTTGTTTTAAGAACGTTGTGGATGGGCTTCCCTGGTGGCACAGTGGTTAAGAATCCGCCTGCCAGTGCAGGGGACACGGGTTCGAGCCCTGGTCCGGGAAGATCCCACATACCGCGGAGCAACTAAGCCCGTGCGCCACAACTACTGAACCTGCGCTCTAGAGTCCGCGAGCCACAACTACTGAGCCCACGTGCCACAACTACTGAAGCCCGTGCACCTAGAGCCCATGCTCCGCAACAAGAGAAGCCACCACAATGAGAAGCCCGCGCACTGCAACTAAGAGTAGCCCCCGCTTGCTGCAGCTAGAGAAAGCCTGCGTGCAACAGCAAAGGCCCAATGCAGCCAAAAATAAATAAATAAAATAAATACATTAAAAAAAAAAAAAGAACGTTGTGGATCATTAAGTATTTGAAGAGCAGATTATTCCAAAGGCTGAGATGGAATTGATTTTATGAGTAAGATTTGAAGAGCAATTTTTAAAGAAAATGAAAGGATATAGGGGAAGAAAACTTTTTATTAAGCATCTGATGTATACCTACATACTTTACATATATTCCTTATTTAATCTTATCAACAATGCTGAGAAACAGGATTTATATACACATTGTATGTATTAGGAACCCAAAGTTCAGAAACATTAAGTGGCTTCCCTAAGGTCACATAATTATGAAGTGATACTGTCAGAGGAGATCCTACTAGCCATGTTTCATTTGACTTTGGTCCTTGGACCCTGGTAAGGGGTCACAAGAGCAGAAGGTTTTATTAGAAGGTAAGCAGAGCCTGGTGGTAGACTCTCCTGAGAAAGACTAAAATAATTCTTATGTTGAATTAGGGTTCGGAGCAGGCTCCAAGAGTTCACAAGTGGAAAGAAGCTGACAAATCTGTCTTTGTCTTCAGTGGGCAAGTTCTACATCTTTTTCACTTAGGGCTACTGCCAGGATGTGGAAAACTGTCTCACAGAGATCTAAAATTAGCTCTTTGTTTGTGTGCAAAGCTTGGTTTCCATGGATAAATAGTTTAAGTTGGTCTCTCTTACCTACCTCTTATCTTGGCCTGGACTCTTTTCTGAGCCTTGAATGTTGCTACCTTAGGCATTCTCAAGCCTGCCCGCTTACATCATTGTTGAGCTCCTGACCCCTCTGTCAGCTGCATGCTTATTCTACTCTCTTGCGTTCTTGATTTTCTGGTATCTCAGGAAAACTGAAGTTGATCACGTGTTCTTAGCCAGACCACACTAAAAGGCATTTCCCATTGAGACCATTTTTTGTTTTTATCTGGAAAAGCATTTAAAAAATGCACTTAGGTGGGATATGAGTAAGATGCTAACTCTCCTTCAATGTGCATTTACTTGGAATGACAGTATTTTTCTGGACAAAAATAACAGCCTTGGCAAAATTCAGAAGCAACCCCCATGGACACGGCTTCTTATTCTTGTATCATCTTTTCTCCATTTACTTAAGATACTGACTCTCAGAGTATCCTGGAAAAAGTTAAATAGCTAGATCTTATTATTTTTACTTTCTTGGGGGAAACGGTCAGAACCCCAAAGAGAGGGATTATTTAAAATGGTAATATGGATACTAAGGTTGACTAATATTCTTGTCTTTTTCCTTTTTGAAGCAGTGCCATTGAAGCTCAATTTGTTTTATTCATGCAGTTGGTGGTTTAGAGCTGTTAAATACCACACACTTTGCTTTGACTTACCTCCTTGCATTGGCCACTGAAGATAATTTGATGCTTTGCTAGGGCATAAATATTCTAGTGTAGGAACAATGATAACAATAGTTAACATTAATGAGGGAATGTTTAATTTTTAAAAAATAGTTAATAGTGCTTACTGCGTGCTGAATAGCCCATGCATTTTCTCACCTAATTCGCACTGTAGCACTGTGAAGAGGTGATTTTATTATCCCCATTTTACAGATGGAGAAATTGAGGATTAAAGAGATTAAGTAATTGGTCCAAAGATACAGCTAGAAACCATGAAGTCAGAATTTGAGTCAAGGTTTGACTAACAGATTATGTTAAGTTTAGAGTTCTGGGAAGAGGGAGAGAGAGGGAAAGAGATAGAAGAACGCGGCTTGGGGAGAGTTTGGCTGTTGGACAGAACCCATATCTGGAGAGACTTCTAGAAGTGGAATTTCTGAATCAGTAAATTAACTTTTTCTCTTAAACTCTCAGGTAGATTTGGAAGTTCATTGTTAAAAGTGTCCTGGCTCCTTTGTTAGTGTATGTAATCTGCTGGGCCTATCTAGAGGAGCATACTGAGGTATTTCTGCCATAAGATGAATAGTTTTCCAGGCACTTGCTCTCTGGTGTATGTTTTTTTGGTGAAAATAGATGGATTCTCAAGGAGTGCTTATATTTTGGGAATTTTCATGATTTGTTGGACCCAGTTTTACTCTTTCTAGTTTGCTCCCCCTTGTACTCCTGGCCCTCACAGTGCTCTTCAGATCCTCTTGCTCTTTTTGTTCATTCATTCATTCATTTATTCACTCATTCCACAAGTAGTTATTTAGTGATGAGAGTTTATACAGGAGAACATTCATCTAACTTCAAAAACTTTAGTGGAGTCAAAATATACACACAACTATATTATAAAGTAGAAACTGCTAAATGTTATGAGACAGAAACATATAAAGTATAAATTCAAGGGAGGTGTTTACTTCTAACTGGGATGGAGGGAGTCACCAGGGAAAATTCTGTGGAAGTACTGGTTTAAACTGACCCATAGGAGTGGGACTTTGACTTGCGGAGATGGGAAGGAAATACAGTACATTCCAGGGTAAGCGAGGGAAATATTGTAAAGTCAGAGAGTTTTGGACTTAATTTGCTGACTGTGGAGAATTGAAAACTTTAGAATTAAATTACAAATGAGCATTTATTGAGCATTTAAGATGCACCAGTCATTATGCATGCTTCAGGGAGATTAATCTCACAGTGAATGAGGATAGGGTTGGCAGGTTGGAGACTGGGATCAGGTAAATTAGATTCGGTAATTTTGGTTATAGGTTAGGTAAATTATCAGTTTACCAAGGTTTTGTAAAGTTTGAGCAGTATTCAGAAGTCTTGTGATCAGATGTAGTTTGTTTGCTGTTCCTCCAAATAATGATAATAATAGGCAATATTTATTGAGCACATACTATGTGCCAGGCACTATCTAAACACTTTAAATACATTAACTCATTTAATACTCACTACAGCTCTGTGGGAGAGGTACTATTACTGTCATCATTTTACAGGTGAGGAGGTTGAGGTTCCTTGAAGTCATTTAAGTAACTTGCCCACAGGTGCTAATGTGGCATATACAGTAGAGTCTGGATTTGAACTCAAGCAGCCTGGCTTCAGATTGGGCCTGTAATTGCCATTCTACTAAAATACTTATGGCATCTAGGTTATTGAGCAAGAAATTTGGATATTTTCCTAACTTTATTGTATTTGGTGACTCTGGGGTATATAGAAAATTCTTTGTAGGCATTCTGAGCCTTTGCATGTTTATTGTTGTCTCAATACCATATTGCTAAACCTTAGAGACAGGAGTCATGGATGTCTCCTAATTAGCTCCTATGAAGCCCACATCCTCTGCCTTCTGGACTCATAGGAGAAAACAGATGACAAGCACTCAGGGCCAGGTTTTGAGGCCTGGACCTCCCATTTCCAGAAGCCCAAGGTTTCCAATCCTATTAGTCACATGCTAGTCTCTCCACCAAAATTTTAATCTCAGTTATATATATATATATATATATATATACTTTTAAAGTCTCTCTTTGTACGCATTATTTTTCAATATTTCAGTCTTTTAATCATATGGGTCTTAAGTTTTCAGTCAGTATCTGCTGAAGTTCTGATGCTTGTGGATGTCAGTTATTTTTGAGACCAGGTATACTCCATGACAGTTTGAATAAAACATGCAGCCTCCTTTCTCACAGGCTTGCTTTCATCTCAGTCGCAGACACTAAAGTGATTCTGGGGTGTTGCCCAAGATTTCTTGTGGGTAATGGTTGTGGGTGGCCATCCTAAATTCTTGTGAGTGAAGTAATCTGATAGAAAGGCAGGTCTCAAGTCTTAATGAAGTTCAGAGTCTTGCTTCTACAAGGCTTTCTGATGGTTTGGGGCCCTTCCCATTGGCTGTTAGCAAGGGATATCCTGGGGGGTGCTAAATATGTCTTTAAATGGCCTATTCTTTGTATATTAAATGATCTCTAAAAAGAAAACTAGTCACTCCCTCCTGCCAGCTTCTAACCGCTTCCTGTAAATGACAGCACACAGATCCATCTTAGTTTTTCTGAGTGAAAAAGTTACTTTCACAAAGGCAGTTTCCCTGCCCATTTTTCTTCCTTCAAACATGCATACATACCTATACACAAAGGCTGGAAACAAACTTTTTAATCTGTCATATGTAGAAAAATGGTGTATCCAAGGTATAGCATATCATCTTATAAAGATCTTATGAAGAGTAAATTACTTTGGGTACTTTTCATTGTCTTCTCTAATAATAACAGTAGATTCAGAATGTATCTTGATATTTGAGTCCTTGAATTTTTTTTTTCCTTCAACTTTCCTAGGTGTTTTTGAATGGCACAAGCATGATATATGATTTTCTAATTAAGACAGCTTTGCAATGGCTTCAGGTAGCAGAATAAGGCAGAGAAATGGCTTTCACTTTGGGAAATGAAAATATGGTGAAGATATTTATAAGACTGCAAAAAGTGTTGTACAGTGGTAACACAGACAGCACTAGCACTGTAACATTTTGTGTTGAAATTGAGATTCTTTTCTTAGAGCTGGGTAGAGCCATTTACAGGCTCTTGTCTTACAAAGAGGAAGTATTCCAAACATATAAATATCTAAAATTGTTTAGCTTCAGGTTAGCATACTGATTTTGCCAGAACTTTTCAGCAAAGGGAGGCAGTGTGATTAAAATATATTGATTTGAAACCAGACAGATAAAAGTTCAGATGTCAGTTCATCTTCTTACTTACTTTGTGACTTTGGACAAAATAACTTGAATTTTCTGAGCCTCAAGTTCTTGATTTATAAAATAAGGATATTTTAGGGGATATTACAGGGATTACATTGAAATAACAGATTGAAGATGCTTTCTAGTAGCTGCTTAATAAATATCAGTTTCCCTTCCAAGCAAGTCTGTCTTCTTTGACCATCACAGCTCAGGAGCTTCTCCACAGTCAGAGGGGTGTCATCATCATCTTTGTGTCCATTGTGTCTAGCATAATGCTCCATATTTTAAATTGAATGAATGAATGAAGTGCTCTGTTTCACAAGAGAGCCCTGCTCCAGAGGGAGCTCTGGCTTTGTCTCCACTGGATTGCACCATCAGTTTTTCCTCCCTATTGCTTATTCCCTTCAGCAAACACAATTATTGACACATTTCACATACCAAGGAAAATTCTCTTTTGAGCCTACATCCCTCTTTCTGCTCCCTTTTACAGCAAAATTCCTTCCTAAAAGAGTTGGTGTTAGTTGTTGTCACTGATCGTTCCCATTCCCTCTTGAGTCACTCCCGTTGGACCTTTTCTCTGCCATGCCATCAAAATTGCTCTTGTTAAAGTCACTAGCGACCTCCACATTGCTAAATTCAATGGTCAATTCTCAGTCCTCTTCCTGACACATTAACAGCTTAGTTACTGCTTAGAGCACATCCTTCACCTGGCTTCTGGGGCAGCATGCTCTTTTGGTTCTTTTAATCCACTGGCTTCTTTTTTTAGTCTCTTTTGGTGGTTCTTCCTCTTCCCTACCTAATGTTGGAGAGTTTCTAGGGCTTAGTCCTTGAACTTTACCTTTTCTCTCTGTGTTTACTCCCTAAGTGATCTCATCTAGTTTCCTGGCTTTAAAGCAACAGCCTGGGTCTCTCCCGGAACTCTGAATTCATATATTAAATTGCTTATTCAAAATTCCACTAGAATGTCTACTAGGCATTTCAAAGTTAATGTATCCAAAATGGAATTCCTACCCCACTCCCCACAAAAACCACCCCAAACAACTGCAACCACCAATGAACCCCAAACCCTCTGCTTCTCTGGCTGCCCTTCGCATCTCAGGAAATAGCAGTTTGGTCCTTTTAATTTCTCAGGCCCCAAACCTGGAAGTCATTCTCAACTCTGTTTTTTCCCTGCTCACCCCACATCCAGTCTATCAGCAGATCCTGATGATTCTTTCTTTTTTTTTATATATATATATTTTTTAAATTAATCTTTTTAAAAAATTTATTCATTCATTCATTTATGGCTGCGTTGGGTCCTCATTGCTGCAGGCGGGCTTTCTCTAGTTGCGGCGAGCAGGGGCTAGTCTTTGTTGCGGGGCGTGGGCTTCTCATTGCGGTGGCTTCTCTTGTTGCGGAGCACGGGCTCTAGGTGCGCGGGCTTCAGTAGTTGCAGCACGTGGGCTCAGTAGTTGTGGCTCGCGGTCTGTAGACACAGGCTCAGTAGTTGTGGCGCACGGACTTGGTTGCTCTGCGGCATGTGAGATCTTCCCCGACCAGGGCTTGAACCCGTGTCCCCTGCATTGGCAGGCGGATTCTTACCCACTGCACCACCAGGGAAGTCCCTGATGACTCTTTAATTTGTCCAGAATATGACCACATTTCACCATCTCTACCACTGCACCTTGGTCTCAGTTATCGTATCTCAGGCACTAGTTTTCACTTGGATTATTGTAATGGCATTATAACTAGTTTCCCTGCTCCCGCTCTTGTCGCTCTCTAGTCTGTTCTCAATATAGCAGCAAGAGTGATCCTTTTAAAACCTAAGTTAAATCCTATCACTTGCTCACAGGAAACCCTCCAAAGGTTTCCCATTTCACTTAGAATAAAAACCAGATTCTTTACGAATGGCCTATACAGCCATAGATGATCCGACCCCTCTCTGGCCTCATCTCCGGACATTCCCTTTTGCTTTCAGCTTCAGCCATTCTGGTTTCCCTGATGTCCCCTGAACACACCAAGCCTACTTCTGCCTCAGGGACATTGCACTTGCTCGTTTCTTTTTTGGGCTTATCCTTTCTCTAAAAAGCCACATGACTTATTGGTTCGTAATGTCATTTTATTAGAGAAGCCTTCCCTGACCATCCTGTACATAAAACTGTAAACATCCCCCCTCTGGCTCTCCTTTCTCCTCTTCATCTCCTTTAGTATATATTTACTTGTTTATGTTTATTTTGTGTCTTCTCCTATTCTCCTACTAGCATATAAGCCCCATGAGAGCAAGATCTTTGTTTTGTTCACCACTCTGTTACCAGTACCTAGAACAGGGCCTGGTACATGGTAAATATTTGATGAATAAAATGTAGGTTAACACAAAATCGTAGATGGTCTTGATGCCAGATTAAAACATACACATTGTAAATATTAGTTCCCCCATCAAGGGCCCTTTGTCATCTTTCTGGTTAGTAGATTGTTCAAATCTAAAACCTTCCCTTTTATTAAAAAAAAGAGGGGGTAACTTTAGAGATATTAAAGCAGGTTGCATTTTTAAAGCTTATTTGTGGTAATACACCATGTTTATATACCATAATGTAAAAGGCACTGTAGAAATAAATAAAAATCTAGTTTGGTAGAAAGATGAGGCCATAACCCTTCTCTGAGTGAAGGGTCCTGGGTGTTAGATGTACTCTTGGCCGTTGGGTCTTCTGTGTTTTTGTGTGTCCACACTTCATTTTATAAAGTATCTCTTCATAGAAAAGTAGATGAGAAGAGGGGCAGTGGTACTGCAAGAACTTTGCATATTCAGCTTAGATTGTACAAAGTTCTTTCTAGTCTTTAAATGTGTTTCTTAGGTATATTGAAATACAATTTATATACAATAAAATCCACCCATTTCGGTCTACAATGTTGTGAGTTTTGACAAATGTATACAGTCGTGGAACTATCGTCAGAGACAGCATATAGAACATTTCCATTACCCCATAAAGTTTTCTTGTGTTCCCTTCCCTCACCCTGAGCCCCTGGCAACCACTTATCTGATTTCTGTCCCCGTAGTTTTGCTTTTCTAGAATGTCATATAAATGGCATCACACAGTACGCAGCCTTTTGTGTTTGGCTTCTTTCATGTAGCATAATGCTTTTGAGATTCATCCATGCTGTTGTATGTATCAGGAGTATGTTCCTTTTTTATTGCTGTGTTGTAGTCCATTGTATGGATGCACCACAGTTTTTATTAGTTCACCAGTTGATGGACATTTGGGTTGTTTTCAGTTTTAGTTATTCTGAATGAAGCTGCTATAAACATTTACATACAAGTTTTTGTGTGGACACGTTTTCATTTTTCTTGGGTCAGTATCTAGGAGTGATACTGCTTGGTCACCCTGGTATGTGTATGACTGTTTTCTAGAGTAATTTCTAGAGTTGCCAGTTTCACCCCCCACCAGCAGTGTATGAGAGTTCCAGTTGCCAGGACTCTTAGTTTTAGTCATTCTACTGGGTGTGTAAGTGTTAAAGTGTTTCCAGTTGCTGCTACAATATCCATATCAGGTTTTCATTTGCAAGCAGGCTTTAGTTTTGTTGAAGGCATTCTTTTCTGCGGAGCTTGTTCTGCATGTGATCCTCACTGTGGTGATGTTCGGGTCCCTTACCTCCTCCTCCTGGGTTGTGGGTGTGGAAGGGTTGCCCTCCGACTAGGCCAGGGAACTTGTGGACACTTACACATCCTTGCGTACTTCCCCTCCTCCCTGCAAGTGGTTCCCTAGTGTTTCTGCAACTTTCTGCTTCTGGCTCCATCCCAGCCAGGCTGGGAATGGAAAGTTAAGAGTGTGGCGTCCTCTGACAGCCTCCTTTCTTGTAGAAGGGTCTGAGGCTTGTTTGTTTAAGCTGAACAGAGGATGCCAAACATAGAGTTTGAGTCAGCTCAGCAGTAGCTTAGACGCCCCTTTTTGCTCTCCTGGTTCCTCCTTCCCTTTCCCCTCCCCCTCTGGCCAGTTGTTTCCCGGGCTTTGTCTGAGACACACTGTAGAGTTTTAGTCCCCATCTACTACTGCCTGCTGTAAAACAAAGGCGAGATGGAGGAGAAGCCAGCAGGAAGTGTCTGACAGCACTGAGCTGCGGGCCTCTGCCTCTGTGCTGATAGTACAGGACAGCAGTAACCTCAGGAGAAAGGCATTTAGAGGCTGCGCTGAGCTGTGGGCTTGTGGCTAATTCAGGGGAGGAGAAAGGACGGGCCTGGAAATGCCTCTCTTAGATTCATCTTATTTGCCACCAACCATCTTTATTTTGACGCACATTCTTGGAATTGCCGGTGTTCTATACTGGAAGAGATGTGCCAGAGGCAGAGCAGGTAATGGGTGCCCAGTGCTTCTTGAAATCTGCTGTGGGGCTTTCGAGGGTGGGGTGGATGACGGAGGCCTTCCCAGTTGCCGTCCTTAAAGGGCCAGTACAGCCTCTGGGCAGGGTGCTGTCAGACCTGAGTGTGTGCGGGATCTACTGAGGAAACCAGACTGTCCTGGGACCAGTTTGGGACCTGGACCCTTTCCTGTTCTGTGAGGTTCGTCTGGGTGGAGGGTGCTGGTTAGATGAGATGATGTCTGGGCTGGAGGCTGAGGGAAGTGGCAATTGTGCTGACTTTTGTCCTTCCTCAGAGAATCAAGCCCTTCCATTCTTTACTTTCTCAGTCTCAAAGTGGTTTTTGATCTTTTTTTTATTTTAAAAAAGCAAAAACATACAGTAACTGTATCACCCTCCTTCAGGTGTAAATGTGGGAGAACTTGTGGAGTTAGAGAAGTTTCTAGATTTGCTGTATATTTGGGTGAGAAAAGGCAGAGGACGAAAGGTCAGTGAGAGGAAAGGGTCACAGGGTGTCCTTGCTGAGGTGCATCTGCGAACACGGGGGTGCCTCTGTTCTCTTTGATAGGGTTGAAACTGTTCCTTCCCCCTGAGGCAGCTACACAGTTTACTCTCTGTGTATCCAAGCCATCCTGCATCCTGTTCAATGCAAGGAAGTTAACTGTTCTTTCCCCCAGGCGAATATTTGGATCCTGATATTAAAATTTTTTTCTAAGTGGTAGCAGACCCCACCCCCCCTTATTATTTGTTACATTATATTCCTTTGGCTTCTAAACGCCCAGTGCTGGGATCAGCCCCGTGTTTAGCTGATTCTAAATCTCCATAGTTGAGGAATAATAAAGTCCAGCTTTTGCTGGAGTACACCCTTGGATCTCAGTGCCTTTAGTACTGTCTTTGTGACCTGCTTACTGCCTTCAAGGCAACCTATTGAGACACTTGTTACTTGTATCTTACAATTAAGATGGAGATTTGATGACTTATTACTTAGTTTCTTATTAGAAGTTCATGAATGCTTGACAGAATTAGAATTAGATTCAGTCATTCCCCAGTGTCTTTCCAGTGAGTCCCAGAAAAGCTTATGACTAAATACTCAGATCCCAATGTGTGTCTGTATCAGCAAAAGCAGACAGACATTTAGAAATATGTCTGCTTGTGTAGTGGTGTGTTTTAAAAGGTAGCCCAAAGTGGCTTTCCTGAAATGTAAGCCTGTATTTGAGCTTACAAGGAAAGGAGTAGACAGGCATGAGTTATTTGGCTGTATATACTGTGTCATATATAATGAGAAAGTAAATATTATTTAGGCGAAGGTTGCTGCTTTCATTTTCCTGTGCGTTATGGTAATGGCGTTTCTAAACCACTAGTTGATTAATATTTTAAGAAGTTTATCCTCAATATAGGATTTGCTGTTGAACTTAGAAGCCGTAGCCCTATCTTTGAAGTGCTTTCTTGTTTATGTTTTAGAAATATTAATTTCATAAACAGCTGTAAATACATTGAAATAAACAGAAGAAAAATAGATTGTAAAAGCTTTTTATTTTATGAAACAACATTGATTCTAGTACCTAATAGTTATACTGGGAATGTGCTATGTTCAGTTTATCTGTAAAATTAGAGCAGTGGTTTTTTCAATTGGAGAGTATGGATTCTAAAACTTTCACAGGAGTACTTAAGAGCTTCTGTACCCATTTTATTTTAATTTCAATTTTAAGATGTATTTTATCTGTTAAAATGTGTTTTTAAATGATGTGTATACTCTACTGTACTACCTGCCAGTTGGACATCACCAGAATAAAGTTCCCCCACCATCTCTCTGTATATATTTACAACGCTTATAAATGTATACTTGATTAAAAAAGGTGAAGATTGTGTCTTCTAGTCTGGTCTTTTTTTTTTTTTCTTCTTCTTCCCCTAATAGGAGGTGTGTACACTGTTGCAGAACATACTGTAGAACATAGGTCCTGTGCCTAATAAATTCTAGGCAAGTCTCAGGTGTTCAGTCCTTAATAGTGAGTGGGTAACACATCGTTAAGTGATAACATTTAAATATTGGCTTAGTGTGTACTACAAGGTTTTGTGCTTCTTGTTTCACTTTTCTAGTCATATTTACATGTTATAGGATGTACATAGTTTTTAGATATTGAAGGTATTTAACTTTGAAACAAATATTTCTGCAATTCCTTCATGCTCTTGTATTAATTTATTTGAATAATATCCTGAGATTACAGGCAAACTATGAAACTGTTACTATTTGTTTCTATTTGTATAAAACAGTTTTAAAAAAAATGGTTCCCTGCAGTAAAGCACAGTACAGAAATAAACAAGATGCTGAGACTGATATAACTGTAATTAAGTAATCTCTAATTTCAATTAAAATTACCTGATTGGTTATGTCATTTGGCTTCAAAATAAGTAACATAAATTTGAATCTATAAAATTGATTTATGCTATTTAATACTGAAATTATATGTTATATATGTTGAGTTCCATGTAAGATTTGTTTTAAAAAGTGTTCTGTCAGAGTTGAAAACTGCTAGGTTCCTTTTAGTGCTACGGTTCTAAGATAACGATGTTCTAGTAAATCTTCATTGTGTTTGTATAGATTTCCGATTTCTTCCATTCTTAAAGTTGATAACAAATTCTATATTGCTCTTAGAGTTGGAACGGACCTTACATATCAACCAAGGCAATCTCTTACTTAGTACCACTCTTGTCAGAAGTTATTCTTCCTTTGCTTGAAGGCCTCTGTAGAACATACAACCGATGGACTTATTCATTATGTTGGTAATGGAGTTCTTTTTTAATCTGAAAGTTGCCTCTTTGTAACTTATGCCCATCAGCCAAGTTCTGCCTGGCAAAGATCTGGTATACAGACGGTCCCCAACTAGATTGGTTCGACTTAGATTTTTCGACTTTAACAATGGTGTGAAAGCAATATGCATTCAGTGGAGATCATTCTTTGAGTTTTGATCTTTTCCCAGGCTAGTGACATGCAGTGCATAACTCTCTCCTGATGCTGGGTAGTAGCAGCAGCCGCAGCTCCCATTCAGCCATGTGATTACGAGGGTAAACAACGGATACAACCATTCTGTACCCATACAACCGTTCTGTTTTTCACTTTCAGTATGGTATTCAGTAAATTGCAAGAGTTATCCAGCACTTTATTATAAAATAGGCTTTGTGTTAGATGATTTTGCCTAGTGTAAGTGTTCTGAGCACATTTAAGGTAGGCTAAGCCAAGAGATGATGTTTGGTAGGTTGGATATATTAAATGCACTTTCGACTTTGGATATTTTTAACCTGCGCTGGGTTTATTGGAATGTAACTGCATCATAAGGAAGATCTGTACTCCCTCTTCTAGGTGTCAGGCTTGCTTATACTTGACGGCTATCTTTGCCAGCCTAGACACTTCCCTTTCTAATACTACATACAATTTCCTAACTCCTTATCATTCTAGTGTTCCCTTTGGACAGTTAAATTGATTATTTTTGCTTTGAAAATGTGGTGGCCATGTGTGTGTAGAGAGGTGAGGGGAGTACAGCAGGAATGTGGGGAAGGAATCTCTGATTACTATTTCTTAGCTTTCATTCACCATTTTTTTTCTAGGTGTTAGGAGTCCATTGGTGAGATCTTGTTATATGATATTAAGTACATGGCTTTTACAACGGTGTTCCCAAGTCACCATCTCTTCAGCAGATGTAAACAAGAACAGGAAGACACAGTTTGTACTGAAGCCATAATACCTGTAAGACAGAATTTAGCACTCACTTAGTATCAATACTTGGAATTTTAAATAGCTTTCAGTACACCCTGTCCACACTTGCATTCACATATATTATCTCATTGTTCCCCAAACTTCCTACTGTTTTAGCTTGCATCATCATTTTTCTTTTCCAGGACTGTTGAAATAATCTGTTTCGCCCATTCTCTGTGTTCCCCCCACCCTCTCGCCCCTAGTCCGTCTTCTAACTGTAGCCAGAATGATCTTTCTAAACTACAGAGCTGTCTGTGTCACTCTTCTGCTTAAAATCCATTAAAGCTTTCGTTCTGCTTTTAAAGGAAAGTTCAAACTCTTCATCAGGAGATAAAAGGGTTTTCATGATCTGCCCCCTGCCTATTTCACTAGTTTCACATCCTGTCTTGGCCTTATAAGCACTCAGTACTCAAGCATCATTTAAAAACTTGTAGATCACTACCCGAAATGCCGGTATCTTCTTTTTAACTAACAACTTCATGCTTGTCCTTCAAGGTAAGTAGTTATCACTTCGGGAGAACCTTCCTTGACTGGAATAAAAGTTCCTCTTCTGTGCTCCAGTAGCATTCTGTTAATACTTCTTATTCAAACCTGTGTGGCCATCTTGTTTAGCTTGTTTCTTTCCCCACTAATTAGATTTTATTAGACTGTAAGATCTTTAAGAACAGGAACTCTAATTTAAAGTTTAATTTTTATTTATTTATTTATGGCTGTGTTGGGTCTTCGCCTCTGTGCAAGGGCTTTCTCCAGTTGTGGCAAGTGGGGGCCACTGTTCATTGCGGTGTGTGGGCCTCCCACCATCGCGGCCCCTCCTGTTGCGGAGCACAGGCTCCAGACGCGCAGGCTCAGTAATTGTGGCTCACGGGCCTAGTTGCTCTGCGGCATGTGGGATCTTCCCAGACCAGGGCTCGAACCCGTGTCCCCTGCATTGGCAGGCAGACTCTCAACCACTGCGCCACCAGGGAAGCCCAAGAACAGGAACTCTTACTCATCTCAGTTTCTCAAGTGTTTGTGACAAAATAGATGTCAATGAATGTTACTTGAACAGATAAATGAAGGAATTAAGATATCATTAGATTAAGCTGTGACAGGAACGATGCCCTGTTCATTTGTATATTTACAGGGCTTGGCTTAGCTTGATGTGTGGCCCGAGGTGAGTGCTTAGTATAGGTTAACTGAATAATATAGAATTGCCCTGTGTTTTAGTTTATTAATATCCATGTCGTGGTAGTGTAAATAGGAAAAGGGCTTTATTTATATACTTGAGAAGAACATTTGAATTTTTTGTTTGTGAAAGGACAGACTAAGGTCTTGTTTTCTTTATCTGTAAAATGAACGAGTTGGACAATCTAATCTCTTAAGGTTCTTTCCATTTCCAGCATCCCACTAGGAGGATGTAATCCCTGGATCTGGACCATATGGAGTACAATCTAGAATTGTACCATGCCTTTTTTTTTTTTTTAAAGCAGCTCCATTACACTATTGAGTCTCATTAACCTAAGATAAGTTATAAAATGGCCAAACCTCGTGCATGAACTGTTGTTGTCTCCCCTCCAGAGACTGCTGTTCCTTTGGTTTTCTTGAACTTCAGCATAAGACTTAAAGGCATCCTAGTGAAATTTTGTCCTATGAGATTTGGTGTAGATTTTTGCAGTTGCTTTGAATTTTAATTCCTCCATTTATGACTTAGCTGTGCATCCTCCATTTGTAGTACCTAAATTTTGTTATGCATGTAATAGACATGCAAATATTTAAGCAAATGGTCATATACCTAATATATCTTTGCTCAAATAACTAAAACAATAGGTGTTGTGGTCAAGATGTAGTCTTTCTCTTTTTCTTTCCTTAGCTATTTTTTTCTAGATTGTTTAGTGTGTAGGAAGACCACTGAACTTCGAGTCAGAAGATCTGGATTCTAAGTCCTGGCTTTTCTGCTTACTACTATGTGATGTTAGGTCACTTAATTCCTCTGGACTTCGAATTTCTAATTGGCATGAGAAGAAAAAAGACTAAAGTCTCTAGTTTTCTGCAATTCTGGCAGTATGATTATCTGGCCCACACTTGGATGTAGTATGGAATTGTGGTTGAGAGCTTGTTGAGAGTCTGGAGTCAGACTGCCTGTGTTTTCATCCTAGCTCTGCCCTTACTGGCAGAGTGACATTAATCTGTCTGGGCCTCTGTTTCCTCATCTGTAAAATAGGGTTAATAATACTGCATGGTTGCTTTGAGTTAGTTCTTAGAATATATTCTGCACATGGTTAAGGACTATATAATTGTTTGCTATCATTATACTTTTTTTTAACAAAACAAAAGATATCAGTGAAGACATTGCACTTTCCTGTGGGCTCCTGGGACAAAATATAAATGCTTATTTTTACAGTTGGGAATTTAAAAATGTGGTAGAAGCCAATGTGGAAGTGTTTAAAAAGTTAGTGATATATTATGAATCATTATCTCACACATTAGAAGGAAAGACTACATCTGCTTTACTAGCCTCAATAGTGGCTGATTTTGATGTTTTAGGAAATAAATTAAATGTATAGCTTCAGTTTTCTGTGCTAGTAAGAAAGCCAGTAGCTGTAAATTCTTAGATAACTTCTAGCCATGTGTGGAAATATTGGCTTGAATCTCTTCCTTCCATTCAACATTTTAACGAATCTGCAGGTAGCAGCCAGATTCACCTTTTCTTGCCTCTCACATCTCTGGACATCTAGTGAACTATGAAATGGCTGAACGTTGGGCTAAAAAGGAAGTGGACTGGCCCGGATAATCACTATACAGGCGGATTTCCTCTGGGTAATTAAGAGCTGACTGTCCTCATCAGGGTCCTCTCTTTCCTCTTAGCAGTGGCTTCCCTTTTGAGGCTCAGGATCTCCTAGGATCCTAAAGGAAAGGCCTGTCTCCTGGTGGCTAGACTGACATTGTCCCCAAAACTCTCTCCTACTTTCCTCAATCTGTAGTACCTTCCGGGGAAATAAGTTCTGCCTGGATGCCAGAGGAGTGAGAAAAAGGGCACGCTTTGGTTCACCTTCCTTAAACCTTACCCAGTAATGATTATTTTGATTTTTGGAGACTGTGAAATTATTTCGTATTTCTAGAAGTTGCTCTACATACTCATTTGGGATATGCCTTAAATCTTCAGTTGGCCGTAGGTGTTTTTATTTCTTAACTTGCCAGGAACATTCTACCTCCTTACATATACAGCTTCCCTACCCCAGTTTAGTTACTCTGGTTTAGGTCCCTCTCAAAGACAGCGTGGTGTAGCAGGAGGCCTAGCTTTGGAGCAGGACAGATGGATATGTAATCTTGGTCTAGTTGTTTAACCTTTTAAAAGTAACTTCATCTCTCAAATGGAAATGATAATACTTTTTTTTAGAGAATTGTTGGGATTAAATGAAATGATATTTAAAGTTTTTAGCACATTGCCTGTGAACTAACAGTAGGTGCTCAATTAATTTTAGCCTGGGTTATCGAGTGCCTTCTAAATGTGTTAGAGACTGGGATATGAAGAAGACAGTCCCTGCACTCAAGGAGTTTAAATCTGATAAAGGAAAAGGTTACTAAATATGAATCAGGAAATCTTTATTCCGTTTTATTCTCTCTTCCCTATTTCTTATGCATTTCTTTTCCTAGGTTAAGGTAAATTCTAGAAGGACCCTTCCTCCAAGAGTGACTAAGAAGACTCTAATAAGAGGAACAAACTGAGTAGAGTTGTCACAGGTTATCGGGGTGACTGGGAGCTTAGTCAAGGAGGGATAAAGTCAGCTGTTAGTCCCGTTATTAGTAAGTAGTAACAGGATTATTACCAGTTTGTAGGTGGGAGAGATGCCTAATAGGGGGTAAGGAAACTGTCAGGGAACTGAGGCAGGTCACAGGGCTTGTTTAAACTGAGTGACCTGCTAAGTAAACTTGTGTTTACTTTTTTTCCCACTTGCAGTCTTTTGGGCTAATTTCTGGAAACCTGCTTTCCTGGGTGCTGCCCCTCCCTCCCTGTCTTCAGGAACGGGATTGGAAGTAGCATTAGCCTGAAGAAGTTGTTCTATTTAGGGAGCTAAAGCAGAGGGCCAGTGATTAGGCCCTTATCTGCAGTGGGGCCTTTCTGAGTGGTGTGGGGACAGGATCGGAGCATCTGTCCTGACATCAACAGAGGCTCGGCTTTTTCTATCCCCTGGTTGCATCAGAATTATGAAGAAGCACTGATGGGCCGGGCCATCTGAATGAAAAAGCCCTTCATTGTGTTTCTTCAGCATTCCAGTGTCTGGTACAATTAGCCAAGACTCAGAAAACAAGTTGGACAAACAAGCAAGCAGCCTTCCACTGAAGGATAAAGGGATTTCTGGCACAGCTGAGTTAAGTGCGTTGACTGCAGAGACAAAGTGGGAGGGTCTGGGAAGAGGAAGGTGCCTTTGGGATGACATTCCTGGCTGGATGAGGGGAAAGAATGGAGCAAACAAGCAAATGGTATTTTTGAAGCTGATGAAATCTGCTGTGCCAGATCTCTCTAGAGGCTGGTTGGGGCCGGGCTACTCTGTAAGGAGGTGGAATCACTGGGGAGAGACTTTGACTCTTTGGGCAGCTCAAAGTTGGGACATGAAGCTCCCTGTGGAATCTAGGAAATCCTTTGGCAGCGGACAGCATGTGGGCTTGCCCCGTGATAGCCTCCCCGACCGTGGGGCCTTCTCAGTGGGTTAACACTTTACACACACTTCAGCCTGAGAAGAGTCCAGCCCCAGCAACAGGTTGTTGCGCAGTGGATGCCCTCGGCCTGTCTCGGCCCATTTTACCTCACCAGCCCTCCTGCAACTGTCTCAGATTCACCGGGTCACAAGCTTCTGCTCTGCAAGTGGAGGGTACCTCAAAGACCGGCTTCTGCCTGCGCAGGCTTACTCACTCACTAACTCGGCTGGACTTCTGCATCCGAAGCGCCCACCTCGCCTGCTGCTGTTGGTCTGAAAACACTGAGCTGGTGGCGCTTTTGAATAGGATGCCTCTTGCATGAAGACCTGGACCCAGTTTGGAAGTGCCCCAGGGAGGAGCTTCCTCTCTGACCTCAAGGGGAGGGAGGAGGTCAGTAGGAAGTGGTAGGTGGAGCTACTTCTCCGAACTTCTGCTGTCTCTGTTCATCGCACGGCCCTTTGGCTGTCTGTCTCTGTGCACCTCGCAGCCTTTTTTAAGGAGCTGCAGGGCGTGCACAGGCCCCTAGCCGGAGGTTCTTTGGCACACCTTCCTTCTAGGCAGGGTCAGCAGACGCTGGCGACATGTGGCCCAGTTACCAAGATGAGCACGAGTTCAGCACCCACCTGGTTTGCCGCATGTGCTGCATGGGTTAGTACGTGAAGTTTTTTTTCCTTGCCTGGGCCTGAGGATCCCAAATAGCCCTTACTCTCACTGACTCATAGGAACGCATGGGCTCTGAAGCCTTGGAGATGTTAACAGCCTTTGGGCTTGTTAAAACGTGCAGTGGGAGAGACTGGGGTGCCCGACTTCCTGGGGAACTTCTTAAGCTTGTAGTGACTGGCAGTTAAGAGCCTAGGCTTTGGGTGTGGGACTTTTTTATAGAGACTGAATTCATGCTCATGCTTCTGTCTGTATCAGGAAACCACTTTTAAGTTATGTTGCATAGTTCTGAAAGTCCAGGGCGTATTTTTAGGAGAAGTTGGTTGGTTACAGAGCCACCTCTGAGCAGACAGGATTGTGGGAGGAGGGGAGGGTGGAGTCATGACCCAGGTTTCCTCTTTGGGGCTGATTGCTAATTCTCTTACATTTACTCTCTTGCCAGCTGTGAGGAGGGAAAAAGGCTTGAAAGTGGTCTGGGGATGGGGATCTTAAGAAGAGTTGGAGGCTAGGAAAAGAGTCTTGTTGGCTTAGATCTCTCTTGATAAAGGAGAGGAGTTCATTTAGATAATGTTCAGTGACCTTGAGCAAGTAGCCTAGCCTTTTTTGGCCATAGGTTTCCTTGGCTTCCAAACTGGAGGGTGTACAGACTGATGCTGGAGGTATCGTCATCAATTTCCGGCAAAATGGAAAAGATAAGGAAAATGTAGTGTGCCTTTCATAAAGATAAACTTATTTAAAGAACTGTCCTTTATTCTGAAAGTGCCCTTTCTACTTTTTTGATGTTAAAATGTCCATTATTTTATGAAAGAATTGTTGTGAGATGGTAGTTTGGTTTTAGATATCTTTACTTAGCAAAATAAAAAGTTGACAACTTGATATTAGGTTTTCTAATTTATTTTGGAATATTTACTCGTTTGTGAAATCTAAGTTTAGGAATTACTGGATTGATACTAGTACTAATATCTTTTGGTTTTGTATTCTTAGTCTGTAAAGCAGAACAAAATTGTGACCCAAACAGGCAGATTTTCACTAAAATTGAGATTGCTGGTTGTTTGATCAAGAAGAGACCTCAGAAGAAATCTCAGAAGGGGAGTAGCAGAGCCAGGGTTCCAATCCTGTCTCCTGACTGCTAGACTAGTACTGCCAAATTTTTAAGTGCTTTCTGAGAAACAGAGTTGGTACTATAATAATGTTTGGGCACAAGGAGTAGCAGTTTTAGTCAGTTACTGCCATGGAGTCTAGCTTTTTATCTTTCCGGTATCATTGAGATTTCTTCCCTGAGATCTAGAGGAAAGACTCTTCTGCATCTGAAAATGCTTAGAGATAAAAGGGCCCTTTTTCTGTAATCAACAGAAAAGTATAAAGAATTCTAGAATCTTTTTTGAAATTTTCAGGGCAAAACATCATTCTCCTAGCTCATCCTACTCTGTTTAATCCCCTGGAGATACATATATATATATATACACACAGACACACACACACATATATATATATGTATATATATATATATATATAGAGAGAGAGAGAGAGAGAGAGAGATTGAAATAGGTCCTAATTCATACAGTCATTATGAGGAGTATATGATATTAAAGAGCTTAGCTCAGTGCAAGCTCCTCTGCTGATTTTGATATTGTTGATTCACAGTTGGTATTTGGAAACCATTGACCTAGTCCAGACTCCACACTTTATAAATGAAACTCAGGCTCACAGAGGGGAGATGAGTATCCTATAAGGTAAGCCACAGAGTAGAGGCTAGGAAATCCAAGTTATAGCCCTGATTCTGCCCCTCTGTAACCTTATCTAAATTCTTAAATCTGGGCTTCGATTTCTTCATCTTTAAGATGATTTTTTTGAGGATTGTTAACCCCTATATCTCTTTGTATCTGTGAAGTATTTTATTTTTTCTGAATGTGATACTCCATTAAATACTCTAGAAGCTATTGTGTTTTTCTCCCTCTTCCCTTCTCCGTATAAGCCTCTCGTTCTGTCTCTGTGGCTCTTTCTTTTGCCACCAGGCTTACTCCTGGCTTATTTCTTTATGTAACTTCTGCCTTGTACTCTCTGATTCCCAGTAGGGCAAAGAATTACTGGTAACAAAGTTCAGATTTTCTTAAGAAATAACATAAAATTTTAATTTTGCCCTGAAGTCCCTAGTTATCACTTCCCTAAATTCCCACGTCTCAATCCTCATTGAGACGTTCTGAGTCTTCACCCGCTCTTGGTGACAGATACCTTTCATGAATCCCTATTATAGTTGTAGTTTGCACCTCTCCTCTTCCCTTCATTATATAGGACTATATTGTGTTGCCTTCTAATAATTTCACAGTGGCAGGAGAGTGTGGTGGTTAAAAGTCCATGACAGACTTGGATTTGAATCTCAATTCTACTACTTAGTAGCCATGTGACATTGGGCAAATTATTAATTAGCATTTCTGAGCCTCAATTTGAACTATGAAATGAAGATAAATAATGTGTACTTGATAGAATTGTGAAGATTAAGTCAAATATCAATACTAAATGAGACAGGCCTTGCACAGTGCCTGACACGGAGTAAACACAGTAAATATCGAGGTCATTCTTATCTCCCAAAGTTGACTTATATACTTCTAAGGAAAGGAATCATTTATAATACTGGTGCCATTGTATATTATTGGTAAACATTTTAATCACTTGATCTCCATTTCAGACCATTTTCTTTGAGCTCACATTAAGTGGTGTGAAGTCTCCTGGGTCTAGATGTGGCAAGAAGAATTTCGAAAAGCTGTAACTGTGGAAGGGACGTCTGAATGGAGATCCCTGCTCTCCGCTGAAAAGCAGTCTTTTAATTATCATGTGAGAATATTTTTTAGTCTGACTTTGAAAATACCATCATAAAGTATCCATATAGATATAACCTTGGCACACAGTGGGCTCTCACATAGTATATATGATTAAATAAATGAGCATTCCTGAGTGCTTACTATTGTCCTAAATGTTGGAGATATATATATATTTTAAAATTAATTAATTAATTTATTTATTTTTGGCTGTGTTGGGTCTTCGTTTCTGTGCGAGGGCTTTCTCTAGTTGCGGCGAGCGGGGGCCACTCTTCATCGCGGTGCGCGGGCCTCTCACTGTCGCGGCCTCTCTTGTTGCGGAGCACAGGCTCCAGACGCGCAGGCTCAGTAGTTGTGGCTCACGGGCCTAGTTGCTCCGCGGCATGTGGGATCTTCCCAGACCAGGGCTTGAACCCGTGTCCCCTGCATTGGCAGGCAGATTCTCAACCACTGTGCCACCAGGGAAGCCCCTAAATGTTGGATATTTAACGAAATTTAAAACATGGTTCTTGACTCCAAAGAACTAAAGTTCAGATAGAGAAATGGGATTTACATGTAAAGATATCTAGCAATAGATTTTATACGTCAGTGCCAAGTAAATTAAATAAACACAGGCATCCAGAGATGGCTGGGATAGCCAGAAAGGTGTAAAGGAAGAAGTGGACTTCAGCTGGACCTTGTAAGGAGGCTCTAAATTAGATAAAACAAGAAGAGGAGGGTAGATATTTCAGTAGGCAGAAATAGGTGAACAAAGGCAAGAATGTGCAAGGTATGTTTGGAAACTAAGGTCAGAATGGTTGCAGTTGAGTCATGCAGGGGAGAGTCTAAAGATAAAGTTGGAAGAGTAGATAGATTGTAAATTTCTTCAGGTTAGGGACCATGTCTTATCTTTATCTCTTCCAGCCACCTAACACATGGTGAATAAAAACTGGAATTGAATTTCAGAGGGTTGTAGTGGACAGTAGAAACAAAGGACTTGGGCTTGAGCCTCTGGTCATCTGAGAGCCACTAAAGGATTTTGAATAGAGGGGTAATACGAGCAAAGTGGTGATTTAGAAAGACTTGTTGAAATAGGCTGGCTGTACTACCTGCCACGGCCTCAGCTATCAACTGTTAGCATCAAATCTGTATCCTCAATTCTGCCTGCTCTTCTGAACTCTAGACCTAAGGTTCCAACTGTCTGCAGGAAGGGCCTGCTGACATCTCATTATGTTTCTTCTACTTTACCCAACCTATCCTCACCCAGTCTGTGCCACCTGTTTTACTTATCTCCAGGTACCACTCCTCCCAGTTGCTGTGACTGGAAACTTTTTGTGTGTGTGTGTGTGTGTGTGTGGCTGCACTGGGTCTTCGTTGCTGTGAGTGGGCTTTCTCTAGTTGCGGCGAGCGGAGTCTACTCTTCATTGTGGTGCGCGGGCTTCTCGTTGCGGTGGGTTCTCTTGTTGCGGAGCACAGGCTCTAGGGCACACGGGTTCCAGTAGTTGTGGCACGTGGGCTCAGTAGCTGTGGCTCGCGGGCTCTAGGGCGCGCGGGCTCCAGTAGTTGTGGCACGTGGGCTCAGTAGCTGTGGCTCGCCGGCTCTAGACACAGGCTCAGTAGTTGTAGTGCACGGGCTTAGTTGCTCCGCAGCATGTGGGATCTTCCCGGACCAGGGATCGAACCCGTGTCCCTTGCATTGGCAGGCGGATTCTTAACCACTGCACCACCAGGGAAGTCCCTGTGACTGGAAACTTTAGAATTATCTTGAACTCTCCCTTTCCTTAACATCTAGTCAGTAGTTAAGGGCTATTGTTTCTTCCTCTACATTGGAGTGGGGATCTGGCTGCCCCTGCCCTATTCATACTCTTAGATTTCTTTCTTGGTCTGTCACACACAGTAGGCCTCTAATTGCTTCTACCTCTTAGTGTGTCTCTGCTGCAGTCTGGCCTTCCGTCCAATGCCAGATTAAGCTTTCCAAAACACCCTCTGGTTCAGAAAATTTCAGTGGTATCCTTTTATCTACTGAATTAAGTAGATGCTCCTCATTTCTGCTTTCTGGAGTGATGTGGTCTCAGGTGACCTTGTTAGCTTCCCTTCTCATTACATGGCTAACTGTATGCTTTGTGTAGCCACACCATTCCTTCCAATGTATCCTGTGTACTCACATATCACCAAGTCACTGCTTGTGCTTATTCTTCACTGTGGAATTCCTTAACCTCTCTTTGGGCTGCCAAAATCATACTTGTCACCCAAGGTTTACTTCAAATACCACATCTTTCATGAACTCTTCTCCTATCCGTCTGTCAGAATTAATCAGCTTTGTTTATCAGCATGATTTTGTGCCGCTTGTATCTGGTGTGCTATTTGCTTGGTGTTATTGTTAATTATTTATTTACATATTGGTCTCTGCCACTAGATTGACCTCATGTGGTCAAGGAACAGGCCAATTCCAACTTTCTATGTATTTATTTCCCTTTTTGTCAGCTCAGGTATCTCATTATTTATTTATTTAAAAGATTTATTTATTTATTTATTTATTTATTTTATTTATTTTTGGCTGTGTCGGGTCTTAGTTGTGGCGTGTGGGCTCTTCATTGTGGTGAGCAGGCTTCTCTCTAGTTGTGGCGTGTGGGTTTTTCTCTTCTCTGGTTCAGGCGTGCAGGCTCCAGGGCGCGTGGGCTCTGTAGTTTGCGGCACGCGGGCTCTAGTTGAGGCACGCGAGCTCAGTAGTTGCAGTGCGCAGGCTTAGTTGCCCCGCGGCATATGGGATCTTAGTTCCCTGACCAGGGATTGAACCCACATCCCCTGCGTTGTAAGGCGGATTCTTTACCACTGGACCACCAGGCAAGTCCCAGGTATCTCATTTTTAGATTTTCAGGTGGTTGGTGCTTCTTGGGCTTCTTGAACCACTTGTAATTTTTCTGTGGCTCTCAGGGAAACAAGCAGAGGCTCTTCTCTCTTTGCTTTTTTAATGATTCATGATGCTGTGTTGGGCTATGTTGGAATAGAACACAGAACTGTGTGCCTCAAATGCAGGCTTTCATTCCGACCCCAGGCCTATCCTCAAAATGCTCCGAGTAGGACAGATGGACAAGCAAACTGTGATACCTTGAAATAGGCACAAGAGGGAGATCACTCAACTAGTGTATATAAGGGACGGAGGAGGTGACAGCTGAGTTGAATGCTGAAGAATGAGTAGTCAAGGAAATGGGGGAGCTATCTTCCATGCAGAGAGAACAGTAAATGCAAAGCATGGAAGGGTGAGAGCACATGCCTCATTTGGGCAAAACTGTACATTTGGCAAGGCTGGAAGTTAGAGTTTTTATGAAAGGGTGGAGAGCGAAGAGTGGCCACATCATATGGGGCCTTAGATCCCAAGCTAAAAAGTTTAAATGTTATCCTGAATGCAGGCATCAGGCTTTAGAATCCAGCAGAGCTGGATTCAGACTTACCTTGTGATCTCCGGCAAGTTACTTAGCCTCTGTGGGCTTTATCTTTCCTGTAAAATAATGCCTCTCAGCGTTGTTGAGCATTGGAAACAATATATGTAAGGTACTTGGCATATAAGTAGAGACTCGATAAATGTTATCTGTTAATATTATTAGGATAAGGATTCACTGAAGGATTTTAGTGTGGGCAGCATTGTCCACAGTGCCGGCGGCACTGAGGAGGGTGGTGTCTTAGTCATTTTGGGCTGCTGTAACAAAACCATAGACTCAGTGGCTTAAACAACAGACACTGATTTCTCTCACTTCTGAAGGTGGGGAAGTCCATGGTCAAGGCACCTACAGGTTTGGTGTCTCGTGAGGGCCTCTTCCTGGTTCATAGACGGCTAGCCGTCTTCTTGCTGCACCCTCACATGGTGGAGCGGGAATGAGAGAGCTCTCTGGGGTCCCTTTTGTAAGGACACTAATTCCATTTATGAGAGCTCCACCCTCATGACCTAATCACCTCCCAAAGGCTTCAACTCCTACTTCTGTCACATTGGGGATAAGATTTCAACATATGAATTTCAGGAGGACACAGACATTCAGGCCATAACAGATAGATTATAGCAGGGAAACCTATTAGAAGCAGAGAGGGAGACAAGAAGAGTTCATTTTTAGACAAGTTGAGCTTGAAACGAGCATGAAATTTTTAGGAGTCAGTTGGACATATGAGAGTGGTGTTTAGGATAAAGGCCTGAGCTGAAGATACGGATTGGGAATTGTCAGTGTACAGGTTACAGTTGAAACTGTGGAAGTAGATTAAATCATTCTGGGAGAATGTAGAGAACAGGTATTATTTACTTTTTTTTGAAATCTATAGGTTTTTTTTTTTCTCCATGCCATAGTGTACATAACACCAAAAATTTTGCATGCGATTTTAGGTGGTTTATGACTCCCCCCCCAACCCCGCAAATCCATTTATGGACCCTTAGGCCCATGGATATCTTAAGAAGCTGTAATACAGAATAAAAAGGAAAGAGGGCTAAGAATGAGTAAACATTTAAGGGGTGAACAGAAGAGAGGGAACAGTTAAAGGGGAAGGAGGGAAACCAGGGTAGAATGAAGTCTCAGAATCAAGAGGGAGAGTGGGGGCTTCCCTGGTGGCGCAGTGGTTGAGAATCTGCCTGCTAATGCAGGGGACACGGGTTCGAGCCCTGGTCTGGGAAGATCCCACATGCCGCGGAGCAACTAGGCCCGTGAGCCACAACTACTGAGCCTGCGCGTCTGGAGCCTGTGCTCCGCAACAAGAGAGGCCGCGACAGTGAGAGGCCCGCGCACCGCGATGAAGAGTGGCCCCCGCTTGCTGCAACTAGAGAAAGCCCTCGCACAGAAGCGAAGACCCAACACAGCCAAAAATAAATAATAAATAAATAATAAATATAATTAAAAAAAAAAAAAAAAGAGGGAGAGTGGGTTTAAAAGGTAAAGGAATGGTCACCAGTGTCTTCTGGGTTGGCAGTTAGGTGACTGTGGGGACGGCAGTTTCAGTGAATTGGTGGGGCTGGAAGCCAGGTCACATGGCGGAGCAGGAGGTGCAGAAGTAGAGACAGTGAACACTGTCATCGCACTGTTCCAGAGCCGAGGGGAAAGGAGAGGAGTCGTTAAAGATATGCAAGCTAGGGGATGATGGTTGGATTAAATTCTCAAGGAGAAGGAAAGATATAGGATCCAGATTTCAGAGGGAAGGACTTGCCTAGGTAACAAGGAGGGACATCTCTACCAATGAAACTACAAGAAAATTAGGGTAGGTATTGGTAGCTCGGTGTCCTGTAGTGGTCTTAATAAAGTTGGAAGCAAGTAGTAAATCCCTCTAATTAAGCAACCCTCACGTGATTAATTGGTGCCTCAATATGTTCAATCTAAGAATTTCGCAGTGGCCTGTTGGGTTCTTCGTGGTCAGTTCATAGCCTTTGGTGGGGCTGAGCTTACAAGAAGCATCTAAAAGAATATCACCTTTCCTGTGATTGACTGTCTTCTTCTTACATAAGGGTACCTTCTTAAAATTCTATCTCCAGTGTTAGGTAGAAAGATCTTCACTGGGCCTGGAATTAAATGAAGAATTTATGTATAGGGAATCAAACCTAAAACTTATTAAAAACTTTCGAAGTCTGAGCTGTTTGGAGTGTTCTGAAGGTCTCTGTAATAAAGTTGCTCTTTGGCTTCCCTAATGAATTTCCTTGCTGATATTAAGATCTTAAACTCCAGGCACTGCAGTATCCTCTTATCCTGATGCTTAAGTCAGGAGAGAACGTTCATGTAATTGATTGGTCTGCAACAAAGGATCCTAAAAAAGGATCCTCCGGCTTTGGGGCAAGGTTGTTCTATAAAACCCTTTCCTGAGGAACTTACAGCTTGGCTCTAAGCAGGCTAGCTGCTCTTGGGAAGGACTTGTAATCATGCTGCTTTTAGTAATTACATTCAGAATTAGTACTTGGACCTCTTCCCTCTGAATTGAAAGTCAGTTTTTTAGCTATTCGAAGCATGACTGATATGAGGCCATCCGGTTTCCCTAGTGCATTATCCCCAAGGGAGGGCTCGGTAGGTGAACAGCATAACTATGGGTAGTAAAATTTAAAAGACTCAATCGTGTTAATCGCATCTTCAGGTCTAAAAGAAATGAGGCAGTGGACTGAACTCTTACAAGTGACTTGGTTTTGATTTCATTCTGTGTGTTTCTTTAGCCAGTCTTCTAATCATATATTGGCCAATCAAGAATGTTTATTTATTACCTATAAGAGTCCAGTCCAGGGAATTCCCTGGTGGTCCAGTGGTTAGGGCTCGGGGCTTGCACTGCTGGAGCCCGGGTTCGATCCCTGGTAGGGGAAATAAGATCCCACAAGCTGCGTGGTGCAGCCAAAAAAAAAAAAACCGTCTAGTCCAATATGTAAAAACTCAGATACACCAGTAAGTATCACCTGTTTGCTGGGACATGCAAACATAATGGAAAAACAGTATTAAAGCTAACTAAAAGTTCTGCCCACCACATTTTCACCAATGCCAGGTCCACTCTGCTTTGCTCTATTTATTACCCTTATAACCAAGAATAGTCTGTTTCTAATTTTACAAAGTTCTCACTCTGAAGACACAGGTTTTCTTTATAGAATTTCTTTTATTATAAAAGTAATATGGGTTTGCTATAATAGGTTAAACAATACATAGATGGAAAAGAAAAAGTTAACAGATTTCCGTTTAAACTAGCCAATATTTTAAAGAGGCGGAATTCATGTGATTTCTTTTTAGTCCACTGCCTCAGTTCTTTTAGACCTGAAGATGCGATTAACACAATTGAGTCTTCTTTATTTTCTACCCATAGTTATTCTGTTAACCTACCAAGCCCTCCCATGGGGATAATGCACTAGGGAAACCAGATGTTTTCTCATCAGTCATGCTTCCAGTAGCTAAAAAGCTGACTTTCAGTTCAGGTAAGGGGAAGGATTTATTTTAGTCTTATAATGTAGAGCTTTAGATGTTAGAAGCTATGGGACATGCAGAAAAGTAAAGCATGATCTCTTTCCTCAAGGAGTTAATGATCTCATTGATGAGTAAGAATGAGCGTATTAAAAGATCAGAATTTATATAATTATTTAGTATGGATTGAGTGATTAGCATAGTAAGTACCATAAAAATTTGGAGAACAAAGAGACTATTGAGAAATGGAATTGTCAGGAAAGGCTGCCAGAGTAATTTTTCTCAAACACAAATCTCACCGTGTCATTCTTCTATTTAAAATCTTTCAATACTTTCCCTTACCTTCCCCTTACCAGTTTCTTGGTGATAAAGTTTGGACTCCTTAGCTTGTCATGAAAGGCCGTGATTTGACCCATGCCATTCTATCCAGTTTTAAGTGTCACCACTACCTATTACATGTCCTGTCTTTCAACCATCCTTAATTCTGTGCAGTTGTCTGAACATGAGCTCCTTCTTATCTCCGTGACTTTGCACTAGGTAGAACTTCATGTAGTAGCTTTGTCCCCTTCTCTTTCTGGCTAACTGGTACTCATCTTTTAAGGTTTAGTTAGTCACCCACCTGGAAACGTTCACTAACCTCCCATGGGTCCCTCCTCTACTCAGACAGGCTTAGCCATTTCTCTTACGTTCTTGAGCGCTCTGTGCCTACCTCTGTTAGCAGCACTTGTCAAGCTGCATTGAAGTTATTTCTCCTTTCTGCTAGACTGTCTCCTTTCTGCTAGACTCTTTTAAAGGTAGGGACTTGGTGTAACACAGGGTATTCCAAGCAGCTAGCTCCTTAATAAGGACTTATTCAAAGAATAAATGAGTGAATGAATGAGCTGAATTTTAAAGAATAAATAGCATTTGGAGAGGTGGAGAGGAAGAAAGTAGCTTGCCATGAAGAGAAAACAAATGTCAGTGATTTAGATGAGATTGTAGCTGCAAGCTGATTCTGATTCAGTCTGCAGATGATACAGGCTTGGAAAGGATGATGAAGAGGTCAGATAACTGAATCAGCATCTAAAGAAGATTGAAAGATCAAAATATGTTGGAATGACAGTGGTCAAATCTAATAAAAATTCTGGCTTCAAATACTTCCAGGACTCTATGAAGTGAAAATTAGATAAGACTTAAAAAAAAAATCCCAACAGTTCCAAGTGAGCGCCAATAGGTAGAATTTAGAAGGATGCAGATTATGACATGTTATGGAACTATTAAATTAGTATGTGTTGCTTTATGAGGTAGTGAATTCTCTATTATCTTAAGTTTTAAGAGTCAATAATATTGTAGATGTATGCAAGATTTGGACAGACCTTTCAACTCTGAACATATGATTCTTTGTTGTTGAGGGGATTTGTGAATCAGCAGGGAATTAGACTAGATCCATTCTAATTCCTATGTTCTGTGGTCTGTAATAGGAAGAGATCACTGTTCCTTGCAAATGAAGCAGGAAAGGAAGAGGTAGAGGTAAGGTTAGAGACAGATGAAGCAGCACTTACTGGATGGCTATAGATTCAGAAAAGTAAGAAGATAGTGCATCCACCTGGAAGTGGAGAGAAAGCCTTAGCATTGTTTGGAACGGTACCTGTGTGGCTTTTACTTGGGAGTCAGTAAGAAGGAATAACTGGCAGTAGGGAGAGAAAACCTAACTGAAGTTTATGTGAATTACTAGTGAGCCAGAGTTACATAATGCTGCTACTTTCTTCTGAAATTTCTCTGAGTTGGAGAAGAAGAGGAGGAGTCAAGCCATGGTAGTCATTCAGGTTTGGGGATTGTCCTAGTGAACATACTAGTAGAAGGTTAGGCAGGTGAGACTCCCTGGGGTATTAGTGACTGCAGCTTTGAATTGCTTAACCATGTTGCTTAGCACAGACTGGGATCATCTTAGGTGTTCTTAATAAACAGGGTAAAATAAGAAGGGAGTGATTGAAGGTTGAGAATGATGAGGAGGTATGAAAGATTGATAAAGATGACTGCTAAATAGGTATGTTTGGAGAAGGAATGAGGCTCAGGAAGTGGCATGGTGGTAGCTGGCTATGAATTGGAGATGAAGGTCAGTGGAGCCAAGCAGGCTCACATGCATTGTCCACACATATGCTGAAGTAATTTGAGGATGATGCCATAGGATACCCTTGGAGATAGTAAATGTGAACCAAGTTGTTAAGAGAAGTTAACGTAGATTTGCCACGTGGAGGGGGCAGGCAGCAGGGAATGGTCGATGACAGAAAGGATGATTTGAATGAACAAGATGGCATAGTGGAGGGCAAGGGCTTCAAATAAGTAGAAAAGGAACGGAGCTGATGAATCAGTGGTCTGGAGGTGGTGTTGTGGGAGAAGGTGAGTTCTCCGTAGGATCAGGCCTCTGTGGCGCAGTCATTGTCAACTATTGACAGTCATGTTTCTGTTAAAGAGGTGAACAAAATTGAGAATGAAAGACAATTTGCCTACAAAAAAAGTGGGGCTCTGTAAGACTTGGGAGAAGGGAGGGAGGGAGGAGATGTGCGGGGCAGGGCATAGTGGGCAGCTCTGAGAGTTTGGTTGGTGAGGCTGGGGAGGAAGCTGGAGTGAGGGAGTACTGGGGAGGAGGGGGTGGGAGGAGAGCATTGATCAAGAGGACCGGTGTGTGGAGGGTGAGATGTAACCCTGCACTATAGGTGTCCCGAACGCCAAGGGCACTCCACCCCTTCTGTTGGGGGTTTTCACAGCTTTGGCTTTTTGGAGCTTGCTGGGGGCAGGGGAAGCAGGGAATCACTGTGCTCCCCGGAGAATTACAATGCGAAGGAGACTTTGCCATGACAAGATTCTTGAGGCACATGATTCTGTCTAATGCGTAAAGTGACAACATGGTAAGGACAGAAGAGGAAGTTCGGACAGACTGAACCTTCCCAACAACAAGACGCTGTCTCATAGTCCTGAGGAAACTGTCTCCACTGTCTCGGAGAATCTGGGTGTGGGCAAGGCAGTGTTTGGGGAACGTATTGCCGGGTAGCGCTAAGCTAGTGCCTTCTCCTTGTTTCCTCACAGATGAACGGGACCGTGTGCAGAAGAAGACGTTCACCAAGTGGGTCAACAAGCACCTGATGAAGGTAGGACCCCTTCATGGATGCCGCCCTGGCCCCTCTGGCTGCTCCTGATCTGGATCTGTCAGTCCCTTCTCTCAGTTCATGTTGCTGGCCATGTGCTCCAGTTGATGGGGTTACACATGACTTTTTTTTTTTTAATATCTAACGTAGTCCGAATAACGTGGAAACTTCCACTGATCAGTTTCTTGGTGAAGACAGTAACACCTCCGTTACCTGAGGAGGCTGAGGGTGAGGATACCGTGGGGTGATTCCTGGGATTCCAAGAACACTTTGCACCAAACTTTACATACTATTTTGTAAGCCCCTTTCTTGTTTTAAATTTTTTAACCTGATTACTGTGGAAGGATGGGGCAGAGGGGATTTTGTTCTCTCTCTCTTAAAGTATGTAAATCTTGAATGATCAGTTTAATGAATTTTTTTAATATGTATATTCAGGTGTAACCCCCATGCAGTTTAAAATACAGAGCAAAATGGGTAGGGTTGGAGGGAGATCTTATTATTTTTTTTATATTATTATTTTTAAATAGAGGAAAACCCAAGGCAGAGGCATATTAAATACTCACCTAAGGATAAACAGTATGATTAATGTGGCAGTCAGATTTGAAAACAAAGTTTTTAAGTTACAATAATTACTCAACTCAAATAACTGTGAGTTATAATAATTACTGCTCTGGGAAAGATTACCAGTGACCTCTTAATTGCTGTATCTAGTAGCCTAGTTTTATCTTCTTCTCATTTGATTTCTCTGTAGCATTTGACAGTGTTGACTAACTCACTGCTCCCTTTGTTTTTTTTAAAATTTATTTTATTTTACTTTATTTATTTATGTATTTATTTTTGGCTGCGTTGGGTCTTCATTGCTGTGAGCAGGCTTTCTCTAGTTGTGGCGAGCGGGGGCTACTCTTCGTTGTGGTATGCGGGCTTCTCATTGCTGTGGCTTCTCTTGTTGCAGAGCACAGGCTCCAAGGGCACGGGCTTCAGTAGTTGTGGCTCGTGGGCTCTAGAGCACAGGCTCAGTAGTTGTGGTGCGCGGGCTTAGTTGCTTCGCAGCATGTGGGATCTTCCCGGACCAGGGCTCGAACCCGTGTCCCCTGCATTGGCAGGCGGATTCTTAACCACTGTGCCACCAGGGAAGCCCTCACTGCTCCTTTAAAGCTCTCTTTTATGCTGCCTTCTAGGACACTGCTTTTTCCTCAGTTACCTCTTCCCTCCATGAATGCCTCTTTCACTGGCTTCTCTTCCTCTGTCTGAGTCCTCCATGTTGACGTTCCCTGGGTCCTAACCATTTTCTTGTTTTCTTCTCTGTATTCTTTGGCAGTCTCATTTGTGTTAGCCACGGGGATCATTCGGTTGCGTGGAATGCAAGGAATCATAAGTAGAAAGGGATACAGGGTGATCTCCAGAGTCTGGTGTCTGGATGCATCTGAGCTTTATGAAGACTAAACTTTATTGGGCAGTTACTCTCTCTTTCTCTTTTTATGAGGCCTTGTGTTTCTTCATTTTTATATCTTTATGTGTGTCTCCTACATTTAGTTCTCTGCATTCCTCCCGTTGCTTGTGTGTGAGCCATGGTGGCTGTCCCTCAAATGGTAATGTAAACCCCTGCAGCTACATGATTCTAAAGACACAAACACAAGCAATCTGGTTAGCTGAGGTTTTCTTCTCCTCCATGGGTCAGTGGTCTATCGATTTAGTTCAGTAAACTATGGCCGGGGAGATGGTTACATAAATCAAACATGGCTCATTAGGGCCACTTGTTTAACTACAAATGAGGGCGATTTTCTAACTACAAGATATAGATAAGGAGGTGATGATAGTGCCTTTTCCTGCATTCTTTCCTAAGCCCAGGACCTGTATCTCACAGTGTACTTGACACGGTCATCTGGATGTTATCCAGACATGTCCTATATTCAACACATCCCAAATTGCTCAGTATTTTCACTCATGTACCTAGCTGTCCAAGTTAGGAACCTAGAATCATACTATATTTAGTCCTGCCCATCATCTCTCCCTGTCACCAACTATAGTCAGTCACTTCGAACTCAGAAAGATGCTTGCATCTGGTTTCTCTTCTCCATCCCCATTACCTCTGTTCTAGTCCAGGACCTCTTCATCTCTTGACTTGGCCATAATAGTTTCCTAATAAAGTTTTCTATAAGAACAAATGTAATGATAATGGTAGTAGTTTATTGAGTGCTTACTGTAAATCAGACTTTCTGTACTAAGTCTTTTACATGGATCATCTCATTTAATTCTTCACTGACCTTATGCTGTAGATTCTATTAATAGTCCCATTTTATCAATGAGGTTCAGAGAGGTTAAATAACCTGTTCAAGGTCATACCACTAGAAAGAAGAAGAACTAAAATACTAGAACTCAGGCAGCCTAAAGTCTAGCACCTGCGCTCTTAACCTCTGCAGTACTGACACTGGTCTGCCTACCTTTCCAGGCTCATAGTGTCATATTCCCCTCAGACCTTAAGCTCTTGCTGAACTGTTTGCCATGCTATTTATGACTCTGTATCTTCGCTCATGGGGCTCCCTCTGCGTGGATTACCTTCCCCAACTCTGTTCTGCCTGGACAACACCAACTTAACACCTCCTCAATAGATATTTTCCTGACTCTCCCACCTGGAATTGACTGGCCTTTCCTTTGTGCCCTCCCTGTATTCGTTATGTACTTCTGTTATAGCACCTGCAACATTCATCTTTCTGCCAGACTGTAACTTGAAGGTTGATGTTGTGTCCTATTTTTTTAGTCGGGACAAAGTAGGAAGGGAGAGAGACAGGGAGAAAAAAACCTGCAATTTTCCTCTAATTTCTTCAACATTTACCAGTTAGTTGCCTCTAGTTTGGTGGCACATAACTCTGTCATGGTGCAGAGACCTTCACAGCCTGTTTCCAACCAGGCATTGTCCCCTGCATAGCCTGTGCTGTAGCCGTACGAAACATCTCACTGCTTCCTAAACACTGTGTACTTTCATACCTCTTTGCTTATTCATTTCTCTCTCCCTTGAATGCATGTCTTGGCCTCCTCTGCCTGGCCATCACCCACTTACCCTTCAAGGCCCAGGTCCAGTATCCCCTTCCTGAGGCTCTGACCTCCATCCCTTGGACTAAATTAATTGCAGCTCCATCTCTGTGCCATACCACTTTGAAGAGATGGGCTCGTGTGTTCACACATCGGTGTCCTCTGCTCCTTGAGGGCTAGGACTTGTGCTACTGTCTCAGCCAATTACTGCACCCGGAGCATGAGAAGTATCCAGTAAGGATTTGTTACCTTGAGTAAATAATAGCTCAATAGTCTTTTTAGCTTACAAAGCATATTCTAATCTGACTTGATCCTTACAGTAACCCTGAAGGAGGTAAAGGTATTTTATCCTTTCAGTTTTAACAATTGAGGAAAGTGAGAATTAGAAGAATGAAGTGACTTTCCCAAGGTCATACAGCTAGTGAAGGATGGAGCTAAAGAGCAGTCATGAGTCTTCTGGCCGGAATTACTTGCTGTTATTAAATATGCCCCCACCTTGCTCTGCTTTCATACCTCATCTCTTAACAATTGGAAGAACTGAATTTATCCTGCCTCAGGCTTGTCCCCCTAAACTTTGTAGTTGGATGCAAATGCTCTGGCTCCCTGCTCTTCACTTGTAGCTGATGTTGCCTGTTGAACCTCTGCCTCAGTGCTGTGTGATGACAGGAGGCCCAGGGAGGGAGAAACTAGACGAACACATCATAGCATTGTTAGAAATTGGAGGCCAGCCAGAGCTTTACTTAAATCCTTGGCAATTTTTCATCTCTTCTCAGGCCCCCAGCCTTACAGTTCCAATGGCATTTTCTCATCTTGGAATATTTCACGGAGATTCACTGCTCATCAGAACCATAGCTCCATGTTGGAATTCTTTGAACTTTGGGCTGAGAATTAGGGATCAAGATCTGTTTTTTGTAATTCAGGCATCCTTTGCTTTGCTCCGCAAGTACACATGAACTACATTAGTGTTGCCATTGGCAAGTAGAATGATGTAAGATCAAAACAACCAAGCCCCTCAAGTTCTAGATTTAGTTGACCTAATCTCTTGGATTCCCAAATATCTCTTTAGGAAACAGTTTGTTCTTGCATAAGCAAATCAATTCCTCTTTATTAGCTGAGAACACTGTTGGTCCAATCATAAAAGAGATTTAAGGATGTAAGCATCTGAAATATATAAATAACCTAATTTTAGAACACAAGTCCTACAAATCGAAGAGTTCTGCTCATATGCCAGAACCATCAAAAATAAAAACCTAGAGTTTTAAGTGAGATTTTATTTACATTATCCTTGATATATCTCTGGGTTCTGGTAGCTGATAAAGTATCCCAAAGAGAACTTCAAGAAAGGCTGAGACGATGAGACAGAACTGAGAGCATGAGCTCCTGAGAAGGAGGAGGAAGGCTTTCTCTGGTCAGTTTCTACTGACTGTGGAGGTTAGTGGGTGGAAAGGAAGGAAAGCATTTAATCTAACAGATGGACTAGTTCTTTCCATCTTTAGTCATGTATACAGTCTAGAAGCAACTGGCCTTCCTGGAATTTTAGTTAAGAATTCCAGATAAACCAGCAAAAGTTTTTAACTCCAAAGTTTTACTAACGTTCTCAATTTTTCTCCGCCTGTTTGAGGCTCTCTAGCTGAACACAGGGCGGGAGAATGCTCTAATGGTTGCAGGCACTCTGTCCTGTGCAGCCTCTGTGCTGTGGCCACATGAGATGGAGACTGGCAGTGGAGTGTAATTTAAGAGATTGATGGAGTCGTGCTGGTCAGATGCTGAGGAGAGGAGTGTTGCCTTTGTTGCCCAACTGTGACTGTGTGGTGGTGGTTTGTGACCATGTCTGCCTAGACCTGAGTTTTCAGGGCTTGATTTCACCCTGAATGCATCTCGACCCCCACTGAAGGTTTTGGTTCTACATTTGGACTTGGATTCTCTAGTCCCTGAGCATTAGTGCCTGCCTATTAAGTAAAGATACCCTTGGTGGATTTTAGAATCCTCCTCATCCTCAGAGAATCTTTGTTAATCAGGGTTGGCTGTTACCACTGTCAGATTCCTTAAAACTTAAGGAACTCTCAAAACAGAGAGGCGATAGGATTCTCATCTGCAAAGAGCCTCACACTTTGCTCCCCCATCGCACTCTACTTACTCCAAAAGGGACTCTCAGCCCCCACTCTTATTCCCTGCGTTCGAGCACGGTTCTCTCCAGAGTGAAAAGTCTGTGACAACTGTTATCTGTGTTTTTTAGTATTGGGCTTTTCTGGAGGATAAATTTGGCCTTTGAATCAGTATGGAATTTTCCCTCTTACAGTTTAGAAATCTGTAAATTCAGAAATCCATCTGAAGCTACCAGGCTCACTCTTACTTTCCCTGTATCTTTTAATAAGTGTAGATGAGAGTAAATGACAGACTCTTCTCTTTAAAACTTTCCCCTCTGACCTATATATTGCTCTTCAACATAATGTGGATCAAGGAAGTTGAGCCGCTTGTGTTTTCTTTTAAGAGTCTTCGAGCAAAACTTTTCCAGATCAGGCTTTCTGCAGGTGTTAAAGAATACTACATGACAATCCTTGGTTCTTTTTTTGCGGGGGGGCTCTTATAATTTAATAATGTTGTTAATATGTTGTTTCTACCCTTCAAGCATCATGGAAGCCTTGTGAGGGGAAAGAGCCCTGAACTCAGAGTCAAGAGGCAGTGATCTGACACTTTCCAGCTAAATGGTCTTACAAAGTTATTTAACTTCTCTAGACAATGCTTTTCTCATCTGTAAACTGAGTATATTAGAGTTAAGTAATCTTTAAAGTCCCTTTGGGCTCAGATTCTGATTCCACGCACTTAAGTGCAATTTATTCCCTTTGCTAAAGCCACTTAGAAATTGGGGGAAGCTGTTTATTTTTTCATAACTTCAAGCCAATCTTTTAAAAATTGGGAGAGCAGAGTTTTCCTTGGCTTACTAATGCATGGTGATTGGGGAGGATTGGCTTGGTCTCAAAATTTAGTCATTAATTAATTTTTTTTTTTTTTGGCTGTGTTGGGTCATTGTTACTGTGCGTGGGTTTTCTCCAGTTGTGGTAAGCGGGGGCTACTCTTTGTTGAGGTGCGCAGGCTTCTCATTATGGTGGCTTCTCTTGTTGCGGAGCATGGGCTCTAGGTGCGTGGGCTTCAGTAGTTGTGGCACACGGGCTCAGTAGTTGTGGCTCACGGGCTCTAGAGCACAGGCTCAGTAGTTGTGGCGCACGGGCTTAGTTGCTCCGTGGCATGTGGGATCTTCCCGGACCAGGGCTCGAACCCGTGTCTCCTGCATTGGTAGGCGGATTCTTAACCACTGCACCACCAGGGAAGCCCCATACATTAATTTTTTAAAATAGCTATGTTGAGATTTAATTCACATATCACGTAATTCACCCATTTAAGGTGTACATTTCAATGGCTTTTATTGTATTCGCAGCCATCACCACAATCAATTTTAGAATATTTTCCTCATCCCCCAAAAGAAACCCCGTACCCTTTAATCATTATCCCTAACCAACCCCCCATCCTCTCCCCCAGCCCTAGGCAACCACCAATCTACTATCTGTCTCTATAGATTTGCTGATTCTAGATATCTCATATAAATTGAATCATACAATATGTGGTTCTTTGTAAGTGCCTTCTTTCACATATCATAATATTTAGGCATTTGGATTATTTTCACTTTTTGGCTATTGTGAACAATGAATGCTGCTATGAACATTCATACATGTACAAGTTTTGTTTTTGTTTTTTTTCTGGACATATGTTTTTAATTCTCTTGGATATATACCTAGGAGTGGAATTACTGAGTCATATGGTAACTTGTGTTTAGCCTTTTGAGGAACTGTCAGACTGTTTTCCAAAGCAGCTGCATCATTTTACATTCTCACTGGGAGTGTATGAGGGTTCCAGTTTCTCTATAGCCTCATCAACACTTATTATCTGTCTTTTTGATTATAGCCATCCTAGTGGTTGTGAAGTGGTATCTCACTGTAGTTTGATTTACATTTTCCTTATGGCTAATGATATTGAGCATCTTTTCATGAGTTTGTTAGCCATTTGTACATATTCCTTGGAGATTTCTAAAGAACTAATTTTGATGGTGATTTTCACAGGGAGTACAAACAGGCAAGGACCTGGATAGTTGAAGTTTTTCACTCATCTTGTTTGTTAACGGAGCAGCATGATTATTTGTTGGAAAGAAACATATATATGGATGATTCCTGAGCACTCTTGGCTTCACTTGGCTGCCTCTAATACTTTTCTGGTGCTTAGTCCACCAGACTTTTTCTTAGGAGATTTGTGGAAAACTTCAGAGGCAATGTAGCATGTACAAAAACGGTGAAGACTTTAGAAGGGGGCAGACCTGGATTTGATTGGCCTGGTCATTAAGCTGTATGATCTTGGTATGTTAATTGAGCCCTCCAAATCCCCCCTCTGCATCTGAAAATTTTTTGATGTAAAAGCACTAGTAAGTGTTAGCTAGTTCTTTTTTTTTTTTAATTATCATAGTTCCTTATTTTTTTATTATTTATTTTTATTTTTATTTTATTTTTGGCTGTGTTGGATCTTTGTTGCTGCACGTGGGCTTTCTCTAGTTGTGGCGAGTGGGGGCTGCTCTTCGTTGCGGTGCGCGGGCTTCTCATTGCGGTGGCTTCTCTTGTTGCGGAGCACGGGCTCTAGGCGTGCGGGCTTCAGTAGTTGTGGCTCGCGGGCTCTAGAGCGCAGGCTCAGTAGTTGTGCACGGGCTTAGTTGCTCCACGGCATGTGGGATCTTCCTGGACCAGGGCTCGAACCCGTGTCCCCTGCATTGGCAGGTGGATTCTTAACCACTGTGCCACTAGGGAAGCCCTTAGTTCTTTATCCTTCTCTAGGCAGAGCTGTGTCCAATATGCTTCAGAAACAGACTACTGTTCTCTGTTGAAAATTATCCGAGAAAAAAAAAATCTCACTACACTCCCTTCCGCCATTACTTTTGTCTATATCTCTCTACTGGTTTTCATAGTTACTTAGTTATTATAATCACACAAAGACTGAGAAACAGTAAACTAGGTCTCATCTAAATTTCTTGTAAGGTGGTTGAATTTTGCTATTCACAGGTGTAAAACATAACCGGAATTTTCAGAAGGAGATATTGGGGCCTTGATATAAAACTAACTTTACATTTCAAGTACTTCCTTTTTCTTTTCAGCACTCCATGGTGTTTGGTATCCTATTGATAACACGATCTCACCTGGTCCGCAACCCTATGTAATTTATTTAAATAATTACTTGATGACCACTCCCGATTTTTATACCCTATGTTCAGGTCTTACCTGTCAAAAATAAATCCCTCATTATTGTTTCTTCTCTTCTTTTTTTTTAATAAATTTATTTTATTTTATTTATTTATTTTTGGCTTCGTTGGGTCTTTGTTGCTGCACGTGGGCTTCCTCTAGTTGCGGCGAGCGGGGGCTACTCTTCGTTGCGGTGCGCAGGCTTCTCATTGCGGTGGCTTCTCTTGTTGCGGAGCATGGGCTCTAGGCGTGCGGGCTTCAGTAGTTGTTGCACGTGGGCTCAGTAGTTGTGGCTCGTGGGCTCCAGAGCACAGGCTCAGTAGTTGTTGTGCACGGGCTTAGTTGCTCCGTGGCATGTGGGATCTTCCCGGACCAGGGCTTGAACCCATGTCCCCTGCATTGGCAGGCGGATTCTTACCCACTGCACCACCAGGGAAGTCCCTGTTTCTTCTCTTCTTAATCCTAATGTCAAGTATTTAATAATTTCTGAGTTTTTCAAACCTACTATTCATTTAAAATCTGATTTCCATTCCACCACTCTCTAGAAAATTATTCTCACAAAACACTCATATTTGTAGGAAAATTCAGAAAGCCCTTCTTAGTCTTCATCCTCCTTGTCCTGTAGCATTTGATACTGGTGATCATCTCTTCCTTGATTATACTTTCTTGGTTTGTTGCCTACCTCTTTCACTGCCTTTTCCCCTACCCACCCCCCTCCTTTGTTGATTGCTTTCCCATCTCCTGCCTTATAATTTTGGCTATTCCCTCAGGCTCAGTCCTTAGCACTCTGCTCTTCTTTTTTGCCCTAACCCAGGAAGCCCAACATTTCCCATGTCTTTAGCTAGCACCTCTATGCATATGACTTCTAAACTTAAGTTCTCAGCTGCCCCAGATTAAATTCTGGTATTTTCAGCTGCTTCAAGAACATTTCCATTTGTAGCTCCTTTGCTGTTGTTTTAAATTCAACATACTTCAAATTGAACTTGTCATATCAAACTTCCTTTCCAACTCTTATGACCTGCTAATTTCTTGAGTGGTGCACTGTGGTTGAACCCTTGGACCCACGTGAGGGAGGGGTCTTGAAATCTTAGAGCCACTGGTGTGTTGGAGTCAACTGTCATGGGCTCGTGAGAGCCAAATATTAAACTTTCAGGAATTTTGTGAGCTATTTGCTAAGCACAGCCATTATTAAAAATTAAATTATGTAAACTTACAATTAAATAAATTATATTTAAATAAAGGTAATAAATATTCAAAGCTCATCACTTCAGTTACTTTACTATGTTATTACCATCTGTGCTCTTGAGGTCAGTTATGTGTGTTGTATCTCTCTGATGGAAATTCTATATATTGGTGTGCTACTGTGCATTTCTTCCCAACATTGCTTTTAGTGATATTATATTAATAGCTTGAAATTGGTCATTTCAAGAGAGTATTTACACCATGGAAATCAACAAGTGATACAAGTCTGAGGTAAATGTATTGTTTCATTCATTGTCTAAACTTAAGAAAGTGAGGGAGAAAATGTTAATATTGCAGATTAAACTAAAATGTGTGTCATATTGTCAGCACAAAAAAATTGAAGAAATATTCTTTAAATATTTGAAACCTAGATTTAATTTTTAAATATTTGAAACCTATTATTCAATTTATCATGAACCATTTTCTCCAGTTGGGTTATCTACCTGTCAACTTCTTATTCCTTCACACACACGTACAAACATGCACGTCTTGCATGTTTCCACCCCTATACCTAGCCTTATGTGGTTTTCCCCTCCTCTTTCTTTCTATCAAACATTTTCTAATCCTTCAAGTCCTTTCTTTTCTAGGAAGTTTACTGAGATGTTTCCAGCCTTTATCTTTTCTGATTTGCAATCTGTTTTGAATGCTAGAATATTATAGTTGGAAAGGACTTATAGTTCAGTCTTCCGCGTAAATGTAGAAATTCCAATATCCTAGTCTCTGCTTGAAAAACTCCAGTGACCAGAAATCCACTATTCTGAGAGTAACCCTTTCTCTTATTGTCTAGAAAATTATTTATGTTGGAAAGAATCTTCTTCCTTGTAATTTCCAATTGTCTTCTGATTCTGTGTTTGAGCATATCACTCAGTGAAGTTGTCACTAGACTTGGAATGAATCAGTCACTTTAGGCACTTCCTACAGCTATGTGACCCTAACTTCTCAGAGCCTTAGCTTCCTCAGTTTCTGTTATAGAATGGGAGTAATAAATAAACTTCACAGGGCAGTTGTTTGGATTAAGTAAATAGAATGAGATTATGCCTGATTACAAAGCATTGTAGTAATGGCAAAGACTAATATCCGAAAGACCAAACTGAGGCCAGTTTTTCCACTTGTGACCTTAGGCAAGTTACTTAACCTCTTTGTGCCTCATTTCCTCATGTGTAAAACAAGAATAATAATACCTACCTTATGGATATGAGGGATAGATGAGGTAACATCTAAAGCATTAGCACAATGTTTGACATTACCCACGCATTTTCCTAAAGTGATATTTATTTGTTTTTGCATAGTTTCAGTTATAAAATTAGAATTGTTTTTTCCCAAAAGGAAAGTAATTCTCAAGTTCACTATTAGAAGTATTTGGTAAGGGGTTTCCCTGGTGGCGCAGTGGTTAAGAATCCGCCTGCCAATGCAGAGGACACGGGTTCAAGCCCTGGTCCAGGAAGATCCCACATGCCGCGGAGCAACTAAGCCCGTGTGCCACAACTACTGAGCCTGCGCTCTGGAGCCCGCGATCCACAACTTCTGAAGCCCGCGTGCCACAACTGCTGAAGCCCATGTGCCACAACTACTGAAGTCCGTGTGCTTAGAGCCCGTGCTCTGCAACAGGAGAAGCCACTGCAGTGAGAAAACCACACTGCAACGAAGAGTAGCCCCCGCTCGCCGCAACTAGAGAAAGCCCGCGCGGAGCAACGAAGACCCAACTCAGCCAAAACTAAATTAAAAAAAAAAAAAAAAAAAGTATTTGGTAAGAAAGGGGTTAAATTAAGGTACACCGTATGGAATACTGGGTAGCTAACATTTTAGTTTCCTTTGTAGCACTCTGGAAGGCTTTTCTGACTCTGACTGGTCTCATGTGTCCATCATTGGCTGTCATATCACATTTTGGTCCATAATAATTCCTGAGATGTTTCAGGATGATTAAGACTCCCCATCCCCAGTCCAAACTTGCTGGAGTATTTTTCATGGTTGGCTGGAGTGTGTAATGGATCTGGCCTCAATTTATTTATTAATTATAAATTTACTTATTTATTTTATGTTTATTTTTGGCCGCGTTGTGTCTTTGTTGCTGCGCGTGGGCTTTCTCTAATTGTGGTGAGTGGGGGCTACTGTTCGTTGCCGTGCGTGGGCTTCTCATTGCGGTGGCTTCTCTTGTTGCGGAGCATGGGCTCTAGGCATGTGGGCTTCAGTAGTTGTGGCTCACAGGCTCAGTAGTTGTGGCTTGCGGGCTCTAGAGCGCAGGCTCAGTAGTTGTGGCGCACGGGCTTAGTTGCTCCGCGGCATGTGGGATCTTCCTGGACCAGACCTCGAACCCGTGTCTCCTGCATTGGCAGGCGGATTCTTAACCACTGTGCCACCAGGGAAGTCCCTGGCCTCAATTTAAAAAAACACACATACACTTCTGTTAAGTGTTACCATTTCATATGTATTGTACTCCAACCTGAAAATTCCTGAATTTTTTGTTGTTTCCAGTTTCAAATTCTTTAATTGTGTTTACCTAGGACCAGAGATTCTTGTGTAGATAATAAAATAATTCAAGATAGAATAAAAATCAGTCTGTTTCACTCTCATGCACAGGTCCGGAAGCACATCAATGATCTTTATGAAGATCTGCGGGATGGCCATAACCTGATCTCTCTGCTGGAGGTCCTCTCAGGCATCAAACTGGTGAGCTTCTCTCTTCTCCTAATGAGTTGACCTCACAGGTGTGGCCCTATTAATGACATATGGGTCCACCTTGTTGAGTGCTAGGGCAGTGGCTCTCACTGTGTGCTCTGTTACATGGGAGGAAAAAGTAGAAGAGGTAATTGGTGGACTTTATTTCTAACTCAGACTTAACACTTTATAAATGGTGTAATTTCATCTTAATTTAACCTGATGTATCATATATTCTCATTTCTTGATGGAATCAGGTATCAGTTCTATTCCTTTCATATTTGCATGTTTTCTCCTTACTTGTTCTTTATCTATTTATAGATGCTAGTGTTTCAGGAATAGCAGATTTACGTTTAAAGATTTTTTTTTTTTTTTTTTTTAAAGATTTATTGATTGATTGATTGATTGCTATGTTGGGTCTTCGTTTCTGTGCTAGGGCTTTCTCCAGTTGCGGCAAGCGGGGGCCACTCTTCATCGCGGTGCGCGGGCCTCTCACTATCGTGGCCTCTGTTGTTGCGGAGCACAGGCTCCAGACGCGCAGGCTCAGTAGTTGTGGCTCACGGGCCTATTTGCTCCGCGGCATGTGGGATCTTCCCAGATCAGGGCGCGAACCCGTATCCCCTGCATTAGCAGGCAGACTCTCAACCACTGCGCCACCAGGGAAGCCCCCTAAAGATTTTTGAATAAAGTGTATTTTTCTTGCTACAGCTTTATTTCTAGTCTATATAGACTCCTCCTATTTTCGCTTCTACTGTGAATTGTTCTATTTCTATATTCAACAAAGACCTACATTTAAAAGCCCAGGTGTTTAGGGTCATTTTTTTCCAAATCACCTCACTTTCTCCCTTCTGGGATTTACTGTCTTTCGCAGGGTTGGAGAAGTGCTGAAGTTGGATGTCTGAGCATAGCCCCAGACGGAGTACATCTGGGCTCCTTGGATAATTAAACATGCCTGCTTCCTCCCCAGATGTATTAAATGTGGCTTGTGGAAACACTTACCTATCTGAGGGCAAAGGCTGTCTGAACCTCTTGGCTCATGAGTTCTTATCTTCACTTTGTTTGAGGGATCAGCGTAACCTTGCTGTGGGCTCATTGTTTCCTATATGGGAGCCTAATGGAAGCCTGTGATCCTGTGCGGCTCCTGCTCTATCTCGAGTGTTGTAGACAACATACTTTTCATTTAGAAAAGGCCAGGAAACACCTGTGAGGGAGGAGTGCTCTGGAGAGGCACACAGCTCGAGGAGCTGGTGGAGCCAGCGTGCTCACCGCCTTTGGTAAATTCTTAGGCATTGTTTGTTGTGTTTCAAGGGCAGAATTTGGCACATTAGATTTCACTCCCTAAGTAATAGCTTCTTCCAGGGTTGGAGCTTGCCTTCCCCTGGGGCCTTTGTTTTGGTTTCACTTTTGTTTTGGTCTTACAATAGAATTAATTTTATAATGTTTAATGGCCTAAAATTGACAGATGCTTTTATTAACATAGCCAGTACATATGAATTCTAGTTCTTCTCTGGCCCTCATTTATAAATCTCCTAAGTAATCAGAATTTTACTTTCACTGTGCTGGACTTAACAGTGCTCACAAAGTTATATTTTGGGCAATTTGGCTGGTATATTTGATGAACTTGTAGTGATTTTATATTGAAAAGTGATCCTTTTCAGTGATGTTGCTTAAAAAACAGGTTAAAACCACTCCAATCTAGTTTCTTTTCCTAACCTTTGAAAACCTACAGGTGTTTATGGAGATAGTCGTAAAATATCATCTTTTCACCGAAAACCACCCAAATATGTCTTTCATGGTTATTCTCATCATCCTCTCTGCTTTACTTGATTCACAGAAGTAGGGAGGGTGGGTGGCCGTGGAGAATTAAAGCTGTGTTTCAACATAAGAAGTGTTCAATATAACCATCTGCTCTGGTCTTAATTTGGTTTTTGCATCTTTCTGGAGGTGGGAGGGTATTTTCATATTTATTTTCACCTTTTTTTTCCTGCATTCATTTCCTTTTCATTTATGTGTTGTGAATCTCCTGTTACTCTGTCGTGTCTTTGTCTTGGTTGGTGGCCAAAGGAGCCAGCAGGGCTGAAGACCCTCCGTCTGGTGAGCATGCCCTCCTGGCGCCATACAAACAGCGAGGAGCAGGAGGAGGAAGATGATGATGATGTAGTAGGTCCTCCTGGGGACACCAGCATCCCAGCCGGCACTGCAGGGCCATCAGAGAGTTTGGGGTTCTCTAGGTCTCCAAGTAGCTCAGTTACCAGTTGCCTTCTTCCCTGTCCACCTGGGAATTTGGGTCCCAAAGAAAGTGGTTAAAACTAATTGTGCCTCTTGCCACTGTTAGATGATCCTGGAGTGGGAATTGTTTCGCTTATCTGAGAGTAGCTGGCACAGAAAGAATAATGGTGTTTGGTGGCATCAAGTCCCTTTGTGACCTGGAGACCCATGGCTTTCTGGTGGCCTTGCAATGTTGTCTGAGTCTAGATTGCAGAATCGTGGGAAGCTTAGTTGACAGCATGACAGTTATTGCTTATGACTCCACACTCCAGACTAACGGGGACTCTCCATCTCTCTGGCCTCCAGGTTCTCACCACACACCATGTCATTTGTTTTCAGAAGAGCCTGTTGTTTGCAAACCACTCACTGCATGGAGATACTCTGCTTGGTCAATAACATCTCTAGTTGCTGTAGAGGACAGATATTTAACTTGCATGTTCTTAAGGGTATTTTTGGTGGGGAGTACTTAGGAGTAAAGATTAGAGTGTGTAAGAGGGCCATTTTCTGCTTGCAGGCTCTAAGTTATAGTGATCTTTCTCCAGAAATAGGGATTAGGCAATATCCCCATTCCCTGTCCTCTTAAAGTCATCTTTTCACCTCGTTGATCTCCCTTCCCATTGCCTTAGAGTCTTCAGTTTCACAGGCTCTGTCATCTTCTAAGCTGTAGTCACAATTAGTTTAGCTGAAATGACTGAGAAGAGGTTCTCACTAAGAAGATTTTTCCTAAAACTTTGACTTATGAAGTTATCCTGTTTCACAGAGAGGCCTCATCCTCTCTGTCGATTACTCTGGTTTGGGGGTTTTGCTTAGAAGGGTTAGGGGACCCCCACAGAGATGCTTCCACCCCATCTTTCCACGTGGTGGGTTACTTTTTGCCCATTTCAACCTGGGGCAGTGTTTCTTCTGTGCAGGTGCCCACAACAGAGCTACCTTGTATTTTATTGGCCTTTAATTAGTACCAATTTGACATTTACAAATGAATTGGGTATGATCTAGTGAGAGTAATGTTTTAGTCCCAATTGTAGTAAAATAAAAACAACATTGGAAAGTGAGCAGGAGAAAATGTTCCAGAGGTAGGTAGCCGTCCCTGCCTGTACCCACGGGGGAAACAGACTTCCTGCACTTCTGGATGGATAGGAGTTGAGCAGTGGACGAGGCCGTGGGGACGGGCACCAGGGGCACTGGGTGAAGGTGGGCCTCTCCCCTGTGGCTTGTATGACATCCAGAACTGAGTGACTGGCAGGAAATACCTTTCTTTGGAGGACCATGTTGAACAGCCCTACATCATCAAGGTCTTGTTTGCTCTGGGTGTTTCATACTGGGGTAAAGGGTGGCTTTGCTACACCAACACCCATCTTCCTAGAAAATAGGTTTCTTCCTGATTTCTGCCTTCCATTTTAGGTTTTTTCACTTGCTTGTTGAGCATGTGTAACTCCTCATTCCCTAGTGTAAAATTGGCTACCTCTAGTTTCTTTGGCCAGGTTTGTAATACAGTTGGCTCTGTCCCTTACTGTGCAGTATGCAATTAGGACTTTCTGCCCTTCCTTACAATAGCATTTAACTGCGATTCTGGGAGCCATAGAGGCAAGTCTTTGTTCCCATTAACGTCACATCCAGAATCAAGTTCTGCCACGTACGACTGCAGAAGAACCCGTAGAGGAGCTGCGGCACTACCTAAGCATTTGCATTCACACGGGCTGTGTGTTCACGGGGATCCTAGTGGTAAACAAGGCATTCTGGAGCCTCAGCAAGCATGGTGAAAACACACACAGGTCCTGCCCTGGGGGGTGCTTTATGTGATGCTCCCACGCCTGGCTTCAATCATGAGGAATTCTTTGTGGTCTTTTAGTCCTTGAAATGAAAGAGGAAAGAGGTCTGCATGGGTAAATTGGTGCAGCTGAAATTAACATCCCTTTTGTTTGTTTGTTTGCAGCCCCGGGAGAAGGGCAGGATGCGTTTTCACAGGCTGCAGAATGTGCAGATTGCCCTGGACTTCCTAAAGCAGCGACAGGTAAGAGTATCCCGTGTGTTCCCCATTCTGCCAGGGAATGTTGGCATCGGGTCACTAGATGTTCTCAGTGCCCCTGGTAAGTCCTCAGTAAATCTGACCGATGCCGTTCTGAGCCTTGCTTGCTAGTGAGCAGCTGTATTGTGTTTGGACAAATCCTTTGGTGTTCCTTACATAGAGTTTGTGGCCTGTCTGAGGGGGAGAGTCTTAGAGAAGAGCACGATATGAAAGGTTGACTCACCTCGGGTGGAGGTCAAAGGGAAGATGAAAAATAAACCAGCACAGAAGATGGGAAAAGGTACATCGTCTAGGAAGAGGGAAAACCAGAGTGCTCCATCATCATGAGAACTGGGTGAGGGGATGGTCAGGGTGGCTGAACGGCACATGGAGCTGAGGGGAAGGTCTCAGCTGTGCAGCACTGGTGACTTAAGAGAACAGTCTCAATAGAGCAGAAGAGTATTTAGGACATAGTAAAGAAGCTTTTCCCTCCCTAGATAAAGAAGGAAGATGGCAACATATTTTTAGACATAGTGGGAGAAGGCAGTGAAGAGAGGAAAACAGAATGAGAGTGAGGAGGAGTACGAGTCAGAGCATGTTAGCCCCGGAAGATGCCTTGGAGATCCTCTAGTCCAGCCTTTTTGTTTCATACGAAAGGAAACTGAGAAATGACCCGCCCCAAATCACACAAGGTAGAGCAAAGCTGGGACTTCCACCCAGGTCTCCTGACATTTGTTTAACGCTCCTTCCGTGCTGCTTTCTACACACGTTTCTTCCTCCCATTGCTTCCTAATTGATGCAGCCAAGCCCAGGGATTGAGGGATGAGATACAGAGCACAGCTGACGTGGTTTCTTTGAAAAAGAAAGGAAAAAATGCCTCTTCTGAGATACAGGGAGGAGGAAGGAAGGAGGGATAAAGACACAGAGAAAGTTTGTGGAGAGGAGGAAGGTGGATGGATGAGGGAGTCAGAGATCATCTGCTTAGAGAGCTGTTTGGAAAGATTTGGTATAGCTGCAGTCGCCAGGCAACAGCACCGGTCACGATGACATTAGATGGTACACATATTCTTGGAGTTAGTTCATTTTTGTCACTCTTATCAGTAATTCTCATTAACTTGGGAAATTCTTTTTCTGTGTACTCCTATAGCAGTTTGCTTCTAATATAATACTTATTACTTTATTGTTATTTCTCTGTTTGCTCTAATGTATTGTAGGCCCGTGAGGACAGGGAACGTGATCTTACTTAACATTTTTATCTTCATCACCTGTCATCATGAATGGTCCATAATCAGCACTTAATAATATTTGTTGAATAAATTGATAAATGAAAAGAGGTAGGAGAAGTGGAGGCTGACGTGTTTAGGGGACCAGAGAGAGCAGCGTTGGAATGTCTGTATGTAGAGTTACAAGAAACCAGAGAGGGCCTTAATGGGCAAAAGGTGAATTGAGGAGAACTGATTAGCTAGAAATGTAAATAAGGATGGAGAGGAGATTGGTTACTCGGCTACAGTAAAAATGTGAGCGGTTAACAGTGGACACAGAGAAGGGCAGAGAGAACTCTAGAGCAGTTCTTGCTTATGGTGAGGTTTTAGCTGTGCAGGTATCCAAAGCAGAGTGAAAATGAAAGTCATCAGAAGTGGGAAGGCAGACGAGTTGTACAGATGGGTGATACTTGGGTCATCGAGATGAGTGTGACAGTTACCAAGAAAGGTGGTAGAGGGTGAGGTAGGAAAGGTAGGAGTTAGGTGTGAAGTCTCCAAGGAACAGAGGTTGGCAGAGGTTGGAAGGTGGCTTGGCCAAGGAAGGTAGACTTCAGAAAACAAGGGGAAAGCTGACAGAGGTGGGACTGAGGAACGTGGACTTGGCTGATACTGCCAGCCTGCCAGCTGTGGGCTGCTTGTGATTAGAAAACCTGCACTCAGACCAGAAGCAGGTTGTCCCACTCCCAATATACAGAAGAGGAGACTGAGCTACAGAAAAGGGAAAGAATTTGCCCAGGTGTCTTGGTCATTCAGATTGCTGTAACACAATATCACAGCCCTGGTGGCTTATAAACAACAGAAATTTATTTCTCACAGTTCTGAACGCTGGGAAGTCCAAGATCGAGGCAGATTTGGTATCTGGTGAGGTCCTGGTTCAGAGATGGCTTTTAGCTGTGACCTCACATGATGGAAAGGTCGAGGGAGCTTTCTGGGTCTCTCTTATAAAGATACTAATTCCATTCCCTCAAGACCTAATCACCCCCAGAAGGTCCCACCTCCATATACCTTCAGATTGGGTGTTAGGATTTAAAATATGAATTTTGGAGGAACACAAGCATTCAGTTTACAGCATCGGTCACCATAGTGTAAGGGAGAAGTGAGGCTTCTGTTTGAGATCACTAGGTTCTTTAGTACATGAAGATTTCAGTTCAATTGAAGAGATAAAGGGAGGGCAGCTTCAGGACGGTTTGCCACAGCTGTTAGGACCTCCGTGAGGGTACGACAGACACTCGCAGGGGTGGAGGTGGAAGTGGAAGTAGGCTGGTTTTCCTAGGACGCTCTTGGTTTCAGCACTGAGAGGCCCACGTCTCTGGAAACCCCTCAGTTTCCAGCACACAGGGATGGTTGGTCACCCTGGTGGGGGAAGGGCCTGTGTGTCTGTGCACATCGTGTTGCTAGAATGAGATTTTAGGAGTAAAGCATATGGTATGGGAGGTGTGGGCAGGTGGGGATGTCTGCGACAATGGAGGGGAAATAGGCAGGAGCAGGCAAGAGACCAGTGAGGGACAAGGGGCAGATCTCTCTCTCTCTCAACCTGGAAGAAATAAGAAAGAAAAAGAAAAAAGTCAGGGCTGTGATGACTTAATTAAAAAGCAACTCATAATAGCATGTGCTTGCAAGGTTGCTTTCCTGGTGGGATTGCAAAATGGTACAATCACGCTGGAAGATACTGGGTTGGCCAAAAAGTGCCTTCGCTTTTAAAGTAAAAATCAGACACATTTTTCGTTTTCACCAAGAACTTTATTGAACAAATATATTCACCCTTTTGTTCCACTACTTTCTGCCATTTTTCAGGCAACTTCGTAATTCCATCTTCCCAAAACATTTTATCTTTTTGAGCAAAGAACTGTTCCAGGTGCCTTTTACAGTCTTCCAGGGAATTGAAATTTTTTCCGTTAAGAGAATTTTGTAAAGACCTAAATAAATGGAAATCTGAAGGTGCAATGTCTGGTGAGTACAGTGGATGAGTCAGAACTTCCCAGCCAAGCTGTAACAGTTTTTGCCTGGTCATCAAAGAAACTTACGGTCTTGGCGTTATCCTGATGGAGGATTATGAGTTTTCTGTTGACTAATTCCGAACGCTTTTTGTCAAGTGTTGCTTTCACTTGGTCTAATTGAGAGCAGTACTTGTTGGAATTAATGGTTTGGTTTTCCAGAAGGAGCTCATAGTAGAGGACTCCCTTCCAATCCCACCATGTATACACAACATCACCTTCTTTGGATGAAGACCAGCCTTTGGTGTGGTTGGTGGTGGTTCATTTCGTTTGCCCCACGATCTCTTCCGTTCCACATTATTGTACAGTATCCACTTTTCATCTCCTGCCACAAGTTGTTTTAAAAATGGAACGTTTTCATTACGTTTAAGTAGAGAATCACATGCGGAAATACGGTCAAGAAGGTTTTTTTCCCTTATTTGGAACCCAAGCATCAAAGCGATGAACATAAACAGGCTGGTGCAAATGATTTTCAACGCTTGATTTGGATATTTTGAGTATGTCAGCTATCTCCCGCGTGGTATAACGTTGATTGTTCTCAATTAATTTCTCTATGTGATCGCTGTCAACTTCAACTGGTATACCTGACCGTGGAGCATCGTCCAGCGAGAAATCTCGACTTCGCAAACCACTTTTGACATGTTCGATCAGTCACGGCACCTTCTCCATACACTGCACAAATTTGTTTTTGCGTTTCAGTTGCATTTTTACCTTTCTTGAAATAATAAAGCATAATATGCCAAAATGTTGCTTTTTTTCTTCTATCTTCAACGTTAAAATGGTTACACAAAAATTCACCGATTTTGATAAGTCTTTTTTTAAATGCACACTGATATGACAGCTGTCACAATACAATCTAACAAAATTGTTTTGAATGAAGTTAAAGACAACTAAGTGCTACTAGAGCCATCTTACGGAAAAAACCGAACGAACCTTTTGGCCAACCCAACAGTTTGGCAGTTTCTTATAAAGCTAAACATATACCATATGACCCAGCAATCCCACTCCTAGGAATTTACCCTAGAGAAATGAAAACATGTGCTCGCACAAAAAACTGTACATGAGTATCAGAGCTTTATTCATAATTGCCCCAAACTGGAAACAACACAAATGTCCTTCAATAGATGAGTGGATAATTACAGTGTAGTATATCGGTATAGTGGAATACTCCTCCACAACGAAAAGGAGCAAACTGTTGTTACATGCAGCACCTTGGATGGGGATCTCATGGACATTATGCAGAGTGAAAAAAAGCTATTATCAAAAGATTACATACTGTGTGATTCCATTTATATGACATTCTGGAAAAAGCAAAATTGGGAACAGATCAGTGGTTGCCAGGATTTAGGGGTGGGGGCAGGGTTTGACTACAAAGGGGCAGCTCGAGATCACCTTTTCGGGTTGACGTACCTGTTCTGTTATCCTGATTGTGGTGGTAGTTACACAAATCTGTACATGTGTGAAAACTCAGAACTGTACACCAAAAAAACCAATTTAACTGCATATAAATAATGAAAATCTATAAAAATGAAATCAAAACAAAAATGTCACAGAGCTCTGAGACCAGCTTTTGTTTCTTTTTCAGGTGAAACTAGTGAATATTCGCAACGATGACATCACAGATGGCAACCCCAAACTGACCCTGGGCCTGATCTGGACCATTATTTTGCACTTCCAGGTAGGGTCTATGAAGTTTGGGGTCCTGGTTGCTTGGTTTGGACATGGCCTAGGAAGAGTTAGAGGTTGCTCTGCCTTCCAAGGGCACACTGAGGCTTGCTTCTCTGTATTTGGCAGTGAATGAGGGTGAGAGTGGGAGTTGGAAAGGAAGATTAGGGTGGCCTGGAGACAAAGCTCTTGCAGTGTAAACCCAGAACTTCCTCATCATTTGCATGATGAAATGGGACTTTTCACTTGTTTGTGCTTTGGCCCTTTCATTGGCAGTCTGGTTATTAAAAGTCTGCTCAGCTGAGTCAAAACTGGCTCTTCAGGGACTCAGAATGTGAGGGGTGGGGAGAGATGTTGGATTTGATGCTCTAGAAGGATGGAGCAAAGCCTTATAATCCTGCTTTGTTGTAGACTTTTCCTCATCTCTAATGATCTTAAACAAGCCTAGTTAATTGTAGCACTGTCTTAGTCAGTTTGGGCTGTTATAATGAAACACCATAGGCTGGGTGGCTTAAACAACAGACATTCATTTCTCACATTTCTGGAGGCTGGAAGTCTAAGATCAGAGTGCTAGCATGGTTGGCTCCTTGGTGAGGGCCCTTTTCCTAGTTATGCCCTTGCATGACCTTTCCTTGGGGCATGCATGCAGAGAAGGAGATCTTGTGTCCGTCATCTTTTTATAAGGGCATAAATCCCATTATGAGGGCTCCACTCCCATGACCTCATCTAAACCTAATTACCTGCCAAAGGCCCCACCTCCAAATACCATCATATCAGGGTTAGGGCTTCAATATATGAATTTCGAGGGGACACAAACATTCAGTTCATAGCAAGCACCTTGGTCTCTGGGTTTGTATATGTGTTTGTAATCACAACCTTGTAGCATCCATCACACCCAAGAACAGTGGCATGTTGGTAGTGTTCACATGGTCACACAGCCTTCCTGTTGGTCCCCCCTAAGTAGGTAAATCCTTTTCAAGTCTGGATTGCTATTGGAAAATCACAGCCCTATTTTTATAAGAAGACTATCTTGAATCACGTTAGCTCGACTAAACAAAACTATTTATCAGACAATTCTCCTATACCCAACAGCTGTACACAAGGCTGATCGATTACAGGGAGCACTTCTTTTTTTTTTTTTAATTAATTTATTTTTGGCTGTGTTAGGTCTTCGTTGCTGTGCGCGGGCTTTCTCTAGTATGGCGAGTGGGGCTACTCTTGCTACTCTTGGTTGTGGTGCGTGGGCTTCTCATTGCGGTGGCTTCTCTTGTGGAGCACGGGCTCTAGGCACGGACTTCAATAGTTGTGGCGCATGGACTTCAGTAGTTGTGGTGTGTGGGCATGGGCTCAGTATTTGTGGCGTGGGCTTTTAGTTGCTCTGTGGCATGTGGGATCTTCCCGGACCAGGGCTCGAACCCGTGTCCCCTGCATTGGCAGGCAGATTCTTTACCGCTGCACCACCAGGGAAGTCCCAGGGGAGCACTTCTTGAGCAGGTGGGAAAAGGCTACTATAAATATCTCAAGGCAGTGACTCCCAGGGCTGTGGCTGCTGTGATGTCCCAGTTGGGGATTCAGCGCCACCTGCTGGGTGAAGGCAGAACAGCAGGTGTCCCAGAATTCCTGAGAATCTGAGAAATTCTGAGAGCTCAGGGTTTATTTCTTGGGGCTCTGGTTTGGAACCAGTGCTGGCAATCTGCAGCATAAGTAGGCTTAGGAAAGTGTGGAGGTAACGTGTGTTTTTGTGGAACCACAGGATGCCCTCAGGCATGCTTCGGATATAGGGATAACCAGGAACATGAACTTGGCAGTGTGGAAACGAGAACTTTGCTGAGCTTTCATAGAGTTACCCTCTTGGCACCCTTACGAAAAGAGGGGTTTTTTAGAGAAACTTTGTTGGTTGTTTGTATTTCACCACAAACCTGCCTTCACTTTGAGAGACCAATGTTATTCCTCATAGGTGTGAGGTAAGAGGAAGCTGTCCACTGGGTCTTTGTTTCTCCTGACTGCAACTAAATTCAACAGACGGGAAATTCAGGGGCCAAGGAATGAAAATTGAACTGGCTAATGAAAATTTTCCTGGGACAGAGGAGATGGCGGTAATGTTCCTTAACTGAACACTCCATCAGGAAAATGTTCTCTCTTACTCTCTCTTTTAAAATTTGTTATGAAAAATTTCAAACATATATAAAAGCAGAGAAAATAGTATAGAACCACCATGTACCCATCACCTAGCCCTACAGTTACTAACTCATGGCCAGTGTTATTTTGTCTATATCCTGATCCACTCCTCAAACCCCCCAGTAGGTTATTTTGAAAGGAGTCCCAGACATCATATTTCATCTGTAAATATTTCAGTGTGTATCTCTGAAAGACTCTTCATTTAAGCAAACCACAGTGTTATAACACTGTAAAAATCAGTAATTTCTTAACATCATTGAATATCTGAGCATTGTTCAGATTTCCCCAATTATCTCATTTAAAAAAATGGCTTGTTTGAATCAGAATCCAAACAAAGTCCACACATGTATTAAATTTTCCCCTCCTCTTTTTCTCCCCTTTTGGTTTGTTGAATAAATCAGGTCTTTTGTCCTATGCAATTTATGTAAAGATGCTGGTGACATCTCTGGGATGTTTTCTAACAGCATCCTCCATCCCTCTCTTGTATTGCCTGTAAACTGGTGTTTTAGACCTGAGGCTGGATTATACTCAGGTTCCCTTTTTTGTGGGGGGGAGCGGGCAAGGATGGTGATGTTGAGTTGTATACTTTTTTTTTTTTTGGCTGTGTTGGGTCTTCATTGCTGTGCGTGGGCTTTCTCTAGCTGCGGCAAGCGGGGGCTACTCTTCGTTGCGGTGTGTGGGCTTCTTATTGCCGTGGCTTCTCTTGTTGCGGAGCACGGGCTCTAGGCGTATGGGCTTCAGTAGTTGCAGCAAGCGGGCTCAGTAGTTGTGGCACACGGGCCCTAGAGAGCATGGGCTTCAGTAGTTGCAGCACATGGGTTCAATAGTTGTGGCTCACGGGCTCTAGAGCTCAGGCTCAGTAGTTGTGGCGCACGGGCTTAGTTACTCTGTGGCATGTGGGATCTTCCTGGACCAGGGACTGAACCTGTGTCCCCTGCACTGGCAGGCGGATTCTTAACCTTGCACCACCAGGGAAGTCCCGAGTTGTATACTTTTATTGCTACACATCAGAAGGCACATAATGTCTGTTGTCTGTCTTTTCGTGATGTTAAGCTTGATTAGTGGGTTCAGGTGTTATCAGCCTGATCCATCCATTGTAGATCCACTCTCTGTTAGCTCTTCACCTAAAAGTTTAGCAGCTACTGTTTGTCATTGCTAGTTCCATTATTTCATTAGAAGTTGCAAAATGGTGATACTTAAAATTCTGTAATTCTTTTGTAAAGTAGAATTTTACCTTATCCATTACCCTGAGAGATAGCTCTTATAGGAAAGGCAAGATACCAAGATAAATGCTTTCGTCTTTCCCTCTGTTTTACCAGTTTTCAGAATAATTAGTTGGTTCTCTAAGTTTCTCCAAAGACCAATGAAAGTTTCTTTGTTGATATTTATTTTCCCTTAGTATCAGTGTGACTCATGGATTTTTAACAGACTTAAATGTGTTCTAATCAAATACAGCTGTCATTTTTCCTAATACTCAGCTCCATCTTTGGCCAATGACTTTTTTCAAGTTGACTCTGAGTCCTTTGTCATGATCCCCATAGTCTTTGATAATGTCCTTTATTTCTTGCGTGAAGAGCTGTTCCAGGTATTTTTTGTATATTTCCTGTTTCAGGCCTGGGATTAGCAATTTCTCCAAGGAACTGAAATTCTTTGTTGACAGCAATCTGAGTGCTACCGGGTTCGTCACTGTCTCTAGGCGTTTTCTGTGGACAGAGCTAGCTAACACTTGTATTTTTCTCTTTTAAAAAAGTCAAGAATTTATAATGATGTTTCTAATTCAAACAGAATTACAGAGTTTTATTCAACTTCTTTGACTTTATGTTTGTATCCTTTTTTTCTTATGCTGAAAATCTTGATGCTATCTAAGTAACACATTACTTTTTCCCTTTTTCATACACACACAAGCACACGGATGCACGCATACATAAAATCATATATATATTATAGCATATAAAATCATATATATTGTACGTAATATATTTGAATCAAAATAACAATGACAGTGTTATTATTAACAACACGATTACTGAAAAGTTTGTGATTTCTTTGCAGTTCTTTTTGTCCTTAGTGTTTATCTCCTAAGGACGTACAAATAATTTTGTTTTATAGTCATTTGAAGTAACTTCTCTCTGTGTTGTTAAGCCATTAATTCAATACACAATTAGGTTCATTTGTTTTTATATTCCTTCAGTTTTTAGGGATTGTTTTTTTCCCTTTCAATTTTATTTTATATTTTATAGACCATATACACTTTTCCAAAGGGAAATTTTAAAAAGTGAACACAAGTTGTGCTCAGTGAAGTCTAGCTTTCATCTCTGCCCCCTCCATCCTGTTTCTTCCCTTTCCATATAGTTAGCTGATTGTTTTAAAACATCTTTTGGTTATCATTCTATTGTTTGTTTAAGAAAATACATTCTTTTTTAAAAACGACTTTATTGAGGTATAATTTATGTACCATAAAATTGACCCATTTTCATTGTGTAATTCACTGATTTTTATGAGTTGTATAACCATCACCATAATCCAATTTTAGAACATTTTCATCATCCCACTAAGGTCCTTCTTGTCTATTTATAGTTATTCTCCATTCCCATCCCCAGCCTCAGGCAACCACTAATCTGTTTTTTGTTTCTACAGATTTGCCTATTCCAGACATTTCATTTAAATGGAATGTTATAATATGTGCTCTTTTGTGTCTAGCTTCTTCCACTTAACATAATATTCTTGAGGTTCATCTATGTTATAGCATGTATCAGTACTTAATTCCTTTATTGCTGAGGAGTATTCTATTGTATGGATATACCATATATTTTGTTTATTCAGCAGTTGATGGACATTTGGGTTGTTTTCATTTTTTGGCTATTATAAATAACGTTGATTTGAATATTTGTGTGGATGTATGTTTTCATTTCTCTTGGGTATATACCTATGGGTGGAATTGCTGGGTTATGGGGTAGGTTTATATATAACTTTTTAAGAAACTGCCAAACTGTCTTCCAAAGTGGCTGAACCATTTTATATTCCCACTAGCTCAATTGTGAGAGTTCCTGTTTCTCCATATCCTTGTAATTGTCTGTCTTTTAGATTATAGCCATCATAGTGGGTGTGAAGTGGTATCTCCTTGTGGTTTTAGTTTGCAGGAGAATGTATTCTTTTTTTTTTTTTTAAAGGATTTTGTTTTTTATTTTTTTGGTTGTGTTGGGTCTTCGTTGCTGCGCGCGGGTTTTCTCTAGTTGCCGCGAGCGGGGGCTACTCTTTGTTGCCGTGCTCTGGCTTTTCATTGCGGTGGCTTCTCGTTGCAGAGCACGGGCTCTAGGTGCGCGGGCTTCAGTAGTTGCGGCATGCAGGCTCAGTAGTTGTGGCTTGCGGGCTCTAGAGCTCAGACTCAGTAGTTGTGGTGCACGGGCTTAGTTGCTCCGTGGCATGTGGGATCTTCCCGGACCAGGGCTTGAACCCAAGTCCCCTGCATTGGCAGGCGGATTCTTAACCACTGTGCCACCAGGGAAGTCCCGATTTGAGTTTTTAATTATGAAATTTTTTAATTACCCAGAGAAGTACAGAAAAGTATATAACAGATCTTCATGTGTGTAGTCACCTTCAAAATTAAACAGATGTTAATATTTTATATTTGCTTTTATATATGGTTTTTTTTTTTCAGAATACTTCCCTTTTTTTCAGTCACTCTCAGAAGGCCAGTATGACTTACAGGGTTGTGTGACATATACTGCTGTCTAACGTGGTTATTTGTTTCACTCAATAAGTATTCGTTAAATGAATGGATATTGTATGAAATTGGTCTCCTCGAAGCTGTGGTGTAGGTAGACCAGATAAATAGACTGTGATGTCTGTTTTCCTGTGCCCATTGTTCGGATGAGCAAACTGAAACACAGAGACCAACTGACTTTTTTAGGTTATACATCCAGATACTAATAATAGGATTTCTTATCTCTTGATTTTGTCCAAGCCTGTTTTAAGGTACATGTTAGGATTTATGATTTTCCTAGAAGATAAGTTCTTTAAAAATCAGAATCTGACAAAATTAGCTTTCCAACTTTCAAATGTTTATTAAATACTAGTATATGTATAGCACTCTGAAATTTAAAAAGTCTGGGAGTTTAGGTCAAGAGTGGTCTTAGTTGGGTTTACATTTGTGTGTACTTTATGACACTTAGTGCTTGGCATGTAGATGAGGCATCATTCATGCTTGTGGAGTGAATGAATGAGCTTTTTTGCTCTGGAGTCTTTCATGCCCGCTGTCTCTGTGGGAGACCTATGAGCAGTAAACAGTTAACTAGAAAAAGCCAAAGGAGAAGACATGAAAAATATGTGGGCACTAGAAACCTGCTCTCCCAGAAGGCAGCTGGCCATGTGTTGAGAGTTCAGGCTAGATGAGAAGAAGGTCCAGGGGAAAGTCCTTGTGATCAGAGTTAACTTAGTAAACTAGGGGAAGCAGCGCCCCTATGGAGAAAAACAAGCACCTAAACTTTGGACGTTAGAACATAGCTACTTTCCTTAGAGCCTAATCAAGAAAAAGAGTATATTAGGACCCTGATGGTGGTGGAGTGCCTCATACCTCTTAGCTCCAGTAGTAAATGAGGAGAAAAGGGATTTACTGTAGACCAGGCAGGGAGCCAAGCACTTTAAAGACACCATCCCATGAACCCTCTCTACAACCCCATTAAGTAAGTGGTAGTATCCATGTTTTAGAGGTAAGGAGACTTAATCACTTAGTAAGATAGTTACTTAGCTACTAAGTTAACAGAACTGGGAATTTAAACCTAGGTCTACCTTGCTGAACTCTCTGCTCTTTTCCTAGACCAGTTTTCCTCTGGAGCAGAAGGAAATGAAAGCCTGATTTGCCCAACATATGCAGAAGTTTAAGAAAGAAAAGGCTCCTAGAAGTATGCCCAGCTCTGTCAGGCCCATCTGTCAGAGAAAACTGCAGCAGCAGCAGTCATATCCAGAGGCTGTCTCTCTTGCCCCTGAGTTGATCGTTTTCAGGAATTCAGTTTGCTTGTATTTCATGGGCAAAATTCAAGCTTGAGCCTTGGGGTGTACGTCTGAGAAGTTCCATAGTTCCAGTGCTCTTCGTTGAAGGAGTAGAGGCCTGGTGTCTGCCTGGAGAATTATATTGTAACATCAGATTTTTTGCTGATTAAGTGATTTTTCTGGAGTCTGACTGAGTTTCTCTCTCATGCTAACCTTGTCTTGTTTCTTGCTGTGGTTTACAGTGGCCATCAGATGGTGCTACAGCTTCGCAGTCAGCCTTTGTAAAGGCTTAGGGGAGAAAGAACACCTCCTGCAATGGTGAGGCAGGTGGGGCATCAGTAGGGTCTCAGAAGTGCTGTGGAAGAGCTGTTGCTTAGGGGCTCTTGTTGCTTTCCTTTTGTGGCGGGCACTTTTCAGGTCTCCAGGAGAGGTGGGTAGGCTTACGTAGAGCCAGGCCGACTGTTTCTCTCTGCAGTGTGGTCTGGATCCTTTCGGTATAGAATAAATAGATTTGACCAGGAGGAAACACATATAAGCTCTGTCCTTCCACTCCATTTGGAGCCCTTTGGATTGTGCTGTTATCTCATCTGTCACACGCTATATTAAAAAAACTGGGGTGGGCAAATCCCACTGGCACAACAGGGTGGTTTTTGAATCCAACTTTTTAGACTTCTTCTTTTAAAGATGAGCTTTAAAGTAATTCCTGTAATTATTTTTTAAAATATTTATTTAATTAATTAATTTATTTGGTTGCACCAGGTCTTAGTTGTGGCTCGCGGGCTCCTTAGTTATGGCATGAGAACTCTTAGTTGCGGCATGCATATAGGATCGAATTCCCTGACCAGGGATCGAACCCTGGCCCCCTGCATTGGGAGCACGGAGTCTTATCCACTGCACCACCAGGGAGGTCCCACCAACTTTTTAGACCTTTAATTCAGACTTCCTGCCCTGCTGCAATCTGAGTAAAAACCATCTGGGCCTCATTTTAGTGACTTCCTCTCTTACTCCCAAAGAGCAAGAGTTATCTTTTTGTTTCATCCCTTGGTCCATGTGAGTCTAGTTGCCAATTCAAAACAGTGGAGTATCTTCCTGTTTTACTTAACTGAGTACAGACTTCCATCCTTGCTGAAGGTAGAAGGCAGTGTAACAAGGGTTTGAAGTTCAAAGTCTGAAACAGGGGTTCATGTTCTGGCTTTGCCACTTTGTGTAGCCTTGAGCAAAGGAATCCACTTTCTTGAACCTCAGTTTCTTTATCTGTAAAGTGTAAAATAATAATTTTGACTTCATTTGGTTACTGTGGGAATTAAATGAGACAATCTATAGCTTAGCATGGGGCGTGGCACATGACAAATGCTAAAAACATGTTAGCTGTCAGTAGCAGCAGTAATTACTGTTGGACATTCGTGTCAAGTATTGTTCAGCAGAAACGCTGCTTCTCTGTTGTATATGGAAGTGGTATCCTTTTTACCGAGCATCCATATACTGTACTCAAGGCCGATTTCCGGGTTTTTCCTCTGTGTGTCATTGGCCAGCAGAATTAACAGATGTCTCTCTCTCTCTCTCTCTCTCTCTCTTTCTCTCTTTCTCTCTCTCAAAAGTAGGGAAATAAATGCTACAGGAGACTAGATCTTTAAAGCTTGTGTTTCTTTTTGTAACTATGAGGATTACGCTCTGGTCTCTCTTCTGGTTATAATTTTATTGTTTCTGACCTGAAAAAATCGAGAGTATGTTAATCCTGCTTGATATTTTCTTTTGGACATCTTGGTGCAGCAATTGAAATCTGTTTCACTTCACAGTTTGGGGGCCATAGTCCCCGGCCCTGGTTCCTCTTGGCCCTTCCCTTCCTGGTTGGTACCAGCCGCTGGCTTGCTTTTCCCCTCTTTCTCCTCCTCCTTCCTTCACGTTACCTTCTCCCAGGGCCTCTTTTCTTTCCCCCTCCCTTTTCCATTTACTCTTACATTCCCTCCCTCCTTCCTGCCCTCCCTAATTCCTCCCCTCCCCTGGTTTCTAGCTCCTTTTTGCTTTCTGTTTGTGTTTCTGAAGGCAGTGCTCCAATTACCTCATATTTGGAGAGAGAAAGCTGTAGCCAATCCGGTTTCTGTCTGCTTTTAGGTCAAGTGATTTCTGAACTGCAGTGAGATGCTTTGAATTTGTCTTGTTGCAGCTCTGAGCCTGTAAGATGGCTGTCTGAATCGGCAGCGGCTGGAAGAGACAGAGAGAGGCGGGGAGGGAGGGAGGAAGAATTGGAGGGATCGCCGGCATAGTGCATGTTTTTAAATGTGCATCTAATCCGATGAAGCCAAGGTTGGGATTTCTCTGGGATCCCAGGACTGGCTTAGCTGCGTTTTTGCTGAGATTAGGAGAGGAAAGCAATGGGAAATTCGCTGGGCTGCGTTAAGGAGCCGAAAGATTCAATAGCTGTTGCTGAGAAGACTCCCATATCTCCTAAGAAAAGGGTTCGGTTCAAAAGGAAGTGGAGGGGGAAGAAAACCCCTACTCCAGAGGTCCCTCGTGAGGAAGAACCCTTGCAAGGAACGGGAGTCATCGAAGAGACGGAAACCCTGACGAAGTTAACAGTGAGTCTCCAAAAGGAGGAAGGAGTGGGAGGGGTAGAGCCACCCCCCACAGACATTTTACTGCCTGGGGACTCGGCCCCCAGCTCAGGGGTGGGAGATCAGGGGATGATCGTGCAGGTGAAGGAGAGATTCCAGGGGGAGATCCAGACTGCTCAGCTTTTGTTAGAGAATGAGTCATCAGTTGCCAGAGGGGTCTGGGATTCCCTGGAAGAGGGGATGACTGTCATCGCTCACCTGCTCGATAACCCCGCAGAAAGGAACTGTGAGAAGTCAGTGAGCCAACTGGTGGAATTTCCGAGGACAGCATCCTGCAGCAGCAGGGCTGTGCTGCTGCCTTTGCATGGAGGGACTGCAGTGGAGAAAGGAGATTCTCAGCTTGGATTTGGGAGCAGCACTTTCCCCAGGACAGACTGCCCCACCGACACAGGAAATCAAGACCATCTTTCCGAGGGATGGAGTGTAGGGGGAGGAACCAAGGGTATTTTAAGTGCCCCTCAGACCGGTTCCTGGATTGTGGAACGTTCTCCTTCATCACTCCTGGCCCAGTCGAGAGGCCAGAGCTGCACAGAGCCTGCCCATGTGGGTCGAGTGCCCCCCCAGTTTCCCAGACTGCCTGCTTCTCAGAGTGATTTATCCATCAGTGGCCTGACTGTGAGCATCTTGCCCTCCTCCTCTGGCTATGGCAGCGATGGGCTGCACTTACGAGGGATCCAGCCTAAAGATACAGAGCCTGAAAAGAGCTCCACGTCCTTCTCAGAAGAGGATGGCACCCTTTCTTTGGAGGCAAGTCCCACCCCCTTAGGGGGTCTGGAGGAGGTAGGTGGGCATGTTCAAGGGGTAGTCAAACAGTGGTTTGTATTACTGGCCTCAAACTTATGAAAGTGGAATATGGCGAGCAGTGAGGAGCTTGGTGCTGCTTCTCAAACTTTACCTGTTAGTCAAGTACTAGTAGTTAGCGACTGCTGCGCTTGACAAGCAAAGTCTGTTTCAGGTCTGCCCCTTGATGCTTGAAACTGTCTTGTTGACTCTGGGGAATCCCTGACTCTGGGTAACCATGCCACGTAATTGCTCAAGCTATCTGGTGGGGTTATCTCTCCAGGTGCAGTGCTAGGTAATACTTAACTCTCAGCAGGTCTGTTTATCAACGTCCCTGCTGTAGGAAGTTGTGGTATGGCACGGGGGTGATGGGGAGGCCTAGCTGACTCCAAGATGAGTGTGGAAGGGGTGAGGGGTGAGGCACTGACTTGGGTGTGATTGTTCTTCTCCCCTGGAGAATGATGTTCTTATTGGAGCTGCTGTAATTCCCCCCTTGGGGACACTGCTAATGACAACACCCATTCAACATGTGTTTAGGTGGAGAGGCTAGTCCTCCTTTGGTTCCTAATTCCAGCATTAGAGGAGAAGGGCATGGATTTATCTGGAGATTAGTCCAGAGCTGGGGGGAGGGGGTAGAGAGGGAGTTAGGGCAGTTTGAAAGTTCAAGGCTAGAAACAGTTTGTTTTCTGATTGGACTTGTTTATGGCTCTAACATGTTTCTGTTTGTGAGATATATATTCAGACATAAGTGGAGGTGGTGGTAGTTTTAGGTGGTGGGTGCTGTGAATGTTTTTAGGGGTCAAGGAGCAAGTGAGAATTCAAGAGCTCTGAACACTGAGAGGGAAGGAGACTCAGCAAGACCCTGGGTGGCACAGGGTCTGGTCTGTCACATAGGGGTGTGATTGTGTAGGTGACTAAAGTTATAATTCATCAATGACTGAAGAACTTTTGTTGGCCTGTCAGTCTCTGCAGCAGAAGAAATAAAAACTTCGGCGCCCAGAGCGGCAAGAGGTGGAAGATGGAGCATGGCATTTTCCTTGCTAGGCTGTGGGCAGCTGCCCTGATGTCTGCAGAGCAGACAGTGTGGCCCACCTACAGGTGCCCTGCTAGTCATCAACAGTATGAGGCTGAGGAGAGACGTAAATTTTAAGCTGATCTGTGCTTAAAATGACCTTTTGGGTGATGAATTTCCCCCATGGATAGGCCCATTTCAGTGCCCTTTGTTATTATAGAGTTTGGAGACTCCAAACAGTTGGAAGAAAAGATGGCCATTGAAAAATATTTATTATGCGGTTGGGCAGGAGGCATCCTTGGGCTTTTCCATATAAAAATGTGTGTGTGTGCGTGTGTGTGTGTGTGTGTGTGTGTGTTAAAGTGGGAAGGGAGGCAGTGAAGCTGCTGGGGGGTGGGGTGTATTTGAGGTTCATTGGATAAGAGGGAATGTCAAAGTTGGGCTTTTCCATATAAAAATGTGTGCGTGCGTGCGTGTGTGTGTGTGTGTGTGTGTGTGTTAAAGTGGGAAGGGAGGGAGGCAGTGAGGCTGCGGGGGGTGGGGTGTATTTGAGGTTCATTGGATAAGAGGGAATGTCAGATTGGGCTTTTCCATATAAAAATGTGTGTGCGTGCGTGTGTGTGTGTGTGTTAAAGTGGGAAGGGAGGGAGGCAGTGAGGCTGCGGGGGGTGGGGTGTATTTGAGGTTCATCGGATGAGAGGGAATGTCAAAGTCAGCTTTTATCTTTGTACAGAACAGATGTAGCATAATTGTGGCAGAACCAACTGCTGAACGGACTGCTCCTTTGATATTCCTGGGGTTGAAGTTGAAGCTGTGGAGGCATCACGATGATTTAGGATACATGCTCATAATTCGGTGTGAGATTTTCAGAAAGTTTGGAGTATAAAATGTGAAGGGACTCCTAGTGGAAATCAGTTCTAGATAATGGCCCATAAGTGACTGTGGTGCTTTTGGTGTGGGATCTCCACCCTGGAGCGGGAAGGTTCTGCACAACTCGGTGAGGAGTCTCCAAGAAAAGATTGGTGGGAGTAGACTGTGATCTGTAGTTTAACAGAAGCAACAGCAGTGTGATTCTTGGGCTGTTCAGTGTGAGAAGCATACTGGTGTGTGGTGTTTTCTGGGCAGCCAGGCTCTACATCCTGTCCCAGCTACCCCTTGAGAGCAGACACAACCAGACTACTCAGTTATGGCCCAGGCAGAAAAACTAGGTGGCCCGGAGTCAGCTCAGAAGGCTGACACATCTCTGAGGCTCTGTGTCCGTCAGGTGATGCAGGGACCACAGACTGACCATTCTGTATGACAGATAAGAAGTGACTTCTCAAGATAAGTGTGAAATCCCTTCAGGATGAAAGTCCTTAAGGTCACAGGGGCCTCAAACCCTCTCTGGTCTCTGAAGGCATTGTCTTCAGGGAGCTGCCCCCTCCCTGGCAGGCTGTTCACACGGCCTGGGGCCAGCGGCAGCAGCCCGAGAGACAGGGCAGCCTGTTTTGACACTGCAGACCTCCTGTGAAATGTGGATTGAACCTCAAGGTGAGAACGTCTGACTGGAGTGAGAGCCCTGGGAGGACACGAGGGTCAGAAGAGCGGCCGCTGCTGGTCACACACCAACTCCTTCGCCGAGAGGGGCAGCAGGCGCTTCAACAGGGTTGATATTTTGTTTGTTTGTTGGTGCTCATTTTGTTTTGTCTTTAACATGTCAGGGTAGTAACCCTCCGCAGAAACAGTTCGAGCTTCAGAGTGGTATCTGTCCTTGGCATAACTCAGGCCGCGTTGTCTCTCCCGTTGATCACTCCAGGGCATGGTGATGGGAGTGGGGCCAGGCTCTGGCTGCACAGAAACTTGGCAGTGGGTTTGTTTCTTTTCAGGATAGAGAGAAATGGGAACTGACTCTGATACTTGCTGAGTGCCGGGTTTAGGTAGTAGAAGACAAATGGTCTGCTTTTCTGTTCACCTGGTAGAGTTGATTCTTCTCTTGACAGGAAACAGTTAACAAGAGAAACAGGATGACAGGGGCCAGGGGACAAAAATGGTTTTCAGAATAAGTAGACTCGGATTTGGAGCCGGATGGAAGCGAGTTAACAGCAGTTGTACTTTGATGTCAGACAAAGGCCTTCGCTGGTCCATTCCATCTCTCAGGAGGACTCCCTACTCCCAGCTGCCATCAATAGCCATAATACCTGGCTTAATGGAACAAGGAAAATTGTTGAAAATCCCTTTCTTTTCTCTGTCTTGGCTCCACTGCCAATTGTTAGTGGATTCTGTTGATGGAGAATTGGCTGTATACCATCGCCCTTGACACAAATCCTTAGATTTCGGGTGAATAGTCAGATAACACTGGGGCTAGAAATGATGAGAAAGATATCAGTTGATATATTATTTTCTGGGCTGAGCCTTTTCAGTTATAAGTATCCCTTTCCCATTTCTCCTCTTTAATTATAGGGAAAGTAGTTTTACTAATATTGGCTTTATATTACAAGAAGAAAGCAAAATTAACCAGATGATACTATTGGAGGAATAGAGCAGTTAAAGTTACAGTTAGAGCTTCATTTAAGAAAGGAATTTTCTTTAAAAAAAAAAATTTTTTTTTAATTATTTATTTATTTTTGGATGCGTTGGGTCTTCGTTGCTGCGCGCGAGCTTTCTCTAGTTGCAGCGAGTGGGGGCTACTCTTCGTTGCGGTGTGCGGGCTTCTCATTGCAATGGCTTCTCTTGTTGCGGAGCACAGGCTCTAGGTGCACGGGCTTCAGTAGTTGTGCCGCACGGGCTCAGTAGTTGTGGCTTGTGGGCTCTAGAGCGCAGGCTCAGTAGTTGTGGTGCATGGGCTTAGTTGCTCCCCGGCATGTGGGATCTTCCCGGACCAGGGTTCAAACCCATGTCCCCTGCATTGGCAGGCGGATTCTTAACCACTGCACCACCAGAGAAGTCCCTTTCAAAAAATTTTGCGTAATTAAAAATATTACCAAAGAATCATTATTTTTCAGGTGTAACAATGGTGGTGTGGCTATGTTTAAAAAAAAAAAAAGAGTCCTTTTAGAGATACATACTGAAGTGTTTTTGGAGGAAATGATAGTGTGGGATTTGCTTCATAATAATAGGGGAGGGGTGAAGTGGGTGGAGTGTAGATGAAACAAGATTAGCTATGAGTTGATATGGTTGAAACTGGGTGATGGGTACATAGGCGTTCATAATACCATTCTGCCTTTTTTTGTATATATTTGATATTTTCCATTTCAAATGGCAAGTTGTTTTTCTGGGTTTTGATTTGTTTTTTGCTGCTCTTCTCACTAATTTATTTTGTTTTGGAAAATGTATTTTTTGTCAAATTGTTATTTAACATGTAATGAGTTTATTATCTTTTTTATTATTATTATTGTCTTTTTAAAAAATGTTATCCCCACATATACCTATGGCAACCACCAATCTGTTCTCTGTTATCTATGAGCTTTTTGTTTGTTTTTTTTTTTAAAGATTCCATACATAAGAAGGATCATACAGTATTTGTCTTTCTCTGTCTGACTTATTTCATTTAGCGTAATGCCCTCAAGATCCAGCCATGCTGTCGCAAATGGCAGGATTTCATTCTTTTTAATGGCTGAATAATATTCCATTGTGTATATGTGCCACAATTCCTTTATCCATTCATCCATTGATGGATACTTCAGTTGTTTCCATATCTTAGCTATTGGAAACAAAGCTGCAGTGAAGGTGCATATATCTTTTCAAGTTAGTGTTTTCATTTTCTTTGGATAAGTACCCAGAAGTGGAATTGCTGGATTGTATGGTAGTTCCATTTTTAAGTTTCTGGGGAACCTCCATACTGTTCTCCAGAGTGGCTACACCAATTTACATTCCTACCAACAGTGCACAAGGGTTCGCTTTTCTCCACATCCTTGCCAGTATGTGTTATTTCTTGTCTTTTTTGATAAGAGCCATTCTAATAGGTTTGAGGCAGTATCTCATTGTGGCTTGGGTTTGCATTCCCCTGATGATTAGTGATGTTGAGCATCTTTTGATGTACCTGTTGGCCATCTGTATGACTTCTTTGGGAAAATGTCTATTCAGATCTTCTCCCCATTTTTAAATTGGATTGTTTGTGTTTTTGCTGTTGAGTTGTATAAATTCTTTCTGTATTTTGGATTTTAACTTCTTATCAGATGTATGATTAGCAAATATTTTCTCCCATTCAGTGGGTTGCTTTTTCATTTTGTTGATGGTTTCCTTTGCTGTGTAGAAGCTTTTTACTATGATGTAGTCCCACTTGTTTATTTTTGCTTTTGCTTTTGGTGTCAGATTAAATACATCATTGCCAAGATCTGTGTCAAGGAGCTTGCTGCCTATGTTTTCTTCCAGGAATTTTATGATTTTAGGTCTTATGGTCAAGTCTTTAATCCACTTTGAGTTAATTTTTGGGTATGGTGTAAAACTGGTTGAGTTTCATTCTTTTGCATGTGGCCATCTAGTTTTCCCAACACCATTTATGGAAGAGGCTGTCCTTTCCCCATTGTGTATTTTTGGCTCCTTTTTTGTAAATTAATTGAACGCATATGCATGGGTTTATTTCTGGGTTTTCGCTTCAGTTCCATAAGTCAAATACCATACTGTTTTATTACTACAGCTTTGTAATGTTGTTGGAAATCAGGGAGCATGATGCCTCCGGCTTTGTTCTTAAGATTGCTTTGATTAATCAGTGTGTGTGTGTGTGTGTGTGTGTGTGTGTGTGTGTGGTTCCATACAAATTTTGGGATTATTTGTTTTATTTCTTTGAAAACTACCATTGGAATTTTGATAGGGATTGTACTGAATCTGTAGATTGCTTTGAGTAGTATGGACATTTTAACAGTAATGATTCGTCCAGTCCATGAGCATCGAATTTCCTTCCATTTATTTGTGTCTGAACTTTCTTTCATTAATATCTTATAGTTTTCTATATACAGGTCTTTCACCTGCTTGGTTAAATTTATTCCTAGGTGTTTTATTCTTTTTGATGCAATTATAAATGGGATTGTTTTCTTTATTTCTCTTTCTGATAGTTTGTTATTAGTGTATAAAAATGCAACAGATTTTTCATATTTTGTATCCTGCAAGTTTATTGAATTTGTTTATTCCAATAGTTTTTTGATATCTTTAGGAGTCTTCAGGGTTTTCTGTATATAATATCCTGTCATCTGCAAATAGTGGCAGTTTTACTTCTTCCTTTCCAATTTGGATGCGTTTTATTTCTTTTCCTTGCCTAATTGCTCTGGCCAGGACTTCCAATATTATGCTGAATAAAAGTGGCGAGAGTGGGCACTCTTGTCTTGTTCCTGATCTTAGAGAAAAGGCTTTCATCTTTTCATCACTGAGTATAATGTTAGCTCTGTCCTTTATTATGATGAAATACATTTCCTCTCAAGTGCTTTTTCTGTATCTATTGAGATGATGATACGATTTTTATTCTTCCTTTTGTTAATGTGTGCTATATCACATTGACTGATTTATGGATTTTGAACCATCCTTGCATACCTGGAATAAATCCTACTTGATCATGGTGTGTGATCCGCTCACCTCCTGCTGTGTGGCCCGGTTCCTAACGAGCTGTGGACTGGTACTGGTCTGTGGCCCGGGGCTTGGGGACCCCTGGCCTAGAGAAACCTCCATGACTCTGAACTTGAATATTGAAAGGAGCACCCCTGATGTTTACCTAACTCTTCTGTAGGTAATAAACACAGCTGCCATGAGATCCTTCTAGCCAGGCATTTGTAATGAATTATTGCATTGTGCCCTCACCTGTTTCTTGAATGGAAGTTTTCAAAGTCTGATGCCTTCACTGTAGCGGGATGAAGTCAGCTAGAAACTTCAGGACATGTGAATCAAGTATCTGTTAGCTCATTACATCTAGTTCATTACCTGAGACTTATAAAGTCCAAAATCCTCAGCCTGGTATTCCAACCCCTCCATAATCTCTCTAATCTTCTCTCCTATATCAGTTCCCAGTTTGAACTTTCATGTCTTTTTTTTTTTAATGTGCTGAAATTTTTATTTTTTATTTTTAATTAATTAATTAATTATTTTGGCTGCGTTGGGTCTTTGTTGCTGCCCGTGGGCTTTCTCTAGTTGGGGCGAGCAGGGGCTACTCTTCGTTGTGGTGCGTGGGCTTCTCATTGCGGTGGCTTCTCTTGTTGCGGAGCACGGGCTCTAGGCGCGTGGACTTCAGTAGCTGTGGCTCGTGGGCTCTAGAGCGCAGGCTCAGTAGTTGTGGCACAAGGGCTTAGTTGCTTTGCGGCATGTGGGATCTTCCCGGACCAGGGCTCTAACCCGTGTCCCCTGCATTGGCAGGCAGATTCTTAACCACTGCACCACTAGGGAAGCCCTCTACTTAGATATTAAAACTCAGCATAGATGTTGTCTTATCATCTCTGCAAAGTTCCTCAGCACTGCTAGTTTGGGTTACTTGCTTACCTCTGTCACAGCATTGATCTCTCTGATTGGTATATTGTCTCCCCTACTAAATTGCTTGAGCTTGAGGCCCAACGTTGTGCTTTTGTCTTGAGATACCAAGAACTTGAACACAGCTCCTAGAACATAGGTGTTGCTCAAGAAATAACAACAGAATGAGTCAGTCCCATGGTGATTGACTTTTTTGTTGTTGTTCTTCTCCCTCGTCCTAACATATGGTGTCTGACATAGTGTGAAGCACAGATGAGATGTTCAATAAAAACTTACTGACTTATTAGGAACATGCTCAGTTTCTAGATAATGCTTCAGAGAAGGAATTAATCAAGCCATGGGAAGTGTACGTTGAAAGAAAATTCAGGTAGATAAGTTTAGTCTCTGAGATGGTAATGAGGCTGTGCTCTCTCTCCAAATGGTTCCTTTTAAACATCCAGATGAGGGAGAAAGCTCCCTGACACTGAAGCTGGAATTCTCCATTTGGGAGATTAAGGTAAAAGCTTCTGCATATCCCGAAGGACAGCACTGTGCAATCACATGAAAAGATGGACAAAAGCCAAATTTAATTATTGAGATGATTGTGACGATAATCCCATTTTTCTCATCCAGTTCACAATCTAGGAAAGACCCTAATCCAAACAGGGTATTTTTCCTTCCCCTGAGGGACCTAAATATTTCCCCGTCTCATTACAGCTATGTGGAAAATCTGAAGTACAGCTGTTCATTGAACTGTTTCCAATGCAATATACAAAGATACTGTGATTGGCAGACAGGAGATGCCATCAGAGATATTGACTGTGATATTGTGGAGATACAATATCAATTGACTAACTGGAATTTCTTTTTTGGGTAAAGAGCCCAAATACTCACATTTCATTTTGCTTATTCAAATTCTATCCCTTTTCACTTCAACAAATCTATCTCCTGTTCCCTGCAATGTTTTGCCTTAATATGTATGTGAAGCACTACAGTGGAAGAACTGGGATGTCAGTGTGGGTGGCATTTAGCCACTGAAATAAATAGCTAGAAATGTCGTTGAGGAGAACTGGCAGAGAATTGGTACTAGTGAGGGGCTGTTTACACTGGACTCACAGGATGATGGCGTGGGCACCATAATCCATCATTGGGTCCTTGGCTTGTTTGCTTATATATACATTATATACATTATTTGCTAGGTAAGTTTGCTGTCAATAAAGTAATGTGTCTCAGGATTCTAGGTGGGTCTTACCCCCAAATACACTTATTTGTTTATTTTTATTATTTTGTTTATTAACCAAGTGATTATTAATTAAAACATGTTAAGTGTCCACCATATGACCAGCACAACACAAGGTGCAATACAGAAGGACCTTGATCACTGAGTCTCAGAGCTGCATCCCAGCTTCTGCTGGGACATATCCTGTGTTGAGGAGCTCTCCTTCATAGCAGCTGCTATGATTTTAGGTCATTCTGATAGTTAAGATGTAGTGTCAGCACCTCAGGAAACCTGGTCTTGGGGAGATATGAAATAATAAAAATACATTAAATAATAGCCAGTAATGCAAGATAGCATTTAATTGATGATATAGACTGACAGTGCTGTGGGAGTTAGACAGGCAGTAACTGAAGGAGAACCACCATTTATACAGGGAAGAGAGAAGGGAACTTTGTCGAGCTTAGCCCTGTGTTTGGGCTGGGTATTTCACTGTATAATATCGTTGATTGTCACAGCAATCCTGAAAAGGTAATAGGTGTGATTCCCACTTTACAGATGGTATAACCAAGGTCCAGCTTATAGTTGGTGAACTTGAGATTCAACCCTAGGCTTGTGTGGAATCAAAGGCATGCACTTTTCTCCTCTCTCAGACTGACATTTCTTCAAAGTAGGTTCTGTGCTACATTTTGGAGGTTTCTTAAAATAACTTTTTTCTAAATATAAAAATATACATAATGTAGAAAATTTGGGAAATATAAAAATCATCTATAATGCTACCACTTAGAGATAACTATGATTACTAGTTTGGTGTATATACGCATACATATATGCATCTATCACATACATTATGCATATATATGACTATTACTTAACTATATATTGTATATTTTTCATGTAAAATCAGTGTTATATATTATTTTGTTTGTATTCTTTTTCTTTTTGTAAAATATGGTGATCATTTTCCTATCATTAACGTTTTCTAAAGCATATCTTTTTTTCCCATAAATAAGATTTTTTATTGGTAATAAAATCAGCAAACTTTATATGGTAGAAATATCTCAGAGTATTTTTACACTAGAGGAAGACTTAGCAAAGGCAGCCAGTTTATTTGACAACGCATTTCCTTTTTTATTTTTTTTATTTCATTTTATTTGTTTATTTTTCCTCATCAATTACTTCTTTTTTTTTTTTTTTTTACTAAAGCATACCTTTTTAAGTGCTACAAAGAATTCTACCATGTGTATGTGCTATAATTTGTAACCAATCAATCCCTCGTTAGAGTTTAAGCTCTTTATAGCTTTTTGCTATAAAATATTTATCATATTTTGATAAGCATTTTTGTGACATATTTAAAGTGTACATCATGGTGATTTGATATACAGGCAGACCTTGTTTTATTGTGCTTTACAGATACTGCGTTTTTTACAAATGGTTTGTGGCAACCACGCGTTGAGCAAGACTGCTGGCATCATTTTTCCAACAGCATTTGCTCACTTCTTGTAATATTTCAAACCCTCCACCAGCAAAAAGATTACAACTTGCTGAAGGCCCAGATGATGGTTAGCATTTTTTAGCAATAAAGTATTTTTTAATTAAGGTGTGTACATTGTTTTTTTAAGACATAGTGCTATCACACATGTATTGATAATATAGTATAGTGTAAACATGACTTTTATATGTACCGGGAAACCAAAACATGCATGTGACTCACTTTATTGTGATTGATATCTCCTCTATTGCTGTGGTCTGGAACTGAACCTGTAGTGCCTCCCAGGTGTGCCTTTATGTATATATTGAGAAAGGATTCCCACCTCTAGTTAACTAACACATCCATTACCTCACATTTTTTTGTGTGTGTGAGAACATTTAAGTTCTACTCTCTTGACAAATTTCAGTTATACAATACAGTGTTATCAACCGTAGTCACCTATCTTTTACATTAAATCCTCAGACCGTATTCAGCTTGTAGCTGAAAGTTTATACCCTTTTTCTATCCTCTCCCTATTTCCTCCACCACTATCCCTTGGCAACTACTATTCTACTCTCTGTTTCTATGACTTTAACTTTTTTTCTTTTTTTCTTTTTTTTTTTTAGATTCCACATATAAGTGCTATCATGCAGTATTTGTCCTTGTCTGGCTTATTTCACTTAACATAATGCCCTCAAGTTTCATCCATGTTGTCACAAATGACGGGGTTTCCTTTTTCATGGCTGAATAATATTCCATAGTATATACCACAACTTTTGATGAACACTTAGGTTGTTTCCATATCCTGGCTATTGTGAATAATGCTGCAGTGAACATTGAGAGTGCAGATATCTTTTTGATATCTTGTTTTCATTTCCTTTGGATGTACCCAGAAGTAAGGTTGCTAGATCATATGATAGTTCTGTTTCTAATTTTTTGAGGAATCTTCATACTGTTTTCCAGAGTGATTGTACCAATTTATAATCCCACCAAGAGTGCACGAGTGTTCCCTTTGCTCCACATTTTTACCAATACTTGTTATGTTGTCTTTCTAATGACAGCCATTCTAATAGGTGTGAGGTCATAGCTCATTATGGTTTTGATTTGTGTTTCCCTAATGATTAGTGATGTTGAATACCTTTTCATGCACCTGATGGCCATTTGTATGTCTTCTTTAGAGAAATGTCTATTCAGATCTTCTGCCCAATTTTAAATCGGATTGTTTGTTTCTTTGCTTTGAGTTGAATGAATTCTTTATATATTTTGGATATTAACCCTTTATCAGATATATGATTTGTAAATATTTTCTCCCATTCCATAGGTTACCTTTTCATTTTGTTGATGGTTTCCTTTGCTGTGCACAAGCCTTTTAGTTTGGTGTAGTCCCAGTTGTTTGTTTTGCCTTTGTTGCCTTTGCTTTTTGGTGTTGATAAGCATTCTTGTATGAAATTTTTTGCACATTTCTCTGATGACTTCCTATCAAGTGTATGTGTATTTTAAGACTGATTAAAAACCGTCCTCCGGAGAAATTATGCCCTTTATACTCTCACCAGTGGCAATGTATGAGAATACCCAATTTCAGATATTCTTTCCAATACTGAGTAGTATCATTAAAAAAAAAAAAAACTATTCTAATTCGACAGGTAAAAAAATGACCTCTCAAAATTTTAATTTACATTTCTTTGACTACCAAATAGGGTGAATATGTGTTGGAGTTGTCATCTTGAAGTGCTGCCAGCCTTGGATCTCCCTCTTCTTCTAAGAGCCATAATGTATGAAGAGAAGGTTAAAAGGCTTCATCTTATTTATACTAAATTACTTTACGTCCTATCTTTTGGCAGATCTCTGACATCTACATTAGTGGAGAATCAGGGGACATGTCAGCTAAGGAGAAGCTGCTCCTGTGGACCCAGAAAGTGACAGCTGGTTACACAGGAATCAAATGCACCAACTTTTCCTCCTGCTGGAGTGATGGGAAGATGTTCAATGCACTTATTCACCGATACAGGTAAATACAGTGGAGTTTCAGTGGGCCTGGAGAGGCTTCTTCTCATCTCTTGTTTGTAATCAGCTATAATGCCACATTTCCCCTCAACCAACAATCCAGGCTCTGATTCATTTTATTTATTTTAACAAGGAATATGTATTGAACTCCTACTATCCCAGGCACTGGGCTCATATAGCAGTGAAGAAAACAGCTAAATTCTTGCCCTCATGGAGCTTACTTTTCAGTGGGGAAGATAGGCAATAAACAAATAAGTGTATGCTGTCTTACAGTGGTGAGTGCAGTGGAGGGAAAGAGAATGATGGGGGTTGTGGCATTTTGGACAGGGTGGTTAGAGGTGGTCTCTCTGATGAAGATGTTGGAGCAGAGTCATGGGTGAGGAGTAGTGGGCCATGCAGGTCTCTCGGCTCAGCATGTTTCACTCGGAGGAAATAACAAGTGCAAAGGGCCTGTAGTGGGGACCTGCTTGGAGTGGGTGAGGAAGATAGGAATTTTGAATGACGAAAATCAAAATTTATTGTACTCTTAGTGGTCATAAACACTCATAGGGAAAGTTGATACCTTTCCCTTGAAATCCAACAAACCTACTATTATGTAAGTTTAGAATTATGGAGCACTGGGCTCCTGGAGTGTGATTAAAAATGGAACTGGTGCTCCTCTAAACCTCTTGCTTTCTCTCTAACTCATCCAGTGTTTTTCAGCTCTGAGTACTTTTAAGAGGGTTTCTTTGTGTGAACTCCCATGTGCTATGTAGCTGGGGGCCTTTCATATACTTTGATGGACTTTTACAGACCTGATCTGGTAGATATGGAGAGGGTACAGATCCAGAGTAACCGAGAGAATCTGGAACAGGCTTTCGAAGTAGCAGAAAGACTGGGCGTCACCCGGTTACTGGATGCAGAAGGTGAGAGCTGACTGAAGTTGATGATGTTTGACATATATTCATTATTCCTTCCCCCAGCGGGTTCCTTTGTTCTAAGAAATTTCTTGCCTTTTGTCTCTCAGATGTGGATGTGCCATCTCCAGATGAAAAGTCTGTAATCACTTATGTGTCTTCAATTTATGATGCCTTCCCTAAAGTCCCTGAGGGTGGAGAAGGGATCAGTGCTACGGTAAAAGAACACTTCCCTAAAATACCTTCTGGCTATGATTTGTTTGGGTGGGATGTATTGATTAGGGTAGGTTTCTTAAGCACTCAGTGTATACAGAGCACTTTTAAACAGAGCAAACTGAATCCACATCATCTTTATACATGATTATTGTCCTTGGTCTGTGGGAATGAGTCTAGATATCACTAATTTTGCAGCGTCCAGCATAGGCTATTCTAGGTGTCAGGAAATTAAATCCCATCTTGAGAGTCCTTGAGGAGCTTTGAAACTGGGACTCTGAGCATTAAACTGAATGGCTGTGTCTGTGTAGGCAATTAGAGGAAAGGATTTTATGTGGTTTGGGATGGCCTGAGCTGCTTTCTCCTGTGCTTGTCTTGCATACTGCTAACCAGAAGGTGTGTGATATCTACCTTTTGGCAATAGGAAGTAGACGCCAGGTGGCAAGAATACCAAAGCCGAGTGGACTCCCTCATTCCCTGGATCAAACAGCATACAATACTGATGTCAGATAAATCTTTTCCCCAGAACCCTGTTGAACTAAAGGTAAAGTCATGGACTTAAATTGTTTTTTTGTAAATTCACTCTGGGGAGTAAGTCTCAGAGCTTGTTGCTGCTGGCTCCTGGGTGAGGTGGTATGAAAAATTAGACCGGGTTGCTTGCATTCATTCACCAAGTATTAATTTTGTAGGCACTTTATAATCAATATATACACTTCAAAGAAACAGAAATTCTGGCCAAGGAGAGAGAAAAAGGAAGAATTGAGGAATTATATAAATTATTGGAGGTAAGGAAACTTATCCTTTGCTGAGACTTAGGGTTTGCTGGTGTGCTCTTTGTTGCTTCTTTGTTAGGCAGATTCCCTGCATCTTCTTCCGAACCTTCATTGTAATAGCAGTATTCTCAGGGTGACAAATCGAGCATCACTCTCAGGCTGCTCTTGAAGATTGACGGTCAAGGGGAAGTATCAGCCATCTCTGTTTTTTAAAGGGCCTGTTGAAAAATGGCATACAGTTATTCAGAAATCTTGAGTTTTATACATGTTTTCCTGTTTCTCAGAGGGAAGCTAATTCTTTCCCTAGGATAGAAAGAAAAGAGACTTTCCTTCACATTTTGATTCCTAGAGAATTTGAAGCTGTAGAGATGGGCATTTAACCTTTCCACAGTGGAGGGGAGGAGTATGGAGAGGACAGGAGGATTTATGGAAAGTATAGAAGGAATGGAAGGGTTTCAAGCAAGTGGTCCCTGTATTTTTTTTTTTTTTAATAAATTTATTTATTTATTTTTGGCTGTGTTGGGTCTTCGTTGCTGTGCACGGGCTTTCTCTAGTTGTGGTAAGTGGGTGGCTACTCTTTGTCGTGGTGCGCAGGCTTCTCATTGCGGTGGCTTCTCTTGTTGCGAAACACGGGCCCTGGGCGCACAGACTTCAGTAGTCGTGGCTTGCGGGCTCTAGAGCTCAGGCTCAGTAGTTGCGGCGCACGGGCTTAGCTGCTCCGCTGCATGTGGGATCTTCCCGGACCAGGGCTCAAACCCATGTCCCCTGCATTGGCAGGCGGATTCTTAACCACTGCGCCACCAGGGAAGCCCCCTAGAGGTGATTTTTTTCTCTCACCTAGAGGTGAGGTACTGCTAAAATATTTGGTTGTTTTCTCTTATTAGACAATGGGGAAAACTGCTGAATGGCTGGGTAAAGAAGCAAAGAATTAATTAAAACTGGGACCTGAGGACATGGCTGTTTTGGGACTAAAAGGGTTATCTCTGGGTTTTTCAGGTATGGATTGAATTTGGTCGAATTAAATTGCCTCAAGGTTATCACCCTAATGATGTGGAAGAAGAGTGGGGAAAACTCATCATTGAGATGCTGGAGCGAGAGAAGTCACTTCGACCAGCTGTAGAGAGGTGGGTTCAGAGCCTGAAGGTGACATTACTTACTGGGCTGCTTTGAGCCCTGCACTTGACTATGGTCTTGATCTCATTTTAGGCTGGAATTGCTGCTACAGATTGCAAACAAAATCCAGAATGGTGCTTTGAACTGTGAAGAAAAACTGACATTAGCTAAGAATACACTGCAGGCTGTAAGTCTGACTGTTCTATCTCACTTCTTATGTCACATGTTTTCCACTTCTAACCTTGTGCTCTAATGGTTGAAGTCAACAGTTAAGGGATCCAGCTTCCTTTCTCTTGGAATTGCAGTGGAATTGAACCGCGTGGCTCCCTTGGTCCTAGTGGGTGGGAGTAATGGGAGTTTTCCCACTCTTCTTCTCCCTTTCTCTCTCAGGACGCTGCTCACCTGGAATCAGGGCAACCAGTGCAATGTGAGTCAGATGTCATCATGTACATTCAGGAGTGTGAAGGTCTCATCAGACAGCTGCAGGTGGATCTCCAGATCCTAAGGGATGAGAATTACTACCAGCTAGAAGAGCTGGCTTTTAGGTGAGGAACATGGGACTCAAACGGAGGGCTTGCTTACTGCTCAGGCTCAAGGATCAAGAGTCGGGCACTGAATCTTGTAACCTGGATGCTAGAAGTCAACGTCTCAGTGGGGATGTTATAGGTTTTTGGGGCAGGAAAATTCTCATGGTAGAAGACAGTTTCCCTTTACTGTTGGCCCTGCCCCCTAAGTACCTGTAGGGTTCCCTAATCTTTGTGTGGCATCTTATAACGCCCCCACATGCTTCAGGGTGACTGCAGCTGTGTGGGACCACGTCTGCTTTAGAACTGCTGGGGTGATTCGATGTAGCATTTCATGGAGGAGGAAACCAACACCCACAGAGGGGATGAGGATCTTTGTACAGAGCCGAGACTAAGAGCCGCATCTTTTGACCCCTAATCCATGGTTTATTCTGTTATATCATCCAAGAGTTATAGGAACCGGTATTGATTTACTTGCCTCGAGTTAATGCTGTGACTTGGCATTTGCCTCAGTGACAGCTCTGAACGATGAAGATGTTAATAATATCACCTTGCATTCACAGAACACGTTTTCTTTCTCAAAACACTTTTCCTAATATCTCATTTTTATTTTTACCTCATCCTTGTCAAATGGATAGGGAAGATTTTATCTTAAAAAGCACGTTACAGATTTAATCTTTTCTTTCTTGTCTTCCATTTCAGGGTCATGCGTTTGCAGGACGAGCTGGTTACCTTGCGTCTAGAGTGCACCAACTTGTATCGGAAGGGCCATTTCACTTCACTTGAATTGGTTCCACCCTCTACTTTAACCACTACTCATCTGAAGGCAGAACCCTTGACCAAAGGAACCCATTCTTCTTCTACCTCCTGGTTCCGAAAGCCCATGACTCGGGCTGAACTTGTGTCTATCTCCTCCTCTGAAGATGAAGGCAACCTCCGATTTGTGTATGAACTACTGTCTTGGGTGGAAGAAATGCAGGTGGGTGTACATTCCAAATGCTTATGCAGTGCACTGAGGTTTACTGGATCCAGCAGCTTGTCTCAGAGGGTTAGGTTGCTCTATGCCCCTTGTATAGATCCCCTCAATTATTGCTGCTACCTGGGACCCAAGCCTCCTTCTCTATTAAATTTTGAAAGGTTAGGTTCAGTTCAGATCCTCAAAATCCCATACTAAATGCATAGGCTTTTCTAATTTGAAGCCCTTCAGGAATCTCTTCCCTTCAGCCAACTGTGCTCTAAGTGGGAGCTGGTGGAAGAAGTTGCAGAGTCTGTAAATCTGTTATCTTTTCTGAAATTCTCTCATTGTCAGAGGAGCTGCTTCTCTACTGTTGTTTCTGTCTCAGCTCTTAAGAGTAAACAAGACTGCTGTGTTTCACAGTTCTCAGGGACATTATTTACATGTATTCTAGGATAATGGTTCAAGTTTGAGATTGTCCTCTTATCCTCTAACCCTTTTGTTTTGTGTAAAATTCTTTCCATCGTCTGAGGATGGATTTTCCGTGTACCAATAAATAAAAATATTCAAAGGCAAGCTGTTTTACAATTATCTTCCATTGGCCAATAGTTGGTGGCATGAATGAAGCTTAGTATTTACAGATATTTATTTCTTATCTCCATTCTGATTGTGAAATGAAGAGACCCCATAAAGGGAAATGCCTAAACTATAAAGTTAAGCATTTCAGCCTGTGGGAACGCCTTTCTGGTTGGTAAATGCAGGGATGTATTCCCATAATGCAGCAGCAAAAGGCTGCTTCTGCTGCTATAGGTGGTGGGGTTTATTCTCCAGCTCCTTGGGGGTGGTTATGGCATACTTTCCTGTAAGAGACCAAGATGGAGATAGTTTAAATGTCCTTTTTCTCAATCCCCTCTCCCCAGCCCCCTTGTCCAAACCGATTGTGACAGTTTTCTTTTTCTGCCAACTTAGCAGTAAATTATATTCGTAATTTTTCTTTTTTTCAGATGAAACTGGAGCGAGCAGAGTGGGGCAATGACCTGCCTAGTGTGGAGTTGCAGCTGGAAGCACAGCAGCACATCCACGCCAGTGTGGAAGAACTGGGCTCAAGTGTCAAAGAGGCCAGGCTATATGAGGTGTGTGGCATTCAGAATCCATTGTGGGAGGCTGGGGTGGCTGTGTGCGATGGGACAGTGCACAGCACAGCTGTCCCTGTGGAAAAGAAGGGTACCCACTTGCAGCACTTGACCACAGGTCCCCTCAGCACATGAAGCGTCTCTTGCTCTTTGAAATAACCTTGTGAGAAAGGTGTTTTTTATTAACCCCTTTTTAGTAAAAAGAATAGTGATACTGAAAGCTAAGGTCAAAATTAGTAATTAGTGAATGCAGTTTCCAAACTCAAGCCCTCTGCTCCAAAAGTTCATCCTCTTTCCACTTCCCCATCTACCTGCAATAGAGAACTGGTAAGAAAAACTATTCACTTGGTCTCTCCTCTCTCTCACTCTTTCTATCTTCCCATTTTAAATTTCAGCTCCCCTCTTCCAAAAAGCAACTGAGTAGTTGGAGGAATCACCAGGTATAGGTTTTGCTTAGAAACCTCCCAGAATTGCTGGAGGCACAAGACCATGAGGTCATGCAGGTGTGCTCACTCTGCTGGACTGTTCCTCACTCAGTGCTGCTCTGAGCTATCAAATCTCACCTGGAGATTTGCTGTGCAGGCTTCTGTTTTCTCAGAGTAGCCAATCTCTGTCTATGTGCAGACGTAATATTTACATAGTTGAAATCATGCTGTAGACATAGTTTACTTACTCTTTCTCTAATATATTTTTATTTCATTCCTTTCTAATCAGGGAAAAATGTCCCAAAATTTTCATACCAGTTATGTTGAAACTCTTGGAAAGCTGGAGACACAGTATTGTAAATTGAAGGTGAGTTTTGACTAACTCTCTTTTGTTCTGTTCCTGGAGAATGTGATTCCCTAATTCAGAAAGCTCTTGGTTTGAGCCTGTTTTGGTTTTCTGTTTATTAGTTTATATTGTTTACTGTGCAGTTGTTCATATGTATCATAACATTTTCTCAATTTTCTTAATGGATCAAAAACCACTGCCCCAGAAAGTTTTAAGTAAGTAGAGCTTATCCTAGTTATCATATTTCACCAAAGCAGTGGGTATATGTGCTCTGAGGCATCAAAACTAAGTCTCCCCCCACCGCCACCCCCACCTGGCTTGCGGGATCTTAGTTACCCGACCAGGGATTGAACCAGGGCCCTCGGCAGTGAGAGCGTGGAGTCCTAACCACTGGAACACCAGGGAATTCCCAAAAACCAAAAGTTTAAGATTGACAGGGAGGGGACTCCTCTTCTGTCTGTTGTTCTTCATTCCTGTCTTTCAAGATGTCCAGAGTAGGACAGTTCCAGGATCATTGTTTATCCAGGGAGCCCCACACAGACCTGGCGTGTTCTCACTTCTAGCTGGGATTGACACGGGCTCTCTGGGAGTCCTGTACCAAACTTGTACTAAATTTAAGTCTGTGGAGAAGCACCCAGAGATTGAAAAAGCAAGGCTAAGTTCATTTTCTCAGCTATTCTTTGCTTTGATGTCAAATATGATATATCCTACAGATGAAAGCCTAGCAGTCTAACCTTGTAATCCTGCCTTTGTCTAGGAAACTTCTAGCTTCCGGATGAGGCACCTTCAGAGTCTGCATAAATTTGTCTGCAGAGCTACAGCTGAGTTGATCTGGTTGAATGAGAAGGAGGAGGAGGAACTAGCATATGATTGGAGTGACAACAATCCCAGTATCTCAGCCAAGAAAAATTACTTCTCTGTGAGTCTAGCACAACAGACCTGTCATATTTTGTAATAGCAGCAGAAGGAGCCAGAGGGGTTAGTCTGCTGAGAGCTTGGGTTTCTGGATTTGCATTTTGTTAGATAGAAATAGGGACCCCGCTTAATGCATCTGTTCCTGTGAGAAAGTGTATATGGAGAGAGGGGAAATCGAGCCCTAGAATGAATTTATTTAGAATGCTTTTAGAAAGGCAGTGTCTTGGGTGAAGAGAGCAGCAGTCTGCAAATTGAATCATTTCAGAAGCAATATAACTTTGTGGTCAAGGTTATAGGCTTTGGAATGAGATAGACCTAACATCAGATTCTTATTCCTCCACTTATTAGCTCTGTGACCTTGGCAAGTCATTTACTCTCCCTAGACCTCTGTAAAATGGGAAAATAGTAGCACTTCAAAGCGTTGTATAAAAGGTTAAGTAAGATTTAGTAAGTTAATATAGCAAAGCACTTAGTATAGGGCTTAATATTGTTTAACTGAGGTATATTCTTGGCTTCTTACAAATTCTGAATTCTCTTTAATTCATTCAACAATTTTTTGGTCTCCATCTCTTGGTTTGTAAAAATGGGAAGGAAAATTCAGCATTGGCCGATGCAACAATGCTTTTTATGCTTTTCAGTGAAAGATATAAAGTAGGATTGTTTTTTTGTTATTTTCAGTTTGCCCACATTTCAAGAGAATTTTTCAGGATATTATGAACCCCATGAAAATAGGAAGATTTTTAATAGCACTTAACTTCATTAGAGAATGGTATATGATTCTTCTGAAGTAAAGAAGAAACAATAGATACTGTAATACAATAAACAGTCTGTATGAGAACAGAAATTAGGCTACGATAGAGACATAAAGAAAGTGAGCATCGAGGAGAAGGGGTCAAATCTGATATTGAGGATCAGTACCCAGCTGCACAGAAGAGCTGGCATCTAAACCAGGTCCTAAAGTGTTAACAGAATGTAGAGCCGGAGGAGGGCACTGCAGCTGAGGGTACAGTCTGAGCAGAGCCAGCCAGTCAGGGATGCAGATCAGGTACCGTGTTCGGTGGGTGCTGACGTGAACCATCCAGCCACGTTCCCTCCTTTCTTGCCTTCAGTCTCATCCTGTGTGACCCCACTTACTCAGGTCTGGCTCAGATCCCATATCCTTTGTGAATCATTCTCCAGTAATTCCAGCACTTTTGCTCTTCTCTGAAATCCTCTGGCATGTACTGTTTATGCCTCTCATTTTGGCACTAACCCTGGGTTGCGGACTCCTTTAAAGTAGGGCAGGGAACACAGTTTTTTCTTTATTGCTACTCCTCCCTTAACAGCACTTATTGAATACAATTGAATTCAATTTTCAGGAATTGACAATGGAACTGGAGGAGAAACAGGACGTGTTTCGGTCTCTACAAGATACAGCCGAGCTGCTGTCACTTGAGAACCACCCAGCCAAGCAGACTGTGGAGGTGTGTGACTTGAAGGTGTGAGGGTCAAGTGCTCAGAGGTTGTTACTATACAAGTATTCAAATCAGAGACTTAGCTCTGCTGAGGGACTTGGAGCAAGTGTCAGTGAATCATGTGTCCTGGGTCTTCTCCCTTTTCTTCCCAGCCCCCAAAAGACTGCAAACAGTTTTGTTAATAGTCTAAGGAGGATACTACGAGAAACAACAGAAACGATATTGACTCCTCGCTTCACGGGGAAAGTGACTTGAACCGTATTTTTTCTTTTCTTTTCTTTTTCTTTAAGTGTTTTTTTTTTTTCCCCCACATCGTGAGGCTTGTGGGATTGAACCTGGGCCCTCAGCAGTGAAAGCGTAGAGTCCTAACCACTGGACCACCAGGGAATTCTGAACCATAGTTTTTCAGATAACTGTCTAGACAGACCCTGCGTGCCTTTTGGTGTGGTGCCTGTGCTTGGAGAAGAGAGGCAGTGGAGGAAGCCAGGAGAGACTGGCTTAGGCCTGGGTTTTGCTGACCAGGTCATTTAGTTGCAAGTGAGTGTGGAAGAGACCTTTTCTGGGTAACCCCTCCTAACAAAACCTTGTTGGATGAAAGACAAACCTCTGTCTCGTGGGAAGCTTTGAGCAGATGCCAGTCAAGTATCTCCACTTATCCTCTGTTGGCCTCTCTAGCATTAGCAGAGGTGTACTTGGAAGAGCGCATCGCACATGTGTAGCAGGTCTGTTAAACCCATGCCCTTCTGTCGGTGTGCCTGGTCGTTGCAGGCTTACAGTGCTGCTGTCCAGTCCCAGTTGCAGTGGATGAAGCAGCTGTGCTTGTGTGTCGAGCAGCATGTGAAGGAGAATACTGCTTACTTTCAGGTACGTGGGCTAGTGTGTGTGTGTGTGTGTGTGTGTGTGCAGAGAGGATGAGGAGGATATTTTTTTTCATTCAGGCAAGAGATTGTGAGTGTGATTGCGTGTGTTGGTGTGTGCCTGCAAGCATGCACGCGGGAGGGGTGAGGTTAGAAACGCATCTGTATCAGTTACCCTTTACTGTATAAACTACCACCCCAAAAGTTAGTTGCTTAGAGCAACAACCGTTAGCTCGAGATTCTGTGAGTTGGCAGTCTGGGCTAGGCTCAGCTGAAGGCTTTTTTTCATCTTGCCTGGGTGACGCGTGGCTGTAGGCAGTGGGCAGGCAGGTTGGGGGCTGGTTGGCCCCAAATGGTGTCACTCACATGTCTGACAGTTGGTTGGGGTGATCGGGTACAAGTCCACATGCAAGTCTCTAGCATCCAGTAGGCTCTCCTAGGCTCCTTCACAGAATAGCTGTGTTCCACAAGCAGCCAGAGAAGGCAGGCCCTGGTGCACAAGCATTTTTTTCTGCTGTCACGTGTATTAATGTGCCATTGACTAAAGCAAGTGATGTTCCCCCGCCCAGCTTCAGGCGGGGGAGGAATAGACTCCACTTCCTGATGGGAGGGGCTGTAAAATATTAGAACCGTTTTTTGTTTTTTTGTTTTTTGTTTTCTTTAATCTATTGCTACATCAAGAACATACTGCTTGGGCTTCCCTGGTGGCGCAGTGGTTAAGAATCTGCCTGCCAATGCAGGGGACACGGGTTCGAGCCCTAGTCCGGGAAGATCCCACATGCCACGGAGCTACTAAGCCCGTGCGCCGCAACTACTGAGCCTGTGCTCTAGAGCTGCTTGCCACAACTACTGAAGCCCGCCTGCCTAGAGCCCGTGCTCTGCAACAAGAGAAGCCACCGCAATGAGAAGCCCGTGCACTGCAACGAAGAGTAGCCCCCGCTTACCGAAACTAGAGAAAGCCTGCGCACAGCAACAAAGACCCAATGCAGCCAAAAATAAATATATTAAAAATTAAAAAAAAAAAAAAAAAAGAACATACTGCTTGTTTTCAGGTGAGGGTGGGAAGAGGAAATAAGCTCTTATCTCTTTGGATTTGCTCTTAATTAAATAAGCTCCCTGATCATTTTGTAATCATATCAGTGAATTGAGACACTCAACCTCTAGGCTTTTCATGAAATAAACCTGACAGTCAAGTGCTGTCACTAGCCAAAACTCAAGGGGAAAGAGCGGTGATTTCTGAGGAGTGAAGCAGACTAACTGTTCTATTGGGTTCAGCGGGCTTTGTAGCAGTTGTCACTACTGTTTCCCCGGCATGGCATTTGTAATCCAGGATTGTGTAATCAGCAGGCACAGTAAGGTTGTTTTTTCTCCATTATCATCTTGGTGTTGTGACGTATTGAGCGCAAGGCACCCCTCCCTCTTATCCCCACAGTTCTTCGGTGACGCTCGAGACCTGGAGTCATTCCTGAGGAACCTCCAAGAATCCATCAAACGGAAGTACTCCTGCGACCACAGCACCAGCTTATCCCGCCTGGAGGACCTGCTGCAGGACTCCATGGTGGGTGTTGCGTCAGTGGGATGATTGCCTCTGAGAAGCAGAGTAAAAACCCTATCAGCTGCTGCTCTTTATATCCTTGAACGCACCAGGGCTGGGGGTCACCATTACAAAGTTTGGCTCACATTCAATTAGAGTGTAATCAACGTTGTTCCTTTCCTTTTTTCTTTTCCTAAAGAAGTGGCTAATGAGTCCTTTGGGTGTGCTGTTGAAGTAAGGGCCCAGCCATGTGCCCCTGAGCCACGCAGTGCTCATCAAAGTTTCTTTGCATGGTTCCTATTTTAATTCAGTCGTTGGAGCCAAAGATGGGGGTGTGGAGCATGAAAAATAGGGTTGATGGGATTAGCTGACACCAAATTCTTTTTCACTCTCTCGTGCAAAGAGAATAAAACAAAACACCAATGAACTAGACCTGAGCCAATTTTTTCCTCCTTGGGAATTTTCTTTTGGTAATGATGAGGTATTTGAAACATTAAAATCTTATATAGGTGTAATGCCGTATTTGTTCAGTTTATTTATGTAGTGGTATTAACTTTTTAAAAATAGTTTTGCAAGTAGTATTTAATCCAAATCAGTTTTACATTTATTTTCTCCAGTGAACTATTCCTTCAGGGGTGGTGGTAGTAAAATCACCAGCAGACTACTTATAGTTATTGAGCATATATTACACAGAGTTCGCAAGACAGGGCTCCAGCTACAACTCTGATTAAGATGGAAATGTATATGTAATAGAGAAATTACTTTTCCTGTGTGAGAAATGCGAGTAGTCTCACGTTTCAGTAGAAAATTATAAATAAGAGAACCAGAATAACCGAGAACCAAAACAGTGTCATTTTATTCGTGGGTGAGACTTGGGAATTAGTGAACATGAGCTGATTTTTTAAAAAACACTTTCAGGTATTGTAAAGCTATGAGTGGGTTTAGATTCAGTGTTTCACCTGAGCAAATAACCTGTGAATTTAATTAATTTGGAATGAAGGGTAAAGACCTGACTTTTCCGATGTTGTCTCTAGAATGTCGCTCTTGGAGGTACATCAAGTATGAAGGAGGAATCTAATAATCCGTGGCTATTATCTCCTCCCTCCCACAGAGTACCTTCCTGTCATAGGGTAACTCCTCTGCAATTGTTGTCATATCTTCTCTTCTCGAGGGTCGCTGCTCTGTTCCCTCCTCTCCAGGTCAGGGGCATCGGGTTGGCGGCGTCATCGGGGCATGAAGTCACCTGGGTCTGCTCCTCAGCTTGTCCTCAGCTTGTCCGTCAGGTTCGGGAGCATCTGTCATGGCTTCTGGTTCTTTTCAGACCTTTTACCACGCTGAGCACTTGGTCTCTGGAGCTTGAGACGTTTGGCTGTGGGTTAGACAGAAATTGACATCTTTATTGCAAGGAAACTGAAATGGGTAGACCAGCTCTCAAGAATGGAACAGTGTGGCTGTCTCCCTGACCTATTCCATTCCTCTTTCTTAACTAATAAGTTAAAGTTGTATTTCTTCCAATCATGCTCCCGGGGACAGGCACAGGTAGTTTATTTAAGCATTTCTTTTTATTTACTTGCATATTCTTAATTCTTTAATGGCATTTCTTAACATTATTAACTCTTTACTCTCATCACATATACTTCCATCCTAAGAAAGCCCTCTTCCGGGGACTTTTTTATACCTCAAAATGGGCTTGAAACATCCTGGTTAAGAGATAAAGCTTATCTTTTACTCTTTAATGGAATTGGTAGTAGATTGCTACCAATTTCGTTGACAAGAAGTTCATTAGTTTTTAAGAAAATTGGGTTTGCAGAGACTTGAGTATTTCAATTTTGCATGAGACCTCTTTCAAATCAATCAAATTTATATAAATACAGCACAGCAAGACTCTAAAAGGTAAACCTTAAATCATTTGTCCCAATACCTTCACCAACAGCATTGGTTTATAGATTGTTGGTTGAAGAGCTAAGATCTTTCTCTAGAAAGTTTGATTCAATTTAAGAAAGTAAAATATTTGTAATAGAGCTTGGGAGATAACATTATTTAAAAAAAGAAAAATTTAGAAGAGCATAACTCTAGCTTCTCCTAAGCAGAGAGGCAAGAACTGGCTTCTACCAGTGAGAAATTGAATAATAATAACAACCACAACCTAGTTATTATCATTGTTTTTAACTTCCATGTTCTCTGAACCTTATTTGGCAAAATCCTTTGTTAGCTGTATAGCTATATTTGGCAGCTAGAAATTCTTTTTTTAAAAATTTATTTATTATTTGTTTTTGCATGTGGCTTTATGGTTCATTGAAAAGGACACAGGGAGAAAGCTGCAAAATTTGAGCATAAAAGCACTTGGTAGCAGACAGAAGCATCCTCTGCTGTTTTCTGTATCCCTATGTTTCTAAGATGGCTCCACCAAGGATCCCTACTTAACCGAGAAGTGACATTCTCGGAGGGAGTGGAGCATTCAGTTTTCTTTGTTGACTGAGTCTCCCAAGGAGCAACATTAATGTCTTTTTGGTTTTCTTCCCATTTTGTAGGATGAAAAGGAGCAGCTTATACAGTCCAAGAGTTCCGTTGCAAGTCTTGTTGGGAGATCAAAATCCATTGTTCAGCTAAAGCCACGCAGTCCCGACCATGTGCTAAAGAGCACCATTTCCATCAAGGCCATCTGTGACTACCGGCAGATCGAGGTGAGGAGGTGGAAAGGGTACTTCCCGCTCCAGAAGGAGGCAAGGGAGGAGGGAAGCCTTCAGTTAGGGTTATGATAACAGGGAAAGGTCAAATGATAGAGTTCTTCTATTAGAACTTAAACATGCTCAAATCTCTTCTATCATGAAAAAAATAAGCCTCAACTCTATGATCTTGACCTGCTCCCTGCCTCAGTAATTGGCATCATTATCCACCCAGTTGCCTAAGTGTGGATAGAAACGGTGCTTTGTAGCACCCGGGAGAGATCCATGACTCCTCCCCTCTTATTCCCCACAGCTAGTAGGACTATCAAGTCAGTAGTATCAATACCTTGTAAATAAGTATCCCTCAAGTGTACTTCTTTCTGCCCCTGCTGCTACTACAAGTTAGACCCTAAGTTTCTTTCACTTGGATCATTGCATCAGCCTCCCCATTCAATGCATTCTTCTTCTTATTATTTTTTTAATTTTTATTTATTTATTTATTTATGGCTGTGTTGGGTCTTCGTTTCTGTGCGAGGGCTTTCTCTAGTTGCGGCGAGCAGGGGCCACTCTTCATCGCGGTGCGCGGGCCTCTCACTATCGCGGCCTCTCTCGTTGCGGAGCACAGGCTCCAGACGCGCAGGCTCAGTAATTGTGGCTCACGGGCCTAGTTGCTCCGCGGCATGTGGGATCGTCCCAGACCAGGGCTCGAACCCGTGTCCCCTGCATTGGCAGGCAGATTCTCAACCACTGCGCCACCAGGGAAGCCCTCAATGCATTCTTTATCCTACCACCAGCATGGTCTTTTAAAAAATTAATTAATTAATTAATTTTGTTTTGGCCATGCCGCGCAGCATGTGGGATCTTAGTTCCCCGACCAGGGATCGAACCCACGCCCCCTGCAGTGGAAGCGCAGAGTCTTAACCACTGGACCACCAGGGAAGTCCAGCGTGATTTTTTTTTTTTTTTTTTTTTTTTTTTTAAACATCACTCCCCTGCCTAAGTCCTACAACAATTCCCCATTTCTGTGTAGAAAGTCTAAATTCCTTAATGTGGCTTTAAGGTCCTGAATAATCTCTTTACCTTTCTAACCAAGACTGGGCCTCGTGCCTTCCATGCATTCCCTGGTAAATCACATTTGTCACACAGTGTTGTAACCAAATACTGCATCAGAATATGTCGAATATAGACCATGGTTGTTGGCTTATCATTTTTACCATTTTATCTCTAATGGCATAGCACACTTCCAAGCACATAATAGGCTCAATAATATTTGTTATACAAAGGAACAAATGAACTTTTCCTGTACTTTTCTTTGTCTCAGTATTTCTGTCTACAAAATAGAGATGATATTTTTGGTTACTTGTCTCCTAAGAGAAAGAATTGGTGATTTCAAAAGCTTAAACATTTCAGGGATTTGGGTGGGGTGACAGGAAGGGAGGAAGAAGAAGTATCAGAAATGCAAAGTTGTGAGTATTATGTCCCTTTAAGTTTTACCCTGTTGGTTGTAGGTTCAGAGAGATTGCTCTTGCAGGTCTTACAGTCTCCTTATAAATTTCATATACTGAGTTACTTGACATGTAACAGGCATTTAATAAACACTTGCTTCCTTGATTTATTTCATTTCACAACCTTCCCTAGGTTGTTTATTTATACACATTATCCTTTTGTCTAAATCAGAAACTCTCCCTAGGTGAACTCCAAACGATTGGAGATCTCCAAAACGATTTTTCCTTAAGGATTTCATAGCCTTGGGATCAGCCACCAGGTAATAATAGGTTGTTGGTTTATCCATTAACAATGATTTGTAAATTTGTCTCTTCAGATCACTATTTGCAAGAATGATGAGTGTGTGTTGGAAGATAATTCACAGAGGACCAAGTGGAAAGTGATCAGCCCCACAGGGAATGAGGCAATGGTGCCATCAGTCTGCTTCCTTATCCCCCCACCCAATAAGGATGCCATTGAGATGGCCAGCAGGTAACTCAGCTCAACTGCCGCTCTGTACTTCCACCTCTGCTGTTTGGCTGGGTGAACTGATGGAGGTTATGAATCTGCGTTTGTGATTTTGAACAGAGAGACCAAGTTTTGAAGATTCTTTTGGGAAAGACCTCCTATTACGATATCAAGTCTTGTACTGCCAGCCACATAGTAGATTTTCAGTAAATGCTATGGTCAATTGAGATATATTCAGTGATAATTCTTTTTTTTTTTTTTTAAATCTTTATTGGAGTATAATTGCTTCACAATACCTTGTTAGTTTCTGTTGCACAACAAAGCGAATCGGCCATATGCATACACATGTCCCCATATCCCCTCCCTCTTGAGCCTCCCTCCCACCCTCCCTATCCCACCCCTCTAGGTCATTGCAAAGCACCAAGCCGATCTCCCTGTGCTATGCTGTTGCTTCCCACCAGCCAACTATTTTACATTTGGTAGTGTATATATGTCGATGCTACTCTCACTTTGCCCCAGCTTCGCCTTCCCACCTCATGTCATCAAGTCCATTCTCTATGTCTACCTCTTTATTCCTGCCCTGCAACTAGGTTCATCAGTACCTTTTTTTTTTTTTCTTTTTTTAAGATTCCATATATATGCGTTAGCATATGGTATTTGTTTTTCTCTTTCTGACTTACTCCACTCTGTATGACAGACTCTAGGTCCATCCACCTCACTACAAATAACTCAATTTCGTTTCTTTTTATGGCTGAGTAATATTCCATTGTATATATGTGCCACATGGAACCAACCTAAATGTCCATTGACAGGTGAATGGGTAAAGAACAGTGATAATTCTTTTTTAAATAATTCTTGGTTGTAAACAGTTTGCTCTCAATAGTTGATTTTTGTACTGACAGCTAACTTTCTTCTTTATATTTTATTGAAATATGTATAAAGATTTTAAAAAGTTGAATTATACCACAAAACTTATAGTAAAAACTAGCAATCACCTCCCCCACCCCAGAGTTCTGCTTCCCAGAGTGAACTATTTTCAAGTCTTTGAGCAGATTTTTCTGGTTTTTAACATCAAATGTCTAAATAATGTGATATTTTTCCTGTTACTTCTTAATTTTTTTTCAACTTCGGAAATTATTGTCTTCCTACTCTAGGAAATTAACAATTAGTTTTCTACACACCTGTAATTCACTTCTCCTTTACCCATCTTCCAAATGTAGTTATGTCATGATTTTTGTTTAAAATCGGTATCTTGTTTGTTATTTTTATATTGTTTATAGCTGAACCGCGTAGTACTCTAGGGCATATTGTAAACCTTACCCAAGCATGTCTTACCTCTCTAAATCATCCTCTGCCACTGTCCTTGCTTGTGCTCAGCTCCAGTTTCTCAAGCACCACAAGCATACTCTTGCCTCAGGGCCTTTGCATTGCCTCTGCTTGCTTCATATATTAACGTGATTCACTCCCTCACATCTTTAGTTCATCTAATCACCTTCATATACTACCACCCCACTCACTGCCTATCACTTTCTATCTCCTCTCCACATCAGAACACTTTATTGTTCTCCAGAACACTTAATACTGTCCAAAAGATTATAAATTTGTTTATTGCCTTTCCCCTCCCCTTAGAAGTTCTAAAAGAATAAAGGTTTTTGTCTGTTTTGTTTACCTCTGTATCCTCATCACCTAGAACCTGACGTGTAGTAGGTACTCAATAAATGGTTGTTAAAGAAAAGAATGAACGAGTTAGGTGATTGAATATATGTATGAACAAATTATTTTGTATAACTTTATGTTTCCTTAGAGCTGATAATTGTTTTGTTTTTACGTTTGCTTAGTTGTCTATTTGTATCTTATGAATTTATTCCCAAACTCTCCTATTTTACTGTAAAAGGCTTCTTAGTATGGCCAAACACCAGGTAATTTTCAATTTTATTTTCTCTTGGAAACGTCTCTTCTGAACCATTCTGTCTTCCTTTTCCAGTCTGAACCTGCTCTGTAGGCCTGCTTCATTACTGCCTCCCTGGCATTTCCCTTCATCTTCACCCTGAAGATTCCCTTTACATCTCTTCTGTGTTGGACCCTCTGCTTCCTAGGTTCTAAGTCTTATTTATTGGTTTATTCCCTGGTTTGGGAGAGTACACTCTCCAGTAGCTTGCTGAAAAAAAGTGCAGGAGAAGTAAATTTTTTGAATCCTGTCATATCTGAAAATGTCTTTCTTCTCTCTTCATAATGAATTGGTCAGTTACAGAATTCTTCTGGAAATTCTTTTCACTCTGAACCTTGAAGGCACTGTCCCACTGTTTTCCAGCTTCCAGGACTCGTTGTTGAGAAGTACAGTACGATTATCATTTTTTATCATTCTTTAAGTTTATGTAACTGTAAAATTCCCCCTTTGTAGTGAGCAATACTGTCATTTTGACAAATGCATAGAATTGTGTCCTCTACCACAGTTGTGATACAGAACAGTTTAATACTTTAACCTTTTGAATGAAATCTTTATCTCTCTGAAGATTTTAAACTCCTCTCTGTCTTTAATCTTTGAAGGGGATGCTGTGTCTTCAGGTGAGCCTTTCTTGTGCTAACCCTGAACACAAACTGGAAACTCATATCTTTCAGATCTGGGGAAATTTTTCTTGGATTATTTCTTTAATTATTTCCTTTTCTATGTTTTTTTTCTGTTCTCGTTTTCAAGAACTCCCATTTGTCAGCTATTGGACCTCCTGAACTGTTTCTCTCATTTTCTCTTATTTTCTTTCTGTTTTTTATATCTTTGTATTTTTATTCTTCTTTGAGATCTCCTGAACTTTTATGTCAACCTTACAGTCATTTTAGTGGGATTTTTGGAAAATGGAAAGTTAAACTAATGGGTTTAATGTCTGACATCCTAGCTTCTAGTTTTCCATCCTTTTCTATTTCCATCCTATTCTTACATTTCTTAGCTTGAAGAAATTCAAGGTAATTTGGTGTGTGTTGAGTGTGTCTGTGTATCTGAGTTTGTAAGTCATCCGTAAGTTGAGATTGAATTAGGTATGGGATGCTAAGAAAAAGATCTTCTTAAGCCCTTCACACTACAGTTTCGTTTTATATGCCAGGTGAACTTCTTAAATTGCTATTAACTTTTAAACATTTTAGCGGTTTTGTAAAAATATAGAACACAGCAAATCGCTTTTTAAACATTGTTGTCATTTTTCAGCAATTTCAAATGGAGTTACTTTGTCTCTATTTTTCTCTATCATTGCTTTCCCTGGGTATTCCTCTCTCTAACTTCTCATAATTATATTACATTCAGGTAACATTTATGAGATTGCTAAATATGTGCTGACATAGTGTATATAATAGTGTAGCAAATTGCTTGAGGATCTCAATTTATTTAGGTCTAAAGATTACTGTGTTGTTAGTATTTGACTTGTTGCCTTTCTCTGCTCAGCATATAAGCTCAGTTCTGCTAAGGCAATCACATTTTTTCCTTAGAGGGTCTCTAGTGTGGAGCTGAAGCCTTAGAAAAGCTATAGCCAGGTTCTGTGTTGTTTGTAGGGTGGAGCAGTCTTATCAGAAGGTGATGGCCCTTTGGCATCAGCTACATGTTAACACCAAAAGCCTTATCTCCTGGAACTATCTGAGGAAGGACCTTGACCTTGTAAAGACCTGGAACCTGGAAAAGGTAATTATGACAGCTTTACCACAGGCTCATAACCTATTGGCAAGTTTTTTTCAGAAGGAACTTCTTCTTACTGTGAGACTCCTACTCACCCAATTGGTGTAAAATGGAGTCAGGGATACCGTTTTGGGGTTAGGGGCTTGAGGCTCTTAGGAACCAGGAACTTTTGCATACGTGTGTGGAGTAGGGGAATACTGGTGAATTAACCATCATTAAGGTTTACATCCAAGAGGGCACAAAGAGTGCTTCTGAGATACTAGTAATGTCCTGTTTCTTGATCTGAATGCTGATTTCATGGACAGGTTCAATTTGTGAAAAATCAGCATGTTTATAATTATGGTTTGTGTACTACTTTGTATTACATTCCCATTCCACTGAAATGTCCTCTGGCTTTTTCTCTGCAGCTCCGCTCCTCAGCACCTGGGGAGTACCACCAGGTTATGAAGAACCTGCAGGCCCACTACGAAGACTTTCTGCAGGAGAGCCGTGACTCGGCGCTCTTCTCAGTGGCTGATCGTCTGCACTTGGAAGAGGAGGTGGAGGCTTGTAAAACCCACTTCCAGCACCTGATGAAGTCCATGGAGAATGGTGTGTGCCTTGGGAAGAGGGAGAGGAAAGTGGAATGAGAGCCCTGAAGGGTGCTGCTGGACCCTTCATATAAACTAGAAAGTATCATCACCACCTTTTTACCACTTGAGTTGCTAAAAAAACTTGAGATAGAGAAAAACTTGTAGAGATGAATTCTCAAAATGAGATCATGGAAGAAGAGGCCATATTTCATTCATTATTGCTTATCAACCTATCACATTTTCCTGTGGAAATTATGTGTTTGGATCCTTAAAGATTAGTATATAATGCAGGGAGTTTGGGAACAGGCAGAAGGTTCCCCACATAAGGCCTTGCTTTCATTCATGGAATATCAGGTCTGCTGGAACCAGTGTTGTTCTCAGGTTTGCTGATCTCTGTTGTCGTGCTTAATGGTCTTCTGTGCTTGTGCATTCACAGAGGACAAAGAGGAAACTGTGGCCAAGATGTACATTTCAGAGCTGAAGAATATCCGGCTGCGCCTGGAGGACTGTGAACAGAGGCTAATCAGACGAATTCAATCCCCTGCCAGCTCTAGGACCGACAGAGATGCCCGGCAGGACAATGCATTAAGGATCGCAGAACAAGAGGTAAGCCCTAAGAGCAACGGGTGCTGGATACAGAGTAAACAGTTTCAGAATGAATTGCAGGGCAAGAGAGTGTGGATCCTAAGGAATAAGGCAACAGACTCATGGCAATCCTACTCCAGAATTCTTCCCTGAAGCCTGTAAATGCCTTTCACCCATGGAAAAGCATAGTTTCAGCTCCCAGGATATTGCCGAATGTTGATTAGTTTCCTACACAGTTGGGAAGGCAGACACTGGCAAATTGTTCTAAGCGCTGCTTTTGGGCTACATATTTTAAGACTACTTAGTAGAGATGCTGCTCTCTGCTCTCTCCCTTATATGTATTGATATGTTTCATGTTCTGTGACATGGTTACTGTCCATCACATGACACCAAAAATTGTAAGGAAAGACTCAGATTCTCCTATGGCTCTGATACACACCTTCTCTGTGACTGAGCAAATTCTCTTCCTTAGTTTCCTTTCTTATAAAATGGAGATAGTAATATATGAGTCACACAAGTTGTTTTGAAAATTAAGTGATATAGTACATATCATGAGCTTCCTGGAAAAGTAGAATGCTGTAAAAATGTGGGGTTGTATTCTTGACATAAAAGCAGCAAATATTAATTGCTTTATTAAGTTCTCATGGGCATGCAAAGAAAGTAAGCCAAAGCTCCTAGTGTAAAGAAGAAGAAAAGGTTAAAGTTACAGTTAGAGGCTTCAAGTATAAGAGATGTCATAAGATAGTACCTAGTGTACTTCCAGATTGCCAAGCAAACATTGCTGTAGGAATGTGGAGTGTTACTGGAACATTTCTACTTGGGGTGTGTTGAGGGAGCTCTATGAAGAATGTTAGATTTGATCTGGGAGCTTAAAGTAAATGGAAAGGAATGCCTAATGAGGGGTGAGTTTTCTCAACTTGAGAAATTTCTCAGTAATTCCTAAGCCTGAAGAAGAGGATGTGAGCCCAGTATAATTTTTTTTGGTCAAGAAGGATCTAATATGTCTGTGTGAGGCATGTCATATGCACCTGCAATTCTCATATTAAAGTGTTTTTACTATTCTGTAGTCATGCAAAATAGGACAGTCAAAGAAATACAGGTTAATACTGAGCTCTTCTAAAGGACCATTTTTTAAAAAAAAATTATTTTGGAATAGATTCAGATATAGAGAAAAGTTTTTATTCTCATATAACCTTCACCTAGATTCCATAAATGTTGACATTTTTCTACATTTGCTTTATCATTTTTTTCTACATATGTATACATAATATTGATAATAATCTTTTTTTTTTTTTGAGAGTAACTTCCAAACATGGTGCTCCTTTACCCCTGTATAGTTCAATGTGCATTTCCCAAAACAAGGATAGTCTCACATAACCATGGGACAGTGATTAAAATCGGAAGTGAACATTGGTATAATACTGTTACCCAAGACCTTAATTGAAATTTCTTCAGTTGACCTAATAAATGCCTTTTTGAGTAGTACCCCCACTCCCATAATTCCCGCCCCCAAAAAAAGAATATTTTGGTGTAGGATTCAGTGCAGTATCCCACATTGCATTTAGTTGCTGTGTCTCTTTAGATTTCTTAACCTGAAACAATTTCTTGATTTTTCATCATCTATCATGACCTTAACATTTTTGCAGAGTGCAGCCCATTTATTTTATAGAATGTCCCCCTATTTGTGTTTATCTAAGGCTTGTTCAAGATTAAATATAGGTTACACATTTTTGGCAGGAATACCATAGAAGTGATAGTATGTCCTTGGTGCATCCTATCAGGAGGCATGTGATGTTGATTTGTCCCATTACTGGTGATAGCTTTTATCACTTGTTGCTATTTTCCTCATTGTGATTACTAAGTATCTTATGAGGAGATACTTTGAGACTATGTAAATATCCTGTTTTACATCAAACTTTCACCAACCAGTTATAGTATCTATTGTTGATTCTTTTTTTTTTTTTTTGATTTTTTTTAATAGATCTTTATTGGAGTATAATTGCTTCACAATACTGTGTTAGTTTCTGTTGTACAACAAAGTGAATCAGCCATATGCATACATACATCCCATATCCCCTTCCTCTTGAGCCTCCCTCCCTCCCTATCCCACCCCTCTAGATCATCGCAAGCACCGAGCTGATCTCCCTGTCCTATGCTGCTTCTTCCCAGTAGCTAACTATTTTACATTTGGTAGTGTATATATGTCGATACTACTCTCACTTCGCCGCAGCTTCCCCCTCCCCCACCGTGTCCTCAAGTCCATTCTCTATGTTTCTGTCTTTATTCCTGCCCTGCTAGCAGGTTCATCCTGCCCTGCTACTAGGTTTTGTTTTTTTTTTTTTTTAGATTCCATATATATGTGTTAGCATATGGTATTTGTTTTTCTCTTTCTGACTTACTCCACTCTGTATGACAGACTCTAGGTCCATCCACCTCACTACAAATAACTCAATTTCGTTTCTTTTTATGGCTGAGTAATATTCCATTGTATATATGTGCCACATCTTTATCCATTCATTTGTCAGATGGACATTTAGGTGGGTTCCATGTCCTGGCTATCGTAAATAGTGCTGCAATAAACATTGTGGTACAATGTGGTGCAATGTCTCTTTTTGAATTATGGTTTCTCAGGGTATATGCCTGTGTGGGATTGCTGGGCCATATATTAGTTCTATTTTTAGTTTTTTAAGGAACCTCCATACTGTTCTCCATAGTGGTTGTATCAGTTTACATTCCCACCAACAGTGCAGGAGGCTTCCCTTTTCACCACACCCTTTCCAGCATTTATTGTTTCTAGATTTTTTGATAATGGCCATTCTGACTGGTGTGAGGTGATACCTCACTGTAGTTTTGATTTGCATTTCTCTAATAATTAGTGATATTGAGCATTTTTTCATGTGCCTCTTGGCCATCTGTATGTCTTCTTTGGTGAAATGTCTATTTAGGTTTTCCACCCAGTTTTTAAATGAATTGTTTGTTTTTTTGATATTGAGCTCCATGAGCTGTTTGTATATTTTGGAGATTAATCCTTTGTCTGTTGTTTCATTTGCAAATATTTTCTCCCATTCTGAGGATTGTCTTTTTGTCTTGTTTATGGTTTCCTTTGCTGTGCAAAAGCTTTTAAGTTTCATTGGGTCCCATTTGTTTATTTTTGTTCTTATTTCCATTTCTCTAGGAGATGGGTCAAAAAAGATCTTGCTGTGGTTTGTGTCAAAGAGTGTTTTTCCTATGTTTTCCTCTAAGAGTTTTATAGTGTCTGGTCTTACATTTAACTCTTTAATCCATTTGGAGTTTATTTTTGTGTATGGTGTTAGGTAGTGTTCTAATTTCATTCTTTTACATGTAGCTGTCCACTTTTCCCAGCACCACTTATTGAAGAGGCTGTCTTTTCTCCATTGTATGTTCTTGCCTCCTTTGTTGTAAATTAGGTGACCATATGTGTGTGGGTTTATCTCTGGGCTTTCTATCCTGTACCATTGATCTATATGTTTTTGTGCCAGTACCATACTGTCTTGATTACTGTAGCTTTGTAGTATAGTTTGAAGTCAGGGACGCTGATTCCTCCAGCTCCGTTTTTCTTTCTCAAGATTGCTTTGGCTATTCAGGGTCTTTTGTGTTTCCATATGAATTGTAAAATTTTTTGTTCTAATTCTGTGAAGAATGCCATTGGTAGTTTGATAGGGATTGCACTGACTCTGTAGATTGCTTTGGGTGGTATAGTCATTTTCACAATATTGATTCTTCCAATCCAAGAACATGGTATATTTCTCCATCTGTTTATGTCATCTTTGATTTCCTTCATCAGTGTTTTATAGTTTTCTGAGTACAGATCTTTTGCCTCCTTAGGTAGGTTTATTCCTAGATATTTTATTCTTTTTGTTGTGAGGGTGAATGGAATTGTTCCCTTAATTTCTCTTTCTGATTTTTCATTTTTAGTGTATAGGAATCCAAGAGATTTCTGTGCGTTAATTTTGTATCCTGCAGCCTTAACAAATTCATTGATTAGTTCTAGTAGTTTTCTGACCGAATTAATTATCAGTATGACTTCTGCCAAAAGGTGATTTTCTAATTCTGTCATTCCTTTTACATTTAAAATTTTCCATTCTATCAAAATGGAAGAGCTTGCCTCCCCCATTCCCTCCTTTCTTCCTTTGTTATGTCAGTATGGACTTATAGATTCTTATTTTAATTCAGTGGTTTGTATAATAATTTGCTACTGTCTTTATTTTGATGTTCAAAATTTCCCAAATTTAGCCATTGGGAGCCCTTTCAAGCTGGGTCCTGTGTCATTTTAACATGCCCTCATCATTCTTTGAGTGCTTTCTTATTTCTCAATAAAACAGGATATTCTGGGTTTCTCTTGCCTTTACCATTCCCAACCCTAGAATCAGCGTCTCTCCTAAGAGTCTTGCTTCCTTTAGGTTCCTTTATTTAGAAACCAAGATCAGGTGCTGAGTGTGCTCATTTTTATTGGGGTGTCCACTTCTAGGCCTGCTCAGCAGATAGAGCATACAAGTGATCACAAATTCATATATATCTCTTTCCATCCAGTTCCAAACCAATACCTCAGGGCTTCTTCTGTTCTTTCCTTTTTCCATACATGTAACTCCCCCAAGACTGAAAAACCTCCTTCACATTATCCACAGTAAATTTATTTATTGCTCAGTTCTAACATGTACAGATAATGGTTTCAGAACTGCTAACTCATAGTATTACAAAAAGCAAACCTACTAACTAGAGTTTAATGTAATTCTTTTTGTGTTTATCCTGAAGGTATGTCTACAGTCAATTCTTTGTTCAGAAGTTACTTGTCTGTATTCTTTCCCCAGCTCCCCCTGCATTGCTGTTTCCTAGTTGATTCCATCATTCTCCTATATATGGCATTTGGTTTGTTTCCAATATTTTGCTATTATGAACAAGGACTTCTTTTTAACTTCTTTGTTCAATTCTGTCTCTGTGTTTGTTGTGTGTCTTGTTCCTGACAGCACACCCAGGAGGATTTGCAGCAACTGAGGTCAGACTTGGATGCTGTTTCCACGAAATGCAGCAGCTTTCTCCATCAGTCCCCATCTGGTTCGAGTGTCCCAACTCTGCGCTCAGAACTCAATCTGCTCGTGGAGAAAATGGACCATGTGTATGGTCTCTCCACTGTCTATTTGAACAAGTGAGTGAGCTGAGAATTTGGGTCCAGAGGGCAATGTTTTCCATTCAGATGGAAAAAAAAGTGCCTGGAATGTTTCATGAACAATTCAGGGAGAGTGCACCCATAAAAAGAACTTGTACCCATAAAAAGAGACCTTGACTTTAGTTTCAAATAACACGGAGTGTGTTCATTTGGGCTGCAATGAACAAATGCCAGGAATACAGAAGGGGAGTTGATTTACAGTTTTAGGACTATTTTGAACCTCATTTCTGATTGATTAGATACCTCTTTTGAAAAAGAAAAAGGGACACTAAAGAAAGAAAATTTTTCATCTAAACTAAATACTAGGGCTTCCCTGGTGGCACAGTGGTTGAGAATCTGCCTGCCAGTGCAGGGGACACGGGTTTGAGCCCTGGTCTGGGAGGATCCCACGTGCCGTGGAGCGACTAGGCCCGTGAGCCACAATTGCTGAGCCTGCGCGTCTGGAGCCTGTGCTCTGCAACAAGAGAGGCCGCGACAGTGAGAGGCCCGCGCACCGCGATGAAGAGTGGCCCCCGCTTGCTGCAACTAGAGAAAGCCCTCGCACAGAAATGAAGACCCAACACAGCCATAAATAAATGAATAAATAAATAAATAAACTAAATACTAGGCTTTGAGGGTCTTCCCTCTACCCACCCATCCCTACCCATGACCTTGAGAAGCAAGATCTTAGAGTCTTCATGGTATTGAGTGGATTTCTGGCCTCATGCCTTTTTTCCCATGAGACCACCATGTGCGTGTGTGTGTGTATGTGTATGTTTGTGTGTGTCCCAGTGCCACCCAGAACTTCATTTTTAATTGGCTTAAATTGGCAGCACTACACCATGCTTTCTTGTTTTTATGAAACCCTGTCATCATTTAGTAATGGCGAAGTTGATTTTTTTTAAAATAAATTTATTTATTTTTAATTAATTAATTTATTTTGGGCTGCATTGGGTCTTCATTGCTGTGCACAGGCTTTCTCTAGTTGCGGCTAGCGGGGGCTACTCTTTGTTGTGGAGCGCCAGCTTCTCACTGCGGTGGCTTCTCTTGTTGTGGAGCACGGGCTCTAGGCGCGGGCTTCAGTAGTTGTGGCGCACGGGCTTAGTTGTTCCACGGCATGTGGGATCTTCCCGGACCAGGGCTCGAACCCGTGTCCCCTGCATTGGCAGGCGGATCCTTAACCACTGTGGCACCAAGGAAGCCTGCGAAGTTGATTTTGACAGTTACGTTTGGTGAATCTCTCTGTAGTGCTCCAGGTCTGTAGCTCAGCTCTTAAAATGTGTGTGTTAATGGAAGTGATTTTATCCTCACAGGCTAAAGACAATCAGTGTTATAGTGCGTAGCATCCAGGATGCTGAACTCTTAGTCAAAGGTTATGAAATCAAGCTGAGTCAAGAAGAAACAGTACCAGCAGATCTCTCAGCTCTGGAGTCCCATCGGTCTACGTTACAGGTTGGTTGTTCTCAGTTCTTAGGTTGACTTAACATATCCATTGCTTGGGGTTAGCAGAGAAATGCAGTTTTGGATGGCATGACACTGATTTAAGTTTGCATTTGAATTAGGCAGAATATCAAACTTAATATCTTTTGATGTGGGTCCAAAGAAGAAAGGATTGAGAAATATGTCTAGCTAGAAAGGGGAGATAAAGGACTATGCTTCTCTATTTATTTCTTCCTATTTCTCCCCAGTAAAGTCATAGTTTAATTGGATATAATCAGTGGTTGTGCTATAAGTTTGTAAATCACTTAGCTGTTATCTTCTTTGATTCTCACAAGCAACTCTGTGAGGTAGATAGAGAAGGGATTTTTATCTCTATTTACATATAGAATACCAAGATTCAGATTGGCTAAGTGACTTATCATGGTTTCATAGCTTATAAGTGGTAGAGCCAGGTTTCAGACACAAGTTCTTTGCACATTTTCTGTACTCTACTGGCTGACTAGTTTGCATGAGGACTGTGGAGGCATTTCTGGCACGAACAGTATAGAGTCTAGGTTCCGAATCACAGATGTAATATGGAGCTGGCTGTAGACAACGTCCTTGTTTTTTACCTTAGTCTGAGTCCTTTTTTAGCATGGAATATATTTAACCTGTTGCTGTGCTTGTGTTTTTATAGCACTGGCTTAGTGATGCGAAGGACAAGAATTCAGTGTTTTCAGTCCTGGATGAGGAAATTGCGAAGGCCAAGGTGGTGGCAGAGCAGCTGAGTCGTCTGACCCCAGAGCGAAACCTGGATTTGGAGCGCTATCAGGAGAAGGGCTCCCAGCTGCAGGAGCGTTGGCACCGGGTCATTGCCCAGCTCGAGACCCGGTAAGTGGCGGCCCCGCCCTTTTCTTCTCTGAGGGTTCAGGAACCAGGTTTTAAACAAAAATAGAGTTATTTCTGTGTATGCTTGTTTAAAGGCAGGAATTGATAGGGAGGGGTAGAAATTAAGTGACAGTATACCTTCTGGACAACGTAAGTGACAGGAGGTTGGGACCACCAACCCCAAAGCAGTCCTGAGGCTTGCTTTTGGGGCACAGTGATGGTCCTATTAGCAGTGCCTCTGCTGTGTCCCTGGTCTTAACCCATTTAAGCCATGATGACAGTGGTGTCTTAGAATATAGACTGGAAAGGTGACTTAATGATCTTTTCTCAAGGACAAAACCTGAGTTCTAGCTCTTGTTTTACTAGCTTTGAATCTTTTTTTTTTTTTTTGGCCGTGCTGCACGGCATGCGGGATCTTAGTTCCCCGACCAGGGATCGAACCTGCGCCCCCTTACAGTGGAAGTGCAGAGTCTCAACCACTGCCATGCCGGGGAAGTCCCTAGCTTTGAATCTTAATATGAGTTATTATTCATAGTGGGGCTGTGTAGAATTTCTTGCTTCCTTTTCATTTGCTGATTTAGTGGTTTTTATCTGTTATTTGAGGTCCTGCTTTTGATGATTGATTTGAGTAGCAAAGATAGGAAACTACCTATCTGAGGCTAGGCTAGTTAGGAAAATATATAGGAAGAGGGGTTCTAGAGACTCAAATAAGCTTGGATTGATTCTCTATAATTGAATTACTATCCCAAGGCTAGTTAGACTAACAAAAGTGGTATAAGAAGCTGTTACTGCAATTAACAGTCAATAACTACTATTTTTTACCCACTCCACCCCTACTTTTCTCCCCAAGAAATTACAGTGATTCATAAATCATAGCTGGAGTACTCTGACAGGTACTCTGTCACCAGGAGACAAAAGTGTACAGGCAGTGTATTATTGGCAACGTGGTAATCCTTGGCAACATAGGTGAAAAATTTGACAAGGATCATCATGGGATGCCAGGCCCCAAAGCCGATTCCAGGCCTAGCAGGGCATGACTGGTTTCTATTCACTTTTCACCCCATAGGGTAGTGGGTAAATGCATAGCTCCCACTCAGTGCTGCATTGCTCTTTCATCAAAATAAAGATGTATCCTCTGTGGTCACGCCCAACTGGGCTTGGAGGGAATTGACTCATTTACTTAATTGTATTTATACCAAGATATCTGATAGCAGTTTCCCTTTGCTTCTGCAGCCAATCTGAGCTAGAAAGTATCCAGGATGTTCTGGGAGATTACCGAGCCTGCCATGGAACTCTCATCAAATGGATTGAGGAAACCACTGCCCAGCAGGAAATGATGAAGCCAGGCCAGGCTGAGGACAGCAGAGTGCTATCCGAGCAGCTCAGCCAGCAGACGGTGGGTGTGGCCATAGCCGAGTAGAAGTTGCACGGGGGAAGCTAGCTCATCATAAAGAAGATGATATGCTAGCAATTAGCTTCCCTCCAATGTTAAGACATTCTGAGCTCCTTCTGAAAAGGGTTCAAGCAGGATGGTCTCTAGGTACTGGTTTTGCATTTAGGCCAGGTAACCTGTAAGGCCCCTTCCAGTTCTGAGTTTCTGTGAGTATATATTGAAAGCACTAGATGGGCAGAGTAGAATTATCTTGCTTTATTTCGTTTCTTGATATTACATTTTGTTTTGCTAGGATTAGAATATAGGGGAATGAAAACCCAGGGAAAGCTATGAGTGGAAGAAAATTATTTCATTCAAAACAGTTTTTATTTGTTGGTATTTTGGGTTTTTTTTTTTTTTTTTTTTGGCTCCCTCACTCATTATGAGAACTTGAGCAAATTACTTAGTCTCTTAGTATTCTACTTTCCTTAACAATAAAACGGACATAGTCCATTATTTGTTCAACTGCCCTCATGAGGTTTTTGTAGTTAGGATTAAATGAAATGATACATGTAAAATACTTAGAACAATGGTTTTCAGAGTGTGGACAACCAGAGTAGCAGCATCAGCATCACTTGGGAACATGTTAGACATGCGAGTTCCCAAACCCGAACCCAAATCTATCGAATCAGAAACTCTGGAGGTGGAACCCAGCAATCTATGCTTTATCAAGTGTTCTAGGTGATTCTGATGCAGCTAAGGTTTGAAAACCACTGCTTTAGAACATGGTAAATGCTCAGCTGTTTCAGTGATGATAATGACAATGATAAGGTTGTGATATTTTGGTTCCCAGGAGCTGTTTGCAGAAATCGAGAGAAATCAGAGAAAACTGGACCAATGTCAAAAATTTTCCCAGCAATACTCCACTATTGTAAAGGTAATGCTACCATATCCCAGAAGGAACATAAATCGTCTCCAGGTTTTGGTTTTGGACAAGTAAGCAGAGCTCTTCTGCTCCATCTTTAGGTTAATGCAGATGTGTGCTTCTCATGGCCACATATTTGGGGATGCTCAGAGAGGTACCAGACATCAGCTGAGATTTGAGGAGTCTCCATTTGGATGACCCACAGGCCTTCTAAACTTACTATGTGAAAAACAGAATGTTTGGGTTTTCTTCTCAAATATGCTTCTCACTATCTTGCATATCTCAGGAAATAGTGTCACCATTTTCCTAGTTGCTGAGGCAAAAAAAACCCCAAGAGTCATCCTTAACTCTTCTCTTTACCTTAAACTTTATGTTTAACAACAGTCTAGGAACAAGTTGTCTTCATCTTCCGGTATGTCCCGGATCTGACTACCCCTCACTGCCCCTCCCTCCCCCATTTTCCTGGTTCACATCTAAGTGAAGAATCTTCCATAGCTGCTCCAGTACTCTGCGCTGCTCTCTTGCTTCTGCTCCTGCCCCCACAAGCTATTTTCCCACACAGTAGCCAGACTCACTTTTTAAGAACATACCACACATCACAGAAGCTCAGACACCATCGATTATAAGCCATATTATTTTATGCAAAAATGGAGAAACTCCACCAATTATGCACATGTCACGTAAGACATATTGCAAATTTTAGAGATACTAAAATGTGAGGGAAATGTGTACCTTACCATAGCTGAAACATGATAGATTAGATCCTGTCACTCTTCTGCTCAGAACTGTCTCATGGCTTCATATCATACTTGTACTAAAATTTTAAATCCTTTTGTGGTTTATGAGGCTATGCAAAATCTGGCTTCCCACTCCCTATTTCTCTGATAAGGTCTTTAAAAAAAAATGACCTGAGATTCTCATATATTTATTTGTTTAACATGTGCCTTCCCATGAGAATGTAAGTTCAAGGGGAGCAAGGTTTTTTCTGACTTGTCTCCCACTATGCGTGTAGCACTCAGCACAATGACAAGCACATAATAGGTGCTCAACAAATACTTTTTAAAATGAATACATTTCTTCAGTTAATAACAGAAGACTTGGTGTCACAAAGAATTGAGTTCACATCCTAGCTTCACCATTTTCTAGGCTTAAGACTTTGAGCAAACACTTAGCCCCTCTGAGTTTCTGTTGCTATATCTACAAAAAGTGAACAGTAACTACCTCACTTGTGATTGCAAAATGTTTGCAAAGAGTAAATGGGATAATTTATACATAGGACAATGCCTCAAACTTAAAATACATTCAGTAAATGGTAGCACCTGTTTTTATTATTATTAATATTTTATTGTTACTACTACTATTTTTTTTAATAGACTGCTTACAGAACTCATTCAGTATTTTCCTCCTGTCTAGAATTTTCAAAGTCGACAACAGAAAGCAAGACATTCTAGGCAAAAGGAACTGCATAATCAAAGGCACGGAGGAATAAAATCCAATGATTATATGAGGAAATAGCAAATTCTAGCAATTCTGGTGTAGCTAGAAGGTGTACTTTACATGAGAAACAGTGATTGTGGAAAATGAGAGGGGAGATTGGGGCCAACCTTTGAAAGGCCTTGTTCAGTTCCTTTGTCTTTACCATCTGTTCTTTTTATTTTTTTTTAATAAGAAAGCGCTTAACGGGTTCTCAGAACTGACAGGTTATGGCCTGGGCAGCCTGAGCAAGAAGAGTGGCATCAGATAAAGCTGAACATGTAGACTGAGGGCTGGCTGGGGCTCACAGACATTTGGATTTTATTCTAAGAACATAGAGGAGTCAGCCAAGAAGTAAAATAGTAAGAAGTTAAGATAAATAATCTGAATAACATTTTATTTTTTCATTTTTTTTGAATTTTATTTATTTTTTTAAACAGCAGGTTCTTATTAGTTATCCATTTTATACATATTAGTGTATATATGTCAATCCCAATCTACCATCTGTTCTTGCTCCTCAAAACATGGTCTGTGAATCAAGAGCATCGACATCACCTGGTAACTAGTCAGAAATGCAGAATCTTCAGCCTGCTGAATCAGGATCTGCATTTTAACAGGATCCCCAGGTGAATGTTGATATTTGAGAAGATCTTCTCTAGGTCACTGAGAACTTTCAAACAGAGGAACGAAGTGGTCACCTTTTTGACTTAGAAAAGTTATGCTAGTAGCAGGACAGAAAGTAAATTGGAGGTGAGACTCTAAGCAGGAGAGTAAGAGGCTGTTGCACCGTCATGTGAGCTATGAAGAGGGCCTGGACCAGGGCAGCGCTCTCAGGATTGCAGAGGAAGCGACAAGATAGCATGGCGACATGAGAAGAGCGTTGGTTTAGGGATGGAAGACAGATTCCAATCCTGACTGTGTCGCTCACCCACTGAGTTAATTAGGGAAGCTCACTGCCTGTCTCCTGGCCTCAGTTGCCCCATGTGTGAGATGAAAGGATGGGGTCAGCACACAACAAACTGCAAATTCAGGAGCAGCAAACTGTGACCCACAGGCTAAATCCAGCCTGCACACCTATTTTATATGGCCCATGAGAAATGCCTGTAAAAAATCAGAAGAAGAATAATACCTCACGACATATGAAAATTATATGAACTTCAGCTTTCAGTGTCTCTAAGTCTTGTTTTACCATAATACAGCCATGCTCTTTCATTTACTTACTTCCTATGGCTGCTTTCACTTGCAGTGGCAGAGGTGAGTAGCCATGACTGAGACAGTACAACTTTCAGGAAAAGTTTGCTAACCTCTATTCTAAAGGATCGTCAAAATGCCTTTCACCATTGAAATGCTGTGATGCTACTGCATGACAGTGTGAGCTGTAAGCCCTGTGTAAACGTAGTTCAATGTCTTCTTCCCCCAGGACTATGAATTGCAACTGATGACATACAAGGCCTTTGTGGAATCACAGCAGAAATCCCCGGGCAAGCGCCGTCGCATGCCTTCCTCTTCAGATGCCATCACGCAAGAGGTGAAAGGGTGGGGCAAGGACGTGTGCCGCTGTCCTCCCTCAAGGAAAGATTCGCTCATCGAGCCCTTACAGCTTGATTACTGTCGAGCGTGTGACTTCATGAAAACTTCCTCTTATTGTCAACTGTTTAAATTGACTTTTCTGGCAGATAACTTATCGAAATTGTTTTTTTTTTGGAACCGTAGTTCATGGACTTAAGGACTCGCTACACAGCATTGGTGACCTTAACAACTCAGCACGTGAAATACATCAGTGATGCACTCCGGCGGCTGGAGGAGGAGGAGGTGAGGGCAACGGGGTCCTAAATCATCTTGAAAGTAGAATGAAAAATCTTGAACCTCATCTATCAAGATTTAAAATGCACACACAGCCGATGACCATTGTTCACAGTAGTCATGTTCTATGAAGTCACTGTGCACTCTGCACCAGCAAATTCTTTTTTTTTTTTTTAACATCTTTATTGGAGTATAATTGCTTTACAATGTTGTGTTAGTTTCTGCTGTATAACAAAGTGAATCAGCTATACATATATCCCCATATCCCCTCCCTCTTGCGTCTCCCTCCCACCCTCCCTATCCCACCCCTCTAGGTGGTCACAAAACACCGAGCTGATCTCCCTTGTACCAGCAAATTCTGAATTCATGCATCCAGGGGAACACAGGGTTAGGTTCCTGCCAGCTTCTGGTCACATCACAACATTTTTGTCAACGGATAATGCACAACCTGGTTTTATGTGTGTTTTTATTTAAAAACACATTTTAAAATATATCTTACTGATTCACTAACATTGAACTCATGGCCGAGAGCAATATAACTCACACCTGAACAAAGCTTATTAAGCGCATTTTCTCCATAAGGCGCATCACAGCCTTCTAGTGAATAATGAGGACTGACTGTCTTGTGTCTGACACTCCCACTTCCAAGTATCTTTATTACAGAAACATTATAAGCATGAAGAAAGGGATATGAACAAAGATCCTTAATAAAGCATAATTTGTTAAAGGGAAATAGTGGAAATATCCAAATTCCATATGATGGAATGCTATGAAGCTGTTAAAAATAATGGAATAGATTTAAATGAACCAACAAGGAAAGATATTTATAATATATTATTTGAGGAAAAAAGCAAGTTGAAATACTATGTATAATTATGATTTCAGTAATAACAAAACTGTGTGTCCCACAAAGGGACAATATGGGCATACAAACAAGCTTAGAAATATATATATACCAAATTCCTGGGGAAATGAGATTAAAGGAACATATATTATGAATTTCAGATTGTTTGAATTTGTTGTAATGAGTATGCAGTCTTTTTGTAATTATGAAGATCTTCTATGTCTTTGCAAAATAAGTTTCCACATATTCAATAACACTTATAAAAGAAATGCTGTTGGAAACATTAACCCATACCAACTTTTGCCCATGTAAATTAGCAAAAGACTTCCTTTCTGTCAGTACCTACCTCATTTAATCTCTGTAGATGTCCATCTCTTCATCTGTAAATCTAAGAATTATGAACATAAGTAAGATGCTATATGTGAAGGGCTTTTTAATTAATTAATTTTATTTTATTTATTTTTGGCTGTGTTGGGTCTTTGTTGCTGTGCGTGGGCTTTCTCTAGTTGCAGCAAGCGGGGCCTGCTCTTCATTGCGGTGTGTGGGCTTCTCACGGGCTCTAGGCACACGGGCTTCAGTAACTGTGGCTCACGGGCTCAGTAGTGGCTCGCGGGCTTAGTTGCTCCACGACATGTGGGATCTTCCCAGACCAGGGCTCGAACCCACGTCCCCTGCATTGGCATGTGGATTCTTAACCACTGCGCCACCAGGGAAGCCCGTGAAGGGCTCTTTAAAATCAGTAAATAATTACTGACTACCCATCACATATGAAAACAGCATGCTTTTTTAGAAAAGTGCTAACCTAGATATAATGAATTTAGCTATTAGTATCACCCAGGTGCTGGTGAGCATTGCTGTAGGCTGGGTAAATTATATTTAACTTGGGGTTATTTTAGCTATGATTTAGGTAACATTCATGTCTTTGTTTTAGGAACTCTGAATCAGGCCGGTGTAGTAAGACATTGACCAAGATACTGATTTTCTATTTTCTCTTCTAGAAAGTGGTAGAAGAAGAAAAACAGGAACATGTGGAGAAGGTTAAAGAACTTTTGGGCTGGGTGTCTACCCTAGCAAAGAATACACAAAGCAAAGCTACCTCATCCCAGACCAAAGAATCAACAGACATTGAAAAAGCTATTTTAGAACAGCAGGTGAGTAGAAGGTCCATCTGTCACTTCCTGGGTAGCATAATACGTGATTACTCATTAGGTGGAATAATATGTCACAGTGGGCCACCCAGGAACAATTATGATCTCATTAAGTGTTAACTTCCAGGACTTAAAGAAACTTAAGACGTCATCTTATTTGTACTTCTGCTTTCTAGATCACTGTATATAGTGGTAATAATCATCTTACCTAAGCTAAGTTTTTCCCTAGGATTTTATTTTAAGTTATTTCAAATGATTTTTGGTTCTTTAATATCTTGGGTTCTGAAACTTTTTTCTTCTACTGCATAGGTTCTGGCAGAGGAGCTAACAACCAAGAGGGAACAAGTCTCTGAGGCCATTAAAACTTCACAGATCTTCTTGGCCAAGCATGGTCATAAGTGAGTATTAAATGAGAGATTACAGCACATCTGGGGGAACTGGATCTACCTGGCTAAAACTTCAGGTCATGATCAGAATTTGGGCTGGAGAATTCAGGGTGGCAAGAGCCAGATTATGAAGACTCTTGTAGTTCATCCTGAGGAGTTTGCATTCTACCTGTTGGCTATGGGGAAAGATTTTAAACATGATTGGACATTGTTGATAAAGGTTTCTAGAACAGTTTTATAGAGAATGGATAGACATGGGGCAAGAGTAGAGGCCTGAGAGACCAGTTAAGAGGCTGTTCTGATAATATAGGCAAGAAACGATGAGAGATGGAGAGGGGACAAAGATTCAAAAGATAGTATGGATAATGAACTTACAGGGTTTGGTGACCAATGAAAATTATCAGATATAACTCCCAGGTTTCTGGCTTAGGCCACTGGGTATTTGGTGATGCTGCTAACCAAGACAGAGAATACAGGAGAAAGTATGGGTTGAGGACGAAGGAGGCAGCTATAGTTTCAGACATTATGAATGTGAAGATCCCACAGGACATCAGAGGGTAAACTTCCAGTATGTATTTGGAAGTACCTGATACATTATTTATGCCTTATGTAGTTCCACTAAAGTTGTCCAGTGGGCAGCTTTATGTGTAAATTTAGAATTAATGAGAGACGTTTGAAGTGACAGAGATTTGAGTCGTTAGCATAGAAGAAACCATGACTGGATTAGCTTACAAGGGTTCAAGGGCTTCTCGGCCTATAAAGGAAGCCTTAGAGAAGTAAGAGGAAATTATGAGTGATACCTTAGAACCTAAGAGAGAACAGAGCTCCGAAAAGAAGGGAGTGGTCAAAAGCCAAGAAAAGTTAAGACTGAGACATGGCTATTAAATTTGGCGAGTTGGAAGCTTTTGGTGACTCTGGTGAAAAGCTGGGGGATGATGTCTGACTTAGAGTAATGGGGAGCACGTGAGGCATGGAAGGTAGTGATAATGAAATTAGACTACTCTTCCAAGGAGCTTGGCCATGGGAAAGGAGAGAAATAATACAGCAAATACTTAGAGCAGAATTTATGATCAAGTAGAGGTTTTGTTTTGTTAAAAGATCGTGGAGACTTAACTGTGTTTATGGACTGAGTCTCAAGGACCGAAAGGGAGAGAGAAATTGAAGTCATAGGAGAGGGGTTGCAAAGGATGTAGGAGAGGATAAAATTTATCCATGGGTAGAAAGTACAACCTTAAACAGGAGTTGAGACACCTTTTCCTCTGAGGTCTGAGGAAAAGGAGATTAGGAAAGGTATGAATACAGATAAATATGCCAGAAGTCAAGTTAGAAAGTGAGAGAATTAGTGCCCAGTGGTCTGTATTTTCTCTTTGAAATAGGGAGAGAGGTTGTTTGCTGCAAGTTAGAGTGGGAGCCTCCAAGAGGATTGTCAGGAAGCACGGAAGTCCAGTAGAGGTTAGAAACCAGGAAGACCTCTTCTGTTGATACATGGTTTTGGAATCCCCCCACTAGATAGACTTAGGCTGCATGTGGGAACAGAGAAGTCCAGGGGTTTGGTTGATCTGGGACTGGAGTCTTGTTAGTGAGGAGAGAGTGCAAAGATAATAGGGAGTAATTGAGATGGTGGCCTGTGGGTCTGGACTCCAAAGAGAAGAAACTGAAGATAATGGAGAGGACTGATGGATTAAGAGAGATGGAGGAGTCAAGGAAGGTTTGGGAAATCTCAGTAAGCTGATGGATACTTGTAAGATGAATCACAGGATTCAGTCTCAAAAACACAATGTAGAATGAGAAAAGGAATTCAAGATAGTGATAACTTCTGGGGAGAGAGGGATAGGAGCAGGGTTGGTGACAGATACACATGGGACTTTAATTCTATCCAGTAATGTGTTATGTCTAAGAGAAGGATCTGAAGAAAATTTGGTAAAATACTACAGTAAAATTTGGTAAAGTTGGATAGTTGGGTAATGAGTAAATGAGAGTATATTTTATTCTTCTCTTTTGTCTCTTTAAGATATTTTGTTTTTAAAAGAGAAGAGGTGTAGGAGTAAAGAAGGAAAACTAGCCAGGTAGGATTATAATCAGAAGTTACAATCCGATAGTAGATTCTTGAAGTTTAAAATTTCAGAAGTGGACGGTCCTTGCACACAGGGGAACAAGGTCTTGAGGAAAGGAGTGCTTGGTGTGCTGCCGCCATTTCTTCTGCCTTCAGTTTCTGCGCCTTTCGCAGGGCTTCTGACAGCGCTATGTTGGGACAAAGCATCCAGAGGTTCACAACCTCTGTGATCCATAGGAGCCACTATGAGGAGGGTCCAGGGAAGAATTTACCATTTTCAGTGGAAAACAAATGGCAGTCACTAGCTATGATGACTTTGTACTTTGGTTCTGACTTGCTGCACCTTTCTATATAGTAAGACACCAACTGCTTAAAAAATAATCCATGAGACAGATACGAAGAGGAGCATTTTAAGATGTGCAGTCTCTTTGGAAAAAGGATCAAACTCTTGAACTCAGCATCCTAGATATGTTTGTAAATAAATTCCTGGCATAAATCCTTAAAAAAATAAAATAAAATTTCAGAAGTGGAATAATTTTAGATGATGGTAGCAGCCAAGTTTGCCATGTGTGGGTGGGACTGAAGTGGCGTGGAGCACACTTGGATTGAGAAGGTCGCAGGACTACAAGCATTGGGTGTTAGATAATTGGTGACATGAGCATTGACATAACCAAGAATCATGACTTGGTTTGAGATAGACAGGAAAACTGTGAGCTAGATGCCAAAGTGTTCAATGAGTATGGAAGAGTGACCAGATGATCCATCATGAACAGTGATGAAGATGAATACTATCCAAGGTGGAGAAGTCATTTTGAAGCAATAGAGGAGAGTTTGGGGAAAGGTTTTTCTCTAAAAGAGCTTTCATGCTTCATCTTCCAGGCTCTCAGAAAAAGAGAAGGAACAGATATCTGAGCAATTGGTTGCCCTGAATAAGGCTTACCATGACCTTTGTGATGGTTCAGCAAACCAGCTGCAGCAGCTTCAGAGCCAGCTGGCCCAGCAGACAGAACAAAAGGTACTTTTAGTTTTCTCTCCAAATGTTGGAAGGGTACCTTCTGAACGGTATGAAGGCAGCTTTGCTGATTGGGAGTCATGATCACTAGCTTTCCATGACCAGTGTGACTTGATTTTTAACCTCACTGTAGCAGCCATTTGTCTCGTGTTTCTTTACTGGGGTTCCACGATGTGTTGGTCAGTCAAAAATCACTAGAAGGTGCTTACGGCTAACCCCGTTAGACCTGGTTCACTGTTGTGTGATCTTCCATTTTGTGGCAGACCACAGTCAAGGAGAACCTAAATGCTATATTATATCTGATCAGAAGGCAATAAGGTTACTCTGTGGCATTGTCACTCAAAAGTTGATAGCCAAGAGTTCTGAATATTGGGAAGTAAAGGCCGTGAACCTCTTCCCCCCATACTTTTTTCCGTGTCTACTAAATAAATGAGAAATGTTAATTTCCAAAAGAAACTGGTGGATTAGCTGCACTGACTGAGACACTGGTTCCCCTTACCCATAGTCGCCCCATCATGTGACATCTTTACCAGTTCCCTCTCATGTTCATTTCCTGGACCATATGGAAGTTGTTAAGTTCCTGCTGGTTGTCCTAAGTTCTTCCTGGATACTTGTGTGTATATGTAAACTTACCATATTATATACATGTGTCTCTGGGATATATATGTGTGTTTGCCTGCTTATTTCCTACGTTGTGAAGCAATGGCCAAATTCCGTGGGGCAGGCCAGAATTGAAGCTCTTGTGGCAATCAGATTTGGTCTAGATATTGCTCAAAATGATATTCATACAAAACATGCTTTGACTCTGGTCATGAAATCTGTGCAGCAGGGGCTAGAGTTGTAAAGACCACAATGCAGAACCAGCTATGATTTATTTGAGAGCAGATTTCCAAAAAGAACGTGCTGGTTTAACATGCTCTGTGTGAGGTAGCCCACTTCTAATGGCTCATTGCTTCACCATATACGGGAGTACGTGAAGAGTTTTAACAATTGCTTGCTGAGAACATTCAGTTCTCATTTTGAAAGGTTAAAAAAGGGGAGAAGGAAAGAAAGAAAGTCAAGCTGCTGAGCACCACTACATTGAGCATGATGTGTCCCCTGTTACCGTTCGTGTGTTTCATGTGAAGTATTGTTCTGATTAACTGACATCCTTGCTTACAAGTTTCACTAACCCTTTGGAGTTTAAGCACAAATGCACAAAGGGAAAAGAGGACGACCTGTTTGGGGTTCTTTTTTGCAAAAAAAACAAACAGTCGCATGCTGGACGCTAACACCAAGCTTACACTGTGTGTGCGATACGGCTGAGCTGCCCCATAAGGCTCTCTCTCTTATCTGCCCAAGGCACACCCTGCAACCCTGGTAAGTAGAAGCCTTTTATGTTTTCTTTCCTCTTCTTCCTCTGTCTTTTTCTGCTTGTTGAGGTCAGAATGCCCATGTTTGATGGGGCCGAAATGAATTTCTCTGGATTATTTCCCGATACAGTGATTCCTGCCTCTCCTCCAATTACGAGGGTGTTAGAAAGAACAGTCTTTTCTCTTTGGCTGGACTCCAGGCCTTTTTTCAATACCAGCATTTCTGAGACTCTGTGAACTCATGGAAGAAATTAGAGGTTTCCCCAAAGAATCTTTTCCTTTGTCATATTGTCTGCTTCTGAATAGTCTTTACGTGGATTTTGTAAAAGGAATTTTTCATATATTTCAGAGAGTCACATGCCAGTGGGATTTTTTCCTTCAATCTATAAAGACTAGATAACTTGTAGATTCACATAGCATACGTTTACCTTATACAAGTTAAACTCTACATTCTGGGTCAGAAAACAGAGGGAGGATGAAGAATAACACATAATATTTTAAATAGTGTGGAGAATTCTCAGTTATTCCATTATTTGAACAAATACAGTGAGATGAAGATGCGACCCACATCTGCTTCCTCATTTGCTGTCTGTTCTGCGTCTCCGATAGTGTGCAACTAATCAAGCTTGACATCCTCAGGGCATGTTTTTAAAATCTGGGGGAAATAGGTTAATGATTTTAAGGATTTCCTTACTATTTATCAATTTATTCATTTATTCATCAAATGTTTCTTTAACTGCTGGTACGAGTCCTGGACATCCACTGGGCAAAGTACCTGCTGTTATGGAGCTTACTTCTCACTGAGACAGAAATGAAATGCATTATATAGGAGGCAAGGAAGTGATTGGCAGTTACTTCAATAAGATCCTCCATGAATAAGTTAAGTTAAATAAGGATCAAAAAGTAACACTGACTAAAGAGGGATAGATAAAAGCATGTATAGAAGACGAAGATAATGCACACTAACAAGAAGAAGTGGAAAGTTGGAGATTAATAAAAGTGATGAAGTGTTCTAAGTGGTAAAACACTGGAATGATTTAATTTCCGAATAACATCATATTGCGATGAAAGGCTTCAAAATAGGAATTCTTCAGAAGCTGTTTTCACGCTTTTTTGTGAGGGTAATTTTGACAATGTGTAAGGCTTGCCTTATTCTCTGTCCTTAGTACCTAACTCCTGTGTAAGATGCAGCTCTACTGTGCTTATCCTTCCTGCTCTTCTGGATCTGACTGGGGAGGCAGTATAATAGCTTGAGATTTAGAGTAAGATCTTGGTTTGATTCTGGAACTCATTCATTTTGTGACCTTGGACAAGTTACCTTATCTCTCTGTACCTCATTTTCTTATCTGCAAACTAAAAATTAAAATAATTGCTTTCATAGGATTGTTGTGAGGTTGTCAGTGCTTAATAAATATATTAAGTGCCCAACAAGTAGTAGCTGTCATCATGATGATTGTACTACCCATTCTAGCCTGGACTAGAAGAAAAGTTATTAGTGGTTCCAGAGTCAAGAGTCCCTAGTCTGCTCCTTCCTTGACTTGCTACTTCCAATTCCTAGAGCTAATTTAACTCAGAGCCATTGCCATGGGACACGCTAGCACTGGCCACCAAGAGTATGACCGCTCCAGTTGCTAAACAGCTGCCTGAGTAATATACACAGGGCCATTTACTGAGCTGCACAGCTGTTGCTGGGCTGCTTAAGTCTCTCTTCGAATCCTGTGGACCCATCGCGCTGAACTCATCGGCAGGGAGGTCCTACTTCAAGAGTCTTCTGCGTGGATTGCAACACTGAGAAGTTGTTGTATGGGGTTGAATTCTCACTTTGGGGGAGCTGGTATGTGTCTGTAGGAGCCTTTGTGGTGATTTAGTCTTATAAATAGCTGTCCCCTCACTTTCACTGCTTGCTACTTTGTAGAGCTTGTCACTCAGATATGCTTAATGCTACCATCCCTTGAGTAATCTGTGAACTTCTGGCCATGTTAAACATTTTGTAGTTTAGAAAAATTCTTTTTTAGCATTAACACTGCCAGGCTTCAGAATGTTTCCTACAGGTTGGGGCTCATCCAGACTGGGTTTTTCTTGTGGTCAGAATTTGATATACTGTAGTTCTTTGAATGACTCTTTCCAACAATTGTGCTTCTCTGATTCAGTGTTCTTTTTCATTTTCTCTTGTAGGGCTGCAGAGCAGTTGCTGGGGTGATTGACCTAGGCACAGTGGAGATATTTCCCATCTTCAGAGCCATGCAAAAGGGCCTCATTGACCAAGACACAGGCCTTGTGCTCCTGGAATCCCAGGTTATCATGTCTGGCCTCATTGCCCCTGAGACCAGTGAAAAGCTGTCTTTGGAGGAGGGCCTAGCCAGAAACCTCATTAATCCCCAGATGTACCAGCAGCTCCAGGAGCTAGAGGATGCCCTGTCCTTAATCAGCAGGCTTACTGAGAACAAAGGCCCTCTTTCAGTGGTGGAAGCAATTGAAAAGAAAATAATCAATGAGAAAGTTGGACTGAAAATCTTAGAAGCTCACCTGGCAACTGGAGGTTTCAGTCTCCCCCCTGATGAGAACTGTATTAGCCTAGAGGAGGCTTTTCACCAAGGCCTCATTTCTGCCTGGCTTTACTCAGTGTTAGAGTCTCACCTGAGATCATCCAAGAACTTGATAGACCCAAACACAGCTGAGAAAATCGGTTTACTAGATCTGATGCGGAGATGTATTGTCTACCAGGAATCAGGGTTGAAATTGCTGCCTGTCAAGCAATTGGCAAGGGGAATGGTGAGCTTGAAATCAGGCCGGAAGGTTAGCATTTTCCGTGCAGTTCAGGAAGGGCTAATAGATAGGCAGGTCACTGTCCGGGTGCTGGAAGCTCAGCTTTTTGCTGGAGGCATAGTAGATCCAAGAACAGGACACAGACTTACAGTGGGAGAGGCTGTGAGACATAATTTGATTGACCAAGATATGGCCTGTGCTCTTCTCATAAGGCAGCTTCAGACAGGAGGCATCATAGACACTGTCACTGGGCGTAGGCTGACAGTAGATGAAGCAGTGAGCAATGATCTAATAGCTGCTAAGATTGCACTTGTGATTCTGGAGTCCCTTTGGTCATTCATGGGGTTGCTATGGCCCGAGTCTGGAGAGATTCTCCCAATTACAGATGCCCTGGAACAAGGTATTGTGTCTACTGAACTAGCTCATAAAATCCTTAGTGGCCGACAGCATATTAAAGCCCTATTTCTACCAGCAACCACAGAGATTTGGTCCTGGAAAAAAGCAATAGAAAATGGTATGTTAGACAAAGATCTTGCCAATAACTTGAAGTCAATTTGTATCCCCGATGTGATGCCCCACATGCAATTAGCAGACTCTTTAGAGCGAAGCAAATTGAACACGAATCCTGGAACAGCAGGTGTGCTGTGCAGCAAGGGCCAAACTGAGGGCATCGCAAGCCATAACGAGAAGCTGCTGTTTCATGTGATGACTCACAGCTATATTAATGTGCGGGATGGACAGAGGCTGCTCCTGTTGGACAGTGAGCTGATAGAGGCACTAACAGCAAGAGGTGATGAAGCAGGTCCTCCAGAAGTGTTTGGAAGCGGGCATCAGAGACTAGAAGCTCCTGAGAAATTACAAGAATCGGTGAACGTGAAAATCACAGAAACTTTCTGTGATGGGCTGACTGTGAGGCCACGTGAGTTCCAGTTTTCTTCTCGGAACAAAGAAGATCCTGATCAGGCAAATTGCACTGAAGCAAAAGGCAAAAAGACCATTGTAGAACCAGAAGAGAACCCCAAAAGGGACCTGTTTGTAGGGCAACAAAAAGTGGGAAATCCAAATGTTGATACTTTGAAGGTCATAGATAAAGTCAAGTCAGAGTTTAAAAGGCAGTTGTTAGATACCAAAAAGGAAGACCAAATAGAAGTATCTACCAGAGAAAATGTCAACAAAGGATTTCTCCTTATGGTACCTCCTGAGGAAGCAGAAGATGTGACTTTGGTGGAGGACAAAGATCCTTTTCCTGTTGAACCACCAAAGGAAGAATGGCAGACTCTCAGAGAGACTTCCTTTATGTGTCAGAAGGAACAAGCAAACACACTTGAAATTGAATATACTCTAGGTGAAACTGGAAGACCTCTCATAAAACCCCAAAGCAAAAAGTCACAATTTCAGGTAGAGAAAACTCTAGTTTTAGAATCGGAACTAAAGTCTGAAAAGGATAAGACTATTCATTCTCTGGGCAGAAAGAAAGCATTAAATAAGACTTGTTTGGGTAGGGATGACCATAAACAAAGTACAGAAGGACACAACATGGCAGGTGGTGGTATGATGATGTTAGAAAAGACAGACAAGGAAGCTAATGGCAGTGAAACTTCCCTGTCATGCAGTCATCCTTCAGAGTTGCTTGAAGAAGCTACCTTAAATATATTATCTGCACAATTACTAGAGGGCGGTATCTTTCATGAACAGACAGGTCAAAAGTTCCTACTAAATGAAGCAATAGCCCGAGGCCTTGTGCCTAGTCACACTGCTGTGAAACTTTTGGGAAAGCTGAACATGTTTCAGGGCTTCTTTGACTCTCAGACCTGCGAGTCTTTGAAAACTGAAGAAGTCATTGATGAAGGTCTAATGGATGAGAAATTGTTACACAATGTCCTCATGGCAGACAAAGCTATAAGTGGTGTCTTAGACCCTCGTACCCACACACTCTGCTCTGTGAAGGAAGCAGTTGCCATTGGACTTCTTGACACACAAACAGCCACCAGAATTTTAGAGGGGCAGGTGGTGACTGGTGGAATTGTTGACCTGAAACGAGGCAAAAAGGTTTCAGTAACTTTGGCCTCAAATCTTGGCTTGGTGGACAGTGCTGACCAGACAGAGCTTATAAATCTGGAGAAAGCTTCTAAAGGCAGAGATGCTGAAAAAGCAGTTAGGGAGAGATTAATTAGCTTACAATTGGAAACAACTGGAATTATGGACCCTGACAGCAAAGCCCCTTTAACAGTTGTGCAGTCCATTGACAGAGGGCTTTTGGAGAGGGATGAGGCCATGCGGTTGTTGACAAAGCAGGTGGTAGATGGAGGTATCATTCACCATATATCTGGGATGAGACTTTCTGTTGATAGTGCCTTTAAACATGGCATCATTGATGAAGATTTAGCCGAGCAACTCAAAAAAGTTGAGAACTTAAGCCTCCATCAGTTCTCTCATCCTGAAACAAAGGAAACTATTTCCCTGTCTGAAGCCATAAAATTAGATCTTGTTACCCCGGACTTGAAAAGAGAAATCCAAGAAATTCAGGCCTTGACTGGAAGCTTTGTAGATCTCATTTCTGGCCAGAGATTGACCTTGGCAGAAGCTGAAAAAGAAGGACTCTTAACTAATAAAGAAATATTGTCTTCAGGAATGATGAATGGGATTATAGATCCTGAGAATTACAGAATTGTTCCCTATGCAGAATTAGTAAAAAAGTGTAAGATTGATATTGAATCTGGACAGAGGTATCTAGAAGTAATTCCCTTCTCAGACATTAAAGATGGAGCAAGTGACAAAATACTTACATTGTCTCAAGCAATTAAGCTTGGAAAAGTAGATTTTGCAGCTACACTGAAGGTTCTGGAAGCTCAGGCAAATGCTGGAGGAATCATAGACACTGCCACGGGGAAAAGATTGACATTGGCATCAGCTTTGGAACAGAAATTAGTGGATGAAAGCATGGTCCGAATTATTGCATCCCGTCAGGTGTTAGATGGAGGAATTATTGACATATTTAATGATCAGAGATTGACTTTAAAGGAAGCTATTGAGAAAAAACTTATTAGCCCTGAACTGGCAACTATAATCCAAGTAGATACCTTCGAGTCCAGTGATCACCAGGCTCAGAGTGAAAAGCAAGATGGAATTGAAGTATGTGAACTAAAGAAAGAATTTCTAAGAAAGGAAATGTTAATTGCTTGTAGTCAGACTGCTGAAATGAGTTGTGGTAAAGGAGAAAGTGAGAAATTATTTCAAATTGAAAACCAATCTGCACGGAAAAAGGTTAAAGTGAGAGTTTCTAATGTGGAGCAGGCAAAAAAGAGCAGGGAAATTTCATTAAAGGAATTGGAATGCAAGGGTCAGGATAGGAGATCTTCTCGAGGTGCTAAAGAATCTTTCAGTATCATAATTTCTAGTGATGGTAATGGTAAATCACTGGGCCAAGGTTCAGTGACACACCCTCACTCAGAAATTTGTGATTTTAACCCCAAAGAGGTGGCTTATAATACCATGGAAAAAAATACAAATGAAGAGCAAGACAAAATAGTGGCACAGACAGAAATTATTTCTCAAATGAAACAGTTTATATCAGGTCTAGATTCTAAAGAAATAAGGGGAAACCAAGGAGAAATTATTTCAGAAGTACAAGAATCAAATTGTGAAACTCCGGGCAAATTGCCTAGTCAGCAGGTTATGCAGAAACCAGTGAAAACCAGGGAGAAAGGTAAGAGAGGAAAGAGGGAGATGATTGTAGAAGAAAGTGTCAAAACACGCAAACCAGCAGTTCTTTCAGAAGAAAAGCTGAATCAGGAAACTGCCATTAGAGATGACCATGACTCTAATATAGAGAGTCAACCTGTGGAAATAACTATAAGTGAAAAAGGGAAAGAAACTGATGGGGAGCTGGGATTTTCTGTTGTTGGTGAAGCTGAAGATTCTTCTTCCCAAATGATACCCAAAGGAATTTCTGTAAGAAATCAAGATGCTTTAACATTCTTCAACTCTAATCAGGTCAGTGAAGGAGATGTGAAAAATTTAAGCCTCTGCTTGACTTTAAAACCAGAAGAAAATTTATCTCGAGAAGTTACTGCTGGGACCCAGAGTGAAATACTCTCTTCTTTGACCCCACGACCTGAAGGATTGTACTACCAGGAACCAGTTGGAGAAGCCCAAGTTGCAGACACATTCCCGATTTTCACAACAGACAAGTCTTTCCAAGGAACCACCAGACAGGAGACCAATTATCATCAAGATTCTTGTGTTACTTTTAAGATTAGGGAAACCAAAGATCTGACTTTCTCATCTAATGAAAGTAAAGAAAAATCATACCAAGAAGTACCTTTTGACTCAACAAGCGCTGTTAAATTGGAAGAAATTAGAGTAGGCTCCAAAGAAGTCAGTTATTTGGAATTCTCAGACAGAAAGGACCTTCATCCTCAGGACAACAAAAGTGATCGTGAACGTTGCGGAATTCTTGAATCTAAAATAGTAACAACTCAGGAAATAACGGGGGAGAAATTTCTAAAAAAGTCAATCCCTATAGTTACAGATGCAGAAGCAGGGTCCTTTGAAGGCATAGTTACTCAGGGAGTTCCCAGAGATTCAGTGTCTCTTCTCCCAGAGAAACTGTCCAAAGATGTATCTCGAAAAGAGAGTACAGGACAAGAGGATGCCACCATTAGTCCTATTCCAGAGACCAGTGGAGAAGAGATGGGACCCCTAATATCATACCCCACAATGAAGATGGATGAGAAGACACCACAGGAGAAGCTCAGAGAGAGGTCAGAGCCTGGCAGTGAACAAACCCCCTTCATGACTGCAGCGGGGGGAACGAGTGTGAACCCGGAGCCCTTCAGAGCTACCAAAGTAAGTTACACAGTGGTGTGTTTGTGTATGTGTGTGTGTGTGTGTGTGTCATAGCTAATTTCATGCTAAGACTCTTGACAAGATACTGAGTTTTCATATGTATAATTGTATACATATATACACTTCAGGGCACTAGGTGATTCTCTAAGATATAACTTAGTTTATCATCATCTGCTTGTAACATAGTTGTTGGAAAATTAGGCAGTGGCTCTGAATGTCTTTCTGAAATTTGCAAGGGTTTTAAGTTAGACACTAACGTTGAAGCTAATTTAAAATACTGAGGCTATGGTACCTGAAGTCAGAATAGGTTTTGGAAGTTTTGCTAAAATGATGCTTATAGATTGATAATTTTGAGCTTCTGCTCCCTGAGGAAATTTAATAAAATCACTTTTTTGTCTATTGATTTGCGACAATTTAGACAAAATAACATATTTTATTTCATTCCATCCAATGTGTAGTAAAAATTTCTATTCTATTCTAAGACCCTGACTGCTTAAAAAGCAGACTTAAAGGAGTATGTCAGATTTGAGTGAGTTTTCTTTTTGGCTCCACAGAATGTATTTAACCGGCAGCTCTGCCTAGAACATGATGAGAAGTTGGTATCCTATCTGTCTGTATTACGAGACATTGAAATGAGGACCAAACAAATTCAACCTCTAGAGCTAAACCTGGCAGAGCTACAGGATCTGCTGTGTCAGGCCAAGGTAGGTTCCCAGAGACTTCCTCCAGGCCCATCGGCGTGGAGAAAATAAAGACTATTCAGGAAGAAAAACGTGTTCAAAAACACTACCATTTAATGGACAAAAAATAGATTGGAAAAGTGTAACTAGAGATCTGTGAAGAACACCAGGGAGTACTAGTCTCACAGAAGCCAAAGCAGAAGAGACTCAAGGGAGGAGTAGTCGGCAGTGTTAAATACAGTAGGGAGACTGAGTACAGTGAGGACTAAAAGGGGGTTTAGTGCCTGAGAGTCGCTGGGGACCTTGATAAGAACAGTTACAGTGGAGTCATGGGATATAAACTAGGTTGCATTGAGAATAAACGGGAGGTTGGACGGTACGGACAATTAATGTATGTCATTCTTTCCAGAAGCTTGATAGTGCAGGCAAGGAAAGAGAGGTAGAACATTAGCTAGAGGAGATGGACTAAAAGAGGAATGTTTTGAGTGAATTTTTAGGCTGAGGAGAAAGAACCAATAGAAAAGGAGAATTTGAAGTTAGAGGAGAGAGGAAGTGCTGACTCGTGGAATGAGGTCCCTGAGGACATGGAAAGGCATAGACTTAGACAGCCTTGAGCGGGAGGAGGAATAGCTCTTTGACTGAAACTGGAGGCTGAGAGTTGTCACAGGATTGGAGTCACGATGAGGACAGAGATTGTAGAGGTTTACCAGCTCTCTCAGTATCTAGAGTATGGCCTTGGGCAGTGGGGCTGAAGGGGAAATGAGGATGATGCCCAGAAGAACTACCGAGCTCTTCCCCAGCTTGTTTCTGGCTTCTCTACTGAGGAGCAGAATATTGAGGAGTAGCTGAGTGGGAAAGCTGGCTTGGGATATTTTTATGTTCATTGGTTCTGCTCCCTTGGACTTTGGAGTGGAAGACTCGTCCTTTGATTGACTTATATTGCATAACATTATTTAAAGCATAATGACACTCTTGGAGAGGCAGCAAGTTGTAGTGCAAGGAGCATTGCACTGAGTCAGAAAACCTGAATCCAAGTCTTGGCTCTCTTGCTTATCAGCTGGGCAACCTCAGGGGAAAACAAATTCACATTTTTAAGCACTGAGGAATCTCTCCTGTTAATCCAGGATAATAATATCTACTCTGCCTACTTCAAGAGTTATTGTGAGAACCAAATAAACTAGTGAATGTCTATAAAAACATTTTATAAACCGTAAAGCCTGTGTAGGCCTGAGGTGACAGAAAAATATGTTCACAGCTTATTCCTAGACAGCAAGATTTCTAGTCTTGATTTTGGAGGTAACTCCACTTTATGCCCTCAGGTAGTAGACAGGGAGCTAAAGGATCTGTCCACGGTGGTGAGTCAGGAATTGGAATGTGTGAATCAGATTATCATCAGCCAGCCTCAGGAAGTCCCGGCTCAACTGTTGAAGGCTCTAGAAAAAGATGCCAAGAATCTTCAAAAGTCCCTCAGCTCTGTGAGTGACACCTGGGGTTCCAGACTACTCCACCTCCAGAATGCTGCAGAAGTAAAAAAGGTAGCTTCTTGTTTTTATTCACAAAGGCTCACAAACTCTGGGTAGGCTTGGAGAGTTTTATCATCTAATTTGCCATTTATTTCTTAGACTAGAGTTTTAAATCGGTATGAACAGCTAGAAGGCAGACTTCAAGATCTGAGAGCCTGGGTTGGCAATACCCATCTTATTCTGAACAACAAGGAGCATGTCAATGAAACAGATACCGTCAACAGCCTGAATCACTATCTCCAACAGTATGAGGTAAGCAGTCCACCAGTTCTCAAGCATGTTTTATTTGTCCTTTTGAGTTGTATCAATTTTATTTCTCTGCTAGGCAAACTGGTATCTGTACTTGCCTTTCTTAGAAAGTCTAACTTTCCATTTGAGAAATAAAGTCAGCTACGTTTAGTTTTTTAGGTTATCATACCTCTGGAGCTTCTTCAGTGATTATGATTATTTTTCCTTTCAGCTGTACTGAGAATCTGTGGAATGGCCTATAAGATTATCCAACTTCATCTTCTCTTTATAACTGAGCATCTAGTATCCCTTTTTTCTATTTTGCCCAAGATCTAATCCTATGCGGACACACCAGTTGTTGTTTTTTTTTAATGATTCTAGACTTTCTTTTTTTTTGCTTTTTATTTTTTGAATTTTATTTAATTTTTTTTATACAGCAGGTTCTTATTAGTTATCTATTTTATACTTATTAGTGTATATTTGTCAATCCCAATCTCCCAATTCATCCCACCCCCACCCCCTGCTTTCCCCCCTTGGTGCACACACACCAGTATTTTAAAAATTATTATTATTATTATTTTTTAACATCTTTATTGGAGTATAATTGCTTTACATTGTTGTGTTAGTTTCTGCTGTATAACAAAGTGAATCAGCTACACGTATACATATATCCCCATATCCCCTCCCTCTTGCGTCTCCCTCCCACCCTCCCTATCCCACCCCTCTAGGTGGTCACAAAGCACTGTGCTGGTCTCCCTGTACTATGCAGCTGCTTCCCACTAGCTATCTATTTTACATTTGGTAGTGTATATATGTCCATGTCACTCTCTCACTTCATCTCAGCTTACCCTTCCCCCTCCCCGTGTCCTCAAATCCATTCTCTACATCTGCGTCTTTATTCCTGTCCTGCCCCTAGGTTCTTCAGAACCATTTTTTTGTTTTTTTAAGATTCCATATATATGTGTTAGCATACAGTATTTGTTTTTCTCTTCCTGACTTACTTCACTCTGTATGACAGACTCTAGGTTCATCCACCTCACTACAAATAGTTCTATTTTGTTTCTTTTTATGGCTGAGTAATATTCCATTGTATATATGTGCCACACCTTCTTTATCCATTCATCTGTCGATGGACACTTAGGTTGCTTCCGTGTCTTGGCTGTTGTAAATAGTGCTGCAATGAACATTGTGGTACATGACTCTTTTTGAATTATGGTTTTCTCAGGGTATATGCCCAGTAGTGGGATTGCTGGGTCATATGGTAGTTCTATTTTTAGTTTTTTAAGGAACCTCCATACTGTTCTCCATAGTGGCTGTATCAATTTACATTCCCACCAACAGTGCAAGAGTGTTCCCTTTTCTCCATACCCTCTCCAGCATTTATTGTTTGTAGAATTTTTGATGATGGCCATTCTGACTGGTGTGAGGTGATACCTCATTGTAGTTTTGATTGGCATTTTTCTAATGATTAGTAATGTTGAGCATTCTTTCATGTGTTTGTTGGCAATCTGTATATCTTCCATGGAGAAATGTCTATTTAGTTAAGTCTTCTGCCCATTTTTGGATTGGGTTGTTTGTTTTTTTGATATTGAGCTGCATGAGCTGTATATTTTGGAGATTAATCCTTTGTCAGTTGCTTCGTTTGCAAATATTTTCTCCCATTCTGAGGGTTGTCTTTTCATCTTGTTTATGGTTTCCTTTGCTGTGCAAAAGCTTTTAAGTTTCATTAGGTCCCATTTGTTTATTTTTGTTTTTATTTCCATTTCTCTAGGAGGTGGGTCAAAAAGGATCTTGCTGTGATTTATGTCATAGAGTGTTCTGCCTGTGTTTTCCTGTCACACACCAGCTTTGATCAGTGATCTAGAGCATGGGTTTGCAAACTTTTTCTATAAAGAGTTAGATAGTAAATATTTTAGGCCTTGCAGGTGACCTGTTTCTGTGGCAGCCATTCAGTTCTGCTGTTGAAACATGAAAGCAGCCATAGACAGTACATAAACAAATGGTTGTGGACATGTTACCATAAAACTTTATTTACAAAAACAGGTGTCAGGCAGATTTGGCTCGGGGACTGTAGACTGCTGACCTCTGATCTCGAGAGATGGTTTTCTTCTTTTTAAACTACAAGTTACTTGATTCTTTTTATAAGTCAGTGAGAGAAAGTTAAAGATTCTGAGATACATATGAGCCGAGGATTCTCCCCCCATCCCCACCTCCAACATTGTTGTTTCTTTTGGTTATACTTAAGGTAATATCAGATAATACTCACATTGGTTTATCCACGCTCTGCTATAGATATTCCTCTCCTAAAACTCTTTCTAAAGTCAGAGCAGAACTAGAGATGTTCCCTCCTATTCCATCCTCTTCATTTTCCCCAATCTTAGGGGACACAGACCTAAATGTTGTCTGTGGTCAGGCTTCCTTGTATGCAACCTCGTCCCTCTTTATCTTGCAAGAGTTGGCCTGCCTTCTTCTTTCATAGCCTTTTATCCAAATATACCATTGGAGGAGTGACTAGCAGACTTTATCTGTTCACGGGCAGAGTACTAAAAGAAGCAAGGGTGAGAAAAATTTCTAAGATACAGTACGAGATATGAAAACAGAGCATCTCATGCATTGGGATCCTTGCCTAGTTATAACTTACACAAATTCTGTTATAGAAAGAGAGCCACAGCCTAAGCCTCATTTTCCTAGTGACAGTTTCCCAAATCCATGTGTTCACACATGAAGGAAGTATATAGTCTTGTGATAAATATCCAAGAAGCCCTCCTCCCAGCCTGCTTTTCAAGATTGCTGACTACGCTCAATTTCAAAGTGATAGACGGGTAGATATCTTACTTGTTTTTATGTTCTTTATTGCATCCAGTATAACATAGTTGATGATCACTAAATGTTTGTGGGAAAATTGCATGCTTTTTAATTGTCTGAAAACAGATAAATTCTAGTGTTTAGGCAGTTTTCTACTGCTTTAAAGAAGCAATATAACTATTATATAAGAAAGTCTGACTGTAATCCTTTACAGTTTTAAAATATGTAAGCAACATTATTTACTCTAAAGGCAAATTTCAGTGAACCAAAAATAAATTGAATATTTTCTCACTTCTGGCCTACCAGGTACTCAGGGCTAGACAAATACAAATAGGTATTTGAATCTAAGGAAATACAATTAGACAGATATATCTCAGACCAAAAATTCATGTTATACTTTCCAAAACTTAAAAAAATACATTTTTTCACAGACACCTGGGATTAGCTGTACTGTAATTCTGGTATTATAAATAATTGAAAGCTTAATGCATTTAGAAATCAAGGGCTAGTAAAGGAAACCTAACTGTAACATGCGAGGGGTTTGGAGAGGCCAGAAGTGAGAGAGACTTCGGTTTGGCCCTAGAAATTATCAGTGTCAGTTATAAAAATGCAAGAAATTAACCTCTGTTTGATCATGTTGATTCTTTGATTAGAACCAACAGCTTCTGCTTCTATAGAGAATAAGAAGTTTCTTTTCTTTTTTCTTTTTTTTCCTTTCCCCACTTACCTTAGGATTTGAAACAGCCCATGGCTGAGAGGAAATCTCAGCTGGATGCACTTGCCTTTGATGTTCAGTTCTTTATCTCTGAGCACGCCCAGGACTTGCCTCCTCAGCAGAACCGACAGATGCTAAGGCTTCTGAATGAACTGCAGAGGTCCTTCCAGGACCTTGTGGAACGGACCACAGCCCAGGTGGATGCCTTGCAGGGCCGTCTTCAACAGATGGAGCAGGCAGCCCGGCTTAAGGTCAGGCTGAACCAGAAGCTGGGCTCAGTTGGTCTCTGGGATGTCCTCTATCTTTGGGTTTTCTGGCCAGACTCCGTTTGTCATGATTCCAGGAGCCTGCGTTTACCAGTTTTGATTGGTTCAGGCCAGTTTGGTACTGGTCCAGGAGGCAGCTGTTCTGACTGTTTTTCTTGCCGTGTTTTTGGTTTTATGTGTGTGTGTGTGTGTGAGAGAATATGTGTGTTTACATGTGTATGCATGTGCAAGTGTTTTCTTTTTAGTGAGACTCTACTGTCACTGTGTCTCATTGTCTCTGACTTTCAAATGAAAATTTTATCCCTAGCCCTTATTTCTCCTACTCTCTCCCTCAGCATTCTCTTGAGGACTGTTAGGAATGGTCCTGAAATCAGTTTTATTCTGGGGCTTTTCAAATGATTAACAGTAAGATTCCTTGACCACCTTCAAACAGCTGACAAAAAGATTTTTATCAGAATCATATTAATTTTTTAGCACATTTGAAATTATTATTTTCTAGCACCGTTCTTTACACTGTTGTGCCCAGTGCTTATTCAGTTATTGGAAAACTGTGTGTAGAAGCACTCTTGATACATTTTGGGGGGTGGGGGGAAGCAACTAATCATCTCACCACCTTCTATCACAAGCCTCTTCTTGCAGGACTCAACATAATTGCATTAATGGTAACATCATAACCTTATAATACCAAGAATGATGCTTATGCCATTTCTGCTGTTTGAATAATAAGTTGGAATTCAGCAAGATGATACTAGAATTGTCCTTGTCACCAGCAAAACTGTCTCAGGGTCTCTTTTATTAAATATTGTGCAAAGTAGAATTGAGCTTTTGAGTCAGGCTTAAAGGATATTAAAGGCTTAAAGTCAAGTCTCTATGTCCCTTATTACTGCTTAGTTGTTTCAACTGTATTGAATTTGAAGTAAAATACTAATGAAATATGTTAGGTTACCTTCCATATCTGGAAATTTGCAGTGTCCTCACTTGGGAATTTATATAGCCTGGTGTAGCTTATGGATAATTAACGAAATAGCATTGGTCTGGGCCACCTTAAGACACAGCCCACATCCAGGATAGGCTCCTGAGCTGCAGAAGGTGATACAGTTGCATGTGAACATTCTCTCTAAGCGTGTAATTAATTCCACAATGTTTATTAACCTTGTTATTGTCAGAAATGCTCTGCTTCTCTCTATATTTGCCCTGAATGCATGTGTACGTCTGTGTGTTAACTTGTTTGCTTTGCTTTTTTCAGATTCAGTCTGCACCCATCCTAACCCATGAAGATCCTGTTTTACAGCTGAAGAACTCTTAGGAGTTCTCTTCCAGAGCCCTTCTATTTGTCCTAAAGAGGGGGAGAGAGGGCCAATTTGGGCACCTGTTTGTAAGTGCAGGTGACTAAAACACCATCAGAAGGTAGACACTGGTGGAAGATGGTTCTAGAAGGATGGTCAGGAGAACACATCATGCTCAATTGCTCAATCAGGTGCTTCAGTGTCATGCGACTGAGAGGTCTGGAGAAAGGATCGGGCACAGAAGTGTACTCCCTCCTCCCCTTGGGCTGGCTTTTCTCTTGGGTAATGGTATAGACACCTGAAGGACTGAGCCCGTTGCTATTCTGGGGCAGTTCCCTTCTCCTCAAAATAGCCAAGCCCTTCATGCCTGGCATGTAATCATTCCATTTAATGGGTGTCTGCATTTGTGAGACATTTGATTTATATAAAATCAGCTCAATTACTAAGAAACTCAATTAGCTTATAAATTATCCAGTTTCTTGATTTTTACTCCTAGTCTAGTCCTTCTAATTTTCCATATTATGACTTAACATATAGTGTATCATCCAGTTCCAGTAGAATTGATCAGAACCGCTAATTTATTATTACCACCAATATCATCTGTGGATTTTAAGCATCTGGGCTCTCTGTTCTCCATTTCCAAGGATAATAACAGCAGTCTGGCAAAGGAGCTTCCAGACCAAAACCTGGGAGCATTCTCACGCCAAATCACCCCTGATTATAATCCCGACCATAGCCCAAGATTAACAGACGATCCAATTGAGGGGAGCTTTCTGAATATGATTTCTGTGCCTTTTCCTCCTCTAGTCTCCCACCAACTTTTCCATCCTTGAGATATAACCTTCCTATTTTACATTTCAGAGAGTTATCTTGTATTTATAAAATGAGAATCATTAATTGTCTCTTGGCCCCTTTGCATTTTAATTAGACCCTGCAGAAACAACAAAATACCTGTCACCAGAAACTGGAGGATCTTTGCAACTGGGTAGGACAGGCAGAAAGAGCATTGGCTGGCCATCAAGGTAGAGCCACCCAGCAGGATCTCTCTGCTTTGCAGAAGAACCAAAGTGACTTGAAGGTCAGTAAGAGCTAACTCATTTTTTTCATTCCTTCAAGTATTTATAAAGGCTTGCTATGTGCCAGGCACAGTGCTTAGTGCCAATAACATAATGGTAAACGTCCCTGCCCTCATGAAGCTTACAGTGTAGTGGAAGAGACAGACATTGCACAAATAATCACAAAAATGAACATATGATTTATTCAGTATTATATCTATAAAGGAAAAGTTACATGAGAACATATAACAGAGAGACCCAATCTTGACTTGGATATCAAGATTACCTTAAAGAAGTATCACTTAAACTGAGAAACAGAGGGTACGTAGGGGTTGATGCATGAAGGTGTGGGAGGAAGAAGAAAATTGCCAGGCAGAGGCCTGTACATCAGTCTGGAGGTGGGAATGGGGTCGAGCACAATGTATTCAAGAGCTGAAAGAAAGCTAGTTCAATTGGACTGTGAAGAAAAAAAGGAAGATTAGTGAATGATGAGTCTGGAGGGTAGGACCCAGATCCCTCTGGGCCTTATAGGCTACATTAGGATTAAGGAGTGATAACCAAGAGAGTTATAAAGGACCAACCAGGCCTCAACTCCGCTAGAATCCTGTTGTCAACTCTTCTTTATAGAAGAATGATCTCTTTGAGGATAACTCATTGCAGAATAAAAATCATGTTTATGGGCAGTCTCCTTTTTTGTCTTCACTAAATATCTTCTTAGAAATTTAAATTTAAATTTTACTTAGAAAATTAAATATTAAAAAAGTTTCTTAATTAAAAAGCATTTAAAATTTTATTATCTCCATTGGTTTAGGCATAAACCTTAAGCAAATTATACTCAGGGACATACGTCAATTGCAGACAATGTCATCCTAGTCATTCATCTTCATGCTGTTGAGAGGTCTTAGAAGTTCTAAAGTTGAAGCCTCTGCCATCCTGTTTTCATGTGTTAAGGATTTACAGGATGACATTCAGAATCATGCCACCTCATTTGCCAGTGTTGTCAAAGACGCTGAAGGGTTCCTGGAAGAGAACCAAACTAAGCTGAGCCCCCATGAGTTGACAGCTCTCCGGGAAAAACTTCATCAGGCTAAGGAACAGTATGAGGCTCTCCAGGAAAGGATGAAGCTGGCCCAGAAGGAGCTAGAGGAAGTGGTGACCTCAGCCTTACAGCAGGAGAGTGAAAAGGTAACCAGACTGCTATGATGCTTGGTGTTTTTCAAAAAAGAAAATTTTGGTACCTACACAAATAAAAGGTAATGAAGGGAAACTGCTTTACAGAGAGCATAGAATCACAAAAAAGGGTTAATTGAGGAGCAGATCTGTGAGTCAATATTTGTTTTTATAAGAAACATCCTGAAGGACTTTAAGTTAGGAGTAGTTGGTAGTAAGTTCATATTCCAAATCATCACCATCATCATCATCATCATCATCATCATCCTTGGGGAAAAAGCAAATGGCATATTTCTAACATGAATCTGGACTGGTGATCCAAGGGTACTAATGAAAATACCTGGGCAGTCTTAATGGGCCACAAGCTATCCTCAAGCTGCCACTATAGTTTCAGTGGGAAGTCATGGCACTGGGATAAACCTAAAAGAAGGTAAAGTCTCATGGTCTTCTGCACCCCACTCAGCACTGGCTTATTGAATCAAAGTTCTTTTTCTGACTGTGAACTTGTACACTAATGAGGGAGGTAGAGAATGTGGAAAGAGAAGTAAGTTACCTGAAGATGAATTCTGAAATACATGAATATATCACTTGACATAACCTGTTTTATTAAAGTACTTGAAGAGTCAGAAAGTAGAATTTGAGAGACAAGTTTCAGAATTCAGTGCTCTACTTGGCAGAGAAAATGCTGGGAGTAGTCTGCATTTTCCTTAAGGAAAAACAGACAGGTAATTGAGTGTGACTGTGCTATTTTTTATCCTACCAAGGCAGTGTATAACTTCTGCGTACTTAGAAAGGATTCCATAAAGCTTGGAGGTGCCAGGACTAAATCATCTCTTAAAGCCCTTTCAAATCCTGGGATTTGCCGCCCTCCTGCTCCTTTATTAAAAGCAGTGAGATATAGATCAAATTTAGGGATTGTTTTAAATAATTATTTTTCAACAGATTTAGAAGATGCTTATTTTTCTTTGTGGGTGCAAAGACTGTTTATACCCAGCCTTAGGGCCTCTTCTTTTTTTTTTTTTTTTTTTTAAGCCTAAATGTCTTCCCTTTTACTTAACCTTTGGTTGATAGCTGAGTATCTAAGGCCTTCTCACTAGACTCCCCCTGTGGCTTTCAGAGTAAAGCAGCAAAGGAACTGGAAGAGAACAGGAGTAAGATCGATGCTCTCTTGGATTGGCTGACTTCAGTGGGATCATTGGGTGGACAGATGGAGCAGCTCTCAGGAGATAACCTGGAGAAAGGAGCCTTGGATACCACTGATGGTCACATGGGGGTGAACCAAGCCCCAGAGACGCTGGGCAAGCAATGTGAGAAGTTGAAGGTGAGCATGTTAGCTTGTTCTTACAATGCTGGGTGAATCTGTGCTGCCCTGGGCAAGTCACCATAACCTCCTGCCCTAAATCCAGTGAGCACTTCTCAGTTCATATCTTTGATTTCTCAGCAGCCTTGACAGTCTTGACCACTCGCCTTGAAATAGTTTCTCCCTTGTTTCCATAGCACTATCTGCCCTGATAATCCTCCTCCCTTTCCTCTGGTCAGCTTTTGAAATACTGATATGCTTCCAGGTTGTAGCCTAGGCCTCTTCTCGTCTTCAGAATATATTTTCCTTGGGTAATCTCATCCACCCATGACACTTCACTTCCCATTTGTACTAGTGGTTTCCATGTATATATTTGTCTCCAGCCCAGATGCCTGCCCTGAGCTTCAAACCAGTGTATAAATCCATCTGCCTATTTGCAACTTGGAACCACAAGCACCTCAACCTGAGAAATAGACCTCCTATTTTCTAAAATACCCCTCCCCCATTGAACATGTTCTCCTTCCTATATTCCCACTTACTTGCCTGGACTAAACATCATCCTAGATTCCTTTCCTTCCCTCACTCTCCCATATTGAATCAGTCATCAAATCCCACGCTTCTTATAGCTCTTTTAAAGTCATCCACATGTTTTTATCTCCATCGAGATATTATTGCAGTTCAGACTACTATCAGCTCTCACTTGTGTTATAGTAACTTCAACTGGTCTCCTTGCCTCTTGGCTTTTACCCTCCAATCCATTCCCACACTACTAAGTGATCTTTTTAAGATGCTGTGTCCCTGCTTAACCCTTTTAATAGTTCCCTGCTGCCCTCAGGAAACTATTTCTTACTCATCTCTACTCATCTATTCATTCAGCAAATATTGAGGGCCTGATGCATGACAGGTATTGGAGATAAACCAGTGAACCAGCCAGATCCACCATCTCCAAGACATTAACTGACATATGCAGGCATATTGTATTACATGATTGAAAGACTATTACATATTTAGGGAACTTAGAAAACACACGGATCACATATGTTAGTGATACCTTTATAGCATACAAAATTGGTTTAGCTGAAATGCTTCTGTTGAACAGCCTGTGTGGGCCATTGCCTTATTTTGTATTCATAGGATTTCTGCCTCTTGCATGCTACTTCTGTGCTTGGAAGATCCATTGTAGTGTGCACCCTAAAGCCATGGCAGTCTTGGCACAGAGCAGAAATGGTCCTGCTGTCACAGGGGCTTCCTGATACTGCTTGCTGGCAGCTCCATCTAGGAAGGACACTGTCTTACCTGTGGGTGGATGAGAGTGGGGACATCTGGGCAGTATACAGACAAGCTGTAGTACTGCCCCTTACTGTCTCTTTGAGCAGGATATATTTGTCACCCCAGCTTCGCTGAGATGACGTCGGAAGCTGAAGCTATCAGGTTGCTGTTGTCCTTCTCTAGGGAGTTGCATAAACAGTATAGATAGTTAAGAACACTTACTGAGCTCCCGGTGACTTCTGTTAGACTCAGGAAGAACATTTTAGGAACAAAACCAAGCAACCACAACTGTCCTAAAAGAACTTATGTTCCACTGAAACAGAAAAAAGGTCTACATGTCTGTACATAGACATAACACATACAAATAAAACGTACAGATTACCTATACTATCCAGAAATACAGTTTATTCTCACTAATATACATATTGTTTATTTAAAGAATTAATTTTCCAACATTTTTTCTAGTAGGGACAGTCTTCAAGGATATGTGATTGACATATTTCACAGCTTAGCATTTGCAGGTTTTATGCTGTCATATGTATGACTTATCCAGCTTACTGTCTCCTTCCATCAGTGTGGGTAGTTTTAGTTGGCCATTTGTACCTTCTCTTAGATCTTGGGTAGTTTAGTGAAGAGAGTCAGGTTCAAGTCACAATTTGTCCCTTAACTATCTGCATGACCTTAGTCAAGACATACAATACCTTTTTGGTATTCACTTATCCCATCCTTGATATGGGAATTACATGGTCGGCCTACACTGCAGATGGTGGCACGAGTATTATGAGATAATACATGAAAACTTGCAGATCCTAGATGAGTCAGTTCATCTGGGATTAGCAGATGGCATAATGCATAGAGAGTGAGAGATATTGATGATTTCTGAGCAGCTGGAAAAGTGACCTATTGAGATCTCTCCCTACTTCTAGCTGTAGACATAAACAAGTTATTGTGGTGTCCCTACTGATTGTCCTTTGTTTGGGGGGATTTTTGCCAGGCTCGTCACCAAGAATTGCTGTCTCAGCAGCAAAATTTCATCCTGGCCACCCAGTCTGCTCAGACGTTCCTGGACCAGCATGGCCACAATCTCACACCCGAGGAGCAGCAGATGCTGCAAGAAAAGCTCGGAGAACTAAAGGGGCAGTATGTGACTTCCCTGGCCCAGTCAGAGGCAGAACTGAAGCGGGTGCAGACACTACGGGATGAGCTGCAGAAGTTTCTGCAGGATCATCGAGAGTTTGAAAACTGGCTGGAACGGTCTGAGAAAGAGCTGGAGAACATGCACAAGCGAGACAGCAGCCCCGAGGCCCTTCCCGCCCTACTAAAGCGACAGGGGAGCTTCTCAGAGGACGTAATTTCCCACAAAGGAGACTTGAGATTTGTGACTATCTCAGGACAGAAAGTCTTGGACACAGAAAATGGCCTTGAGGAAGGCAAAGAACCATCAGCAGCTGGAACCTTAGTGAAGGACAAGCTGAAGGATGCAGCAGAAAGATACAGTGCTCTCCATTCAAAGGTAGAGGAGAGGTTCCTGGCAGCCCCTGGTGAAACAGTCATGGCAGCCCTCACACAACTGTGGGTGGTTTCTGGGGCTTACAGTAAGAACCTCAGACACAGTGAACAAGCTGATTTGTAGATTGACCATGGGTAGAATGAGTTATGAGTGTTTATGAGTTCTGAAAAATTGCAAAATATAGAGGCCCAGGGGCTCATGCCTGATCTGAGCAATATCCAGGGGTATGTCTAACTGCAGTGGTGAAGGTGGAAGTGCTCACCTCCCTGTGTCCTGACCAGCAGCCATGGCCTCCCAAGAGACAGAGCACAGGGAGACTTAAACCAAATACACAGTCTTTATTCCTGGACAGAACATCTAGGGTAAATCCTTATCTTCCTCCCTATCAAAGAACTCCCTTTAGCTCCCAAGATATAGAATCCAGTCAGTTCTTCTTACCTGTCTTGTGCTTTTTGCCAACATCTTTCACCCCCCAAAAGGAACACGTTTTCTACCTCTCAGTCCCCACCTTTGCCTGCAACCTGATGTATATTTCTTTGGTGGCTTGTCATACAACTAAATCTTCCCAGGTATATAATAAAGTGGGGGTGGATAGTATGGATCAAACAGTCAGGACCCCACTTACAGAAAATGGTTGCTACCATCTATCTGTGGGGGCCCACACTAACCTTAACTGTAGTTACAGTCAGTTCCCTGTAACATAGCCAGACCTCTTTGGACTGTGCCTGGGAAGCTGCTGCCTTTGGCCTGACCCACTTAAGTCTGTTTTCCCTTCTTTTTTTTTTTTTTTTTCTTATGGCACAGTGTACACGACTGGGCGCTCACCTGAACTTGCTGCTAGGCCAGTATCAGCAGTTCCAGAGCAGTGCCGAAAGCCTGCAGGCCTGGATGAAAGCTTGTGAGGCCAATGTGGAGAAGCTCCTCTCAGAAACTGTCGCCTCTGACCCTGGGGTCCTGCAACAGCAGCTCGTGACCACAAAGGTGAGCCAATACACAAGCTGTTGTACTGCATGGCTTAGAGTAGTTTCAAAGCAAAGCAGGTGCTTGCATAGGTTAAAGGCAGTGGTTGGGATGCCTTGGACAACATATGATTCCTAAATACTTTATTCTGATGTCTGTGGCTATGGATAAACAGAATTATTCTATAAAGCTGCTCAGTAGCTCTCGACCCATAGAACCAGCTTTGACTATGCACTGTGATGGTTTTCTTGTGTCCTTTTTCATGGACAAGCAGCAGTTGCAGGAGGAATTGGCCGAGCATCAAGTACCTGTAGAAAAGCTCCAAAAAGTAGCTCATGACCTCATGGAAATTGAAGGGGAGCCAGCCCCAGACCACAAGCGTGTTCAAGAAACTACAGGTATGAAGCAGCAATAGCCAGAGTGTTCCCCTAATTCCTAGTATGTGCCTCTGTTCTGTAACGTATCACATTGTGTTGTACAAGTATCTGTGGTGCTAGCTAGGGGCGGTGGATATAAGCATGAATAGCTCACCGTCTAATGAACTTTATTCTTACACCATGCGAGGCCTTCATGGTCTGATTTCAACCTCTTTTCCCCAGGCACTCGCCTTCTAGCCACACCCGACTTCTTTCCTTTCCCAAGTCATTTCCTCATTACTTTACCCCTGAAGTTTTTCCTATTGCTTAGCTGCTAACATTTATTGAGTCCTTACCATGCATGATGAAATCTTGCTCATGCTTCAAGATGTAACCGGGAAGTTACTTCCTTTGTAAAGTCCTGACACCACCCCCGCCCCGACCCCCAAGAAGAAGTAAAATATAAGAAAGAGTCATTCTTCCTTTGGGTTTCTCTAGTACAGTACTCCTAGTACCAATATAGCACTTATGCTTTTATTATTATGGTTAGTTGCTGTGCCTTCCACTACCTATGCTCTCTTTTAGAGTTTTAAGGTTTGTAGAAGGCAGGGACTTTATCGTAATAATCTCTAGTCCTAGCATCGAGCACAATTTCTGGCACTTAGTAGGTGCTAAATATATAATGCTTCTTGAATTTGGTTCAAATAGTGATGTATTTAGGCTTATTCTTTCTGTTTGTCTTGATTTCTGTTGTTATTATAACTAACATGTACAATTTAAATACGTTTTCTTTTTCAAGTGCAACACAAAAATTGTCCCCACTCTCTCTTCTCATGGCCTTGAATTTCCAGATTCCATACTCAGCCATTTCCAAAGCCTCTCCAGTAGCTTGGCAGAGCGCTCTGCTGTGCTGCAGAAAGCCATTGCCCAGTCTCAGAGTGTCCAGGAAAGCCTGGACAGCTTGTTGCAGTCCATCAGTGAAGTTGAACATAACCTGGAAGAGGAGAAGGTGGCACCGCTGTCATCAGGAGTCATCCAAGAAGCCCTGGCCACTAACATGGTGAGACCTGTGCCCTAAGAGTTAGCATAAAGGGTATATTTGCCATGTTCCATAATGACATCATTTTGAAAAAGTATCAGGAAAAGAATTCATTTCCATGAATCATCTAATAAGACTTAGAAATGTTGACTAATCCATGTAAAGGTTTGTCTACCCAATTTCCAAACCATTGGTAAGCTTGAGGAAAAGTGGTGATGGCAAAGTCACTGGTGGCATGGGGTGGAGAACTAAGGGTATTGATGGTATTCTGAAGGTTCAGTTGCAATCCTCCAACCCTCCTTGAGGAGGTGAGCATGTAGTTACTAGAAGCTTATTAGTTTGTGGCTTAGATATCCTGGAATAAGTGAGCTGGGAGCTGACAGACGTGTTCTTGATGACAGAAATTGAAGCAGGACATTGCTCGGCAGAAGAGCAGCTTGGAGGCCACGCGTGAGATGGTGACGCGATTCACGGAGACAGCAGACAGCACCTCGGCCGCAGTGCTGCAGGGCAAACTGGCCGAGGTGAGCCAGCGCTTCGAACAGCTCCGGCTACAGCAGCAAGAAAAGGAGAGCTCCCTAAAGAAGCTTCTGCCCCAGGCAGAGATGTTTGAGCATCTCTCTGGTAAGCTGCAGCGATTCATGGAAAACAAAAGTCGGTTGCTGGCCTCTGGGAATCAGCCAGATCAAGATATTGCACATTTCTTCCAGCAGATCCAGGTGAGGATATATCTGCCAGATGGGCAGAATAAAGGGGAAAGAAAGGCAAGGAAAAAAATATATTTACTGAACACATAATATGTCAGTCAGTGTACTGGAAACTTTACCTGCATTGTCTTAAAGAATTCTCACAGCCATCCTGTAAGCTAGATATTGTTTGTTCATTTTTTAAAAACACAGCCTAGATTTATTTTTCACTCATATTACATGTTCAACCCAGATCAGCAGGAATACTTAGCTCATCAAGGTCACTCAGTCTTTCAAGTTGATGGAAACTTCATCCTGACATATGTTTTCATGATTACTACTGCAAGGGAAAGAGGACATATCATATCCATTTACATTTTATTAGTCAAAGCAAGTTTCACATGACCATAGCTGACTTTCAAGGGGGTGGAGAAATGTAATCCTACCATATATCTAGTAGGTGCAGAGCTGAAAATCTTTGGTGAAGAGTTATTACCTCCCGTAGATATAGATGTATATCCAGGAGCAGAATTGCTGGGTCATAGTACCTGCCTGTACTTAATTTGACCAAGTAGTAGCTAACTTGAGCTCCAGAATGGCTGCACCTGCCCACATTCCCACCTGTAGTACCTCAACATTGCTGTATTCCCACATCACTGCCTTGGGTTTATCCAACTATCTAACGTTTTCCATATTGTACTGTGATCTCATTGTTTTGTTTGGTTTGCTCTCCTAACTTTTTGCTTTTTGTTTTGAAAATTTTTAAACTTACAGAAAAGTAAAAGGAACAGCACAATAAACATCAGCATACTTTTCACCTGGATCCACCAATTGCTGTTTTTTCTCTCTTTATAAATATATAAAAGAGTATCACTATGGGCTTCCATTTTCATTATCATCATTGTTCTTTTTTATGCTCAAACGTTTTCAAATTTGGTCAATGGGTGCCCCTTTAAGCTGTCTCCTGGTATCTTTTTGACATGTCCCTACCAGTATATGAGTACTCTCTTACTTTCTGGTACAATAAGATGTGTCACGGTCACCTTGTAGTTTCCCTGTCCCATACCTGAAATCACCTGTTTCTCCAAGGAGCCCTATTTTTACTGGGGAATTGTGATTAGATATCAAAATCCAGATACTAGATGAGCCATTAGGGTGTCATTGCTTCTAGGTCCTTTAAATGGATAAGATTAGGAAATCTTGAAAGTTTTTTATATCATGTATTCATACTGATAATCCAGCTCCAACTCAACACCATAGGATTCTTCCTCCATTCCCTATTTGTATCTTCCTCTTCCTACAGGGAGAACCCTCATTTCCAACAACTTAATATATTATTTGCTATATCCTACAATAAAATAAGATCACTTTGGAATTACACTGTTATTTCTACCAATAACAAACCTACTAAGTAAAATTCAAGATTTCTTTAGATTTTTTTTTGTCCTGAGACTCTGACCTACTGTATACTATGTTCAAAGTTACCTGAATTTTTTTTTCCCTGTAATTTCTTATATAATTAGCTTTCTTTGTTTCTATTTGTATTCAACTCCAGGATTTTATTTTTCTTTGTAAAGTTTTATTTTTAAATATGTGAAACATTAAGAAAGCTCAGATTTTCCAAGACTGCTTTCTAAAGGATCAGCAGGTGGCTAAATGCTCATGGAATAATAATATCTATCTTGAAGAAACTATTTTGGGAATTAAAAAGTATCGGAGGTTGGAAATTGGTTCAAGATGGCAGAGTAGAAGGACATGCTCTCACTCCCTCTTGTGAGAGCACCAGAATCACAACTAACTGCTGAACAGTCATCGACAGGAAGACACTGGAACTCACCAAAAAAGATACCCCACATCCAAAGACAAAGGAGAAGCCACAGTGAGACGGTAGGAGGGGCGCAATCACAATAAAAGCAAATCCCATAACTACTGGGTGGGTGACTCACAAACTGGAGAACACTTATACCACAGAAGTCCACCCACTGGAGTGAAGGTTCTGAGCCCCACGTCAGGCTTCCCAACCTGGGGGTCTGGCAACAGGGAGAGGAATTCCTGGAGAATCAGACCTTGAAGGGTAGCGGGATTTGATTACAGGACTTAGACAGGACTGGGGGAAACAGAGACTCCACTCTTGGAGGGCACACACAAACTAGTGTGCGCATCGGGATCCAGGGGAAGGAGCAGTGACCCCATAGGAGACTGAACCAGACCTACCTGCTAGTGTTGGAGGGTCTCCTGCAGAGGCGGGGGGTGGCTGTGTCTTACCGTGAGGACAAGGACACTGGCAGCAGAAGTTCTGGGAAGTACTCCTTGGCGTGAGCCCTCCCAGGGTCTGCCATTAGCCCCACCAAAGAGCCCAGCTAGGCTCCAGTGTTGGGTCACCTCAGGCCAAACAACCAACAGGGAGGGAACCCAGCCCCACCCATCAGCAGACAAGTGGATTAAAGTTTTACTGAGCTCTGCCCGCCAGAGCAACAGCCAGCTCCACCCACCACCAGTCCCTCCAATCAGGAAACTTACACAAGCCTCTTAGATAGCTTCATCCACCAGAGGGCAGACAGCAGAAGCAAGAAGAACTACAGTCCTGCAGACTGTGGAACAAAAACCACATTCACAGAAAGATAGACAAGATGAAAACGCAGAGGGCTAGGTACCAGATGAAGGAACAAGATAAAACCCCAGAAAAACAACTAAATGAAGTGGAGATAGGCAACCTTCCAGAAAAAGAATTCAGAATAATGATAGTGAAGATGATCCAGGACCTCGGAAAAAGAATGGAGGCGAAGATCGAGAAGATGCAAGAAATGTTTAACAAAGACCTAGAAGAATTAACAAACAGAGATGAACAATACAATAACTCAAATGAAAAATACAGTAGAAGGAATCAATAGCAGAATAACTGAGGCAGAAGAACGGATAAGTGACCTAGAAGACAGAATGGTGGAATTCACTACTGTGGAACAGAATAAAGAAAAAAGAATGAAAAGAAATGAAGACAGCCTAAGAGACCTCTGGGACAACATTAAACTAAACAACATTTGCATTATAGGGTTCCCAGAAGGGGAAGAGAGAGAGAAAGGACCAGAGAAAATATTTGAAGAGATTATAGTCGAAAACTTCCCTTACATGGGAAGGGAAGTAGCCACCCATGTCCAGGAAGCACAGAGAGTCCCATACAGGATAAACCCAAGGAGAAACACGCCGAGACACATAGTAATCAAAGTGGCAAAAATTAAAGACAAAGAAAAATTATTGAAAGCAGCAAGGGAAAAATGACAAATAACATGCAAGGGAACTCCCATAAGGTTAACAGCTGATTTCTCAGCAGAAACTCTACAAGCCAGAAGAGAGTGGCATGACATATTTAAAGTGATGAAAGGGAAGAACCTACAACCAAGATTACTATACCCGGCAAGGATCTCATTCAGATTTGATGGAGAAATCAAAAGCTTTACAGACAAGCAAAAACTAAGAGAATTCAGCACCACCAAACCAGCTCTACAACAAATGCTAAAGGAACTTCTCTAACTGGGAAACACAAGAGAAGAAAAGGACCTACAAAAACAAACCCAAAACAATTAAGAAAATGGTCATAGGAACATACATATCGATAATTACCTTAAACGTGAATGGATTAAATGCTCCAACCAAAAGACACAGGCTTGTTGAATGAATATAAAAACAAGACCCATATTTATGCTGTCTACAAGAGACCCACTTCAGACCTAGGGACACATACAGACTGAAAGTGAGGGGATGGAAAAAGATATTCCATGCAAATGGAAATCAAAAGAAAGCTGGAGTAGCAATACTCATAGCAGGTAAAATAGACTTTAAAGAATGTTACAAGAGACAAGGAAGGACACTGCATAATGATCAAGGGATCGATCCAAGAAGAAGATATAACAATTATAAATATATATGCACCCAGCATAGGAGCACCTCAATACATAAGGCAACTGCTAACAGCTATAAAAGAGGAAATCGACAGTAACAAAATAATAGTTGGGGACTTTAACACCTCACTTACACCAATGGACAAATCATTCAAACAGAAAATTAGTAAGGAAACACAAGCTTTAAATGACACAATAGATCATATAGATTTAATTGATATTTATAGGACATTCCATCCAGAAACAGCAGATTACACTTTCTTCTCAAGTGCGCATGGAACATTCTCCAGGATAGATCACATCTTGGGTCACAAATGAAGCCTCAGTAAATTTAAGAAAATTGAAATCATATCAAGCATCTTTTCTGACCACAACACTATGAGACTAGAAATCAATTACAGGGGAGAAAAACGTAAAAAACGCAAACACATGGAGGCTAAACATTACGTTGCTAAATAACCAAGAGATCACTGAAGAAATCAAAGAGGAAATCAAAAAATACCTAGAGGCAAATGACAATGAAAACACGACGATCCAAAACCTATGGGTTGCAGCAAAAGCAGTTCTAAGAGGGAAGTTTATAGCAATACAAGCCTACCTCAAGAAACAACAAACATCTCAAATAAACAATCTAACTTTACACCTAAAGGAACTAGAGAAAGAAGAACAAACAAAATCCAAAGTTAGTAGAAGGAAAGACATCATAAAGATCACAGCAGAAATAAATGAAATAGAAACAAAGAAAACAATTGCAAAGATCAATAAAACTAAAATCTGGTTCTTTGAGAAGATAAAATTGATAAACCATTAGCCAGACTCATCAAGAAAAAGAGGGAGAGGACTCAAATCAATAAAATTAGAAATGAAAAAGGAGAAGTTACAACAGACACCGCAGAAATACAAAGCATCCTAAGAGACTACTACAAGCAACTCTATGCCACTAAAATGGACAACCTGAAAAAAATGGACAAATTCTTAGCAAGGTATAACCTTCCAAGACTGAACCAGGAAGAAACAGCAAATATGAACAGACCAATCACAAGTAATGAAATTGAAACTGTGATTAAAAATCTTCCAACAAACAAAAGTCCAGGACCAGAGGCTTCACAGGTGAATTCTATCAAACATTTAGAGAAGAGCTAACACCCATCTGCCTCAAACTCTTCCAAAAAATTGCAGAGGAAGGAACACTCCCAAACTCATTCAATGAGGCCACCATCACCCTGATACCAAAACCAGACAAAGATACTACAAAGAAAGAAAATTACACACCAATATCACGGATGAATATAGATGCAAAAATCCTCAACAAAATACTAGCAAACAGAATCCAACAACACATTAAAAGCATCATACACCATGATCAAGTGGGATTTATCCCAGGGATGCAAGGATTCTTCAATATATGCAAATCAATCAGTGTGATACACCATATTAACAAATTGAAGAATAAAAACCATATGATCATCTCAATAGATGCAGAAAAAGCTTTTAACAGTATTCAACACCCATTTATGATAAAAACTCTCCAGAAAGTGGGCATAGAGGGAACCTACCTCAACATAATAAAGGCCATATATGACAAATCCAGAGCAAACATCATTCTCAATGGTGAAAAACGGAAAGCATTTCCTCTAAGATCAGTAACAAGACAAGGATGTCCACTCTCACCACTATTATTCAACATAGTTTTGGAAGTCCTAGCCACGGCAATCAGAGAAGAAAAAGAAATAAAAGGAATCCAAATTGGAAAAGAAGAAGTAAAACTGTCACTGTTTGCAGATGACATGATACTATACATAGAGAATCCTAAAGATGCCACCAGAAACCTACTAGAGCTAATCAATGAATTTGTTGAAGTTGCAGGATACAAAATTAATGCACAGAAATCTCTTGCATTCCTATACACTAATGATGAAAAATCTGAAAGAGAAATTAAGGAAACACTCCCATTTACCACTGCAACAAAAAGAATAAAATACCTAGGAATAAACCTACCTAGGGAGACAAAAGACCTGTATGCAGAAAACTATAAGACACTGATGAAAGAAATTAAAGATGATACCAACAGATGGAGAGATATACCATGTTCTTGGATTGGAAGAATCAATATTGTGAAAATGACTCTACTACCCAAAGCAGTCTACAGATTCAGTGCAATCTCTATCAAATTACCAATGGCATTTTTTACAGAACTGGAACAAAAAATCTTAAAATTTGTATGGAGACACAAAAGACCCCGAATAGCCGAAACAGTCTTGAGGGAAGAAAATGGAGCTGGAGGAATCAGACTCCCTGACTTCAGACTATACTACAAAGCTACAGTAATCAAGACAATATGGTACTGGCACAAAAACAAATATAGATCAGTGGAACAGGATAGAAAGCGCAGAGATAAACCCACGCACCTATGGTCAACTAACCCATGACAAAGGAGGCAAGGATATACAATTGAGAAAAGACAATCTCTTCAGTACGTGGTGCTGGGAAAGCTGGACAGCTACATGTAAAAGAATGAAATTAGAACACTCCCTAACACCATACACAAAAATAAACTCAAAATGGATTAGAGACTTAATGTAAGACCGGACACTATAAAACTCTTAGAGGAAAACATAGGAAGAACGCTCTATGACATATATCACAGCAAGATCCTTTTTGATCCACCTCCTAGAGAAATGGAAATATAAACAAATGGGACCTAATGAAACTTCAAAGCTTTTGCACAACAAAGGAAACCATAAACAGGATGAAAAGAGAACCCTCAGAATGGGAGAAAATATTTGCAAACGAATCAACGGACAAAGGATTAATCTCCAAAATATATAAACAGCTCACGCAGCTCAATATTAAGGAAACAACCCAATCCAAAATTGGGCAGAAGACCTAAATTTCTCCAAAGAAGACATACAGATGGCCAAGAAGTACATGAAAAGCTGCTCAACATCACTAATTATTAGAGAAATGCAAATCAAAACTACAGTGAGGTATCACCTCACACCAGTTAGAATGGGCATCATCAGAAAATCTACAAACAACAAATGCTGGAGAGGGTGTGGAGAAAAGGGAACCCTCTTGCACTGTTGGTGGGAATGTAAATTGATACAGCCACTGTGGAGAACGGTGTGGAGGTTCCTTAAAAAACTAAAAATAAAATTACCTTATGACCCAGCAATCCCATTACTGGGCATATACCCAGAGAAAACCATAATTCAAAAAGACACATGCACCCCAATGTTTATTGCAGCACTATTTACAATAGCCAGGACATGGAAGCAACCTCAATGCCCATCGACAGATGAATGGATAAAGAAGATGTGGTACATATATACAATGGAATATTACTCAGCCATAAAAAGGAACAAAATTGGGTCATTTGTAGAGACGTGGATGGATCTAGAGACTGTCATACAGAGTGAAGTAAGTCAGAAACAGAAAAACAAATATTGTATATTAACGCGTATCTGTGGAACCTAGAAAAATGGTACAGATGAACCGGTTTGCAGGGCAGAAATTGAGACACAGATGTAGAAAACAAACAAACATGGACACCAAGGGGGGAAAGTGGCAGGAGGTGGTGGTGGTGTGATGAATTGAGAGATTGGGATTAACATATATACACTAATATGTATAAAATGGATAACTAATAAGAACCTGCCGTATAAAAGAATAAAATAAAATTCAAATTTCAAAAAAAAAAAGATAGCTCAAAAGTCAAAACTTTTCAAAAAGTTATACTCAGGGTTAGGAAAGTGGATAAGGATATACTCTCACTCTCTTCCGTGTGTCTTCTATCCCATTCACCCCCACAGGTAATGGATTTCACATTTATTATTTCTATTTCTTTTTTCCAAAATAAACACACCATTTCCAATTCTTCGTTACACAAAAAGGGGTACAATACATAATCTTTTGCACTTTCCTTTTTTACTTAATATGTCTTAGAAATCACTTAATTCATAGATATCGTCCTCTTTTTTTGTTGTTTTTTAACTATACATTCATTTTGAGGATGAACCATAGTTTATTCCACCAGACTTTTGTTCTGGTTGTTTCCAAAATTGTGCTATTAAAAATGACACTGTAATGAATAATTTTGTGTATTTTCCCCGTATTATTGGAAGTGTATCTTCAGAGTAATTCCTAGAGTGGAATTGTTGCATCAGAGGGTAAACGGTTGTGTGGTCTTGTTAGATGTAGCCAAGTTCCCTCCATGAGGATTTCCCCATTTTGCATCCCTAGCAGAAGTGTATGACAGTACTATGTATTTCCCCTGCAGCCTCACCAATAGAATGTATTGTCAAGCATTTGAGTTTTCGCTAATCTGATTAATAAAACATATCTCAATGTGGTTTTAATTTTTTATTTCTTCTCTAAGTTGAATATATTTTTATACATTTAAGACACATTTATTTGTAAATCATTGGTTCATGTATTTTGCTATCTTCTGTCAAGAGTTTGATCTTTTTTTTTCTTTCAACTTACAAGAGTTCTGTATTAGGGAAATTAGTCCTTTATAACATGTTGGAAATATTTTCTGACAGTTCGTCCTTTGTCTTTTGACTTTGCTTATGGTGTTTTTGGCCATATAAAAGTTTTTTTTTTTTTTACACAATAGATTTTATCACTTTTTAAAAACTGAAATGTAGTTGATATACAATATTATGTTAGTTTCAGGTGTACAACATAGTGACTCAACATTTAAATACATTATGAAATGATTACCATGATAAGGCTAGTAACCATCTGTCCCCATTCAGAGTTATTACAGTGTTATTGACCATATTCCTTATGATGTATATTACATCCCCATGACTTAAATTCATTTTATAACTGGAAGTTTGTGCCTCTTAATTCCCTTCACCTATTTCACCCATTCTCCTAACCTTCTTCCCTCTAACAACCACCTGTTTGTTCTCTGTATTTATGAGTCTGTTTTTGTTTGTTTGTTCATTCATTTGTTTTGTTTTTGAGATTTCAAGTATGAGATCAACAGTATTTGTCTTTCTCTGTCTGACTTATTTCACTTAACATGATATACTCTAGATCTATACATGTTGTCACAAATGGCAGGATTTCATGCTTTTTTATGGCTGAGTAATATTCCATTGTGTGTGTGTGTGTGTGTGTGTGTGTGTGTGTGTGACATCTTCTTTATCCATTTAGATTTATATTCTGGGCTTTCTGTTCTGTTCCATTGATGTATATGTCTGTTTTTGTGCCAGTACTGTACTGTTTTGATTACTGTAACTTTGTAGTACAGCTTGAAACCAGAGATATCACTCTTTCATTGAAGTTGTATTTTTAGTCATAGTTTGAAAGCCTTTTGCCACACCCAGGTTATGATGGAATTTACCCAAATGGTTTCTTTTTTTCTTTTCTTTTTTTTCTTTTACATTTGAATAGTTTAACAATTTAAGTTTATTGTGAGGTATGGTATGAGGTATGAATACAAGTTCATCTTTTTTGAAAGTTCTATATAGTTATTCCCAATATCATTATTTGAAAAGTCTGTCTTTACCCCAGTGATTTGAGAATCTGTCTTTATCACATACAAAATGTCTTATGTATTGAAGTTTATTTCTTGATTTTCTATTCTATTTCAATGGTCTTTCTATTCATTAACAGTAGCATACTATTTTTAATTCTAGAGGCTTTCTGGTATGTTTTACTATCTGGTAAGGCTAATCTCCCTTATTTCTTTTTTCTTTTTCTTTTTTTTTTTTTTTTTTCTTTTTCAGGATTTCTCATAGCTATAATTGTACATTTATTTTTCCATATGAACATTAGAATCAACTTCATCAGTCCTAGAGAAAAAAGTTGGTATTTTTGTTTGGCTCACATTACTTTACTCATTCACACATGCATATATACACACATAGATGCATACATACACATACACACATAGCTTTATGGACATCTTTCCTTTTTTTCCAGGTCTGCTTTCATGTCTTTCAGAAGTGTTTTAAAGTTTTATTCATAAAGGTTTTGTACAGTTCCTAAAATTGTACCTTTTGTGTTGCTATTATATTATTCTTGATTTTTATATGTTGATTTTATGTTCTTGCTTATTGGATTACTTCACTGTTCAATTTGGTTGTATTGTTGATTCTCTGAGGTTTTACAAATATACTTTCATGTAATCTGCAAATATAGTTTTACCTCTTCAAATTCTTATGCCACAAATTGTTTTCTCCTACCTAATTGCATTGGCTAATATTGTCAATACAGTGTTAAATAATAGTGAAGAGTGTGTTTACCTGTTTTAAAGAAGAGACAGACCGTGGAAGCTTAGAGAAGTTCAATAGCTTAAGATCACAAGCTAGTAAATGGCAAAGCCACGATTGACTTTCAGGTCTGTTGTACTCCAGAAACTTCCATTCTTTTTATTCTGTCATGCTGCCTCTGGAATCTTTAAAGATTTGTTTAAAGGAGACAAGACTCCTTTGTAATTTCCAGCCACTCTCAGGTGGATTGGAGAAATCCTACATATTTAATGTTTTGATCTAGCAGTTGACCCAGTGAACATGCCTCTTTCCTTGTTCCCTCTTTTTCTACAGGTAAGGGAGAACATGCCCCAGCTTTAATCTAGATATCTTTCCTTCTTTAGAGTCATTATTTACAAGGACCAGAGGATTGAATACATTTCCTTGTTTCCTTGACAGGAGCTCAATTTGGAAATGGAAGACCAACAGGAGAACCTGGATACTCTTGAGCACCTGGTTACTGACCTGAGCTCCTGTGGCTTTGCCCTGGACCTGTCCAAGCACCAGGACAGGGTACAGAACCTCAAAAAGGACTTCACAGAGCTACAAAAGACAGTTAAAGAAAGGTGAGTTTTCATATGTATGGATCAGTGTCATGGAGCTAATTTTTTCTTGCTATTGAATGAAATGACTTTCTCCTCCTTCCTTCTTCACCAGAAAAGATGGCATCAAAATTCTGCTACTGAGCCATAGGAGATTGGAAAGTGCCTCTTTCAGACAAAGCTATTCAGTCTACTTAATGCTTAGTGGTTTTTCTGTTAGTAAATAGTGAGTTCCTTCTTAGTAATGGGACTCAGTTCCCCCTCAGTACAATCAAAAGCCCAGGTCACCTGGACCAAACAGAACGAATTTGGGGCAGCAAGTTGGATTGTGGCAGGATTTGAAATAATAAGAAAAATTGGAAGAGACTTCCCAGACATAATTAAGGATTATATTGGAACTCACACTGCTTGTTTTGACCACATTTAAGTTGCTGTTATGGAGGAGTTTCTGGATTCTTCTTTTAAGGCAAACATGGGAATATACAACAAAGGTGGATGATTTCAGGTTATTAGCTCACAGTTGAAAAGCCATAATTCCTCCATTAGAAAGCCTCATGTGGGTTTAAAAGCTTGATAAGACTTCTCTTGGTTTAGCCATAAATAGCTCGATTTAGCAGATGACGGCTTTAGTGACTAGAGGAAAGCAGTTGCTCAAATCACCACTGTAAGCAGCGGTTATTTAGTGCAGGTGACAGGGACAGGACAAAGGCCAAGAAGGCTTTGTTTTTCTTGCCCTCAGCTGAGGGCTGTTTAGCTATATGAAGAGCCAGGATCTCTGGCTTGAAGTCTAATAGATGTGACCATTTCCAAAACTTAATTTCAAAATTGAATTCTCCTTTCTCCTTGATTTATTTTACTCATTGGTGTGCTTAGCCTAACTTCTCTGAGCCTCAATTTTGCCATCTTCCTTGTTAAAGGAATTAGCATTTGAATTGGGCCTTGAAAGAGTCAAATACCTAAAAAGTAGCAGAGCTGGCCTTGAGATCCAAAGCCTGCATTCTTTCCATTGTATCATAGTACCTAAATAGCAGGCTCCCTTTAGTTTTTCTCATTTTCACTTTAGCCTAGAGTAAGATTGAAGACTCCTTTCCCCAGAAATGTCCAAACAAGGGCAACAGATTCCTTAGTTTGATGCTCTCCTACATTATATGTGGTTGTTTAGCCAAAGCTGCCATGGAAAAGATTATGAGAAGGAAAGGCCCTGTTAGGAAACTGATGCCTAGAGTCCTAGAATGAATATAGTTTTAGTTCACGTTGACTTCTTTACAAGCTTAGTCTGGCAAGTAACACATTGTCTCTGTTGACAGAGAGGAAGATGCATCATCTTGCCAGGAGCAATTAGATGAATTCCGGAAGCTGGTTAGGACTTTCCAGAAATGGCTGAAGGAAACTGAAGGGAGTATTCCACTTACAGAGACTTTCATGAGCACTAAAGAGCTGGAAAAACAGATTGAACACCTGAAGGTAGGTGAACAAAGTCTCTCCAGGAATCAGGCTGGACAGCAGTTTGGAATCTTGTGTGGACTCATTTCCACCTGTGGTGGACAAATGGTGTGAGAAATCCAGGTTATCCATGTGTATCAGAATAGCAGTTCCTCCATTCTCTCCACGTGAGTCCAACCTACCCCTACCCAAGCACTGAGCACCAAAACATCTCCTATTTAAAAACCAAAACCAAAAAAGTAATCTGGGAATGATATCTGTAAAGTTTCAGCTGTCTTGGGGATGCCTGTCATGCTGTGGTAGATCATAAAAAAGACAGTTGTCAGAGTCCAGTCTTGAGAAGCTTACACTCTCGTTGTATGTTTGAGAATTAGACAATTATATGTGAGCAAGTGACCAGATATGTGATCAGAAAATTGAGGAGAGAATTTCTCCTCAACTAATAAAGGAAAAGTTACTACAACTTATGAAGGAACAGTTACAATCAGATGGTTGGAAGGTACCTGCAAGGGTAGCATCAGCCTTTCTCCCATCTGTTGCAGAATCACTTCTCTCCTATCTTTGATTCATAGTTATCCAGCTCTATTTGCACCTCTAACATGTTTCTTATTTTTGTTGAAACCAGTCTCCAACTAACTCTCATGGATTTGTCCTTATTTTCTTAGTAAAACAGGATTTATCTTGAATAGATGAAAGAGAAGAGCTTTCACAGAGAGAGTGCCAGGAGCATTTGCTGTGGGGAGTTCCTAGGACAGAGGTTCCCTGATTTCTTGGTTCATGGTTCCCTTTGTGTTTCAAGACATTTTTCATGGCATCTCAAGGCAAAAAACAAACAAACAAAAAAACACCCAAAAAACTGAAAAACCTCACTTACTAAGTGGTCAGGTCCAAACAGCTTAACAGTAGTTGTTCACATGGTGTCCAACAGATGTCACTGTTTTTCCCTCAAAAATTTAAAATATCCTGTGAGTCAGTGCATAGTTTGGGAACTGTTGGCTCTTTGGAATCAAGAGTGACTAATAAAAGAACTGACAAACTCTGAATGGCCAAGGTTCAATTTGAAGTTTGGCCTCATGAGCTTGCCAGATGTTCATGGCTCGATGTCTTTCTCTGCTGCTGCTTTGCAGCTTGAAGTCAAAAGCAAACGAAGTAGATTGTGAGGGAGATTCAGTATGGAGGAAGGGATTGAAGGCTAGGATGTTGTCCCAGCTTGGAAAAGGGTAAAATTCTACTTCTGTAGCAGGCAGTTCACAGCTTAGAGACAACATGACCAGATACTTTTGTCTTAGAGCAAATGCCATTGTTTCCTAACAGCTTTCTGTGGTGGTTTGAGCTCTGACTTCAAACCCAATATAAAATTCCCTTGAAAAGGCAAAGTGTAGCCTATGATTCTGTATGTTTCTCTACATCTCAATATCTAGCTCCTCATTTTACCCACCAATTACCATTTCCTTTATATTCTTTACAAGCGCGGTATTCCCTTTGTCCACCTGGCAAACTCTTATCTTAACTCCAGTCTTTCCTCTCTCCAGCGAGAGTTAGATGTGTCTCCTTTTGTGCTCTCAGAGTCTAGTGGCTGTCCATATTTCTGTAATAGCATTTATCACATTATAATGCCATTGATAATCTGAGCTCTTGGTTTTAGGAACTGTGTCATAATCCTATTTTGTATCCGCAGTGTTTGGCACAATGCCTGGCCTATAGTAAGTGCTCAAAAAATACTTGCTTGATGAATGAATGAATGAATGAGAAGGGCCTGAATATTCCAGGATATCGTTCTCCCACATCTTGGCTGGCTAAACCAAGTTCTGGAAATGGCTGAATAAATGAGGATGATTGCTTAATGCTTATCAAAACTTTAGGGAGTGTATGTAGAACAGGTGTCCCTACTTATGAGGAGAACACCTCCAGATAATTACATTTTGCTATTTTGTTCTTTAAACAGGGTCTCCTATATGACTGGACAAGTAAGGGAACTTTGATAGAAGAAATCAATTGCAAAGGTACTTCTTTAGAAAATCTCATCATGGAGATCACAGCACCTGATTCTCAAGCCAAGACAGGTGAGTGTGGGCTCTTGAAAATGTAGTGAATAAACATCATTCTTCCCTTTGCCCTTTGGTGATGACCCCTTATTGAATAAACATTAGAATCAAGGTTGGATATGAAAACCAAGGATGTTTCATGAAGCAGTCTTCCCCTCAACCTGATCTGTTTTCCCATTTCCTTTGTAACATTGCTCTATTTTGCAAAACCCCTTCCTGTGATGGGAAAAAGTAAAGGGACTAGTTGGCCCGCTTAGAACTGTCAAATGAACATAGAAGGATTAAAATAGGATTTTCCATCTTGAGGAATTTCTGTCTTTTAAATATGTGAATGGATGGCTATGCATTAACTTTAAATTAGGGTCAGCCCTGGAGGGTATAAGCATGATATCTTGGGAGAGGCTAAGTGTTTAGGAGTCAGTATTGGTACACCAGGAACTGACATACTTCTTGGAAGTGCATACAAAGATTGTGCCCAACTATATGAATTATCTCTGCCTACAAATTAAGTCTTTCAAACAAAATGCGTTCTGAGCTCACAGTCACTTGCTGGTTGTTAATTGGGATCTCCTAGGTTTTATTACCAGACTATGTTAATGCACTCCTATAGTCACTTAAATAGTAAGGGCAAAGTTTACTTTCTTTTTTCCTCCTGAGAATGGCTACTTTCCTATTGTATCCTAAAGTTTAAAGATGTCTTGGAACTATCTAGAAGTGACAACATTTCAGAGAATTGGTGATTTTTATATTCTAACACTTAAATTTCTAAGTTCAGTGACTTATTAGTGTGTGACATCACCCAGCAAACTTTTTCTATAAAGGGCCATAGAGTAAATATTTTAGGCTTGTGGGCCATATGGTCTCTGTCACACTACATGTCTCTGCCATTGTAGCACAAAAGCAGTCATAAACAATATATAAATGAATGGGCGTGGCTGTGTTCCAGTAAAACTTCACGTACAGAAACAGGCGGAGGGACAGATTTGGCTGGTGCACTAAAGTTTTCTGACTTCGGGACTAGATCAGTGGTTGTTCGAACTTTTTAAAGTACTGTAATCTTTTTTAAAAATAAATCTCATGTAGAACTATAAGACGAATAAAAATATAAGTGAATTTATAGCATTTATCTATTATGAAATTCATCAATGAGAATATTGAGGCTATTGGGACTTCCCTGGTGGTGCAGTGGTTAAGAATCCGCCTGCTAATGCAGGGGACCACGGGTTTGAGCCCTGGTCCGGGAAGATCCCACATGCCGCGGAGCAACTAAGCCTGTGCGCTACAACTGCTGAGCCTGCGCTCTAGAGCCCGCGAGCCTCAACCACTGAGCTCACATGCCACAACTCCTGAGGCCCGTGCGCCTAGAGCCTGTGCTCCGCAACAAGAGAAGCCACCACAATGAGAAGCCCGCTTGCCGCAACTAGAGAAAGCCCATGCACAGCAACAAAGACCCAATGCAGCCATAAATAAATAAATAAATAAATAAATAAATAAAAGAATATTGAGGCTATCTTAGTGACTATGAAAATTTGGAAAAAAAGAATTTTTGAATGACAGCTTTATTATTTATTTCTCAGTTTTTTCCTTGGTTGCATTGTATCCAGAAAATACGGTTCACACAGATAAATAGTTGCAAATGATGACAAATGTTTTTAAAAGTTCACTTTACAATCTGAAGTGTTAAGAATTCTCTTACTACACAATTCTACCCTGATGAAAGCCTGCTCTGAGTAGATACACCTCAGCCTTTTTTGTCATTTTATTTAATGGAATTCATGTGTGCTGTAGATGTTTTTCTTTGTACGTAAGTGGACATATGTAGGTTTGAAAATTATGGAGTGCTAATGAAGAACTACAACTTTTTCCATCAGTGACACTCAGAAAGAAGTTTAAATGTATGCACAGAGGTGCAGGAGCTACTTTATTCTCCCCAAAAAGCAGCATAAATTGGCTATATCTACTGGGTTAAAATGTGGTGTTCAACATAATTGAATGTGCATGTTGTACTGCCATTTCTAAGTACTTAGGAATATATTCTGAATATTAAAATTAAACCAAACATTCACAGAGTCCCTAAAGCACCTCCTCAGGGTGCTTTGAAAACCAGTTTGAAGATCACTAGCCTGAGTGCTCTTAAAAAGTTCTCTTCCATCTCTGAAAACCCATGAGTGTTCTAGTTCCTTATGGTCGTGGAGCTCTTTTGGTTTCGTAAAGTGCTTTCACATACACTACCTCACTACTTCTCACCAGTAACCCCATGAGAGCTGACAAGATAGGTAGTATTATCTTCATATCCCAGAGAAGATACCGAGGTCTGTCCATAGATTAAGGCTCACGTACTGAGTTAGTGACAGTCTTGGCTACGACTGTCTTCTCCAAATTACTAGTCCGGTTTCTTTTTGGTCATCACCAGACTGCAGTGGAATATGATCTTTTGGTTTGATCCATTTTTTAAATTGAAAATACAATAATGTTAACATTTAAAAGTTTTACAATCATTATTGTCTAATATAACCTTGCACTTGACCTTTTCCACAGTGAAATCAGTGAGAGTCTTATTCTGCCCTTTGAATGTTACATTATGTCATGACTGTTCTTCACATTTCTTTATAATCTTTGTAATTACATGATCTGGTTTTTACTTACTTGGGATACTTCTGAAACACAAGGAATCAACTTGGGGAGAATATAGGTGAAATTGTGGTAATTAGAAACAGAACCAAAGACCCTAAACAGAATTTATGGGAATGTTTATGAGCCAGATTTATTGACGCTTAGAATTTCTGTTTTCTGGTGGGGGAAGGGGAGCAGAATGTCATGGAAAAAAAAACAGGGAATCTTTTGAAACAATATAGGAAAGGCTCATTATAATGTCTTTACTAAAAGAATGCTGCTTTTTATGTCCTTAGTTGTACTTATTGTTTATTTTTATTATGTTGAAGAACATTGATGTTAAAGTTGAACCTTTTTGGCTGTATTATAAATCCTCATTCTAAAGTATGTCGAATGCCAGTCTAAAGACTTAGTCATTCTACTAATACTTGCTTCACAAAATTAGGGCAAGGTTCAAAGAATCCAAATTGGAGATTTAAGAAGAGAATTTGGATTTCCTCTAGAAAGGGTTAGGGTTAGGGTTAAGGAGCTGAAACTCCTCGAGTGACACTGTTGCCCGGCAGCTAAAATGATTTGTCTCTTTCCATAAGTATGTTGTCTTGTGCTGTGTTAACTTCCTGATATCTGAGCTTAAAGTGAGTGCCAGAGAATAAATTTGGTGCCTGTATGTATTCCTAACACATTTGTCTTGCCTTGTTTGTCTCTCTGTCCTTCTGCTCAGGTTCCATACTGCCCTCTGTAGGAAGCTCTGTAGGCAGTGTAAACGGATACCACACCTGCAAAGGTGAGAATGCCATTTTCAACAGTGCCTCTTCATTGGGTGTGTTAGGACAGTGTTCATGTTTGCATCTGTGTATGTTTCCGTATGTGTGGAAGGATTGCTGCCAGGATGGGTGTGAGGGTAAAAGTCTGGGGAGAAGCAACTGTGATGCCTCTTTGTTGCTAGCTAGAGGCTAAACAGGTTGGCAACCAGTGAAATAAAGTTACTAAGCAAATAAACTGGACCACTAGATAAGACCAATAAGGAAAGACCTAGAAGAAAATATATGCAAATCTTTCAGTTATAAAGAAGCTATACTAGAGGTGGTCTAAATCTAGCCCTCAGCCTCCCAGCTAGGTTTTCTTCTCTGCAGTTTAAAGAAGAGGAAGTAGAAGAATGCCCCAAATCCTTCACTCCCTTCACTTTTGCTGCTCCCATGTTTGCTTAGCATTTTATTTATACATCTGAGTATATAATGCCAAAATCAGAAATCCGATTAATGAGAGCTCTTTTGCTTTTTGTATGTAAACAGGAACTTCTATGTGATTTAGCAGGAAGATCATCTCTAGTTCACTAGAAGGAGTGGGAGAGATACTTAATCCTGATGAATAATTTAGTGAGGAACCAATGGGGATGCTTGAGAGCTATTCCCAGTCTGATTTCTGTTTCTATGATGCTAGATCTGACGGAGATCCAGTGTGACATGTCAGATGTAAACCTGAAATATGAGAAACTTGGGGAAGTGCTTCGCGAACGCCAGGAAAGTCTTCAGGCTGTCCTCAGCCGAATGCAGGAAGTTCAGAAGGAGGCAAGCTTGGTGCTGCAGTGGCTGGAATTAAAAGAGGAAGTCCTGAAAGGCATGGATGCCTCTTCATCTCCAACCAAGACAGAGACAGTGAGAGCCCAAGCTGAATCTAACAAGGTACTGTGTTCCCATTAGCTGCATCTCAAACACTAAGAGGAAGGGGTGGTTGTACCAGTGTTCCCGCCTGAGCCCGGGGGCCTGAGAGTGAGACATGGCCAACCACCCAGTCGTTACGAGCAGCATGTTTGACTTTCAAATGACTGGTATGCCTAAACTCTCCCAGAGAATTTTCTTACCTATGAAATTAGAAATTGTTACACATCAGACTGAGAAACAAAACCAGATCTGTTTGCAGAAGGAGAATAGCCCTCCTCAGAAGCATCAGTTCATTGAGAATGGGATCTCATTTTCAATGTGATGGTATAAGCCAAACCATTCCATCAAAGCACCTTTCCAACTCTTGGAGGGATCTAAACAGCTGTGATTGCAGTTCATTCTTAAGATTGACATGTAGGCCTAGGGAAAATGTCAGAAGAAATAAGACCATGTAGAAAATCCGGTAAAAATTTTTTGCCAAAAATTTTAGTATTCCTGTTGAGCCTAGCATGTCATATCCTACAACTGCATAAACATCGCCATTATCGTCATCGTCATCATCATCATCAATTCCTGACACTTTTAGTTTATAGGGATTAGCAATTTTCTTATTGGGTTACTGATGTGTTGTACATAAAAGAAATTCAAATCTTGCCATCTAGATTTTCCTTTTAAGTAAATATTCAAGCAGAAAGGTTAAGTATCCTAAAATCATGAAACAAGCCATGGATAGAATCAGAAGTTGAGCCTGTAATTGCTGCCCCGTCTTCCCGTCATTTCCTCCACACTCACAGGTTTGTTTCCTGTCCAGAAATCTCATGGCATTCATGATGTTCTTTCTCCTAGGCCTTCCTGGCTGAATTGGAACAGAATTCTCCAAAAGTCCAAAATGTAAAGGAAGCCCTGTCTAGATTACTGATAACATATCCCAACTCACAAGAAGCAGAAAACTGGAAGAAAATGCAAGAGGAGCTCCGTATGTTATCACTGGGGTGTTATAAATTCACTAAATTCCTTGTCTTCAAAGTAAATACAGGCTTTCGGCATACCCAACAAACAGGAGTGATTTTTAGTTAATTGTCATAAGCAAGCAAGAAGGGGCATGTAGGGTTAGAGAATGAGCCTGATTGTGGAAAAAATTTAGAGATTCCACTCAAAGCATCAATATTGGTTTTCTTGGGCAAGTCAAACTGACAATCTGCTGTGACAAAGAGCATTGATGATAAAAATTAAAAATGGGAAATAATCTAAACATTCTGTGAAGGAATTAAATAAATTATGCTGCACTCATAATATTGAACTATAAATGATGTAGGTGAATGTGTATTGGTATGAAAAAAATTATTGGCATGAAAGATGCTCATAATTAGTAAGCTTAAAAACAGGTTATAAAATAATATATATGTTGCATAAGGTATTTTACATGCGTTGTGTATGTATGTACGTACTTCTGTGCAGTTTTATCCCATGTGTAGTTTCATATAGCCACCACCGCAGTCAAGATACAAAACTGTTTGTTACTTTAGTTAAAATTAAATGCAGGTTATTTTTAACTTAAAAAAATACTAAATAATGCTCCAGGGGTCATTTCCTGTAGTATTTTAGGAACGTAATTTAGGGACCAGGCTAGTGGCTGATGAGGGTAAAAGAATACATTCTCTCATTTCCTCTCTACAGATTCCCGATGGGAAATGGCCACCGAGGTGACAATGGCTCGGCAAAGGCAGCTGGAGGAATCCGCAAGTCATCTGGCCTGCTTTCAGGCTGCAGAAGCCCAGCTCCGGCCCTGGCTAATGGAGAAGGAGCTGATGATGGGGGTGCTGGGGCCCCTGTCTATTGATCCCAACATGCTGAATGCACAGAAGCAGCAGGTCCAGGTGAGCAGTATGGCTGAAAGCTTTCGAGCAAAGAAATCAGAGGCACTTGAATATGGGTCTGAATGCTGCTCTCAACAGGTAGATTTACATGACCCTGGACAAGTCATTTAACTTCTCAAAGTCTCCGTTTCCTCACTTTAAATGAGATGCTTGTAAGGTCTTCATCATGGTGCCTGTCAAATAGCAAACAGTATTGTTAATATCATTATATATATATATATTTTTTTTTTAATTTATTTAATTTATTTTTTTTATGGCTGTGTTGGGTCTTCGTCTCTGTGCGAGGGCTCTCTCTAGTTGTGGCAAGCGGGGGCCACCCTTCATCGCGGTGCGCGGGGCTCTCACTATCGCAGCCTCTCTTGTTGCGGAGCACAGGCTCCAGATGCGCAGGCTCAGTAATTGTGGCTCACGGGCCCAGTTGCTCCGCGGCATGCGGGATCCTCCCAGACCAGGGCCCGAACCTGTGTCCCCTGCATTGGCAGGCAGACTCTCAACCACTGCGCCACCAGGGAAGCCCCTGTTAATATCATTAATGTCAGTAACTGTGTTATTAATATCGTTGACTGAGGGAGTAAGATGAGCAGATGGGAGACAGGGAACTTCTGACTAAATGGTAGAATCATATTTTATTTTCAATCCCCAGTGGTAGTGATCCACATTACTTCATGCAGTATCTTATATCTGCCAGCTTTACTTAAAGATTTTCTGCTGATCAGATCTCTGTACCCAACGTTTGCGAAATTTAGGTTGGTCCAATTATTTCATTTCCAGTGAAATCCTGCCTAGACCCTTTCCTTGTTCTATATCCTTCCCTAAACTTGTTCTGTTTCTTCTCACCACCCACCAAGTCCCCTAAGAGTAGTTTTTGAAAGAACCCTTTCTTTTAGCCCCTGCATCCATGTTAATTATCAAGTCCTATTTAGTCTACTTACAAATATTTTTCTAATCCAGTGGTTTTCAAACTTTTTGATCCCAAAACCCTTTACACTCTTAAAAATTATTGAGGATCCCAAAGAGCTTGTGTTTATCTACTAATATCTATTAATATTAACTGTATTAAAACACTGAGGAATTTTTAAAGTATGTATTTATAAATTAATTTTTTAAATTATGATGATACAATCATAACACTAACATACATAACATTTTTATGAAAAAATAACATTTTCCAAAATGTAAAAAATTGAATAAGAGTGACATTGTTTTATATCTTTGGCAAATCTCTTTAATGATGTCTGGCTTGGGACTTCCCTGGCGGTCCAGTGGTTAGGACTCTGCGCTCTCACTGCCAAGATCCCGGGTTCAGTCCCTGGTCGGGGAACTAAGACCTGCAAGGCATGGCGATAAATGAAATGAAATGAAATAAAATAAAAATGTCTGGCTAATAGAACAGTCTCACAGATTTTCATATCTGCTTCTGCACTCAATCTGTTGTGATATCGGATGTCGTGAGAGAACAAGAATTTTAAAAGGCAAATAACATCTTAGTATTATTATGAAAATAGTTTTTACCTCACTGACCCCATGCAAGGGCTTAGGGACTGCCAGGGGCCACCAGACCGTAATTTGAGAACCACCATTCTAAGCTTCTCTTCTCCTCCACTCTAAATGCTGGTGGGCTGGATCTTGGGCCTGTTGCATTGCAGCAGCCCGCTAAAGGGCCTCTTGGTCTAGTTTATCTTCCACACAATTATCAAATTATCCCCTTAAATCATATATCTGAATATATTAAAATGCTTCTGTGGCTCTTGGCTGCCTATTGAACAGAGTTCAAATACCTGCTCACTGTGGTGCATGAGGCTTTTCACAGTCTGGTCCCAGTTCGTCTTGCCAGCTCTTTCCCCATATACCTGGGCTTCTTCCCACACCGGATAATGGGTTCTTTCCTGAACACACTGCACTCACAGATCTCAGGATCTCTGTGCCTTTGCTAATCCCAGGCCCTCCTCTGAACCAGCCTTACTCTCTGTTCTCTTGGAGAACTCACATATTCTTTATTGTGTCACCTGAGAAGCCTTTCCTGATTTCCCTCTTCTGCTCTTGTCATCCCCGGAGGAATTAACCACCTTTACTTCTTGCTTTCACAATTCCACGTTCACATCAGCATTTTATCATTTTAACTTTTGTTACATTCTATTATAGTTCATTATTTACACATCTGTTAGTCCTTGAGGTCCTGTCGTATTTATTTTTATGCAGTGTAAGTGCTGAGTACTTTCCATAAGTTTTCTTGTTTAATCCTAACAACAGCCAAGTAAGTACTTTACTATCCTCATTTTGCAGATAAGGAAGCTGAGATTTGGAGAACTTTTAAAAACTTGCCTAAGTTTATACAGTTTAGTGAGTGATGGAGTCAGGATTTGAACCCAGGCGTCTAACTACAGAGCCTGTAATCTCAGCTTCTTTGATGAGTGAAACAGTGAATAGAAATAAATAAAAAGGAATGGTACTTGCTTTAAAGAAGCTTTTTATGTAATTGTGCTATATTATAATGTGCAGATTATATGTGCTGATGGAAATTCGAAAAAGGAACTAAGAAAAGTAGGACATTAAGAGTTGAAATGGCAAGCCCAGCCAGTGATATAGCTCACTTTGGGACCCAGTGTTCCAGACTCCCAATTCAGAGGCCTGGGTTTTGCCTGGCAAAGCTGACAAGTGCCCATCCAGTAAACAAACTTTGGTTTCCCAACCAAGGCCAACCTTAGTAACTGATGTTGAAACAGTATAGGACAAATAAGGAAAAGAAATAAAATAGACACAATCAATGATCCTTTAAAAACAACAGGTTTTTATTAAGCAGTTGTTAAAAGTGATACTGCATTTTCATAGTAGCCTGGTCTTTGGAGTTTTCTGGTTTATTTTCAAAAGGAGTTGGCACTGCTTGGCACAATCCAAAATCAGTTTTTGTTTTGACAATGTTTTTAGATCTGTCTTTTCTCTCTAAACATCTTGGTGTCATTTCTATTACAGTTTATGCTGAAGGAATTTGAAGCACGTAGGCAACAGCATGAGCAGCTGAACGAGGCAGCTCAGGGCATCCTAACAGGCCCTGGAGATGTCTCTCCTTCCACCAGCCAAGTACAGAAGGAGCTCCAGAGCATCAGTCAGAAGTGGATTGAGCTGACTGACAAACTTAATTCCCGTTCCAGCCAAATTGACCAAGCTATTGTCAAAAGCACCCAGTACCAGGAACTGCTCCAGGACTTGTCAGAGAAAGTGAAGGCAGTCAGACAGCGACTGAGTGGCCAGTCGGCCATCAGCACCCAACCTGAGGCTGTGAAGCAGCAGTTGGAGGAGACCAGTGAGATTCGATCTGACGTGGAGCAGTTAGACCACAAGATTAAGGAGGCGCAGACACTCTGCGATGAACTTTCAGTGCTCATTGGAGAGCAGTACCTCAAGGATGAACTGAAGAAGCGTTTGGAGACTGTTGCCCTGCCTCTCCAAGGTTTAGAAGACCTTGCAGGTGAGGAATACACTGCTGCCATTATTAGTGGCAAGCCAAAAGGAGGAGTGGATTAGTGGTCCCAAGAATCTAGGGCGACCCTTAAGTAGCTTTTGGACTCAGAATAGTGTTACTCTATCCCTTTGTCCACCTACAGTGAGGACTGCCGTGGTCATTACACATTGATTGGGCACTAGCAATATGTGAAGCTTTACACACCATAATCTAAGCGATAAGAACACTAATATAAATCTAGCCAGCAGGTAGAGATTCGTAGAGGTACTTATAGGTGGAGTTACACACATACTTTCACTGATACTCACTTATTTTCTTCATACTGTATGTGTACGCACACACACATATACCATATATACAAAATTAGAACATGTTATAGAGTTTTTAGGATGGCCTTATACAAGAAAAAATTTGTCATTAATTTGTTGCCTCTTTTTCTAGAAACATTTATGGCTTTTTACCAGCTTAGAAGTTAAAAGTTTACTTCTGTTACTCAGATCACCTTACAAGGTTGATGTGAGGGTTAAATAGGATATAGTATATGAAAGAGCCTAGCTATGTGCTTCTTTTATGGTAGACCCTCAATTAGCATTAGTTTCCTCCTTTTCCTAAGATTAGACCGTGTGCTCTCAGCAAACATTTTAAATGCCATGTTCAGACTTGACGATTTAAATTTGATTTTCTCGTTTCAGCCGATCGCATGAACAGACTCCAGGCAGCTCTTGCCAGCACCCAGCAGTTCCAGCAGATGTTTGATGAGCTGAGAACATGGTTGGATGACAAACAAAGCCAGCAAGCAAAAAACCGCCCAATTTCTGCAAAATTAGAGCGGCTGCAGTCTCAGCTACAGGAGAATGAAGAGTTTCAGAAGAACCTTAACCAACACAGTGGTTCCTATGAGGTGATTGTGGCAGAAGGAGAATCTCTGCTTCTTTCTGTACCTCCTGGAGAAGAGAAGAAAACTTTACAAAACCAGCTCTTTGAGCTCAAAAGCCATTGGGAAGAGCTTAGTAAAAAAACTGCAGACAGACAGTCCAGGCTCAAGGACTGTCTGCAGAAAGCTCAGAAATATCAGTGGCACGTGGAAGATCTCGTGCCATGGATAGAAGATTGTAAGGTCAAGATGTCTGACTTGCAGGTCACTCTGGATCCAGTGCAGCTGGAGTCCAATCTCCTGAGATCAAAGGCTATGCTGAGTGAGGTGGAAAAGCGCCGCTCCCTGCTAGAAATCCTGAACAGTGCTGCTGACATTCTGATCAACTCTTCAGAAACGGATGAGGATGATATCCGGGATGAGAAGGCTGGGATCAACCAGAACATGGATTCCATTACAGAAGAGCTACAGGCCAAAACAGGGTCCCTTGAAGAAATGACTCAGAGGCTCAAGGAGTTCCAGGAAAGCTTTAAGAATATTGAAAAGAAAGTTGAAGGGGCCAAACACCAACTTGAGATCTTTGATGCTCTTGGCTCTCAAGCCTGCAGCAACAAGAACCTGGAGAAGCTAAGAGCCCAACAGGAAGTGCTGCAGACCGTGGAGCCACAGGTGGACTATCTGAGGAACTTCACTCGGGGCCTGGTAGAAGATGCCCCGGACGGATCTGATGCTTCCCAACTTCTGCGTCAAGCTGAGGTCACCCAGCAGGAGTTCCTAGAAGTGAAGCAAAGAGTGAACAGTGGTTGCATGGCAATGGAAAACAAGCTGGAGGGCATTGGCCAGTTTCACTGCCGAGTCCGAGAAATGTTTTCTCAGCTGGCAGACCTGGACGATGAGCTCGATGGCATGGGTGCTATTGGCAGAGACACTGATAGCCTCCAGTCCCAGATCGAGGATGTACGGCTGTTCCTTAACAAAATCCAAGCCCTCAAGTTAGACATAGAAGCCTCTGAAGCAGAGTGCCGACAAATGCTGGAGGAAGAAGGGACTCTGGACTTGTTAGGACTCAAGAGGGAGCTAGAAGCCCTGAGCAAACAGTGTGGCAAACTGATGGAGAGGAGTAAAGCTCGGCAGGAGCAGCTGGAGCTGACCCTGGGCCGGGTCGAGGACTTCTATCGGAAGCTGAAAGCACTCAATGACATGACGACAACGGCAGAGGAGGGAGAGGCGCTGCAGTGGGTAGTGGGGACCGAGGTGGATGTCATCAACCAACAATTAGCAGATTTTAAAGTAAGTCTTACCCTTGTTTTTTAATCTTTTTCTGTGTAATATGTGTATTTCTTTTCTTGTAACTTGGAGACCGATTGAGTACACATCTTAACTTCTGTCCCTGGTTTCATTATTCTCACTTCCATCACCACCATAGCACACAGTTTGGAGACTAGACAGTCTCTTGGACTTCTGGGCAACTGGTTTGAACATTTTTCTATTGTAATTTATTTTAATGTTTATAACCAACTAAGGGTACGGAAAGAAATGTCCAAACCTTATTTCTTACTCTAAGAATCTTCTCTTACGATTTCTTGAGATTTCAAATTAACCAATTTTGTAACAGTAGTGAATGTTTGTTGAGGGCCCTGTCTTTCGTATCAAGGTGTGAGAATCCATAAGATAAACATGGGCTCATCTTGCTAAAGTGTGGATTTTTTCACAGATTTTGAGGGAAAATTATTGATGTATTATTGATGTATTATGAGATAAAATGAAAAATTCTCATGAATTTTTAAGACGAAACATGACACTTCAAAGAAATTTTCCACTTGTAACAAGTAGTGCTTAAGACTACACCTTAGACTCCTCAAGAGCACAAGTTCTCTGCCTGTACGAGAGTTTGAGAAGCACTACCTTAACTGCAAAAATATTTTGATTCTTTGCCTGAGTCAGAATTTCCAGTCCTGAGATTTTGTGAGTCTATATTAAAACAACCGGGAAGATGAGAGGAGTTGACTCAAAAGCGCAAATTTGCCAGTTCTGGGTTTGGAACCCAGGGCTGTCTGCTGGGTCTTGGCTCTCACTGCATGAGCCTTTCACCCCAAGACTTACCTAAAAGCGCCTCACTTCCCTGCTGGAGGCCTGTTTGCTTGCTCTTTCCTTCTTGGTGCCTGGAGTAGATTTGGAAAGGATACATTACTTCCATCACCAGTGGTGATTGTTCCTATTTACACAGTAACATTCTGCCATCAGAGTTAATTTGTTCTCTCAGAGCCCCTGCCTGTTAGGATTCTTTCTATTAAAAACATGGATGGAAAGGTGGTGTTGACGCCAGGTCAGAGCCATGTGGTCCCGAAAAAGATCACAAATTTGTAGACAGGATCCAGATGCAGAAAGGTGGCTGATTCAGAAGGGCCCTCTAGCTTGGGGGATGTTTAGCACACTAAGGTGAGGCATTGGCTGAAGACCCTCTTACAGTGCAATGTGGAGCAACACAAGTCGTCGTATTTGGGATTCTTGAGGCACCGGGGGAGGAAGGGGTAGGTAGAGAAGGTTCAAAGCCATGAGCCCGCATGTTATCCTCTGGGAAACGCCCACACCTAATCCAGTGGCTGGGTGGCCTTTCCTGCTTCACCACGTGGGCTTCTCTTCCCTCTTCCACTGTAAGCCCCTCAAAAGCAGAGGCTCTGCTACAGGCATGCTTCATTTATCTGATTTAGTTGGATCTGGGTTACTTAGAATCAACTGTCTAACCAACTAAATGAGTTTTTTAGAAAATTGAAGCTTATCCCTTGAGGCACCAAAGTAGTTTTATCAAACTAGATTCTGGTTTATATGGAATTATTTTAACTTTTATTTGCCTAATTTCCTAAACATTATATTGTGTGTAAGTTTTTATGAGTGCAGGTTAACATTACTAAACAGATTATACTGTTCTCTACTATGGTGAGGCTGCTTTGTACTAAATGTTCTTAAATTACCGTGCAGTTTGAGTTCTGTATTGAAGTCCTTGTTCAGGGCCTCTAATTGCTGTACTGGTTGGGTTGGATGTATGTGTATGTGTATGTATACATGGGGGGATGTAGTTTCTGCCTTTTCCCCCATTACCCTGATATCAGGTATTATTTCTCACTGCTTTACTTTTCACTGCTGTCACTGAGTCTGCCTTGAGCAGTCTGTCCCTTCCTTCTGATCTTCAGTGAGCTAGAAAACAAACTAAACAAGCCTGTTAAAATTGCATTAAATATGACCTAGGATATAAAAAAGAATCCACAGGCAGGCATATATAGTGTTTGGATTTGAGGACAAGCGATTGTTTCCTTTTCATTTAATCCTTGGTTTCTAGAGACATTCTGAATTTTGACGCTGCTGAAAGCTTTTGAGAAATTATTGGACATTCCCGTATTCCATTTGTATCCTAGTATGTAGCCCAGCAGCACTCAGGGTTCAGTAGCTGCCTAGTTGCTTGGGATAACAGACTTCTTTTGCTGCTTTCTAAGAAGAAGCCTCCCACCACCAATACTGTGGATACGGCGGCTGGGGCCAGTGTGTTTATCTGCAGGCAACTGGTGGTGACAAGGCAAGATGAGAAGATGAGTGCGAGAAGGAGGGTGGTGAAGTTGGGTGCCCGTGTGTACCCTCCTCCAGCTGGGGGTGCAAATCAGAAGCCTGGTTCCACAGGTCCACCTTGTAAAGTCAAGGGCTTTGGGAAGAGTTTTTGCCTCCTCCCAGCAAAGGTTTTGAGGCAGGAGGGGAGGAATACAGTACTGGCTTAGCTCATGCTGAGCTCATGGGAAGTGAAAACAATGAGAAGGGAAAAGCTCTGTGTGTCAGTTCACAGTTCCCTAGAGGCTGAGCCAAGGGAAGGTCTTTTTGGACCCATTCTGAGGACTGAGTCATTTTCATGATCTGAGCGTTGAGTTCCTGCGTTAATGTGCTGAGTAGTCCAGCGATAGATTAATCTTCCCTCACACCAGCAGCAGACCAGATGCATACAGTGTGACTCTGCTTTCAGATTCAAATTGTTTTTAATAAGAAAAAACAGAGATGAAGGTAAGTATTAAAAAAACAGTGTTCGCTTTAAGTTTTCAACTCTTGTCTTTTTACGATGGGATCACGCTCTCAGCACAGAATCTGCTGTAGAGAAGAGGGTATGAATCTGTGAGACGGAAATGTGGGCTGTGCTTTGACCTAGCTGACTCCACTGGGGATGGTCAGAATAGACAAATGAGTCAGGTCTGTGGAGAACCCCAGGCTTACTTGGGACTGTGCAACAGTGCTGAAAAATGCTAGGAAAGGCAGTTAGCCTCTGGGAAAAGTTATTTCCTTCTTAAATGAATGTGAAAAACTGAAAGTCATTATTCCTAGGAAAGACTTTTCCCTCCATTGCTTCTGAATAATTGATAGAATCTGGACAGCCAGCGAGGACCTATCAGATGGGAATGGAAGAGAGTCCTTTCCCACTAAACAGGCAAAAACCTCAAACCTCCTGAGTTAGGTGCTTTACTGGGTTCTGCTCTCTGTTGGAAGTAGAAAGGAAGAAGTCATTCCAGAAATCACGAAAGAGAATATTGAGCATGTTTGCAGAAAACTGGAAGGAAAAGACTTTGGCTAATCTCTTCAGGAAATTCTGTTTTCCTGAACAAGAGAGTCTCTGATTAGTGAAGAAAAGGAGCTGTATATATATAACTAGAGTCTAACAAGAAAGGAGGGACCTTTATTTCACTGAAACTTAAGTCAAAGAATTCCCCCAGGGTGACCTTCCTAGGAAGGGAAGAGAAAGACTCCAGATTTGGAGAAGAAATCTATAAGTCTGATGATAACAAGAAGCTTTCCTCATTTTGAAATTCCCTATGTAGGTTTTGTAATCAAGAATTGAGATCATTCTGAGTCTTACACCAGCCCCTCCCTTGCATCCCCCTCAGGAACCACGCCTGCCTCTCAGTCAGGATGTGTGGAGGTTTGGGGTTTGGTGGGCTACAGGTAAGGCAGCAGGCTTTCTTAGGACTGTTCTCAGTCCTGATTCAGTCTGAGTAGAGCCCAGGGTCAGGGACTGCATACACTTGCAGCTTCTGTCTGGGGACCTCTATCCTACTATGAAGCCAGAACAAGAAAGCCCCATAAACCTGTTCATCTGATTTTTTGGCCTCATGGAAAGCAAGCATAAGCTTCACTGTGAGCACATGTGAAAACTCTTGGAGGACAGGGCCTGCCATGGAGCTGAGAGACTGCCAATTTGCACAATGATAGATATTCACTCCTTACTTTCAAATAATTACAAAGGCAGTATCAGCTCATCTGCTTCTTTGCCAGTTAGATTTACCAGAGAAGAAAGCAAGTGAGGTTAGCATTATCTACCTGCCCTTGGAGAGAAAGGAAATCACTCTTGGTGTGACCTGTCTGTCAGCGGAGGTTTAGGTATCTCCAGCTTTACAGCAGTCAAGATAAGATGAGTAGACCCTCACCACCCCTGCCTGCCCTGCCTTGTGCTAACCCTTGGCCTGCCTTGGTTTTTTCCTTCTTCCTTAAACAAGGCTACTCCAACAGGAACTACTGGGGTCCAAGGAAGTACAACGAATGCCCTAGAACAGGGTTTCTCAACTTGAGCACTCCTGATATTTTGGGCTGGATGATTCTTTGTTGTGGGTAGCTGTCCGGTGCATTGTAGGATGTTTAGCAGCATCCCTGATCTTTGCCCACTAGATGCCAGTAGCAACCTTTCCTCAGTGTGACAGCCAAAAGTGCCTCTAGACATTGCCAGATGTCCCCCGGAAAGAAAAATTTTCCCTCAGTTGAGAACCATTGCCCTAGATAGGAGAAAATTGCCACCTGTATGTGGGAAATTTAGGACTCAGTTGGAAAAGGTGCTCGTTACGATAAATATTGACGTGGCAAGCTACCTTCTGGTAATCTGATTATGACTGTGTAGTTAGCAACACCCTTAGGCTGGGCCCTGGATTCTTTATTTTTGCTGGTGCTGATCTGTGTTTGGTTTAAAAATCTCGTCACTTTTCCTGGCATCTGCGGTTTCTTTTGCGTAGAGTGGTTGATGCAGGTGTTCAGCTGATGGAGCATTTCTGTGGAGAAGAGGAACTTCCTTTGTGGAAATACTTGAGGGAGCTTCCTTGCTCTGTGCCTTTAAGGGGAGACTACAGTCTGTTCTCAGCCCAGGACCTCACAGTTAGGCTGCTGATATTTATAACCCTTATGTGACCATCCCCCTCTGCACCTCCCTCCCCCCCCCCCAAGAATTCCAATGCTCTGTAATAATCCTCTCCACCCACACCGTAGCAGCTGGGTGGGGAGAAGGTGAAGGAGCCTTTAATACCCTTAAGTTTGCTTCATGTTGAACTTTTTCCAGCCCCATTTTAAAGTTTTGCCATTAATATTTTAAATATCAGCACCACAAGCAAAATCCCAAGATTGTAGCCATTACATCATCTTGAAGGAGCCTCACGCCTCAGTGAAGGTAGTAAAATCAAATGGAAGGGCGTCAAGAAAGTGTTGATGGATTTCACAAAAATCCGTCTGGAAATTTTGATAGCAAAGGGAAGATTTTAAAGCAAAAGCGAATATATCCTCAACCAGAAGGAAGGAGTGAGGAGTTTCTCTTTGAGTTTACTGAAATTCTTCACATGTAGTGTCAGCATGTATCATTTGCAACCAAGATTGATCGTCATGTGAAACATGTGTGTCCAGAAAAACTAGAATTTATCCTGTGCAGAACTTGTGTTTATTGTTGAGTTTTGATTAGTGGACACGATTGAGATAAGCACAGACTTGCAGAACGGGGCTGTTTCTCGCTGTATCTAGAATGCATGGTAAGTGGTCTCAGCCTTAGCCTAGTCCTGGGCACTTTCCAGCTAGCTGGCTGGCACACGAGCTATAAGTGGTGATTCTCTAGGAAGTACGATGAGTTGCTTTTAAGGGCATTTTGTTGTTAGAGGTGGTTGGTTTACCAGGAATAAAATCAGTCCCACAGGGAGTCAGGTCAGGTCAGGTCACTGCACCAAAGCATTACTGCACCAAAAGGCTGTCTCCTGCCAGACAGACTCTTCCCAAGTCTCAGCTGTCCTGGTTGGAAAAACCTAGCTATGGGGAGAATGTGCTCCCTCCCCACCTTCCTTATTACTTTGCCAGTGCCACTACCGAGTGCTTTTCAAATACCAGTCTCTGTTAGTGGCTGTGGAAGATTAATGGGATAACACTTATCCCCTGGGCCTTCACAAGCTATTTTCCTACCACCAGTACTGTGATTTGAAATGTGGACCTTTCAGAACTTTGGCCACCCAGGGATGAGAATAAGTGCTGCAAGGTGATGGTCCGTGGATCACTTTTTGGGGGTTAGGAGGAAGGGGCTCTGTATTCCTTTCAGTCCATCCTTATTGAGCACTTGCTCTGGGCCACTCCTTGTGGTGAGAGCTGGGGTCTCAGATAGTCTCTAGTTAACAGTGCAGTAGGAGAAACAGGCACAAAGAATTGCAGTGGTGGTGATATAGTGGTAAGAACAGTAAGAGAGACCTAAGTCTAAATTATCTCCGATCCTAACCTCCCCCCGTAAATCAGACATTTAAAATCCCAGTTGCAGGTAAGAAAACTGAGATTTGAAGATGTTAAAGTAACTTGTTCAAGCACAGAGCAAATAAATGTTAGAGCCGGGATTGGAAAGATCTGTTTGGCACCAAAACTCGTGCTTGACCAGTGGCCCTCAATGGGGGTGGGAGGAGCAGTTTTGGCCCTTGGAGGACATTTGACAATGTCTAGAGACATTTTTTACTGTCACACTGGGGAGGCTGCTACTGGCATCTAGTGGGTGCTGCTAAATTTCCTATAATACACAGGATAGCCCCTTACAATAAAGGGTTATTCAGCCCACTTCTAGAAATGTAGGGGGTTTTGATATTTTGCCCTTTTCAGATTCTATAACAAGTAAGAGTTAACTGATGAAATAGTCCCATTGCCTGGGGAAGCTTCGTGGTTTTCCTCCCTTTTTTCAAAATTTAGTTAAGAAACAGTGTTGGTTCTGAGAACGACTTGTACAGATCCGTTGGATCAAGTCAGGATCTTGGGGAACTAATTTGAGTCAGTGGCTAAAGAATTCTCTCCATGCTCCACCAGTCCCCACCCCCACGCTGCCTGCCACAAGGTTCCTGCTGTGGAAATCAATCAGCTGTGTATCTCAAGCTGCTTCCTGTAGGGTGTGTTGTGGAATGGCATCAGCCCTGCACCAGCTGGGAGTACTGACCTCAGTGTGATTTTATCAGACTCTGTCTCTTTTGAGCCTCGCTATTTGGAACAAAAGATCCTCTGTTAGGAATGCAGAGAACTAGTGTGATTGGACAGCTAGCGTGTACGCACATGGTTCCCACGGAAAAAACAGACATAAATTATGGTGTAGCCTTCTAAAACTTGAGCCTCCAAGGTGGTTTTCCCTTAGCATCTGTCTGTATTCACGCTTCTTTCTGTGAGTGCTTATCGTTCCCCCAGATCAATGCAGGAGCCATCCGATCTGATGGATTAAGTGGTGGCATCCTGCAAAACTGGTCTGTATTTGTGCCTCCACTCTTTTGCTTCTCCAGTCTTAGAAACCACATTTTTGATCCCTACTATCTATCCAGTCTTGTTTCCTATATAGACCATCCGCTCCATCCACTTATCCCAAACACTCCTTATTCATTTTACCTTTTTGATTTCTACTCATACCTGATCTCAAAACCTTCTTGATCGCTCCCCCCCCAGGCTAGCTCACTACTTCTCCCGTTCTCTTAAATCACTTAATATGTGTAACTCATTTGGCCTTCATCATATACTGCCTAATTTTGGCATTTAATGATTATATGCATTGTCCCATCCCTCATCTTAATACATCCATTTTTGTGTCTCAAAATAGTTAGCATATGGGTATATGCATAGTTGGAGATTAGTGAATATTTGAATGATTGAGTGAATGCTCTTTATTTCTCATGCGCCATGTGAGCTGTAGGATTCAAAATGCTGACTGTTCTGCAACACTTGAGGTAAATCCTTGTGTGTCCTGAGAAATTCTAATCCTAGCCTGGATTTCTCACCTCTACATCTTGCCTCTAGGCTCCCTTCCTTCTCTACTAGTTAGCGTATGTTAAAGGAACACAGTTTCATTTCAGTATTAGCCTGAACAAAGTAAAACTAAGGAATTTACTACTTTAGATGCCCCTGAAGAAAGCCAGGTTCTGAAATACTGTCTTGTTGTTACCCATTACATTAGAGTCATTGTCATTTACTCAACCAGTTGACACCAAGAAGAATCTTCATACTTCATTCAGCTTGGCGAAGTGAGAAAAATTGAATATGAGGTTGAGTCAGAAATATTCAACTTTGAATTCTGGCTCTATCATTTACTACCTGAGTGACCTTGGGGGAAATTACTTAACCTCTCTGTATAGTTATTTCAACTATAAAATGTGAACAGTGGTAAATCCTACCTTTAGGGTTTTTATGAGAATTAAATGAAGTGATGTAGATGAAAACCCTAGGCAGATATTAAGTGCTCAATAAATGATAATATTCTTTTAAGAAGTTTATCCAGACACACAAATTATAATATTATGAAATCTTTTTAATAAGAAAAGTTATTCCCTTGGTGCCTACAGCTTGATCATTCCCCAGAAGATTTGATCTAAGACCCAGCACCAGATTAGATTAGTTCTTTTTCTTCTTGAAAAAATGGAAATGATGAAGATAAAGTAAATTAGTTTGATGACAGCAATGAAACAGGTAGATGGACAAAGAGCCTTCCTGAGCAGTTTTTCTGGGGAACAAATGAAGAGCTCGTTTCCAGCCCTATACCAGCAATACATAGGCAGGTTTAGGTCATGACTCCTTAACACAGCTTTAAATATACTGTATGTACACATACATACATATACATGGTTATTAATTAATTTATTCATTCATTGATATCAGAATCCCACAGCCAGCAAGTTTCTCTGAGACCATTTTGACCTTGGCTTATGTGCTCTACAAATCAGTATTATTTTCAAATCATTAACCAGAATTAACCAGAAGCCATTACCAGCTCAGTGACTTCCCCAGACACTCAGTTACCTAGCAGATCAGCTGTAATGATCTCAGGGTCCTTGGCCTAATTAGCTTATAGCATAGACCATGTTACCTTCCTCTGTTGCCATACAATGGCAACTACCAAGTCAGCATCTTTGAGAGAGACACCTCTTAATATTAATCAATCTTTAATTAAAACATTAAGATGTGAGGGGAAAAAATATCAGCTTAATTTCAGAGGAAGCAGCTTAAAAACACAGATATAATTAATCTCTCTGCCAAGCACATATACCAGATCAAGATGTTTTACAGAAAAGCTTTCAGCAAATATATGTTTCTAGTATTTGGTTACGTGTATTTGTGAGCAAGGGAAGAAGATGATAAGAATTCAAAGAAATTGAACCTGTCTTAGGTCTTCTCCAGCTTGAATTCATTGCATCCATTCAAGTAAACCATTTAATATCTCTCTCATCTTGCAGTTCACTCCCAGAGGAAGAGCTCTGATTTGGGTCTAATTCTTTAAATTCAAACCTAACTTGTTTGTTTGTGATCAGTGATAAGAATTGCTTTAGTAACAAAATGAAAGAGTTTTCAAAAATCTCTTGACTCTGTATTACTTATTTTACCTCCTTTTCTAATATTGGAGCGAGGACCCCTACAGCAAGATTCCTTAGAGATTCAGCCCAGGGATCTGTTTCATAGAAATAGCTAAGCACCTTTGTGAAGTTGCTACTTTGTGAAAGTTGTGAAGTCATGCCATCCTAGAATTGGAAAGGCTACTCTTGGTGTTACGTGAAAGCCCACATGGTCACTTTCTCAAGGATGTCTCCCCTGAACCTCCAGACCACATCAGGGCCCTTGACAGATGCTCTCATAGCACTGTTTGCTTTTCCTTCAGAGTACTTATTGCAATTGAATTAAAATGAATGTCTGTCTCTTCTACTAGAACGTAGGCTCCTGATCATGTCTTGCTCATCACTCTCTCCCTTAGTGTCTGGCATAGTTTAGGGCACATAGTAGATCCCAATAAATATTTGTTGAACAAATGAAAAGAATCAAGGCTACACCTTGTGGAATTACTTGCCTTAAGAGGACGGGAAGAGGAGCCCAAAGACACAAAAGAAGGACTGGCTAGAAAGGTACCATCAGTATAGCACAGTGTCATGGAAGCCAAAAGAAGAGTCGCAATAAGGGAGGACCAATACTTACTTTCTCACCACTGCTTATCCTTAATCCCCTACAGTCTGACCCAGCCCCCATCACTGCACTGAAACCATTCTTTCGGAAGTACTCACTGACGTCCTAGTTGCCAAGGCTAGTGGCCTTGTCTAACTCATTGTCTTCCTCATTCCTTGTGCACCATTTAACATCATATCATCTTTCTTAAAACCCTCCTGTCCATTTACTTTCCTGACCTTGTGCTCTCTCCATTTTCTTCTCTGGCTGCTCTTCTGCTTTCTGTTTTGGTTTTTCTCTCTACCTCCCCAACATGTGGTGCCTGAAATCCCGTCATCTGCCCTCTTCTCCCCTCTCTCCACACTCAGCCCCAGGATGTCCAACCCCTCACTGTTCTACAAGAGAAGGTTTCCACGTATCTATCTCTGCCCTGAACTTCAGTCTTTCTGTTCACCTCCACATGGGTAGCCTTTGAGTCCCTCACACTCAGTATGCTCCACATGGAATGTGCTGTCTCCTTCAGTATTTTCTTCCTCTCTGCTGCTGTTTTATAGTACTACTGTGCCCTCAGTCATCCAAGAGTAATATGACAGCCTTATTTTAAATTTATTTTCCCCCCTAACCTCTACCTTCTATCGGATCAGTTGTAAAGTCCAAATCGTCTGCCTCTACAATTTCTTTACCGCCCCCTTCCTCAGTTTCACGAGTCCGGGCTTTTGTTACCTGTTACCTAAACTGTGTAACCCTCCTAGCTGATTGTTCCACCTTCCATCTTCCCCAACTACGCTCTGTTCTATACATATTGATACCAGTGCAGTATCAGCAGACCTAGGCTCAAATCTTAAGAGCTTAGGTGTTTAATAGCTGTGTTCCTTTGGAAAAGTAAGTTTAGCACCCCAAGCGTCATTTGTAAATTAAGGATTTGGATTTTTTTAATGCAATAATATATATTAAACGGCAGTTGAATGAGCAGCCAGGCTCAAATTCTTAGGAAACTTTCCACACACCACTCAATAACTCGCGTGACCCCCTGGTAAGTTAAATAAGTAAGTCTTGGTGTAGTCATGGTGTTCTGAATAAAGCAAAAGTTCATGCTTGGCATTCAAGGGCCTTCGTGAACTGGCCTTGAGCTACTTAACATTCTGATCTTTCATTTTTCCCTTGCATATATCCTATAACTTAAACCATGATAACCTTGAATTTGCTTCTTTAGGGTCCCTACCTCTTTAGGTTTCCTGCCTCTAGTCCTTCACTTAGAAATCCTTTCTTTACTGTCTCTGTATATCCAGATCCTAATGAGTAAATGTGATTCCCTCCGTAATCCCCTGCTTTCCTTCCTCCCACTCTTCTGTTAGGCCTTTTCTCACTTACAAAGCCCTCTGCTTTTGTCATCACTACTGTCTTGGGGAGTGGCTAAAGAGGGATTAATACACTGTCTTTTGGAAAGTCTACAAGGAGGAAAGGGCTTACAGAGGTCATGAGAGTTCCTGAAAAGTGTGTGGAAAGTTTTCTCATGAGTTCAGAAATACACGAGAACTCAAATAGCATCAAAATCCTTAGTATCCCATTTAAAGCAAGCTTCACATCATGCTGCATTGCTTAATGAGCCACTCTGTAGCCATCTTTATGTAATAAAAGGATGGTAGTGACTGATGCCCAACAGGTTCAGACGAATACTGTGGAATTTCCACTTGCCACTAAATAAACGCTTGTAAAGTCTAGAGATCCTAAGATGAAAGGCATTTTGTAAATTTTAAATGTGCAAGATCCAACCAGTCTTCTGTCCCCTCCTCTAGTCAGCACTAATCCTCCAAGAGAGAGAGGTAGATGAAAAGGCAGTATAGAATCTGAGGAAGTGTGGATCTAGGGTCTCCAGATTTTCCTAGGAGGCTGGTGGTTTAAAAGTCTGGAGCAGACAAAGGCAAAGTGCCAAGTCCAAAACTTGGAAAGGGAGCTGTGTTAGGGTGTGAGGAGACTCCACCTTGCTGTTTTAATTAGGAGATAGCAGGAAGGGCCAGGATTGTTCTTTCTTCCAAGTTCACCAAAGGAAAATCTGACACCAATTCTGTTCTTAGGAATTTTGAAATGAGTAGAGAATTCTTTGAACTCTGTAATCAACTAATTGGAAACTAATTTGAAATTTGGCATCAGCACAGATATTTGTGTTATGGGAATGGGGGAAGCATCCAAAGGGGTGCTCCCTGTACTTCTCTTTTTAAAAGTTCACACACAGCATGTGAAATGAACAGATGCTTTTTTTTGTTGGAGCTGTCAGGGTAACAAGAAGTTGAAAGCTGTATCAGGTATTTATTTCAGTCACTGAGATGGCTATTGGCAGAGTTCCACATACCAAAACTAAGGAGAAACTCATGAACAGATTAAAAAAAAAATAAGACATGGAGGAAAGAGACTTTGTGCCTCCTTTCCTTCTAAACACAAACTGATGATTTTACACAAGGAGCGAAGTACTTTTTGCAGGGGAGGGGGGATAATTGGCCAACTTTATGTAATCCTTTCCACAAGGCTGTGTTTGAATTTTGGGGAGATTTATCTGTAATGGTCTCCTAATACACTAGTCAGAGAGTGTGACTTAAGCTGATAAGTAATTTGAATCTGAACTTCCTAGTTGCTAAAATGCTCCACTTAGTTATTTGTATTATAATATGGAGCATTGGCGAGAGTGGTGAGAATAAGGTAGATAGGTGTGGGGAGGGATTAAGAAAAGACTGAATTGACTGGCACCTGCCTTGGTGAGGAAACAGGAAAGGAATTTCTGGCCATGAAGTTTGTGATTCCACATCAATATCATTCTTCATAATAGAATAACCACCCACCCTTAGTCCAGAGCCAGAATTCCTCAGATTCTTCCAACCAGAGGGCCCCTGGCACACTAAACAGTCTGTTATGATATCTCAACACATAAGTGAGTGTATTTGGCCAGGGAGATTTGCTAGTGAAATTGATCTTGCCTTCCCTGGGTTTTTCCAGTTGTACTTAATAATTAAAGGAAAATTAAAACCCAGATTCCCTGAAACGTAAAGTATCAGATCTGTAAGCTTATCAAGCCTTCCAGTCACATTGTGTTAGAGTTTGAAGGGACCTTAAAATTCATCTTGAACAAACTGTTAGAGGAATTGTAAATCTCGTTCCCCAAATCTCTGCCAAGTGATTGCTTGAATTTCTGCTCAGACACCTCCAGGGTCAGAAAAGTCATCCCTTTAGGGGACACCCTATTCTTTGAATAGCTGTGAGAAAGCTCTTTGTTGGTTTGACATCTGCCCTTGGATCTTAGTGTGCCAGCTTCAGTAGACATCCAGAACAAGCTTCCTTCCTCCCACTTCCCAGCCCTTTAGATACTTCATCATATTGCTTGGAACCTTCTCTAGGTCAAGCATTCTTGGTTCTTTCTGCTGTTTGTTCCTCAGAGGACAGTTTTCTAGTGTCTTGCAGTATAGGACCAGGAGGACTCAGGATTCTGGGGCAGCTCCTTTAACAGTTTTAGAACTAAAGAATATTCAAGTTAGAAAGGCTGTCAAGACACAATCTAGTCTGCACATCCTCCCTTTCAGTTACAGATAGAGTCTTCTGGATTTGAGTGGGCAGAAATTGATCAGCTTCAAAGTGAGAAATGAAGTGTAAGACATATTGCCAGTCTTTTGGTTGCTTAATTCTGATCACAGGCTTCAGCTGACACCTCATTTTTGCCAAGGACCTCTCTGGCTCAAGTAAGCCTAAGGCTCAGCTCAGGGTTTCATTGCCAGATCTCCATACACCAACTATTGGCTTCACTTACTGTCTGTGTAAAGGACAGAAATAACTTTTCCATAAGTTTTACCACCTGTATTGACCACTTGGTCAATTCAGGAATTTTAATAGACTTTTTTTTCCTTCATAAAATCAGAAAATGACCATCACAAAGCTAGCAGCATATTACATCCCTTCAGATATGCAGCTGCCTCTGGTGGACAGTTTCGTGGGTTGCCCTTTGTACTTTAACAGTCACCAGGTGACTAGATGGCTTTTCTTTTCTTTTTATAAATTTATTTATTTATTTTTGGCGGCTTTGGGTCTTCGTTGCTGCGCACAGGCTTTCTCTAGTTGCGGAGAGCAGGGACTACTCTTCGTTGCGGTGTGTGGGCTTCTCATTGCAGTGGCTTCTCTTGTTGTGGAGCATGGGCTCTAGGCGGATGGGCATCAGTAGTTGTGGCTCGCGGGGTTGTGGCTTGCGGGCTGTAGAGCGCAGGCTCAGTAGTTGTGGCGCACGGGCTTAGTTGCTCTGCGGCATGTGGGATCTTTCCGGACGAGGGCTCGAACCCGTGTCCCCTGCATTGGCGGGCAGATTCTTAACTACTGCGCCACCAGGGAAGTGCTAGATGGCTTTTCTAAAAGCCAGAAAGCTGTGGACGGGATTGTGGGCCACTTTTTTTCTCCAGTATTTTCCATCTTGAGACTTGAAATACCCATGCTTTTCAGCTGGCCCCAAGGAGCTCAGGTTTCCTTGGATGTGCCCAGCAATAAAGGAGCCCAGGTATTTGGGCGTGGGGCACTGCTGCCAGCATCTCCACCGTCGCGCAGCCCCCCAATTCCCTACTCCTCAGTCATCAACACCATTCACATCTGTGGGCAAAGAAATCCTGGTGGGGGACTGGAACAAGACCTGACGTACGTGAGGAGCCGAAGAGAGAAGGTGCTGGAGTTTATCCAATAACTTGGTCTGAATTTAAGTGCCAGGTTTAAGGCTGGAGTGTTCTTGGGCCCGGCAGAGGCGCGCTAACGGTGACATTGGAGGGACTAGGGACACCCCTTTGGCGGCAGAGCCGAATCCGGGAGCAATGCGGGCGGCATCGCTACCCTGCCGGCAGATGGGGCCCAGAGTGGCCCTCGCCAGAGCCGGCTGGCTGGGGGGCGGCGGGAGCGCCCCTTCTGGGTTCGCTCGCCCTTGGGCTAGGAGCCCGGCGGGTTGGTACGCGGCGGGGGCGGCGGGGGCGGCGGGGGCAGCGGGGGCCCGGCCCGCGGCAGGAGGGCGGGGCTTTCCTTTGTCAAGGGATTTGCGCGGCGCGGCCGAGACTCACGCGGGTGTCGCTCCCCGCCCCTCGCCCTCTCGGGGGGCGGGGCTCTCCCTCCGGCCCGGCGGGGCGCGGTGGGCGTGGGCCTGTGAGCCGAGCGGCCAGCGCCGGGCTCCCTCGCCAGGAGCCGCGCAGAAGCCCCTCCTTCGGTGCCTCGGCTTCCAATCGCCTCCGCCGCCCCCTCCCTCCCGCTCGGGCAGCTCCCCGCCGCGGCTCCGCCCCTGCCCTCCTCCCCTAGCTGTCCGCGTCGCGCTCCCCGGCGTCCAGCGGGGCTACCCGGGCGGGGCGGCGCGGGGAAGGGGAGGAGAGCCGCCCGCCAGCCGAGCACTTCCAGCGAGCGGCGGGCGAGCGGGCCGCGCGGCGCGAGGGAGGAGGGCTCGCCCCCGCTCGGGCCGAGCGGAGCCTTTTGTTCCCAGCCAGAAGTTTGCATGCCGGGACCGTGACAGCTGCGGGCGGGGAGGACGGCGGGGCCGGCGGCGGCGCCGGAGAATAGAGGCGGCTGCTTGACATGCAGCCCGCGGCGCGGCGGAGCGGCTGCGGGCCGGGGACGGGAGGCGGCGCCCACAGCACGCGGGACTCATCTGCCGGAGGGACAAACTAACTTCCTGAGCGCGGGACCGGAGGCCGGCGCGGCCGGGAGCCACCTGCCAGCCTGCGGTGAGGCAACCCTGGCCCTCGGGGCGCGCGGCACGGCGCGGGGGAGCAGCGCTGAGCGAGCCCTTCCGAGTGACCCTCGGCCGCCGCTGCAGCCTGCCGGCCTCTGAAAGGCCCGGCGCCGGGCTCCACTCGCCTTGTTTGGCGGCCACGGCGCAGGGCTGTTCTGGGAGCCACAACAATGCCATGATGTTTTGGAGACAGGAAGCCCCAAGCTGGCCGCGAATGAAGGACTTCCTGTGTTTAAAGTTGCAGGAATATCCGCCGACCAGCCCAGTTCAAATGCAAACACCCGAACTAGGGAGGACGAATGGCTAATTCAGACCAGCTGGACTCTCCAGGGCTGGAACTGAGGATAAAATGAAAGGAATTCCTCGGAGCTTGGGCCATACTTGAAGACCAGAGGGGCTGTGCCATTGTTATTAAAGGACACAATCGATATAAATCCTCTGCTTCCAACTCTGCTTGGGTGAGAAGTGAGTGGAACTAGATATTGAATAAGACTTGTCAGTATCAGATGATTTTTAACTGACTGAATTGGAAAGAGCAGTGCTCTTAAAAAAACAAAAAAGCCATAGAAGGAATTATTTTGTTTGTTGAATACATTATACCATTTATCTGCCTGCAACTATGAGGCTGCTAACCGGTGAGGAAAAAGCTGTTCTTCTTAGAGCGTCTCTCAGAATGGTTTCAAAGTGGGACTTCCAGGCCTTTCTGGAGGGAAGTTCCAATTGGTGGTTTGAGGTTACGAACATGTAAAAGGATTTTTAACTTATGCAGAATGCATTTTGGGGGAACCCGTGAGAAACTTTTTAAAGGTTGATGGTTCATCTTGTTTGAAAAATATGGGTAAGCCACTCAGCAGGCCAGACTGTTTAAGGCAGAACCCCATCTGCCTGGGGAAAGGAGAGGAAGAGGATGGCTATATAGAGGATTGCTATGTTCCGCAGCGATCTATATATGATACAATGAGGATAAATGAACAAATTGACCAGGGGTCAAAGCTTAATCAGACTTCAAAAAGCACCATGGAAAAGATAGAAGGAAGTACTATATCCAGCAATGGTACATTAGGAGCAGCAGCTAATGTTTTTGAATCTAGAGCACCAGAAGGCAAAAAGTTGGATGAGAGAATAATATTTGATGCACTAAAGCTAAGCAGTGATGTGCAGAAGTCAGCACCTGTGCCACCCAGAAGGCGGCCAAATGCAGAACGCAAAGACAACGTTAACAGGAGATCATGGAAGTCCTTCATGCCACCGAATTTCCCAGAATTTGCAGAAAGGATGGAAGCTTCTCTCAGTGAGGTGTCCGAAGCTGGTGCTTCAAATCCTTGCTTGCAAGAGAAGAAGGAATCCAGTTCTGCATTAACAGAAAGTTCTGGTCATTTGGACCACAGGGAACCTCAGTCAGAGTCCATAACTCTGGAACATGTGTCCAAATCCATAGGTATTCCAGAAGGGCAGGATGTGAAAAACTTAGGTGGAGATTGCCAAGACTTCAGATTTCAGCAGCACAGTGAAATCTCTCCACGTGAATTCCAGCCTCTAGAGTCAGAAGTTGCAGCAGCAAGTGGTAACACAGATGTAATGCAGGAACACAGATTCTCAAGTGCAACCTGGCCCAGAGCCATGAAAAGTTTGGCTAAGGGAGGCTTTGGCGAGAAGCAGCACCCCCTTCAGGACACAGGTTGCACTGTAGAAATGCCACCTCTCTCCCCTTGCCTGAGTGAAGAGCTGTTGGATCCAGAGTTGCATATTCTCATAACCCCCAGCCTGAGAGAGAAAACGGAGTCTGAGCTAAAGTTTGAGGAGGATGAGCGATGGATCATGATGGAGGCTGAGGAGGAGTGGGAGGAAGAGAAACTGTCAGAGAGAGGAAAGACTTTTCTAATGGCAGATGAGGAAAAGAACAGCCTGGCAGATGTTTTCGAAGAAAGAGAGCAAGCAAACACTGTAGCAGTGGTGGAGGAAGGAGCCGACTGCTCAGCTGCTGTCTTGGGGACTTTTGACCCCCTAGCTCTTGGTCAGATCTGTTGCTCTGATGACCCACAGCCAGCTAAGAACCTTTTGGCGTCTGTTCTCAAGGATGCATCTCTTGATTACAGTTGTGTTCTAACAGGTGAGAGTGCTGTAGGAGAACTGAGAAACAGAACTGCTCAGGGGCTAGAGGGTCTTGTTTCAGATTTAGAATGCACTGTTGGTCCTGCCAGTTCAGAGCAGCTCTCTGACACAGATTCAGTGCAGATGTTTCTTGAACTTGAAAAGGAGTGTTTATGTGAAGAAGGAGTAACTCCTTTAGTTGAGCTGGAGACTCAAGCCTCTTCTGAAGGGCTGGCCCCATCCCAGGATGCAGAAAATTCACTTGTAATTAGTCATTTTCCAGGGGCTGCCTTAGAAAAGGAGCATGTAGGCCTTTTAAATGTAAGAGCAAAGGACTCTGATCCTGGGTTGGATTGTGACTATTTTAATGCCCTGGATTCTTCTCAGGTGCCTAATACTTCTCAGGTGCCTAATACTTTGCAACTTACTGCCTACTCTGATACCGTGAGGGACGCTTCCACTGTTAGTGAGGAGGAGGGTGAAAAAGTGCCTTTTAGCCCCGAGACTGCAGGGGAATTTAACTTTAGACACCCAGCTGATATGGAGTCACCAGGAAAGCCAGACCCAGGAGGACTGTCCAACTCTGATCACAGGGCTTCTCATGAAGAAAATGTATCAGGCTTTGAAGCCAAGCTGGCCAAAGAAAATGGCAGTTTGTCCCAGCTGGACTGTAGTGAAGTTGAGGGGGATGCCGCGGAGTGTGTGGAGAGAGTCCCCCTCAGTTCTGCTGTTAGCTGTGAACTAATAGATGTTACCTCAGGATCTGAAGTAGAGGCGTTACCATATGATTCACATTTACTAACAGATGAGATTCATTGGGAAGGTGAGAAAGGAGCTATTAATCAAGGAAATAACAGTCTGACTTCCTTGGGAGATGTGGACCTTTGTGAATTGTTGTCCATGGAAGGAGCTTGTGATGAGGATGGTGAAGCACAGGCACTGGGTTATGATGCCAGGCTGGAGGACCGAGCCCCAGCACATCTTCCTAGAGACCTCCCAGAGTGGGTCTCCCAGGATCTCCAGAGGAAGTCCCCAGAGTCAGAGATCCTGAGTCTGCACCTGCAGGTTGGAGGACTGGGACATAGCAGAGATGGAGTGGAAGCTGTGAATGACATAAAGCCCAAGCTGAATGTGGCCTCATTGGAGGGAGGGGAAACAGAAATAAGAGATTCAGATGCATTGCTAAATATCCTTCTGGAGGAACAAGTTACCAAGGCTAGTAATACGGAACCAATTTTGGAGGAATGGATACCCATCCCACAGAAGCCTGACCCAACTGCTGCAGTGCCCACTGTAGAAGAAGATGCCCTAGATGCTGCAGTGCCTGCCCCAGAGGGAACTGCTGTAGCTGCTCTTACAGTGCCCTTCCCAGAGGAGGATATACCTGTTGTTCCAGTGGCCACCATGCAGGCACATGTCCCAGCTGCTGCAGTGTCAGCCACAGAGAGGGCTGCTGCCCCAGCTGTTGCAGTGCCTCCTCCTGAGGGGACTGCTTCACCTGCTCCAGTGGCCATCACAGAGGAGGATGTACTAGCTGTTGCAGAATCCTCCCTCGAGGGGACTGCCCCAGCTGCTGCAGTGCCCACCCGAGAGGAGCCTGTAGCCCCAACTACTGCAGTGCCCACCCCAGAGGAGCCTGCCGCCCCAGCTGCTGCAGTGCCCACTCGAGAGGAGCCTGCACCTCCCACTACTGTGGTGCCCACCCCAGGGGAGCCTGCCGCCCCAGCTGCTGCAGTGCCTACCCCAGGGGAGCCTGCAGCCCCAGCTGCTGCAGTGCCCACCCCAGAGGAGCCTGTAGCCCCCACTACTGCAGTGCCCACCCCAGAGGAGCCTGCTGCCCCAGCTGCTGCAGTGCCCACCACCGGGGAGCTTGCAGCTCCCACTACTGTGGTGCCCACCCCAGAGGAGCCTGCCGCCCCAGCTGCTGCAGTGCCCACTCGAGAGGAGCCTGCACCTCCCACTACTGTGGTGCCCACCCCAGGGGAGCCTGCCGCCCCAGCTGCTGCAGTGCCCACCCCAGGGGAGCCTGCAGCCCCAGCTGCTGCAGTGCCCACCCCAGAGGAGCCTGCAGCCCCAGCTGCTGCAGTGCCCACCCCAGGGGAGCCTGCAGCCCCAGCTGCTGCAGTGTCCACCCCAGGGGAGCCTGCTACCCCAGTTGCTGCAGTGCCCACCCCAGGGGAGCCTGCAGCCCCAGCTGCTGCAGTGCCTACCCCAGGGGAGCCTGCAGCCCCAGCTGCTGCAGTGCCCACCCCAGGGGAGTTTGCAGCCCCAGCTGCTGCAGTGTCCACCCCAGAGGAGCCTGCCGCCCCAGCTGCTGCAGTGTCCACCCCAGAGGAGCCTGCAGCCCCAGCTGCTGCAGTGCCCACCCCAGGGGAGGCTGCCGCCCCAGCTGCTGCAGTGCCCACCCCAGGGGAGCCTGCAGCCCCAGCTGCTGCAGTGCCCACCCCAGAGGAGCCTGCTGCCCCAGCTGCTGCAGTGCCCACCCCAGGGGAGCCTGCCGCCCCAGCTGCTGCAGTGCCCACCCCAGGGGAGGCTGCCGCCCCAGCTGCTGCAGTACCCACCCCAGGGGAACCTGCAGCCCCAGCTGCTGCTGTGTCCACCCCAGAGGAGCCTGCAGCCCCAGCTGCTGCAGTGCCCACCCCAGAGGAGCCTGCTGCCCCAGCTGCTGCAGTACCCACCGCAGGGGAGGCTGCCGCCCCAGCTGCTGCAGTGCCCACCCCAGGGGAGCCTGCTGCCCCCACTGCTGCAGTGCCCACCCCAGGGGAGCCTGCCGCCCCGGCTGCTGCAGTGCCTGCTGTGGAGGAAGTGTTCCCTGCTGGCGTACCCTTCCAGGGAGATACTGCCCATACTGACTCAGTGCCTGTCTTAGAAGAAGGAAGTCCTGTTCTAGAGGAGGCTTCCCCTGCTGGAATGTGGATCAAGGAGGACCTTGATTCCCCAGCATTTGGAATGAAAGAGGTGACTGGCACAGTGCTGCATGGGAAAGTGCCTCTGGCTGCAGTTGATGGATTAAATTCAAATGAGGTAATTGTTGCTCATATTGTTGGGGAAGGATCTGGAGAGTAAAGTGAGATTTGCAAGTTCTCTGACTTGGTGGTGATTAGAAAGGGCACAGATTGTTCTTTCTTTGGTTCTCTTTGGGGTGTCTGGGCTTCTCTGGTCTTTTTTGGTCTTTTTATTGAGTTTATGGGGAAAATGTGTTTTTTATCTGCTGAAAAACCTTATAATTCAGACTCTCTCATTGTTTTTAATTCGGACATAAGCAAAACCCAAAGAAAACAGGGATGTAAACAGTTTTGGGCTTACATTTTGAAAAAGATTATTAACAGGAAAGGGTGATTCTGCTTTTGAATTTTACAATAAGCATGTTCTTTCCTAAATCAAGAGGCTGCTTATTCATCGGTGATGTCAGCAGTCAGGTAGAAGCTAGAATGTGGAGTTTGGAGTGAGACCTGGAGTACTTTTTAACCACTCTGAGACAGTTAAATGTCCTGAGGCTCCAGTTTCTTCATTTGTTAAAGCAGAAGAACCCTATGAGGGTTGTGAGGATAAAATGAGATAATCCATTCAACGCATCAAACATAGAAGATTTCAATTACTATCAATATGCTCCCCCCCTTCCCTTTTTATTTATTTATTTATTTATTTATTTATTTATGGCTGCCGTTGGGTCTTTGTTGCTGCTCATGGGTTTTCTCTAGTTGCAGCGAGCGGGGGCTACTCTTCGTTGTGGTGCGCAGGCTTCTCATTGTGGTGGCTTCTCTTGTTGAGGAGCACGGGCTCTAGGCGCACGGGCTTCAGTAGTTGTGGCACATGGGCTCAGCAGTTGTGGTTCGCGGGCTCTAGAGCGCAGGCTCAGTAGCTGTGGCGCAGGGGCTTAGTTGCTCCACGGCATGTGGGATCTTCCTGGACCAGGGCTCGTGTCTCCTGCCTTGCCAGGCGGATTCTTAACCGCTGAGCCACCAGGGAAGCCCCCCACACCCTTTCCCTTTCAAATAGATATGTTGGTTAGTTGGAAGAATTCACCAAGGCAGGTTGGGGGAAAGCCATATATAGATGTGTGAATAACAGTTTTTTAATACAAATGTGTGTTTTAAAAAGCCTAATAAGGCACAATAATATTTATGAAAAAGAGGCATTTTAGTCCTCTTGTCAAACTTTGTATCCTGAAGCAATCACTTTTCCTTTCCTGGACCTCTTGTTTCTTAATCCATAAAATAAGAATTGGGCTGATGTCCTCCTGGGTCTCTCTTAGCTCCAGGATTTTGAGATTCCTGATGTTAGAAAACAGAATGTGTTGTGAACCCTTTTCCCAGGTTTCCTATCCTTGAGCATTCTTAGTCAAAGGATTTTGAGAGTGGCAGCTTTCTACAGTTCACTGTCTGTCGTCATTTGGTCGCTGGTAAGGAGTGAAGGAGTTAGAAGTTTAGTCAAATACAGTCAGGGGTTACTGAGTGAGGAGGTGGTTTTGATTTTACACCATCCCCGGGACCCAAAACAGTGCCTTCTTCGTAGTATGCCTTCCCTGTTGCGAGTGGATGAATAGTAATCTCCTGAATATCCATGGATGCTGCAAGAAAGATGGGTTCACCCCATTGCAGAACCTTTCAGGGCAGCCTTAGCTAGAGGACCAATTAAACATGCAGCTGCCAGCAATGAAAAATCATCTTGATTGTAGGCTATAAGCCGTCAACTGTGCCACAGATCCTCCTGCTTAGCTGAGTGGTGGTAGTGTCACCTGGGCTTCGCCAGTTATTTTGTAATTAGGCATCCCATCAAATTAGAATGCATCACCTTTCAGATTGAGGGATTTGATTCAGTTTTCTGAGTTTTACTGAATTTGGGATTGACACTAAGTTCCCAGCAACCTATCCAAAGTCACCAGCATTCTTGATTATACAGAATATTTCTAGTATAAAGCCTACAGCAATAATCAATGAAATATAGGGATTACATTATAAAGAGCCAGTCAAATCTGCATAAAGGAAGAATATTCAGAGAAACCCTTAATATCAGTCTCTGGGATCTCTGTTTCCCCATCTACAAAATGAGTAGGTGGGGCTAGGTAATCTCTAAGGATCCTTCCAGCTACAGGAGGTTGTCATTTTATGAAATATTGCCTGATATAAATGACAGGAGAAGGAAATAGTAGCCCAGCTGCAAAATCTGTGATTTAAAATGAACTGCTTTAGATCCTCTGCACGTGTATGTACAAATGTACACATGTATACGTGGTTAAAATAGATATAAGCTTTCCAGTAGCAGTCCCAGGAAGGTTTGATAGAGGAAACAAAAGGCCAGAACTTGCTTGCTATTTCTGTAGTGGGATCCTAGGCCCACTAGGAACAATATGTGGTTATTTAAGCCCTCTCCTCATGTATAGACTTCCTTAGTCTCATTTCCAGTCATTGGTTCAATGGAAGAAAAAAACGTTTTGTATAAAACAGTGGTTCTATAAAATTAAAATTTGCCAAGAAAGTCTTTTTAAGCAAAAATTGGGGAGCCCCGCAACTTCGGTTCAGTGTTTGAATACTCAGCTGATCAGCAGAACTTTTATGGATTTGTTTGCTTTCTCTAACACCATTTCTATGCAAGGGTTCATTCATTTACTGGATAAATATTTATTGTGTAGCTACTCTGAGCCCGGCACTGGGGCTTCTGCAGTGAATAGCATCGGCATGATCCCTGCCCTTGTGGAACTTATACTGTAGTAGGGGAGGCAGACATTAAGCAAAAATGACACAAATACATGGTTACAAATGTGGCAAATGCTTTGAATAAAAAATAAAGGTTATGATGAGAAACAATAGGGGTATTTAACTTCAATTGTGGTGTCAGGGAAGGAATTTTAAAACTAAAACCTGAAGGATAAGTTACTTAGTTACTTAGAGAGTCAGAGGGAAGAGCATTCCAGACAAAGGAAATGGTAACTGTGAAGAGCTTGGCATGTTAGAACTAAAAGAAAGCCAAGCGGCTTGACCACAGTGAGCAAGAGTTCCGGAAGAGTGCCTTGCAGTAAACCTGGAGAGTTAGGAAGGGGCCAGATGATGCAGGGGCTGAGAAAGAAGTCCTCAAAAGGATTTCTACCTTAAGAGCCGTAAGAAGCTATTGAAAGATTTTAAGTAGGGGAGTGAAATGATTTCATTTACGTTTTTAAAAAGATGACTCTCAGCTTAAAGATAGAGAAAACTGGTTCACACTGACAGTAAACATTCTCAACATTATCCGGGGTTTATAAATCTCAGATTTCTTTTGTCTTATATTTGTTAGTTCATATTATGATAATTGACATGGAATACAGAAAACACAGAATGGTTTGCAACTTAAAAAAAAAAATCACACTGGCTACTGTGTTTAGAGTGGATTGCAGGGGATCAAGGACAGAGTAAAGAAGCCTGCTAGATTACTGCAATTGTCCAGGTGGCTTGGACTAGAGAGATGTCAGTGGATTTGAAGACAATTGGATGGATCTAAGATACAGTTTGGAGGCAGAATCAATAAGACCTGATAATGGCTTTCATATTGGGAGGGAGTGAGGGGGAGTTGTCAAGGATGGCTTCTAGTTCTGGTTTGCACAACTGAGTGGATGGGTGTTGGAGGGTGGAGGGAACAAAAAGTACTCATTAAACCGAGAAGGCATCTTGAGACCAAAAAAGGAGGCAGGTAGCTCCATATAATCAATGGATCAGTTTATTATAGGGTAACTTACAGTCAGGGTGGGATCAGACAGACAACAACTCGAAGCATTTGCAGCTGCACTCTGCACCGCCCAGGGGGCCACTGGGACAATTCTACAGTTAACCTAGGGTCTGGGGTTTATGGGGTGGGGGCAGCAGGTGCTTGGAAACAGGACGTGCATTCCTAAGTCAAGATTTATGAATGGGTACTAGTCTCATGGGTGCCAGGAATATATGTCAGCGAAGGTTTTCATCATTGTTTGGGGACTAGCAAAACATAGGGGCTACTGGGTCCTGATGATTATTAAACAATATCCATTATCTACAAAGCCCATGACAACAGAGAAGTGATTTACTGTATGGTACCGTCCTGGGTTGGGTCTGCAAAAGGACAGGAGAAGCTCTAAGGGCCCAAAATGGCGTCACTTATGCTCACAGCCATACAATGGGGGCAGTAGTAAATTGCTTAGGGAAGAACAGATTTGGGGGAGAGGAAATTAGCAGGTTCTATTTTGGCATGGTTAAGTTCAAGATGCCTGTGATTCATTTGTATGGCAATATTAAGCAAGTAGTTGGATATCCAGATTTGAAATTCAGAAGATATATATAAATTTTAGAGTGATGAGCATTTATCATGGTAAATATTTAAAGCCGTAGGAATGGATAGAATTGCCTAGAGGAGAGTGTGGAATGAGAAGAGGGCTCAGGACTGACATGCTACTCTTATCCCTACCCGCAAAGGCTAACATTTGGAGATCTAGAAGAGGAAGAGGGCAAAGGACATCAAAAAAGGATCAGTCAGGATGCAAACTGGGAGACTGTGGTGTTACCAAAGATAAAAGCATTTGAAGAAGTTCTTCGGGAAGTTTTCTGTTTTATGTCCCTGTTGCATCTTACAGCCTTGCAGTAATTTTTACTAGTGTTCTGCTCTGGGAAATGTCTGCCAGCACTGATTAGTTAATAACATGGCACAGTCCCATTGAAATAGTAAGGAGTAGGAATTTAATGTATCTTAAAAGCACTGGTTTTGCACAACAACTTTACTTGGGAGTTGAGAGAAAGGAGCAAGTGTTTTCAAATTTACTTTCTTTAACATTCTGTTCACTGGTGTTCAATTTAAGTATTTAAACAGTACTTAGTATCTAGAGGCACTTTCATATATTTTTAAACTTCTAAGGAAAAAAATGAGACAAATACCCATTCCCTGTCAACTTAATCCATAGAGTGGACATGGGAAATGAAGTAACCTCTAATGCTTCTATGTGAAATGTTCACGAACAAAGTAAATCCAAATTTTAAGAAAAGAATTCGCTCTGTTATATGAAAGAGATTGTTAAGCTATTTAAATTTTATTTTTGCTTTTCTGTGTCATTTACATCGATAGCCAATAGAGCTTCTTGCCAGGAGAGGAGGTATTCTCTGTGTTGCCCAATACATTAGGCCCTAGCCACACGTGGCTGTTGACCCGATGAAATGTGGCTAGTGTGCTTGAGGAACTGAATTTCTAGTTAAAGAGCCGCAGGTAGCTGTTGGCTACCATATTGGCACAACAGAAAAAATTAAATGTCAGTCATAGCATGAGACAGGATTTAATTACTGAGTAAAAGGGGGCTCTTCGGTGTGGACTTGACATCTTCTCTCTGTACCTTAGGCATTTCTGCTTTCTTTGCCTTTCCAACCCCTGCCCCACAGCCGTTTTGTTGCACTCAAGCAGCTTAAGCCATAGGAGTTGTTTTTCCCCCCTCTGCTCTGATTTTTCTGCAGTGAAAACATCTTTAACACAAAATAGAATCATAGCACTTGCGTTCTCTGGGAACCATGCTGTCGGAGTAACAGTCATTTTTAGCTGAACTGTCTTGTAGTGTTGCCTAACAAAATATGGTGTAATCGGATTATAGTGTAAAATGAAGCCCACTGGTGAGTACCTGTATAACCTTCCTTTTTCAGTGTTCCCTGGAGCCTTTCCTCCCTGGTGACTCACTTGTTCAGCCACAGACCACTCTTGCTAGAATCAGTTTCCTAATCCTAGTGTGATCTGTGGTCTCACATAGGCCAAAATTAGTCTCACCCAAACTTATAATTTTCTTTCACATTTATTTTTGTCCTCTTCGATTTTCTGTCATTCTTTGGCTTTAATTGGCTCACCTGTCTCACTGAAACTGAAGGAACTTTTTATGGAAGAGAAAAGAATGGAAATAGATCTAGACTAGTGGAAATATGGCTCATTTTATCCTCTGATAATTGAGCGAAATCTGATCTTAGGGACAAATATTTATCTCATTCTTTTCCTTAATACCATTAGAGTGGCAAAAGTACTGTTCTCTTGTGACTCTTTGTTTCCTTTTAGAAAGTTCCAAGTAGTAATGGACCTTGACTGCATTAGAAAGAAACATTCATATTGCTTGTTACACTTGTTCATATTGTTTTAAAATTCCATTGTTTCATGGTGAATATGGATATATAGTATCATTATTTTAAAAATATTTTATGTATACCTGCATCTTACTCAGAGTAGGTGTCTGAAGTTGTTAAGGACATCTCCCAGTATTACTGGCCCATTCCCCTTTGTAATCAGAGGAATACTATTTCAAGATTATTGGCCATGTGTGGTCTATGGCCTTGGAACAGAATGGAGTTAAATAGCCACAGGGGGATTAAGCTATGAGGTTGGTGTTCTTCACACCATTAATATGTTTTGGCTAATTGAGTTATTAGTCCAAGTCAGAGAAGAGCATTGCATGTATCAGTGGTCAATTAAAGCTATTCCCCAAGGTATTTTTAATCTTAAATACTAGTCAGTCTTCCCTTGTAGGACTGATATGCCTCACACTTTCATGATATCTTGAGGCTGGTGCTGCTTTTATTCTCTATAGCTTTTTGCATTAAAAATTAAGATTAAAAAACAAAAACAAACCATGAGTCATTGGGTTAAATGCCTAAGTAGTGCTGTAACTCTCTGTAATTACTTGTCCATAAGAGAATGTATGTATTGAAATATGAAACCACATGTTTCCTTGATACTTTCCCGTACAAATGGCTTGTTTTCTCTTGTTATTCCTGGCCCTCCCTTGTTAAATCATAAATCTCCCAAGAATAACCAGTCACTGTGGTGTAGAGGATCTCATTGCCTTTAGATTAAATCTTCTTTGGCTTACAATTATCTAGATGTTTCAGAAAGAACAGGTGGATCCTCTTCAGATGAAACTACAGCAGGTGAATGGACTCGGCCAGGGCTTGATCCAGAGTGCCGGAAAGAACTGTGATGTGCAGGGTTTGGAACATGACATGGAAGAGATCAACGCTCGGTGGAACACATTGAATAAAAAGGTGAGTGTACTGGGAGTGGTGGGCAAAGAAAAGAGACATTGCAATCTCTGGTTTCCCTGGCACCTGAATGCAAATAAAAATTTGCAGTTCCAATCTGTAGTTACAAAAAGGGGTGAGTAGTCATTTAAAAGCTCTCTCCTTTCTCGTAATGAACCTCCATGTCTGTGATACAGGTTGCACAAAGAATCGCACAACTCCAGGAGGCTTTGTTGCATTGTGGGAAGTTCCAAGATGCCTTGGAGCCATTGCTCAGCTGGTTGGCAGACACTGAGGAGCTCATAGCCAATCAGAAACCCCCATCTGCTGAGTATAAAGTGGTGAAAGCACAGATCCAAGAACAGAAGGTAAGTGAGAGTGTTGGGGCAGTGAACTGTAGGAGCCGTAGGGAATGACAGACAACACATTTGCTTATGGTTTCAGGAGCATACTCAGGAGTTTTAGTAGAATCCTAACCTACCTTGTGTGATCCAGAAAAGAAAGATGGAAATTGATTTTCATCATCTTACTTTATAATCTCCTAGACTACCATGACATGTATTGAACTGAACATTTTGCTTGTTCACTTATCCTATTTCAGTGTTTCAGTCACCACTTTATCTTAAGAGGTTTTTAGTGTTTTTTGGGTCAGCAATATTTAAATAATGTATATCATGTGTAAGGTTCTACCTATATAGGTATATATTTTTGGTTGAATTTCCATTTCAGTGCCTTTTTCTCCTGGTTCAGACTAAGTTCCCTATCAGTCACATAATGATAGTCACTGCTCCATTTAAAAACCTAAGTGTATAAAAAGTTTATATGGGTGGTAGGAATTATATCTCATGTTTTTGCCTCAGGATGAAAAAAAAAAAACTTCATTATTCAATTAAACTTAGGGCTCAGTGGGGTGAGGTTTTGGATTTTGTTTGTTTTCCTTGTTTCAGATTTTAAGTGACCCCATGTTATCACTTTTCATTCCTTTTAAACATGTACATCAGTTGCTCCAGCGGCTCCTAGATGATCGAAAGGCCACAGTAGACATGCTTCAAGCAGAAGGAGGCAGAATAGCCCAGTCAGCTGAGCGGGCTGATAGAGAGAAGATCACTGGGCAGTTGGAGAGTCTTGAAAGTAGATGGACAGGACTACTCAACAAGGCAGCAGCCAGGTAAAGCCACTGGGGTTTTGAGGAATATAGGTCAGAGGCGGTTTCTGACTTGTATCACTGAGGTGCTCTAAAAGCCCCTGGATGATTCATACAGTGCTTTGGTAGGTGTTTAACGGCTTTTATCTTGAAGAGAGATAAGTTTTTAGAGATGATCCTCATAACCAGAGTAACTCAGGAAATGAGCCTCAGCTACTCCATAAATTTCTGAGACCTGGAAGACTCATTGCTCTTTGGTGGTCTTCTGTTGCAATATAATCTTGGTTCCAAACAGCAGACGCAGACTCTTACAATCCAGCCAAGTTATTTTCTGAGTTTTGGAAACGGATTTTTTCCATTCATATTTATAAATAATGTTTTCGATACTTGGAATTGAAATTTATCATGTTCTTTTCTGTTAGTTTATCCTAATATCAGATGTTCTTACATCGATAGGAGCTAGTCTGTGGTTCTGTTAAATGAGCATTCAAGAGATGCATGGACTTTCTTCACTAAATGGCCACAAGACAGGCAGTATACGTTTCTCCTCCAAGGAAGTGCTTTCTCTTTCCATAGCTATAAGTTAGCCCAGTGTCACTTGAGCTTAATAAGTCACACCATGTCTTTACTTTTAGCTTATACTGTTCTCAGTTTTAAAAATAAATGATAACTAATCAGAAATCAGTATGAGAGTTGTAGAGTTGATCATTTATTATCTAGGTAGCCACGGGCAGTCTTCAGATAACCCCCTCTTCAGTCTCTTTACTTCTACCCATCCATGGCTTGCTTATTTCTTATCTGAGCTACAAAGTATTTGCTGGCTCCACGTTAGTGGGAGAAACAAATGAAAGAATTCAACTTATTTTCATTTCCAAATTGCACCACTTTTCTTCTGTCTCTCCATCCATTTCCCCTAATAGCACCATTAACCTTCCAGTTTCCTAGGCTTAAAACCTCAACCTCATTTTTTACCCTTTTTTTCCCCCCTGCTTTGTGTCCCATATCTATCAGGATGCTAAATTCTGTCCATTTTACTTCTACAGTGTCTTTCCTCTCCGTCCCTTTCTCTAATTCCCACTCGCCTCAGTTCATGACTTACAGACTCTCACTTGGGCTAGTTCCCATGAGGTAGCTCACCTAAGGTAGCCTCCTAACTAATCATCACTCTACTGCTGCTTACTTACCCTCAGGCCTTCCCGTCTTTGCACGCTCAGAGACATTTAATGACTCCCTGTTGCCTATAAAATAAAGTCTCTTTAATCCAACATTCAAAGCCCTCTACTGTTTGGCCCTAACCTACCTTTCTTAGTTTCCAGTATTCTCATTCCTTTTGGGCACAGTAAACCGTATTCAGTTCTTCAGTATCTTCTGTCAGTTCCCTAATTCTGTCTTTGCTGATGGTGTTGCATCTTCCATGAAATACTTCTGTTCATCTCCCCTGCTTTTATGAAGGTTTTCTTTATTCCCCAAGCATAAAACAATTTCACTTTCCTCTTAACTGCCATAACTCATCATCTGTACCTTGTATTATGGTCATTATTTTATGTATTTATCTCCTAGGTCCTTAAGCTCACTAAAGTCATGGTTTGTTCCTAATGTATCTTTTTATGACTCTTTCCTTCTACCCTACTTGGTTCCATCCTCCTAGTCTAACACAGTTTCTCAGCCAATATTTTAAAGAGAAATACCAAGAGCAGCATCATTTGTTGTAGACATCCTAAAGACTTTTGTTTAGATTCTTTAATATTGGATTTTTGATGCCTCTAAATTATTTTTTAGCTCTTCTCTTTGCTACCCCAAATCCTATTACATTGATTTCTTCAAACTTTCAGATTCCAAAATCAGAGATGAGTCAGAAAGACATAGAAATTAGGGGCAATTTTTTTAAGAATGAAATTTTTTAAATTTAGAATTTAAAAAAGAATAGATACATGTATATGTATAACTGAATCACTTTGTTGTACACCTGAAACTAACACAACGTTGTTACTCAACTATACTCCAGTATAAAATATAATATTTTATTCTTTTTTTAAAAAAAGAATAAAATCTATAAGCAGGTCATTAACCAATTAAAATAACCCACCAAGCAATATTTAAAAAATGAAATTCTTGATTAATAATATTTAAGATTATATATTTTAGTTGTATTATTAATTCAAGATGTATTTTGCAAGTTGACATAAGCTAAGAAAGGAAATTCTATACTGTATATTGACATTTAAAAATAGCATCTAGAAATACATTTTTCTTTATACTCGAGCATAATTAAATTTCCAGATAATTAAGATGGCAGATCTTTATATTAAATCATTTCGTTTTAAGATAAGTTTGTCCAGAGTAGGTGTTCAGTGAAGGTTTTCTGAAATAAAAGTCACATGCTTCCAGGGCCTTTTCAGATGACATAGCACTGAGTCTGTTTTTAATGCTCCAACGTCATCGTCATGGCCTTTGATTGTTAATCTGGGTGCTCATGCAGTTCTGCGGTGGTTTTTCTGTCTGTTGCTTATTAGGCTGCCTCCAGCATTCAGGCTTCCTCTCTCCTTTTGTAATTTGCTGATTTTAATCTACAGGGTATTTGAAATCCAAGCTAAGTGTGGATGTTACATTAAATAAGAATTAAGATTCCAGATTTAAGATTCCAGTTATAAAGTCCATAGATCTTTTGGCTGCTGTTTGCCTTGGCAAATTCAGCTAGTTTGAGGTCATTTTTTGCCTTGAATCAGAATTCAAAGTTATGCTCTGGGGCTTGAAATTACTAGAAGCCTGACTGGATTGTGGGAGATAGGAAGGGAGGTTCTCATTCATAGCTTCTGCCTTTGCTTTTCAAATGCTCTCTCTTCTCTTCACTCACAAGTGAAGGTAGCAGTGATGGGGAAAGAAAAATGAAAACTGACGATTTTTTTTTTTACTCCTTGAAACTTTATTTTGGTCACATTTACAGAGGATGCACGTGCCACATCCAATAGGAGAAAGGGTAGTAGAAGGTCTGATTATAATCCTCATTGTACTATTGCTACCCAGTGGCCGACCTGGACAGATCTTTCTTTAAGCCTTCAGGGTTGGTTTTCTCTTTTGTAATAGTGGGATAATTCTGCCTACCTTACAAGGGCATGACAGAATCAAAATAAGGTACTGCTTACGAAAGCCTTTAAAACAGCAAAGTGCTGTTTATGTGTGTTCTGTTTACTATTGATATTTCAAATGTGCCTCATTAAGATTGGTCTTTTACTGAATATAGTACTATTATCAGTCTTAATGTGACTTTTTGCCTGAGCAGCTTGTTCTATATATTTGTGTAGGCAAAAACAGCTGGAAGATATCCTGGTTCTGGCCAAACAATTCCATGAGACAGCTGAGCCTATTTCTGACTTCTTATCTGTCACAGAGAAAAAGCTCGCTAACTCAGAACCTGTTGGCACTCAGACTGCCAAAATACAGCAGCAGATTGTTCGGCACAAGGTAGGAAGCAGTTATGGTAAATGAAAACACAGAACTGGAACCAGAAATCCTAGAAAACTGCCTGCAGCATTCTAGAAGATGTGTTTTGTGGGGTTTTTTTTAATAAGTTTAATTTAAAATATGGTCCAGTTATTAATTGGACTAGTCACATTCTTGAAGTAAAAATAGAAATGGACTAATAGGCTGCTATCAGGAAAAACAGCTTTTGTTCTCTGTTTTTATGTTATTTTTGCCCTTCAGTAGGTGAACTTTTATATTATTATTTATTATATCATTTGTGATTCATTGTTTCATGTCTACTTTTCATTTATTTTGTTTCTGTTATTCATTTTTTCCATCTGGATTTCCAGGCTCTGGAGGAAGAAATAGAAAGCCATGCAACAGATGTGCACCAGGCAGTCAAAATTGGGCAGTCCCTCTCCTCCCTGACATGTTCTGCAGAGCAGGGTGTACTGTGTGAAAAGCTAGACTCCTTGCAGGCCCGATTCAGTGAGATTCAAGACCGGTGCTGTCGGAAAGCAGCCCTGCTTGAACAAGCACTGTCTAACGCTAGGCTGTTCGGGGAGGATGAGGTGGAGGTGCTCAACTGGCTGGCTGAGGTTGAGGACAAGCTCAGTTCAGTGTTCGTAAAGGATTACAGACAGGATGTCCTGCAGAAGCAGCATGCTGACCACCTGGTATTCGTGTTTTCCATTCTTATTGATTATGTTACTAAGTTATTTTGTAATTTTGATTCATGTTTCTCTTCATTTCTCTCTCTTTTTTTAAATTCCAAACATTTCGACTTTATTTTATACACAAGTGCGTAGTTACAGACTGGACTAATCTATTTTTTGATGATTTGCTTGGAAATACTTGTACTTAACAGACTGAATCAATAATTCTAGAAGATGATCCAGAATGTAATCAGGCCATCTCAATTCCAACTCATGTTTTACGTCATTAAGGAATGTGTCATTCAGTTTCCACTTGAGCGATTATGTGAAAGAGAATGTACTGTAACAAAACCAGATTACCTAAATAGTAGTGCCTAGGGTTTTTTAATGTTTCTAGAATTTATATACTCAAATTCCAGGGATTCTGTGTCATCTGAGTAGAAACAACAGTTTGCCCCTTTTTGTTTTCGTTTTTGTGACATTTCCTTGGGGATGGTAAAAATCGGCAAAGCAGTGTTTTGGTTTTAATAATCTTAGATTCTTCTTCTTCGTTGACTTCAGATATTGACAGTTTTTAACCAGGATCCTGATTTAAGTCAGCCTGTTCTTGCTGACTTTCTTATGTTGAACTTTCTGCTTTATTCTTTATTTTGGACGTAGACATTTTTGCTGAATTCTACTTCTACCTTTCTTGGGTTCACGTTTGGTACCAATAGATTAGTAAAGTGGATTTAGTCCTAAATCTCTTCTCATCAAAGGAAAGTTTGCCTATAAGTAGCTGATTTCATTGTTTTGAGTAATTAAAGAAGGGGGTAACCAAAGAGAAAATGAAGGAATCAAATATCTCATGTTTAAACTAAACTGGTATTCCTCTCTTCACTTTAAATTTGGTCTCTTAAAGGGCTCACATTTCTTTCCCTTTGTTGTGCCATAGTTTTAGGATTAATGGTATTCTTTCCTTTCAGGCGTTAAATGAAGAAATTGTTAATAGAAAGAAGAATGTAGATCAAGCTATTAAAACCGGCCAGGCTCTTCTAAAACAAACCACAGGTACTTTGAAAAGTGCATCTCTTAGCACCTCTGTGATCCCACAGACAATTACATCAGCACCCTGCAGTAGCCACTTCTCTTTGCAGATAGGAGGAGCTTAGTACTCACTGATTGTATTACCATGTGCTCCCAGGTGACTGGCAGCTTGGGTTCCTATTTCCTGCTCAATCTTCTGAAAACTAAAACACTGTGTTGTCTCAGATCTGGTTATAGATGAAGGCTCCCCCTGCCCTCCAATATGGTGAATGCCAGCATTTACTGAAAGGTGCTGGGAATGTCTAGGAACACCTGCAGTCAAACTCAGATCTTAATAATCTCAGAAGTCACTTCTTTTATTGATTGAAGGTGTATTTCCCACCTCCCTTAGTGTGGGATGCTAGGTGAAATCACTGCCATAGGGAGAGAGCATCTATAAAAATTAAGCTCTGATTTGAAGAAAGGGAGGTTAAGAGGGCTCCCTCATATCCTATTAAATGTGAATAATTGTGTGCTGTCTCCCACAGGTGAAGAGGTATTGCTTATCCAAGAGAAACTGGATGGCATAAAGACTCGCTACGCAGACATCACACTCACTAGCTCCAAGGCCCTCAGAACCTTAGAGCAAGCTCGGCAGCTGGCCGCCAAGTTCCAGTCTACGTATGAGGAGCTGACCTGGTGGCTGAGGGAGGTGGAGGAGGAGCTGGCAGCCAGTGGAGGACAGTCTCCCACAGGGGAGCAAATACCCCAGTTTCAGCAAAGGCAGAAGGTGAGCTGTCATTTCACACTGTAAAGGGAAAAAAATTTTCCTCTTAGAATCCTTAAGTTCAAATTCTTGTGTTTAATACCAACTATCTATACCTTAAATGTAAACCAAAAATTTCTGCCTGCCTCGTTTTTTATTTATTCTTGGAAAATAAAATTTGATATAAAGACCTATATAAGAGCACTTGTTATGGTCTGAAGAAGAAAAAAGATTGACTCTCAAAACCCTAGGAAGGGCTTCCTTGGTGGCGCAGTAGTTAAGAATCCACCTGCCAATGCAGGGGACATGGGTTCGAGCGCCGGTCCAAGAAGATCCCACATGCCGTGGAGCAGCTAAGCCCACAACTACTGAGCCTGTGTGCCACAACTCCTGAAGCTCGCGCACCTAGAGCCTGTGCTCTGCAACAAGAGTAGCCACCGCAGTGAGAAGCCCGCGCACCACAACAAAGAGTAGTCCGCGCTCACTGCAACTAGAGAAAGCCTGCGCGCAGCAATGAAGACCCAACACAGCCAAAAATAAATAAATAAAATTAATTTTTTTAAAAATTGTTAACAAAAAAAACCCCTAAGAAGCTTGGTTTATATGCAACATTTTAGAATTTACTGTCATAGTTCATTCTCTAAAAGGGTACTTCATGGTTATGTTTGATTCTCCTGCAGGATCTAGTGCAGTTCTAGATGCGCAGAAATACTGTGTAGGTACTTGTTGAGGTAAATACCTATGATTAAAGCATTATTTATCATTTCTACTGAAGTAAGGAGAAAAAAAGCAAAAAGCACCATTCATGTTACCCAGAGACAGTCTGGCTCGAGAAGTCTTGCAGACAGTTCTAAGCGGCTAAGCCTAAAGTCAGGCTGTGGAGTGATTGAAAAATCTGAGACAAGAAAAAAAATTTAAAAAATAAGTGAAGGAAGGAGGTCAGAGCCCTGCTGGGATGTGTGGTAGAGAGAGCACTTTCCACCCAGCACAGCTGCTAATGTGCTTAATTTAGCAAGGGATGGCCTGAAAACTTTTTTTCCCTCTTTAGGAGCTAAAGAAGGAGGTCATGGAACACAGGCTGGTGTTGGACACAGTGAATGAGGTGAGCCGTGCTCTCTTAGAGCTGGTGCCCTGGAGAGCCAGAGAAGGGCTGGATAAACTTGTGTCTGATGCCAATGAGCAGTACAAGCTGGTCAGTGACACTGTTGGACAAAGGGTGGATGAAATCGATGCTGCTATTCAGAGATCACAACAGGTAATCTTTATAGACACCTCTGCATTAATATTTTAGGCAGCGTGAAGTACAGAACTATGACCCACATAAATACGGGCTCAGGAATAGGAATAAATGAGATCAAGCTAAATCTGATGCAACGAATCATTTCAGTGGTGGGAACTGATTAGGTAAAGGTATGTGAGGATGGATCTAGGTTTGACCAAAAATACTTGACCCCTTTGAGCAGAAAAGAACTAGGAGAAGAGAGTGTGTGAGCCCTTTCCTTGCTACTGCCCTGCTAAGAGGCAGATGGTGATGGGGGTAGATAATATCTAGATCCAAAAGGTCCAAGTGCATCACAATCTTAGTTTGACATAATCAGCTGTTTTAGCATTAGATGGAAAAGGGGACAGAACCAAGAACTATAATTACTATCAAATATGCTAACCAAAATAGCAGAGCCATCCAAAATAGAACCCTCCCAAGTAAACACAGGTGTCATATTTCCCTCAATCCTTTTTCCTTCCTACTTTCTGGGAAAAGTTATTTGCTTTTCTTTGTAGCTGGATATGCACCTATTAATGTGCCATGGTGCAAAAAATAAATTAACATAACATGACTCCTTGAGTTCGTAGTGATAAGCAAATGCTTTCTGAACCACAGAGAAGTTTGCTCTGATGCCAAGTGCATCCCTGTTGTGTCTTAATTAATATCCCTCATCTTGGCCAGATATTTCAGTATGAAATTTATCACGCTTGGGAGCTCACTTTCCTTTAAATATTAGTGTAATTTGGCAACGTTGACGAGGAAGAAATAAAAGATTGAGGGACCTCATTAAACAATGGTCAAATAGAACATGTTCTTAGGTTTTGTATTTGTTGATGTCATTGCATACGTTATTGCATTCCATTTAAAGGTTTGGTGTTCTTCTGGGGTCTTAGGCTTCTTCAGCAGAGCAAGTGCTTCAAGTTATCTTGACTCAGCCATCTGCCGCCATGTTAGTTTGTATTTAAACACATGACTACTACTGTTTAGAGCATGGGTAGGAAAGAGGATTGGCAGAAAAAGAGCACAGCCTCATAAAAGTACTCTCATTAGGAAGTGTATTTCTTTTGAAGAGTCTTGGTTTCCATGGTTGTTTCTAGCTGTAGAACCACTAACTGGGTTCTGTAACGTCTTTCTAAAGAAGTTGAAATAGGATCAACTCATATTTGTTGAAGTATAATCAACTCTAAATTGTCTGCATCTTGATTTGTGATTTTATGAAATTCTCACCAATTTTGGCTTTACTTTGTGAGATGTAAACTGTATTACTGAAAATCTAGGCCTTTCTGTGTTGAATAAATTAGAATTCTCAGAAGGAGGACGTTGGCTGTAATATGTCCATTTTTCTTCAATATGTCTGTTAGTATGAGCAAGCTGCTGATGCAGAGCTAGCTTGGGTTGCTGAAACAAAACGGAAACTGATGGCGCTGGGTCCAATCCGCCTGGAACAGGACCAGACCACAGCTCAGCTGCAGGTACAGAAGGTAAGTGACGTATTCACTGTGTCCTGAGCTAGAAGAATCATCAGTCGCTTAAGAGTGACTAGCAGAGAGTTTCTGACTATCCCAAGTAAAGTAGAATGAGTCAGTGTCATGATGGTGGATAGAGACTAATTATATAAATATTTGGTTAGGATGAGGAAGAGATTTTTTGCTTTATGAAAAGGGTAGAAATAGGCCCATTAATCCAGGAAAGAGTAGTTAGCAATTTTCTTCCTGGTTTTCAGGAGGGAAGATATTCTTGTAAGCTACTAAAAGATAAGCATTGAAGATGTGTGGATAGGCAAAGTGTCAAACTTTATAAGAACAGTTTTTGATGTGGCTTTTGATGTGGCTTTTTTAAAGCAAAGAATTTTTCATAGGGTATGTCTAACTTTTCACTAACACAGGCTCGGGCTTCTTGTATTTCTTGAATTAACAATAGTTTACTTTTCAAAGGCTTTCTCCATTGACATCATTCGACACAAAGATTCCATGGATGAACTATTCAGTCATCGTGGTGAAATCTTTGGCACATGTGGGGAGGAGCAAAAAGCTATATTACAGGTAAACTGCATTTATTTATTCACCATATTGTTCTTATCTTGATCATGGTGAATTAGAAGTACAATTGTGAAATGATAGTTTAAGAAGTTTTTTTTCCCCTCTCTTACTGGTAGTGATATGTAAGTCCAGCTTGATGTTCTGGGGCATTCAGACTCCTAACCCTGTGTTCACAGGTGTCTAAACAGCCGTGCTGTATAATGTGAAATACACTGCAAATCCATCTTCTTTATAACAGAGGAATTGCTACTCATCCTCAGTCCATAATGAGTTATCTTTGAGTTACCTCTCCAGATAGATAGATTTTTCAGAACCGTGTGCAGATATTAATTCCTGCTTCAGGTCCTCTAAAAAATCATTACCCATTTCTAAAAGAATTGGCCAACAGAGTCCATTTGTACACCAGTTTTGTTTTTTATAAAGGGTATGGGTAAACACCGTTTCCTCAGAAGTCTTCATAAATTGAGCTACTCATCCTAAAAATATAAAGCATAAATGCCAGGTTTGTGGAGACATTTATCAGAGAGAAAAAGACAAATGAAACTTGATGAGCAAATACCCATCTTAGCCCCTGAGAGATTCAGTCAAACTGGCCTATTACAATACTGCTGTATCTAAAGTTGTAAAAGGTATTCACTAAAAGGTTAATTTTGGTGTGTTGTGCTTGTGCTATTTTACTGTTTGTGAAACTACTTTCATATTTTAAAAATTATAAAATTATGCATATGTATGATAGAAAAATTCAGTTAAGTATAAAGAAAATAAAAATCACTTGTAATCTTACTAGATTAATCCATATTTTTTAGCATTTTAGTGTGTATTCCTTCAAACTTTTTAGTGTGTGTATATATATATATATATATACACCTATATATACTTACATTTTTACTTTAAAGAAGGGTTCATCATGATAATAATGCTTACACTTTTTTTGTTGTTCACAGGAAAAGACAGAGTCTCTAATACAACAATACGAAGCCATTAGTCTGCTCAATTCAGAGCGTTACGCCCGCCTAGAACGGGCACAGGTCTTGGTGAACCAGTTTTGGGAAACATATGAGGAGCTCAGCCCCTGGATTGAGGAAACTCGGACACTAATAGCACAGTTACCTCCTCCAGCTATTGATCATGAGCAGCTCAGGCAGCAACAGGAGGAAATGAGGGTAAGGAGCATGCCGAGTTTTATTTAATCACAGAACTGAAAATGGGCTCTACAATTTATTCAAAAACAGCCTATTTATTAGTACCTACTGAGTATAAGTAAATGTTATGAAATTAATTCTTAACCAGTTAGAATTTTTTTGCACAGTAAAAATACATATCTGAATTATTTCCTGTGTCCTTTAATATGAATCAGTTAAAGAATAAGATAATAGAGATGTCAGGAACCTGGGTATTGCAGAAGTAAACAAAGCACCACATAAAAATCAAGGGAGTTTAAAATCTTCCCAGTGACAGTGGGGTGTTATTAGACTTGGTTGTGGTTGGGTGGCCCTTTCCTTGTGGTTAGGCCCTAGCTGGAGTGAGAGCCTCCACTCAGGAATGTCAGAAAGCATTTGCTGCCTAGAGTTGAGATGAAAGGGAAATTTGTAGACACTTCAACTGATGCTGTTACCATTAAAGATAGTTTTTTTAATGTTTATTTTATTTGTGGTGTATGACTCGTGCTTATTGCATTCTCTGTATTCCTGTAAGAGGAAGGATGTAAACTGGAAGTAGCCAGCAGTAAAGTCAAGGCGCGGCTGGATTACCAGAAATGTTGCTGTTTGTAGCTGGTCATGCTTAGTGTCTCCCAGTCTGGGCAGGGAGACAGACATTAAATCACGCAAACTACAGTAGAGTACAGAGAAGTATTTACAAGTACAGAAGACGGTGGAATACATTTGTATTGGAGGGTGAGAGTGAGAGAGGATTTCTGGGAAGCTTCCTGGTATAAGAAGGCTCATTTTATTTTAATCCATATTTCTTTGCATAGCAACTAAGGGAATCCATTGCTGAACACAAACCTCATATCGATAAGCTGCTAAAGATAGGCCCTCAACTAAAGGAGTTAAACCCTGAAGAGGGGGAAATGGTGCAAGAAAAATACCAGAAAGCAGAAAATACATATGCCCAAATTAAAGAGGAGGTGCGCCAGCGGGCCCTGGCTCTGGACGAGGCTATTTCCCAGTCAGCTCAGGTATGTGTGTGTCTTAAACTCATATAACCTTCAACTGTCCTTTAGTCTAAGCAAGAGGCTCTGTATCAGTATGCCCCTATGCTCAGGAATGTCCAGACTAGTATGCTGGTGATACATTACCAAGAGACTGGGAGCCTTTGCCTGTCTGCATTTTTATTCCAGGGAGTATTGGTTATACTGACAACTATAAGGAGGGTGAAATGCATCTTGGCTGGTATATATTGCCTGTTGATGGTTTCCTTGAAAATTTATTTTGTGATAATCCTTTAGCAGGGATGATTTTGGGTAAATTCATCTTGAAGCAACAAATGCCTCAAGAAGTCAAATTCCTACTGGGCCTGTTGCTTTCGAGATTTAGACAGCACATTCGTTTTCCTATTCAAGAGGCCACCAGCTAGCTCCTAGTTCAGAGAAAGATGCTTGATTAGGGAGAAGGTGGAGTCAAGGAGAAACAAACCACCAGCAGTGGAGTTTAAAGCATGTAACTACATACTTTCCAACTAATATATTACTGTTATGTCTGGGTAATTTATTCCTATGTTTAGTCAATATTCTTGGTTAATATTTGTACTTACTCAAGTTTTTCCCCCCCACCTTCCGTCCCATCTCTCACTCACATTGTGGAATGTGTTACTTTGTGTTGTTGCTGCCTGCTCCTGTCTTCCCCACATCGTCACATTTCATTGTTGTGTTGACCGCGCCCACCATTACAGATTACAGAGGTAAGGTACCCACCCCCTTGGGATTAGGGTGTTCTTATGAAGCTGAGAATTGAGAGGATTATCTATAAGGAAATTTCCCTTAACTTTAGTGGAATAAATTTTATTAATGCAGTTTTTTATGCAAGTTTCATTTGGGGCAGAACCTAGAAGTGAGGGAGTGATGGGAAGGGATTTTGTTTGTATACCATGTTATTTCCTATAGGACATTTAACAGTTGGTAAGCATTATTAATGAATCCAGAGTTGGCTTTAGGGGGCAGACTTGTCTGTTTTGCTCCCTTTTGTCCCCTCTCTGATTCATATTACAAATTGAAATTTTACAATTATAGACATGTTGTTCAAAGTACCAGAAAAGTGGAAAGGGCAGTAGTTCTCTAAGGTTAGATTTGGCCTTCCCTAATTATCTTTCATCATGCCGACATTTTAGTTTCTTACTGTTACACTGGTGGGTTGTCAAATTGCATGCCATGATACTTTTAAACTCCAAGTCATGTAGCATATTGAGTTCCCCATCCATTTATACAGTTGGTGGAGGGCATCTAACTTCTTGGTCTACTCTGTTGCATGCAACTGTCATCTGAGATGCTGACACACTGACTCTCACTGGTTTCATAGTCTTGTCCCTTTTTCATCACGTTAGTTGGAATAGGGGAAGTATTGTGGCAGCATTAAGGATTTTAGTTGATTTTTCGTATAGTAAGTAATAGCTTTTTGATTCTTAAACATTTACTTTTTCTGATGGGCCAGGTCTGGTGTACTATGCCCGAAACAGTTTCTTAGCCAAACCCAACACTTGACAGCCATGGGGCTAAGGCTGAGCATAGGTTTTTATCCTAAACAGTAGTAGATTTATACACTGGCCTTAATCCCTAACATTTACCCCAGAAGTGTGACGAAGTACTGCTGTGATGGCTAATGGTCCAACATTTGTTTAGTTCCATGATAAAATTGAGCCCATGTTGGAGACTCTGGAGAATCTTTCCTCTCGCCTGCGTATGCCACCACTGATCCCTGCTGAAGTAGACAAGATCAGAGAGTGCATCAGTGACAACAAGAGTGCCACCGTGGAGCTGGAAAAACTGCAGCCATCCTTTGAGGCCCTGAAGCGCCGTGGAGAAGAGCTCATTGGGCGATCTCAGGGAGCTGACAAGGATCTGGCTGCAAAAGGTGCTTGATTAATCATTTTTAAAAAGTCGATAGAATAAATTCTAGGCTGTGGTTACCTCCAGCATCCCACCAGATGTACTTCATTGAATGCAAAGGCAGTGCCTAAGTAATGAGTATTCCATGAAGTCGTTTAGAATTCAGAACACATCTCCCCATTGAAATAAGGTTACAATTGGTAGTTAGATTCCCAGACCAGGAAACAAATGCTCCTTTACCCCCTAATATGAGGAAACTGCAGTACCAGTAGTGGGTAGAACATAACTACCTTTTATAACACTTTCCATGGGAAACATAGCAGGTTCAACACAGAACACTGCAAACAGAGTTCTCATTCCAGCCCCTTTGTAAGTATCTTAGCAGTACTTTTATAGTAGATGATAACTCATTTCCAGATTACCTCTGTGATCTCTTTATGTGGGAGACCGACGTAAGTGGAAAATGAGAATATAGAAATAATTAATAATAAAGCTAAGATAGAAAACTGTCCTTCAGTTATACATTTTTAGAGCCTTTTAAGGATAATTTCAGTGAAAATAGGATTAGATCTAATTTCTGATGAGGCTGATTTTAAGTCCTTAGAAAAGGCCTGTTCACTCTTCTGTACCCCTCAGAAATCCAGGACAAATTGGATCAAATGGTATTCTTCTGGGAGGACATCAAAGCTCGGGCTGAAGAGCGAGAAATTAAATTCCTTGATGTCCTTGAACTAGCGGAGAAGTTCTGGTATGATATGGCAGCTCTCCTCACCACCATCAAAGACACCCAGGACATCGTCCATGACTTGGAAAGCCCTGGCATTGACCCATCCATTATCAAACAACAGGTCGAAGCTGCCGAGGTAAGAAACAAAACCCCTTCTCTCATGTGTTTGTCCTCTGGGAAAGCACTGTACCCAAGTATGTTGTGTTAACTGCTTAGCCAGGCTGAGTGCCTTAAAAGTTTTGTTTGTTTGTTTTTTTAAGCTTAATAGTATGTCTTTACACTAGAAAAAAAATACCTGCTCATTATAGATTTTTCTTTTTTTAATGTACAAGTTTTACCACTTTGTATAGGTACATACAGCCTCCACTGGTCGTGATACAGAGCAGATCCATCACACAAAAGTAATTCTGTCATCGATTTTAAACTTAACAATTCATATTAGTAGCATGTGCTTTAAAAATCCAGTTTTGCTTTCATTTCTGAATTTAGTCCTCTCTTTGGTGTACTTATTTTTTGAGTAAATTTCTTTACTGTAGAAAAATAGAAAGTAGAAAAGAAAATAAATTCTGGACTCATCATCCAGACATAACAATTGTTACTTTCACATACCTTTTTCTAGTCTTTTTGGGGATCCTAGTTTTTATTAAATGCATTTCTCACCTCATTTTGTCCCTTTAGCCCAAGGCAAGACTGTCTTGCTATTCTATTCTCTCTCTTATCACTCATATCTTTCTTTTATTTCAGCCATTTCCACCTCCCCACCCCTGTCGTTGCCAGTCCATGAACCATTTTTTAGGATCTGGCACAGAACTGACTTTCTTTGAGATTATATAGCCTAGCATTCTTATTATGCTCATCTCCCAGCTCTTAAATATGTGACTTTTGTACTCTATTATTTTATCCTTGTTAATTTTCTTCTCTGTAATAGACTTCTGGTTGTAGATTATAATCTCCTTGGACCTTTGGTAAATTATTGAAGCTCAGTACACCTTTCTCAGACTGTTTTATGTACTTATTGTTAATATATAAAAATATATTTGATGTATATATAAGAAAAATAACCAGACTCTGAAGCTTCACTATTTAGATGGGTGAAATATTAAGAACACTGAAAGACTTTGATGAAATTGACCGTTCCGTTCAACATCTGCTATCGATGGGGGTATAAATTACATTTGCAAAGTTTGGGAAGTTCTGTTCTGCTTTCTGTTTTGGCTTATGTTCTGTTCATTTACATGTAGACTATTAAGGAGGAGACAGATGGTCTGCATGAGGAATTGGAGTTTATTCGAATCCTTGGAGCAGATTTGATTTTTGCCTGTGGAGAAACTGAGAAGCCGGAAGTGAAGAAGAGCATTGATGAGGTGTGGAGAAGTGGACAAGGGGTTCAGACAAAACGTTACTGGACTCACACTAAGAGTGGGATTAATTGGAGAGTCTGATCCACTGTTTCTCCCCTAGATGAATAATGCCTGGGAGAACTTAAACAAAACATGGAGAGAGAGGCTGGAAAAGCTTGAGGATGCCATGCAAGCCGCTGTGCAATATCAGGACACTCTTCAGGTGAGAGGCCACGAGGTGACCACCACGGAAACACAGGTTCCATGGTCTCTTTGTCATATTCTGAGTCCAGCGTGAGTCGGTCACCTTCACAGAACTGCAACATTCTCGAACCAAAGACAGGCTGTTTCTTTATATCTAGCCCAAGTTTCCCACTTCTAGCAAGAAAAGTTCTGACATCCGAATTTCTAGTCTTCTTGCCATGTTTTTCATCGTGTGCTCATCATATTGTCTATCCTCACAGTGGCTGTAGAGTAAAGCTGGCCTTGCTGTCAAAGTCATTGCTTGCTAGAGGTCCCAACGCAGGTTTTCTCAAAGCACAGCACCGTACAGTAGCTTCAGCACATTGTGGGCTTGCTAGCTGGCCATAAGAAATAGTAGTTTTTTTTCATATTTAGTTTTCCAGATTGTAATTTATTTTGGACATTATTCCAGTCATGTTGGCTTCGTCCTTAAGTCCCCATATTACTGAAATGAAGATCATTATCCCTTATTTCTGCCCCCAACCTCAGAGCACAAACAGCACAAAGTATTGATACTTTGATTTATCTCTGCTTGTATTAGCAGAGATCATGCTAATTGTCTCCCAAGTCCTCATGGTTTTGTTTTTTGACTGTTTATTTGTATGTTTATTTTAGGCTATGTTTGACTGGCTAGATAACACTGTGATTAAACTCTGCACAATGCCCCCTGTTGGCACTGACCTCAACACTGTTAAAGATCAGTTAAATGAAATGAAGGTTTGTACCTGGGAATGGTTTTTGAAGAAGGGTTGCTTCTTTTTAGTTTTTAAAGACTTGGTTTGATGTTAACATTCAGTATGTCTTTGACAGGAGTTCAAAGTGGAAGTTTACCAACAGCAAATTGAGATGGAGAAGCTCAATCACCAGGGTGAACTGATGTTAAAGAAAGCTACTGATGAAACGGACAGAGACATTATACGAGAACCATTGACGGAACTTAAACACCTCTGGGAGAACCTGGGTGAGAAAATTGCTCACAGACAGGTAAGGCAAATGGTAGAGTCCATAAAGTGGACTACCATCTACTGTTTTCTAATTTCCTAACAAACGTTCCCTTTAAATCATTTTCTGAGTAGCATAAGCTGGAAGGTGCTCTCTTGGCCCTTGGCCAGTTCCAGCATGCCTTAGAGGAACTAATGAGTTGGCTGACTCACACTGAAGAGTTGCTAGATGCTCAGAGACCAATAAGTGGAGACCCAAAAGTCATTGAAGTTGAGCTCGCAAAGCACCACGTAAGTATTCTCATTTTTCATCTCTAAGCCTATTGGTTTGAGACCAGATGTTGCCATCAGAAGCTTTTTGATGTTGTGTGTACCTCAGCCAGGCTTAATGATACCTATAGAGATAAATTATGTTGTTCAACATTTTTTAGGTTCTAAAAAATGATGTTCTGGCCCATCAAGCCACAGTGGAAACGGTCAACAAAGCTGGCAATGAGCTTCTTGAATCTAGCGCTGGAGATGATGCCAGCAGCTTAAGGAGCCGTTTAGAAACCATGAACCAGTGCTGGGAGTCAGTGTTACAAAAGACAGAGGAGAGGGAGCAGCAGCTTCAGTCGACACTGCAGCAGGTGCGTGCACGTCCCAGTCAGGCGGCTGGGGCTGTGCTCATAACAGCATTCAGCAGAAAGTCCATTTAAGTCGACAGAAGAAAAGCAGTTTGGGGTAGAACCCCCTCTGCCTTGAGAGGAGGGTCAGTTCTGTGCTGGACTTGTCTGGAAAGAACAACTTTTAATTGGGTCATTCTTTTTGGATTAGTTTGTGGTCCAGTCCCTCTATCTACTATTCAAAGTTAGTAGATCTTTGCTATAACAAACCTTGTTCACAGATTTAGTTATTTCTTGGATCAAGTCAGGTCCCTCCATATCCATATTCAGCAGTACCTTAGTCAATTCATCAGGTTATAGCAGACATCTCTGTTACAGTGAGGTCTGAAGGATTCTGCTCGATTCTGAACATAAGTAAATATATTGGCCCCATAATCATCCAGCAGCAGAACAACCCTGCCTGAGAGCAGCCTAAAATTCCTCCCTCAGAGAGACTCCTCATGTGGTCATTTAGAAAGTTTACTTTTGAAACTAGAATTGACTACTGACCTTGCTAATGTCTTTTCTCAAAAGGCCCAGGGTTTCCATAGTGAAATTGAAGATTTCCTCTTGGAACTGACTAGAATGGAGACCCAACTTTCTGCATTGAAGCCCACAGGAGGACTTCCTGAAACGGCTAGGGAACAGCTTGATACACATATGGTAATAGATTTCTTGAAATTGAGCATAAGTATCCCATTTTCAGTAGCTCCTTTCCGAATTCACAGAGATACATGTAGTTGGGAGTCTACAAAGTAGTGCATTGTTAATGACAATGTAGTACGTGGGGATTGCTGCTTATGTACAGGCTTTTAACACCCTGCGATAGGCAGCGACAGGGAAGAGTCAACCAGAAATGCCCTGGGGAGCTGGCAAATTTCGAGTTAATCAGATTGACTGGCACAAGAATATTGATTTGAAGGTGAGAGCATCAAGAAGACAAATACATGACACAGATACAGTTGTATTTAAGAAAAAAACTGCTGGGACTTCCCTGGCCTTCCAGTGGTTAAGACTTTGTGCTTCCACTACAGAGGCCGAGGGTTCGATCCCTGCTTGGGAAACTAAGATCCCGCATGCTGCGTGGAGCAGCCAAAAAATTAAAGGAAAAGACTACTTGAGGGGGATTTAGGGAAATCCAATAGAAACTGATAGTATTTTAAGAAAGTGGCTGAGAACAAAAGGCAACATAATTTCTAGGCAAATCCCTCAGGAAAAGGAGAAATAAACTATTGGGGTCTATTTTTGTGATCTCTGATCCTTAAAAATTCTGTTGGTGACAGAATTATTTTTATATTAAGGAAGAATGGTGGGTTTCACTTCCTAATTGTTCAGCAGTTGAATCCAAAAGAAAGGATTTTAATCAAAATGAGACCTTCCTTGGCTTTTCCAAACTGTGCTTGTAAATCTGTGTGGGTATCTTTCAGGGGATTGGCATTACTGATATCTTTCTTGCCCTTATAGGAACTCTATTCCCAGCTCAAAGCCAAGGAAGAGACTTACAATCAACTGCTTGACAAGGGCAGGCTCATGCTTCTCAGCCGTGATGATTCTGGATCTGGCTCAAAGACAGAACAGAGCGTAGCACTCTTGGAACAGAAGTGGCATGTGGTCAGCAGTAAGATGGAAGAAAGAAAGGTATCACCACAAAATTCAGTCTGATTACTGTTTGAGTAGTTTGCTTAATGATTAAATCATGTGATTATCATCTAGTTTCTATGGAAGATTTTTCATTATATTGTAGCAAGCTAGCAGAACTGATATCCTCAGAACTGGCTTTGTGCTAAATCAAGCCATCTTTTCTGCCATTACATTTCTATTTTCCATCCATGTCAAGTTGCATTGATGCTGATAGTTTCCGCCGATACTTGCTTTTATAATACTGCATTCCTTTTCTGCATCTACCAGTTAAGGCATTACTGCCTGTTACTGCTCAGTGATGGACTTAAAAATAGGTTTTGTTGGAGTTGGGAGGTTGGGAACAGCATGCAGGGAGTATCACTAATTATTCCTCACACGGAATTTGATGTCTAGTTACTAAAACTCAAGAGCAGTAAATTGTATGTCCTCTTCTTACTCTTCCTCAAAAATCAGATTCTCCTCGAATGAAAAGTGATCAGAGATCAAGGCATTTGCCCCAAAACATTGTTTTTTATGAGTACAGAGTTCTAGAATATCACTCTGCATAGAGTTTTTGTGCTGGGCAGCTGAAACGGTAAAATATGTGTCCAAATCCATTGGCCACATCCATTGAACAAGTAGTCGTTAAGCATGTATGTACCAAGCACTGTGCTAGGTGTACAGCGGAAACAATAAAGGCATGAACTCTGTCATCATGAACTTTAATGTGCAGAAGGAAGTAAACCACATCTTCACACATATAAATGAACATTTTGAGGGAAGCATTAATTTCCTAGGGTCCCTCTAGTGTGGGGTCTGGTAACTTCGTTGCATGAAGAGTGGGCAGAGGACCTGAGTGTATGGTTGTGTTCGAATTCTTGGACAGGGTCTTGTCTATAATTCCTGCTGAATGTAGAACTAAGACTAATTAAAGAAAAGGTAGATTCTGGCTCAAAATCAAGTAGTTTCTAGAGGGTTTTGCCACAGTGGAACAAGTTGCCTCAAGGAATATAGTTTTGACCCTTGAACAACATGGGTTCGAACTGCGCAAGTCCACTTGTATGCAGGATGTTTTTTCTTCACTAAATATATCTACGGTACTACATGATCCCTAGTTGGTTGAATCTTTGGATTCAGAACCGTGGATGTGGAGGGCAGACTTTAAAGTTACACACGGATTTCCAGCTTCTCGGAGGATCGACACCCCTAAACCCATGTTGTTAAGGGGTCAACTTTAGTTGGTGAATTGATTAAGCAAAGGCTAGCTGTCAATGATAGTTATTTCTGATTTTGTAAGAACATTACATTCCAGGATCGCTAAAATTATTTAAGCCCTGTTAAAGACTATGTAGATAAAATGATGTGGAAAGATTTCCTGCCATCTAGGAACTTGCAGTATATTAATTGCTAAGCATTTCTATGATAGATTTGAGGTAGATTTCCTTTTTCCACTGGACTTGTTTAGACGGGGTCTATGCATTTTTATAATGTTCATCACAGTGTTTTTTAGGTTACAGAAGTAACCTGAAAACACCAAGAGGAAAGTAGAAAGAATACACAACCCATTTAACAGCAATGAACATTTTTAGTATACTTCTGGGGTTTCTTTCTGTGAATATTTTGCATATATTCATTTTTAACAACCTGTCATTATTCTACTTTGCCCGCCTAGTAGACGGGCCAGGGGCAGAGGCCATCACCCAGATGTTCGGGGTAGAGGTGTCTGAGGATGGAGCTTGTAGACTATGGAACTGGGATGTACTCTTGGAGAGTAGCACACACCCTGAATGAGCCAGTCTTTTTTGTCATTCTGATTTAGATCAAAATGACTAAAAATTTACATCTATGTAAATTGTCACATTTTTGTTTGAAATGTTCTGGCTTTTATTACCTTTGCTGCTGAAGCATAAGCATAAGTTTCAGACTCAGACGTTTTCAAGTGCCATATTTTCTGAAAACATATTCAAATAGAGAGCACTGCAGTGACCGTCATCTTCACAGTAAAGTGCTTTTCATTCAGTTGTTTTATGCCACAAAAAGGACATTAAAGGAAACTGAGACTTTGCCCAAAGCAGGTTGCAGATCCTGCAGCTGTCACCACTAAAGGGTCTGTTCACTTACATTTATTGAATGGCTTGAATGCCTTTATTCCTGTTCTTTAATGTCCCAGGAAGTGGGGAATGGCAGAGAAAGCAACTTAGCTGCAAACTGTGCTCTTTCCTTTTCCAAGCACAGTTGTTTCAGTTTCAAACACTGGCACTAAAATGTCCCCTTCTTTGCAAACAGGGCATGTTTGGAGGTTGATTAAATGAGGCTTCCTTCTTAGAAGTCATTTCATTTGGTGTACAATTCACGCCTTTGTCCTTAAAGCTATAATTCTTGAATTTGGCACTTTTCTGTGTGTGTGTGTGTGTGTGTTACTTAAAATTTAGTCAAAGCTGGAAGAGGCCCTCAACCTGGCAACAGAATTCCAGAATTCCCTGCAAGAATTTATCAACTGGCTCACTCTAGCAGAGCAGAGTTTAAACATCGCTTCTCCTCCCAGCCTGATTCTAAACACCGTCCTTTCCCAGATAGAGGAGCACAAGGTAACAGTGGCATTACGATGCTGCCTTCCTTTTGAAAGCACCAGTTGAAAGTGATGCTCCTTGATCTTATCTCCAGTTTAAAAAGAGCAATATTTTCCCCTCAGGTGTTTGCTAATGAAGTAAATGCTCATCGAGACCAGATCATTGAGCTGGATCAAACCGGGAATCAGTTAAAGTTCCTTAGCCAGAAACAGGACGTTGTTCTGATCAAAAATTTGCTGGTTAGCGTCCAGTCTCGATGGGAGAAGGTTGTCCAGCGATCTATTGAAAGAGGGCGATTGCTGGATGATGCCAGAAAGCGGGCAAAACAAGTAAGTTGTAAAAGAAAGATACTAATTTACTGAACAACCTTGGGCTGCATGTGTTGAGTCTCCGCATTGGTTCACATAAAAGTGCTGTGTAGTGTGCATATTCATTCCTGTTATAACTTATTTCGTACATAATTTTAGTTCCATGAAGCTTGGAAAAAACTGATTGACTGGCTAGAAGATGCAGAGAGTCACCTGGACTCAGAATTGGAGATATCCAACGACCCTGACAAAATTAAACTTCAGCTCTCAAAGCATAAGGTACAGCAGTTCATTGCTCTTAGGTCCTGAGCTTGGTATTCACTGACGATTGTAGCTTGATAAAAACACAGAACTAGTCAAAAGAAAACTAATCGGTTAATGTTAAACAGCCAAGATCATAGAGCCATTTTGTATCTGGACGGTGTCTAACCATGACAATTGCTCATTTGAATAAGAGTTCAAACAAAGTGACTGTGGGAGTAACCAGCTAAAACTGGGGGCTTTTAGAAATAGTCATGCACTGTTGTATGTGGCACAGACAAAACCTTATAAATTTCTTCAGGGTAAGCTGTTGTTAATTTTAGTTCAAGAAGTAGTGACATTCATACTATTTCTGGTTACCCACCTGAAAACTCAATGTCATCTGACTTTTAGCGTGGTTTTTTTTTTTTTCCTTTCTGAGAACAGGAGTTCCAGAAAACTCTTGGTGGCAAACAGCCTGTGTATGATACCACAATTAGAACAGGCAGAGCACTGAAAGAAAAGACTTTGCTTCCTGATGACACTCAGAAACTTGACAACTTACTGGGAGAAGTCAGAGACAAATGGGATACTGTTTGTGGCAAGTCTGTGGAGAGGTGAGTGTGAATGTCCCTTTCGTGGATCTGTGTGTTATCCCCAAAGTAACCAGGACACAGTGACAGGATTCTAGAAAGTGGTAATAAGGCTAATGTATCAGTAACAGTAGCATCTTGCTATCTCCATTTAATTCAGTGAGAGTTATGAAATAATTTGAATCAAATATATTAAAATTATCATATTTTAAACTTGAACCTTACTGTATTACAAAGAGAGAAGCCTATAAAATCAGGCCAACAGTAATAGAAGATCTGTAACTCTAAGTACATGTAAATCACAAATTTGTAATGCCAGTAGCTGTCTCAATGAGTGTCTCTTGTGTCAGACGCTGTACGAAGCCTCCAATGTAGTATCTCATTTAACCATCTTGAGGCTCATTAACCCTCACAGGAACCACTGAGGTGTGGGTACTGTTCTTCCCATTTTACAGATGAGGAAATGGTCACAAAGAGGTTTCTTAACTCCCCCATGCTCACTCAGCTACTAAGCGGCAGAGCTGAGATTTGGTTCTGAAAGTTGTACTTTTATCCACTTGTACCAGCTATGCTATGTAAGCATTATGATACCTCTGTATTATTTGTACTCCCAGTTTTTCAGATGAAGTGACTGAGGTTCAAAGAGACACCCAGAGTCTCACAACTGGTGGAGAGTTAGGAGTTGAACTCCTGGCTCCAGATCATTAATAGAACCACCACCCTCTACTGGAGTGGTGTAATGTAAATAAAAAGACCTTGGGTTGTAGGGTGTGCATAGCATAGCGTGTGCATAGCAGTTGGACTCTAAAATGCCAGAAGGGCTACACCGGTCTCCTGCACTATGCTTAATCCATTTTAGAGAGTGGTTTAATTTAAAATGTCTAAACATCTCTTAGTCACTTTTTACAGTATTTCTAACTGCTCTAACACAGCGGTCCCCCTCTAGATAAAGTTCAAGCAGTATTCCTGTTCAGTGGTCAGAATTGTGAGGCATTCATAAAAGAACCACTAAAACCAGTGAAGTTTGTGTGCTTCTCTCAGGCAGCACAAGTTGGAGGAGGCCCTGCTGTTTTCGGGCCAGTTCATGGACGCTCTGCAGGCCTTGGTGGACTGGCTGTACAAGGTGGAGCCGCAGCTGGCTGAGGACCAGCCTGTGCACGGGGACCTGGACCTCGTCATGAACCTCATGGATGCCCACAAGGTGAGCGGTGAGATCTGGGCTGCGTGGAGGGCAAAGCCGTCGGGTCCTGCACCTGCGTGCGCCTTCTGCTCATGCTGCCCTTCTACGGCTCCCCTAGAAAGAAAGTCTGAAAGAGCCCGTGTCTCTGCTTGTCAGAGAGGCAGCTCCCTGCTCTGTGTGTTTAAACAAACTGTTACAGGGATTCTGCATCAGCCACAAGGAATTTACCAAAGTTGGTTTGATTCAGATTTGCCAGTGTGTAAACTTCACGTTGAGGCCCCCCCCACCCCCGCAATTTCCTGTTTATATCTCTCAGTTGAGTCGAAATGGATTTAAGTTCAGGAAACGCTCAAGATATCCATTTCCACTGATTCTTAAAATGAAAATGAGTGCTTTTTAAACTACTTCTGAACCTAACAAGCCAGCTCCGTGCACACCAGCATTTAGTGTAACCCTACACCTGTACGTTGAACTACGTACTGTCCTCCTGCTTCAGCACAAAGCGTTGAGCTTTACCTTGAAGGTACACCAAATTCTTATGTGCGTGGCAGGTGGGCTCTTACCACGGGGGAAGGGGGGAGGGAGGGATAAATTGGGAGATTGGGATTGACATGTACACACCACTATATATAAAATAGATATAAGAACCTACAGTATAGCACAGGGAACTCTACTCAATACCCTGTAGTGACCTATATGGGAAAAGAATCTAAAAAAGAGTGGATAAATGTATATGTATAACTGATTCACTTTGCTGTACAGCAGAAAGTAACACAACATTGTAAATCAACTATAAAAATTAATTAAAAAAAAAAAAACTCCCACAATTCTGGAGATGCTAGTATAGCATAATTCCTGTTTCACAGATGAGGAGACTGGGACTCCAGTTAAGCAACTTACCCAAAGTCACGCCGCTCACATTCAGAGCCACATCCTGTGGTGGTTCTTTCTTACTTGTGGTCCCACCTCCGTCTGTGCATAAAAGACACACAACTGGAACCTACCAAGGACAATTGAAGGAAATGACTACTTTCTCTGTGGTTTTACTTCTTGAATTCAAAACATTTCTAAGACAAACTAATTCTCCTGTTTTCTTTTCCAGGTTTTCCAGAAGGAACTGGGAAAGCGAACGGGAACCGTTCAGGTCCTAAAGCGATCAGGCCGGGAGCTGATTGAGAACAGTCGAGATGACACCACTTGGGTGAAAGGGCAGCTCCAGGAACTGAGCACTCGCTGGGACACCGTGTGTAAACTCTCTGTCTGCAAACAGAGCCGGCTTGAGCAGGCCTTGAAGCAGGTCAGGCAGCGCCTGGGGGTGGGCCTGAGCAGAGTCAGTCTAGCCTCTTTATCAGGATCGGTTTCAGCCAGTCTTGTAAGGAACACAAAGTCAAGAATTGATATTCTAAATGTTCAACAAGATTTTAACCTGCATCCGTATTAGAGAAATAATGAATTTAGTTGGTTTTTCAAGTTGCACAGATGAAAGATGACCTTTGTGGGGCTTTGATAGAGCCTTCAAGTGCCTGTGATACTCCATTGAGTTCAGGCCAGACCGTTCCCTGGCATACCATGTCCAGGACCTTGGCTGCAGAGAGAGGTTCAGTCTCTTGTGCTTGGTTATTTCAGGCAGAAGAGTTTCGGGACACAATTCACATGCTGTTGGAGTGGCTTTCTGAAGCCGAGCAGACACTGCGTTTTCGGGGGGCACTTCCTGATGACACAGAGGCCCTGCGATCTCTCATCGACACTCATAAGGTAATCCAGCCCCCGGGTGCAGGGACCCATGCCACCCACATGGGGAGGGCGGCCCCGCCACCAACGGAAAGCAGCTTTTGCTTAGAAATGTTAGACCTCATGTGAAAAGGAGCAAAGCCAGAATGGGCCCAGCTTACTGGTTATCAGGAATGAGAGGGAAACGATTGGTGGGTTTTGTGACCCCTTAAAGACCACTCATCCACTCATTTTTACAAAAGTAGCACATGCTGGTTGTAAACAAGTCAAACAGCTGGTGTTAATATAGAGGAAAACATGGGCTGCTCTACCTTTACGCCCCACCTGCACACGCCTTGTGTGACTTTCCTTACATTACCAGCTCCAGGCCCTGATCTGTGCCCCTAGAACTGCTCACCAAGCTGCAGAATATAATACAGTGTCTGGGGCTTCAGTGTGACTGTGCTAACAAGGTGGGAAATGTTTCCTTTTTTAATTTTGGTGTTTCCCACCGAGAGATTTTAATCATGGTTTTGTCATTGCATTGTGTTGTAGGTATTTTTAAAACGTTGTAGTGTTGGCAACAAAGCAGATTTGCCTTTGAAATTTGTAACGTAATGTGCATATATGAAGTTTGGGAAGAGGGGGTTGAGGCACCTGGGGTGATTCTGATGGGAAGACAGGGCTGGGAGCTGGTGGAGCTCACAGACGTGTGTCTTCAGGAGCTTCCTCTCTGGTTGTTAGGAAGGACACTTGGTCTCTGAGTCCAGGAGAAAATCTATGGTCATTCGATTGCCTTCTGTTCTATTAGTATTCATAATCTTTTTCCTATCTCATCTTGAACAAAAACAAAAACAAAAAACGTTGTAGTGTTTTGTAGCTGTCACTATATGTGTCCAAGACAACACCATTTACACATATGGAAATGAATCCAAGCAGGAATTTATAAAAAGAGAGATCAGGAAAAGGGTCATGCCTCTGTCTCTCTAGTCCTTATCATCTGTGCAGAGAAAGTCATTTTTGTGAAATCCCTCGCTTCCCCCCGCCTCTGAAAACTGGAAAGAAAATAACAGAGATGCCTAAATGCAGGCTTTTAGAGGTCTGTGTCAACATATAGAGTCGAAAAACACACTAAAGTTGTTTTTCCCTCTCAGTGTAAACAGTCGCTGCTAGACTAGGTTTAAGGTTTTGGTTTCAAATCCTGTTTAGGAATTCATGAAGAAAGTGGAAGAAAAGCGCGTGGATGTTAACACAGCAGTGGCCATGGGAGAAGTCATCCTGGCGGTCTGCCATCCTGATTGCATCACCACCATCAAACACTGGATCACCATCATCCGGGCTCGCTTTGAGGAGGTGAGTTCCTAGTTTTAGAGGAAGACCGCATGTGCCCCGTAAAATGGGTGAACAGCAGTAAAATACTCCAGAGCTTCCCCACCGCCACGTAAGGAATCTTTCACTCACTGTGAATATCTCAACAAGAATCAAGTCATTCGCATTTTAGTAGTGACTGTTTTCTTGATAATGTGCAGAAACCTGGAAGGATGGTGCTGGTGTTGTGATGTGTTCCTTGATGACGTCCGGTGGACACGTGGTGTGTTCTTCCCTCCTTCCTGAGAAGTTCTGTGTCTAATACCACGTGCTACATTTGCTTTCAGGGGAGCTGATTTCTTATTCCAGCTCTGTCTCCAGAATAAGAGTGAAGCCTCTTGACTGCTTGGGTGGTCTTTCCCCTAAAAGTCATTGTTAGGCTCACACAAAAAGGGCTTTGAAAACGAGGGATGTGCTTGACTGAGAGCCGACGGGTTCCCTCCCCTGCAGGTCCTGACGTGGGCCAAGCAGCACCAGCAGCGCCTCGAAGCCGCCCTGTCAGAACTGGTGGCCAACGCCGAGCTCTTGGAAGAACTTCTGGCGTGGATCCAGTGGGCCGAGACCACCCTCATTCAGCGGGATCAGGAGCCAATCCCGCAGAACATCGACCGAGTTAAAGCCCTGATCGCTGAGCACCAGGTATCCTCACCACGTCGTGTGGTCACGTGCTTCCTGCATGGCTCATGGAGCCCGTTTCCTTGGCCCTGTGCATCCGTGTTTTAATTGCTGCTGAACATACTCCCGCAGACTTAGCGGCTTAAAACACGCTTACTGTCTCAGAGTTTCCGTGGGGCAGGGCTCTGGGCCTGAAGTAGCTGGTTCCCCGTATAGGGGACCAGGGGACGTCTTACCAGGCTGAAATCAAGGTGTCGGCCAACACTGCAGTTCCCACCCAGGCTCTTTCAGGTTGTTGGTGTCGTTCATTTCACTGCAGTGTAGGATGGAGGTCTCCCTTTTCTCGCTGGCTGTCAGCTCCTGGAGGCCACCCTCGGGTCTTAGGCACACGGCAGTCTCACAGCATGGCAGCGTCTGTCTTCAAAGCCAGCAGGAGACCCTCCATCCTGCTCTGACAGATCTTATATAATAAAACGTAATCCAGGGCTTCCCTGGTGGCGCAGTGGTTGAGAATCCGCCTGCTGACACGGGGGACACAGGTTCGAGCCCTGGTCCGGGAAGATCCCACATGCTGCGGAGCAACTAGGCCCATGCGCCACAGCTGCTGAGCCTGCGCTCTGGAGCCCGCGAGCCACAACTACTGAGCCCGCGAGCCACAACTACTGAGCCCACACGCCTAGAGCCCGTGCTCTGCAACAAGAGAGGCCACCGCAATGAGAAACCCACGCACCACAACAAATAGTAGCCCACACTCGCCGCAACTAGAGAAAGCCTGCGCGCAGCAACAAAGAGCCTACTCAGCCAAAAATTAATTAATTAATTAATTAATTTTTTTAAAAAAAACCATAATCCAGGGAGTGACTGCCCACCCTTTCCACAGGTGTTGCCCACACTTGAGGGGGAGATTACACAGGACATGTATGTCAGGAGTCTCGGGGCCTGGCTTAGAAATCTGCCTGCCACATCCTGTTTCTGTTGACTTGCCTCTGTGCCAAGGTCCCATTACCTGGGACCTATCCCATTACACCTGGATTCAGAAAGACCTCTTGCATGAACTCAGAGATGGGCCAGACAACACATCAAACTAAACTGAACAGAGGAAAGCTCAGTTAGGAGACAAATGTGGGTTTTAACCATGATAATTTACACCAAATGCAAGCATGGATCTTGCCTAGTTATACTGTGGACATAAGGTCTTTTTAGCATATGTAATTAGCCTGGCCAGTGAGGACTCCCTGTACTTCCCGTCAAGTTTACCTACATTGACCCCTTCTCTCCTGAGTGAGATTATCTTCTTCCATCAGGGCCAGTCCCTCTCCCTTCTGTTATCACCTCTCATTCCTTGTGCCTTTAAGCTCCCCCATCTTGTGTCCCCCCATCTCTCTGACAATTCTTTCTCAGTCTTCTTAGCTGGTTCCTCTTCCTCTATCCACTTGTTAACGTTGTTCCCCGAAGTTCCATTCTTGACCCTCTTCTCATACCTGAGGTTGTATTTGGCCCGACACCTTCAGCCAGCACCTGTACACCAAGGGCTTCCACATCTCCTGGCTTGTCTGCAGCATGCAGGAAGCCAGAGGCAGCTCTAAAACTCCATTTCATCCCTGCTTCCTGGCCCTGACCCCACCCCTCCCTTCCGCCCCTGCCTCCTCTCTCCTCATCCACCCAGTCACCCAACACAGGAGTGACTCCTTTTTCTTTACCCCCTACGTTTAGCCAGTCATCAGGTCTTACCTGTCCTACTTTCAAAATACTTCTTGGCTCCTTCTCTTCTGCTGTGGCTCAGGCCCTCACTGTGTTTTGCCTCAATTACTGCAGTGGCTTCCCAACTTGCCTGCCTCCCCCCTTTCCATCCTCCCTCCTACACTGAGGCCAGAATGATAGCTCTAAAACAGAGATCTGATTGTGTCTCTTCTATGGATCGGAATCCTTCAGTTGCCCACCCACCCGTAAACACCCCCCCGCCCCCCGCCCCCACACACACAGATTGCTCTCAGAATAAAACTCCAGTCCCTTAGCCTGACACAAGGCCTTTTTGGACCTTTCTCCTGCCTACCTCTCCAGCCATCCCTCTTGCGTCTCCTCTGATTGTATCCTCAGCTCAGCCAGTGATCAGCAGGGCCCTGGCTCGCTCCACTGTCAGGCTTCCGTGGGACTGCCCTGCCCCCAGTCTTTGGCTCATTCTTCATCCCGCAGCACACAGCTCAGACACCAGCCTGCGGGCAGCCTTCCTCCCCACCTCGGGCTGTGGCTGCCTGTCCTAAGCCTTCTTTTGGAGCCCTGGGTGCCACTCATTGCTCTGACTATCTGGTTTCCTCACTCAGCTGTGAGCTCCTGGAAGTCAGAGCCATGTCTTATTCCTTCAGGTCTCCAGCACCTGATGAAGCGCCTCACTCAAGGCCACAATCACGTTTCTTGAAAGGAGTGCAGCCGTGTACGAAGGCATTTGCAATTGGTCCATCTGTCACAGGCTTGGCCCTTGTTAGTAAGAAGTTGCCTAATTCCATCTTAGTCCAAGAAAACTCTCAACCCTTTTCCTTGTTGTTTGTGTTTAACAGACATTTATGGAGGAGATGACTCGCAAACAGCCTGACGTGGACCGGGTCACCAAGACGTACAAAAGGAAGATCATAGAGCCAGCCCATGCGCCTTTCATGGAGAAGTCCCGCGGTGGCAGCAGTACGTGGCAGCCTGTTGTGCAGGATGCTTCCTTCCTGCTCATTGATGAGTGCTTCCCAAGTGCCCAGCAGAAATTTCTTTTCCATTTTCAAAAACCATATTGGATTTGAACGAAAATCTTTTTTTGAAACTCACTTTTCTTACACTGACAAACAGTAACTAGACTCCAGTTTTTTGAATTGGTATGAAATTTGGAGTGGTTAAGCAGATTCTTTTGCAGTGACTTTTCCATGTTTTGGTCATCAGCGCTGACTGTTGCGCTAATTTCATCATAAAATAAATCTGCTCCTGCAGAACCATTGACATTTCCTCAGTTCGCTAAGGTAGGACAGAATCGATTGAAGGTATGAGACAGGGACCTGTTGGCTGGGGAAGAGCATCAATGGTTTTTAAGTCAGTGTGCTTCCATGTCTAAGTGTAGCCGGGTCCTGACTTCCTTTTCTCAGTTACTGACCAGATATCATTATGAAGATCTTTTAGGTTTATACAGATGGCAATTTCTCTTTGTAAACTGACAAAAGCAGCTTTTCTAACCTCTTGATTATTTTTCCTTTCAGGAAAGTCTTTGAGTCAGCCCACACCTCCTCCCATGCCAATCCTTTCACAATCTGAAGCAAAAAACCCACGGATCAACCAGCTCTCTGCCCGCTGGCAGCAGGTGTGGCTTTTGGCACTGGAGCGGCAGCGGAAGCTGAACGACGCCTTGGACAGGCTGGAGGAGGTGAGGCCCCGCCAAGCAGCCTTCCCTGGAGGGAGGTGACTTTTATCAAAACACAGCCCTTCTGAGGCCCTCTGAACATGACCTGTGTGCCTTGACCCCCTTACGCAGAAGGAGGAACAGAGCAGTGTAGGCCGGGACTCTGTCCTCCAGGCCCCCTGGGAGGAAAGACACATGTGAGGAAACCAGCAACAGATAGGCCGTAGCACTGGTGGTGGAAAGCAGGCAGCCAGCCAGTCCAGGAGGGTCCGGCCTGTGGCACGACCCTCCTCAGCACCTGGCCTTGGTTGAGGATCAGGAGCATAACTTTGCAAGGTCACCGCCAAGTGTGGAGCTTCTCACAAAAATGACCATTCCTGAGCCTTTTGTGTAGATACAAGCTACCCAATTTTGAAATGAGTAATTTTTTTATCGTCCTGTTATTCTATCAATATTATTCTTCAGTAGATTATGAAAAGCAAGTCTATTTTGAAGTATCATTAACCAATCTAAAAAATATAGTACTTCACTTCCTAGTTTCTAAAACAAATTTCTAATATCTTTTATATTTTTTTTATTTGTGCATATCAAAGCAGCTATGCCCAGAAGTGAGTGTTCTGTGTTTTTTGTTGTTATTTCTGTAGATCCAGTTGAGTTTTAAGCATATTTGGTTTTGGCTTTTTCTTTTTTCCCCATTCCTTCCAACTTTGGAGTTTGAAAGACCAGGGGGAAAACCGCTGCACTGTTTAAGTCATTCTGAGTCTGTGTCACTGACATAGTCCAAGTAGCTCAGCATCATTCTGCCCACTGCATAGGCCTGCTGCCATATACCAGGGCCAAATATTTAAAATGGGAGTCAGAAGGACAGTTCACTTCCTCTGCTGCCATCCCAAAGAAATGTGCTTGGGTGCAGGACTGGATTCTTGATGCTTCCAACCAGAACTCAAATTATCTCAGAAGACCAGTGGGGAGGGGGGCTGAGCCTCGAAAACATAGGCCTCTGTGTGATTATAGTTCCTTTCAAAATCACTTAAGTGAGGAGTGCTGAGGACGTCTCTTCTGGGATAGGATCCATTCTCTTACATCTAAGGGGAAAAAGTGCCAGGGGAAAGCAAGGCTGGCTCCACCCATTCTTGTTCTGCGTGCTCCGTATTTTCCATGGTGGTTGTTCACTTACCGTTTCTCTCGCTGCTCCATTTTACCACAGCTTGTGTAAATAATCATGGCTTTAGGTGAAGGAGCCAGAGTGTGCGTTCCCAAAAGATGCAATACACAGATATCATTGTTGGTCCCCCTCGAAAGGCCTGCATGGCTTTGCTGGATGTCTGAAAGTTTTGGTATGCTCTGGGCAGGTTTGAAGGCCAAACAATAGGTCTTGTTGACACCTCTGATTTCTGTCTAGTTGAAGGAATTTGCCAACTTTGACTTTGATGTGTGGAGGAAAAAGTATATGCGTTGGATGAATCACAAAAAGTCTCGGGTGATGGATTTCTTCCGGCGAATTGACAAGGACCAGGATGGGAAGATAACACGTCAGGAGTTTATCGATGGCATTCTAGCATCCAGTGAGTCCAGTCATAATTCCTTGCACCTACTTTGTAGAAGCAGGCTATATTCTGGCTAAACAGTCTTTCTCAAGTTAAAGCTGTAGTCTTAGGGAAGAAGTAATGTACCTGCTTACTAAAATTGGTCTATTGTTTTGATGGAGGGAAGAACCTCCATCATTTTGCTGGGAATAAAAACGCAGGTCTTGTTTGACACATTATGGCAAGCAAAACACATTCGAGGTATAGAAAAGAAGCTAACTTTTGTGAATAACGAGGTTCTAAGTACAGGCAGACCTTGGAGATATTGTAGGTTTGGTTCCAGACCACCGTAATAGAGCAAATATTGCAATGTTGTTTCCCAGTGCATGTAAAACTGATATTTATACTATACTGTAGTCTATTTAGTATGTAGTAGCGTTATATCTTAAAAAACGATGTACATATCTTAATTTAAAAATACTTTATTGCTAAAAAATGCTGACCATCAGCTGAGCCTTCAGCAAGTCATAATCCTTTTGGCAATAGTAACATCAAAGATCATTGATCACAGATCACCATAACAAATATAATAATAATGAAAAAGTTTGAAATATTGCAAGAATTACCAAACTGTGACACAGAGACATGAAGTGAGCAAATGCTGTTGGAAAAATGGTGCCGACAGACTTGCTTGACACAGGGTTGCCACAGACCTTCAATTTGTTTTAAAAGGGGGAGGGAGAATATCTGTGAAGTGCAGTAAAGCGAAGCACAGTAACACGAGGTACGCCTGTAAAATGTTTTTTAAAGTAAGTTTTTTACAATATCAGTTTCTCAATAGGAATTCAGATTAAATTTTTATTCCTTCCCGTTTTATTGAGATGTAAGTAGCATACAGCACTGTATAAGTTTAAGATGTACAGCATGATTTGATTTACAGCCTATGAACTAATTATCACAATAAGTTTAGTGAACATCCATCATCTCATAGGTACAAAATTAAAGAAATAGAAAAAAATTTGTTTTCCATCTGATGATAACCCTTCGGATTTACTCTCTCAACAACTTTCATATGTAACATACAGCAGTGCTAATTAATTATATTTATCATGTCGTATATCACGTCCCTCATGATGTCAGTTTCTGGCATCTGTATAACAGCTTACAAAATGTATGATCGCATTTATTTTCAGCAGAAGGAATAAGGCATAAAGTTGTAAGTGACTTGCCAAGATCACAAAGCACATCTCACAGCTGTGTTACTTCACATGGGTGGCCCAGGAAGGCCTGTCTGGAGGTAATATTTGAGCTGAGACCTAGGTGATGATAAGGATCCAGCCATGTCAAGATTTCAGGGGAGAGAGAGAGGCAGAGCCACAGCAGATATAAAGTGCTGAGATGGGAATGAAGTTGGCATGTTCTAGGAATGGAAAGGTTAACACGGCTGGAGTGTCATGACCTTAGAGATGGTAAGATGTGAAGTTGGAAAGGTAGGAAACAGCCATCACTGCAGGGCTTTGTTGGCCATCATGAATGGATCAGATCTTATTCTAAAGACAGTGGGCAGCCAGCAGAGGTTTCCATCTGAGAGACAGTATAGTCCAGTTTACGTTTTAATAAGTCACTCTGGCTATTGTAAACAGTCACACTTTGGAAAGCAGTTGTCAAGAACCCAAGGCAGTAATCTAAATGTAGAAAAACTTTATCCTATTAATTCCAAATTGTCACTCTCCTGAAATAATCTATATATCCAACAACAGTGGAGTGGATAAGTAAATTCTGAAGTTTGTTGGTAGGCCTCTGGTTTTAAATTGCATTGGGGAGGGGGGTAGATGAGTCTATAAGCAAAAATGCCAAAAAACTGAGTATGCTCTGTGTAATATTTTTTTTGGTGATTTTTATCTTCTTTATAATATTTTATATTTTCTAAGTTTTCTAAAGGGAGTATGTACTGTTTTCCAGAAATAAATCAAGACAAATTTTTTTTAAAGAAGTATTTATATAACCACCAACCAACCAAGTAAGCCCTCTTAGCTAATGTTCCAAAATGTGATTAATTTTCTCCAGAGTTCCCTACTACCAAGTTAGAGATGACTGCTGTTGCTGACATTTTTGACCGCGATGGGGATGGCTACATTGATTACTACGAATTCGTGGCTGCTCTCCATCCCAACAAGGATGCTTATCGACCAACAACTGATGCAGATAAAATTGAAGATGAGGTACGGGAAACAGTTGTATTTTGAGTACATTTTTGACCATAGGTTACTGCTGTCCTGAATTTGGTTGGGTGTAATTGCCGTATCAGCCCTTCAGCGTGTCTGTTGGGACGTGATTATCTGGAGTTCTTTTTGGGGATCCCCTTTTGGATGGTGTTGCCCCAGTGGATCTCCGACTCTTGAGCTGTAGCTCAGTGTCGATGCATTGGTACCGAAGTGAGTCACCTCTGTGTGGTGCTCTGCAGCTTGCAGCGAACCTCTCCAGGGCACCATGTTGCTTAGAACAGTCCTGAGATCCTGCCTTGGGATGCAGGAGAGCGTCTTCGTGTGTAGCATTTAAGGGGTGAAACATAAAGTAATGTTTAAGATGGTGTGTACCCAACAAACTTTCTGCCTAATTAAGAACTGTATCACACTGAAAATTGTATCACACCAAAAAGTGTGAATTCATTGGTAGCACATAGAGTTGATCCTGGGATGGGAGAGGCAGTGGGCCTGGTCTTGGAGAGTGGCTTGGAGCAGCCCAGGACTGACTTCCAGGGAATTTGGGGCTCCTAGGTTGAAATTTAAATCAGCTCCTAGTTTGCTTTATTAGTCAGTTAATATTGATGCATGCGTATTAGCACATTTGAGGAAATTTTGAAGCAGGATGGAAGAATGTGTTGTATCATTACTGGGGAATTTCTTTCATACTCAGCGTCTGAGTATCCCAGTTAGTGAGACTCACAATAGAAGATAAACGCATGTGTCAAAAGCCTGAGATGCCTAAAAAATATGTAATGAAGAGCTTCTCTGATGACATATAAAAATCTTTGTTTCTCTGAAGAGGAAGTCTTGCTTTACCCTTCACACTTTTCTCTTTTTCTGTTGTTCACAACCAATAGGTCACAAGACAAGTGGCTCAGTGCAAATGTGCAAAAAGGTTTCAGGTGGAGCAGATTGGAGAGAATAAATACCGGGTAAGAAAGAGAAAACCAGTCCTTTGTGGTGGTCATTCCTGCTGTGTGGCCCTTACAGGTGAAAGCAGCCTGACACACAGCAGATGGCTGATCCCACCTTCCTGTTACCAATGCTTGGAGTACCAAAGCCAATGGGGACTTGTAATGCGATCAGTCTCTGGCCCTCACCTCTGTAGGTGCCAAATGTCAGGTGTCCTGTGGGCTGAGCTTTAGTGCCCCAGATAGTTGCATCTGGAAAATAGTGCCGTATCTAGCCGGCAGTAGCTTGTATGGGATCCAATATAGGAGACATTTCAGAGCCCTCTCTTCACTGCCGAACAGGTCTTTGAGGAAATGGAGGCACCTTTATCATAAGATAAGGAAACAATTATCTAATGACTGACCATTGCCCCCAGGGAGCTGGTCATTGTGAGCCCAAGTGGCTCGCAGGCTCAGAAAGGGCTGGAGAAGCTCTGTCCAGGCCCCACAGGACGCTCAGCCGGCTCATTAATCTTCCGTGGAAAGCTGTGCCGAGCGACGCCGTAACTGACAGTGAACCGTGCTGTGTATTAGCTTCTTTGGGGACCAGGGCGGGGCATAGAAGGGATCTATGACAGGACCCCTAAAATGTATTCAGCAGTTTGTCAGGGTTCTCTACAGTCCTAAGGAAGATCTAGGATTGGCAAAGAGGATTTAGATGGCCAGATAGCACAGTTACGTGCACCCAGTTAGAAACAGGAAAATGAGGTTCCATTAGCACGTCACAACTGTCTTCAAGGTCCAGCAGAGCTACACTGTGCTGCTCTGAGCCGGGGAGTGGAGTGTTGGGTGACTCTGCCTTGGATCCAGCCCAGGGCTTTGAGTTAATAAGGCTCCAAGTAATCTTATAATGGTTTTTTTTCTTTTTTTTTTTTTTTAATTACCTGTGAGAGAAATGAGTTAACAAAGAATATGGTCAGTATGTGTCGTTCTGCTTGGAACTGGTAATATGATTACATGATTTTCATTCCTTAGTGTTAATTTGACAAAACGTTCTTTTCTCTCTTTTTTTTTTTGTTCCTTTTCCTCCATCCTTTACTCTTACTGTCTGTAGTTCTTCCTCGGCAATCAGGTACAGTGTGCCTTGCAAACGTTCTTTTTGGTGGAAATGGTGTATGTGGCTAATGCTGCCTGTTCTTTGCTGTGGGGAGAGGACGTAATCTGAAGCATGCCTGGGTCATGTCTGGTAGTCTTACCAAGTGGAGAAACTGCTAGCAGGGCTAGTATTGTAAAGCTGTCTCAGAAACAAAAGGATATAAGTATATATAATTTTCCATTTAAAATTAGATTGGCTGAAGACGATATTTTGGTGGGCTGAGTTAAAAGTAGTATGGTTCTGGGGAAATTAAAGCTATGGTATCAATCCATCCCACTTCTAAAAAAGAGCCCAGTCTTGTCAGAATACCAGACAGCACAGTTCTGATTTACACCCAAGTCTTTTGACCGTTAACACAAATTTTATAATGCACACTAAGTCAGAAAAGTCTTAGGGTATTTAAGGTACTGTGTTTAAATACCTTACTAAAATTTTAGTTACCTGTGCTTATGTTATATTTTATAATCATAAGGGATGTGAGAAGTAGAGTGTGGAACTCATACTTGGCTGTAGCCTGACGTTTGCCGATTATGGCCAGCCAGCATAATCTAATGGGATCAAATAAGACTTGCAAAGATTGAATGCTTTTGACTCCACTTGGTAACTCTAACCTTTTAGATCTTTTTGAGGGCTCTGGGGTCCTATGTCTTAAAGTGGAAGGAAGTTGCATGGGTAAAATTTGTCTTGTGATATGAAATCAGAAACACTAAGAGTTGATTTGAAGCCTTCAATCAAAGTTCCAGGCACTGCTTTAACCACCAACTACAGTAACATTCTGGGCCAGTGGGAAGAACAAAGGATGGAAAGAAACTAAAGACAAGAACAGTCAAACTGGCTTTAAATAAATCATTGCATAAGAGTGCCAAGTAGTACCTAAAGGTTGTACCTGTTTGCTAGTGACTGCATGTGGGTACCAGGGGCCCCTTTGAAGTGGCACCTATGTCCTCCTCTACTCCACTGACCAGCAGAGGGTCAGAGGGTTAGTTCCAATGTTTGGAACAGAATTATGAAGTTCACTTTATACACGAGGCACCTGAGGCCTTAAGGACCACTGTGCCAACAGTCACACAGCAAATGTTAGAGCAGTGACACAGAGAAGGAAACAGACCTTACTGTCGCCTCTAAGACTGTTTGGAGGTCTTTGCCTCACTGGCAACCCCTCTCTGCCGGATTTCTGCAGGTCCCTGTTTTTAGAGCTGCTATAACTCGTTCCACATTCATCTCTCTGGCCTCCCCCAGACACTTTGGCCCCGGCTTGGGTCAAACCTCCTTTTCTCTATAGCTCAGTAAAAGCAAGTTAGAATCTTTCAGAGAGAGCTTTAGTAAGAAATTAAGGGGGAAACAAGAATGAAATCAATGGAGTTAATTCTAAAGGCTGACAAATAAATTACAGGGCACAGTAATGTAAGAATAAAGTACAGCTTGGGGTGCCTTCCTGATTCCCTCTGGAGGACACATAGGCCCTTATTTCTTTCTTCCCCTCACTTATCCAGAGAGAACCCCAAACAGTGACTCGGGCCGGCACTGCCCTTGGATCTGGTGGAATCCTCAGTTCCTCCCAAAGGGCCTCCCCGTTCCCACACGTGGGGCCAGTGTCTGAGGGCAGCTTCCTTCCCGGGACAGGACCTTTATCCCCTCATGTTTCTGGGTCCCGACTTCAGTGCTCTTTACACTACACCATGCTGTGGCTGCAGTCACTTTGTATGAAAACCTAAAACCTGCATGAGATGAAAGATGGAGGACCATTTTTATTTTCAGAGAAAAGGGCTTGGGTGGGGGATGATATTTTTTCAATCATCTTGCCTGTATAAACAGCGAGCTTGAATCAGTGTAAAGTAATACAGAGAATTACCACAGAAATATTAATTTTGAGGGAGGTTGGTTGTGGGTCCTTCTTAAACATCCTTTCTGGCATTTTCAATTTTGTGCCTTCTTTCAAAGTTATGGTTCTCCTTTATAACTTTGAAAATCCTAATTAAGTGATTAAATTACCCCCCTCAACATTCTCCTTGAATTAAACAATTTTAGGAATTCCATTTCTCCAACCATACGTTTGATTTTTGTTTTGAGATCTCAGCATGATTCTCTTTTGTTACCTCTTAACTTTTATTTTGGGAAGAGGATAATTTATGCAATGGGAAACTCCAAATGTTGATAGGGCTGGGAAGTAGGAATATTTGGCAAGTAAAAAAGGAAAAATAAATATCAGAAAATCATGCTTGTTTTAACATCCCAAAATGATTGTTGAAAACTACTTACAATCAGCATGGTAGATTTAAATTTTAATTTCTTCAACTGAATTTTAGTATAAACACTAATCATTTGTTCAGCTGAAGAAAATTTTCTGCTGGTGACAACACAATTAGAGAATACTTAGGGGTTTATTTCTGAAAATGATGTGGAAAATCAAATTTCCTTCTAAGCTTGTAATAATGATGATGCTTTGCAAGGTTTTCCTTGAGACTTGAAATATTATTTGCTGTTCTCCATTTAACTTTCGAGCACACTGTATTCAGAAGCTGACATCCACCTTATAGCTACCTTTTCTTTTATGGAAACAGACTAGCTTAACAAAGAATTGTATCATTGGGTTTTAATTTGGGCAGAATCTTTAAAAGAATCAAAGTGAGCTAATGCCTTGTCTGTCCTCCTCCCTCCCCTTTGGAGCAAGGTCACAACCATCAACAGTTAACTTTATCCGAACAGAAAGTACATCAAGATAATGACCTTTAGCGTTTCCATATTTTAAGTTTTTTGTGAAAAATGCAAAATAGTGAGAGTTAAAATTGCCCCCAAACCATGAAATTGTCATTCTGTCTGAATACAGTCTGCTTAGGAAAGAAAGTCTAGCCCTGCTCTCGGGCGCCCTCGCTCACCATCTCCCCTTGGCCCTGCAGTTTGGGGACTCCCAGCAGCTGCGGCTGGTCCGCATCCTGCGCAGCACAGTGATGGTCCGCGTTGGGGGAGGATGGATGGCCCTGGATGAATTCCTAGTGAAAAATGACCCCTGCCGAGGTAAGAAGCCGTTCTGAGCTCGTGTTCCTTGTTAGCTACGCCCTCACCGCTGATCTTTCATGATTCCACAGAGTGTTGGTGGTGGGGTCTGTTTGTTGATTCTGTTGTTAAGCTGCCCAGGTGTCATCCCACTAGCACAGATTGGGACTCGGGGTGCAGGGCAGACCAGGGAGAGAGAGCAGGAGGGTTTGATGCTGTCAGGGGAGACGGGTTTCTAGGGACACGCTAACGAGAATTGGGAATTTATTGGTGTCATCAAATGTTTCTGTGTGAGGGGTTAAATTAACACCAGCCTAGAAAGAAGCCCTATAAAGCCCTGTCGGTTCCCTGTTAGTGCTGCAGATGACTTTGCTTGTAATTCCTGCGTCTGAAACTCAGAGAAGGTATTGGGCCCCTCCTAGGCAGGGGAGGACTGGGAGCTCCCTTAACCAGGAGAGGAATAGAGAACACCTAGCAGTGAGCCTAGGCACTGCATTGTAAGGCATATGGTCACCTAAGTAAGTCCATGGGGTCTCAGTCTGCTTCAACCTAAAAAGGCCCGAAGGCCAAAGAGAATGGTCTACTCTTTTAGCCCAAAGGCCAAAGATAACAGTCAACTCAATGTGAGCGATGGCATCTGCAGCTAGAGGCGTGTGAGGGCCGCAGCAAGCGGGGGATGATCAGATTCCAGTTGCTACATCCCGTTCAACTGCTCCTTTCCTTTCTCCTGTTAGCCAAGCTGCATGTGGGTACACAGGAGGCTCCCCCACTGTCTGCCAGTTTGTCTTTCTTGACCAGTTTCTGCGTTTCCTGCTCTGTTTTTTGTGTTTATATATTTTTTATTCTAGTTCACCATCCTGGGAGTAAAATAAAGCGCTCTGATTCCAGCTCTTCGATTTCCAGTCAGTCTCCCATAGGTTGGCTTTTAAGCTTTGTCCCTCTTACCCACATCCCAGCCCGTTGAGAATGGCTTTGCTTTTTAAACTGTAGCATCTCTTGGCTCTGTGGTATCTGCTGCCTTTATGAATGCTTTGAAATAGCCAAACCATAGCTTTTCTAACTATTATAAGTTGACAAAACATAAAATATGCCTGTTGAGACAGTACCCATGGAATTCGTTTTGAGTTTCTGTTTATTTAACAAATACTTATAGCTTTATACACCACACACTGTTTTATTATAAGACCTTACAAATAATAACACATTTACACCTCTAGGAGGTGTAGCTACTATTACTATCTCCATTTTATAGAATAGGAAATTGAAGCATAGGAAAGTTAAATAACTTGCCCGAGGAGAGGCAGCTAATGGCAGAGACAGGATTCACATCCAGCACAGTCTGGCTCCTGACCTCCATGCTGTCTCTCAGATGCGAACATACCCAACACCACCCTTTTTCACATGTGTTTTACTGGTTCCAACTGCATAGTTAAATTAGTAAGGCTTACTTATAAACCGAGCAGAAATGTTTACAGTACTGTTATGTCACTTCTTTGGAAGTGATTTATAGTCAGAATCTGAAGCATTTGAAGCTAAAGGTTCTCACATGAATTCAGACACGCTCATGAATTAGTTCCTCTTAACTCATTCTGCATTTACTCCAATAAACCAGAGTAATAATAGAGTAATAATTTTCATTAGGATTTCCTTTTTATAAAGTAGTCTTAAAAACACCTATTCTGATTAAAAACTAGAGCGGGTTTAAATTAGTTTTAGAACTTAATTATATTGCAAACCAATTTCTTTGATATAAAAGTGCCCTCTGGGGCTTCCCTGGTGGCCCAGTGGTTGAGAGTCTGCCTGCCAATGCGGGGGACATGGGTTCGAGCCCTGGTCTGGGAAGATCCCACATGCCGCGGAGCAGCTGGGCCCGTGAGCCACAATTACTGAGCCTGCGCGTCTGGAGCCTGTGCTCCACAACAAGAGAGGCCGCGATAGTGAGAGGCCCGCGCACCGCGATGAAGAGTGGCACCCCACTTGCCACAACTAGAGAAAGCCCTGGCACAGAAACGAAGACCCAACACAGCCATAAATAAATAGATAAATAAATAAATAAACTCAAAGTTTAAAAAAAATGCCCTCTGATTGTTTTAAATGAGGAGCTATATATATATATATATCTTTTTAACCTTAACTCAGTAAAACAACATTATTCCTTTCCAAGTCTATTAATAAGGTTTTATTTTTCATGCTGTGTGTGATTGAACTAAACAAACAAAAAGAGATACTGCATGTGACATTTTTGGAATCTTTGACTGCCTGTTTGCTGCCTGCTGTACTTGCTCTCTTTACGATAACATTGTGCTGCTGGCCAAGGAGAACACTGCTTGCTTTTTCCTTATCTTGTTAGCTAGAAATTGGAACCCCAAGGAGATTTGGGAGGGCCATCTAGGAGCTATTTTCTATGGAACATAGTAGCCTTTTTCAGCATCCCTTGGAGCAAACAAGGTAAGGCTTTCCCCTGTGCCTTTCCAGGAATGCCCTCATCCCAGTTCCATTGACTACAGGGTCAAGAACTCCCAGCATCTTAGATATCATAACCCTACCAGTGATGGACAGGATGAGCTACATCTAAGCAAATAAAAAATTGTGCTACGAGGGGAACACTTAAAGGCCCAGGTGGATGTAATACATGACTTAGAAAGGCATGAACATCACAAAGAGAAAAGTTCCTTGAAGCTACCTAGGGTTCTGTGAGGATTACTGTGGCTTATAGAAGCACCACTTGGGGTGGATTTTTTTTATTCATTTGGGTTGCATTTCCTTGGCTCTCTGCACCATAGAGAATGTTACTCTGAGGACAGTACCAAATGTATGGCGGGATTATAATACCAGTGTTGCACAATCGTGTTATCTGCCTTTACACAGTCATTGAAGAAGATGAAAGTTGTCTCAGACTGCACGTTGCTTTAGCCAAATGTAAAAGGTAAAAGTATTCAACTAGGTAGGTTCCTGGTACTGCCAGAATTGGAGATTTCACTTTCTGAATTGAGCCATGGCAAAGGAAATCATGATGTTTGGATGGAGGTAAAACAACGTCCCTGCCTAATGAATAGGTGCACATTTACCCTAGGGTTCCGTGAATGTTTCTGAGCATTAGACAAATTAATTCCCCAAATTTTACTGAAAATTTAGAAGAACTTTATGAAGATTTAAAAGACACAATTTGGCTTAGAACTGATTTTTTTTATTATTATGGTAAAATACACATAACATAAAAACTTACCGTCCTAACCATTTTTAAGTGTACAAGGTCAGTAGCATTACATACATTCACACTGTTGTGTTACCATCACAATCACCCATCCACAAAACTCTTCATCTTGTTATACTGAAACTCTACCCATTAAACAACAGAACTGAATTTTAACTAATAAGCCTGTTCCAGCCAACATCGGTGGCCAGCAGTAGTCTCTTAGAAAATGATGGTCTCTCTGGTGGTTGAAAAACTGAACTTGAAATGGCTGTCTTTGGGGTCTGGCCCCCAAGATGTGATCTTCAAAAAACCAAAAAAATCATGGTCAAATGCGTTTGGAAGACACTGAGTTAAAACTAAACAGGTTTCTTTGCTGCAGGACTTCTCGGAGCTGATAAAATGCTGATTGATTGCATTAGGGAGAGAAATGTAGAATCCAGTGTTTACTAAACTCCTCTTAGGAAACCCCTCAAAAACCTCAGTTTGGGAAATTCTGCTGTAAGCAATGAAAGACCATGGAAAGATTCGGAGCTGTTTAGAGAGATCAGGTTTTTATTTAGAAATTCAGTGTGGGGAATGAGGAGTGAGGGAGGGATGGGGTTAAGATGAGAAACAAGGAGACCATTTGGAAGCCTGTTACAGTGGTCCAGGGTGGAGGAGATACTCCATGAACCACGTAATTTTAAGGGGTACAGGGAAGGCCCAGGGGGATTCAAGAGGCATTAGAAGGTGGAATCAATAGTAGACTGAACTGCCATCAGGAGGGAGGGACCTACGTCAACAACCAGGTTTCAGGCTTCAGTCATGTCTAATCAGTTGGATGTAAGGTTCTGGCATCCAGGAGAGGTCTATGCTGGGGATGTATTTGAGAGTTAGGCAGGACCGTATGATGGCGCTGAAGTCTCAGGTGCATGAACTCATCACCAGATCAAAAGTCTAAGAGGGAGAACAGGACTGTGGATGGAACCAGGGGAACATCGGCGTTTAAGAAGTGGGTGGGATGGAGTAGTCGGGAGAAGGGGGAGAGGCAGGAGAGCGGGGGTCCTGGAAGCCGAGGGCGGAGAGTGTTTCAAGAACAAAATAGTAACTCCCCCGAGTGCAAATGACAACAGCAGAGAGGTGTTTTTACCTGTCAGATTATCAGGTTTTTACCTGATACATACACATGTGTACACACACTCTCTCTCTCTCAATACACAGAGCATTGGCTGGAGTGAAGTAAATTGAATATATTCATACATTATTTTTGAGAGTGTACATTGGTGTAAAATTTTGTAGTTCAGTTGACAAGTATCAAAAACCTTAAGTGTGCATCCTTTCTCCCCAGCAGATCCACTTGTAGAAATTTATCCTAAGGAAGTCATCATGGGTGGGCACAAAGACTTTTTACAAGTAGTTTGTCACAGCGTTGTGTACAGTGTTTTAAAAATTGTGAAGAAAATACGAGGTCGGTGAAATAAGTTATGTCGGTACGATGAAACAATACTTTGCAGCTAGCTGAAGTTATGCAAGACACTTCAGGCATGGAGGAATGTTTCTGATATTTTTGTATCTTTTATGTATATATACACACACATATACACACACGGTTGTGCAAAGGAATAAAGACACCAACATTTTAGTAGTCCTGTCCCCTAAGATTAAGCAATTTTTATTCTTTGTACTTTTCTGTAGATCTCAACCTTTCTGCAATCTAAAAGCATCCCCGAGGCAGAAGTTGTCGGTACCCTTTGCCAGTGATTACAGTAGTGTGGTGGGGAAGGAAGGCGGAGTGGGCTGAGCTAGTGTAGATGAATGCAAGGAGCTGGGCCGGGCAGAAGGCAGCTCAGGTGCAAGACCTTGGTTCTGGTCCCAGTTCTGCCACAGCGTTCCTTGACCTCAGCCTCTGAATGCTTCAGTTCCTTTGTGACATGGGGATGCTGACTGGTCGCTGATAACAGTCAAGTGCAGTATTACACGTGATCACACTCTGTAAACTGTACAGTGCATGGGGAACATGTTATTATCGTTACACTTAAAATGTCATTGCCCTCATCTGCAGTGCCATTTCAAAGTCTTCCTCTTGTGTCACTGTGTTGTTTTCTGGGAGGGTGGGCTCAGTGAACCGTTAAATCTCTACTAGGTTTAAACCACACGTCTGAAGTTCTTTATGGCTTAGGGCCATAAACAATTCTTTTGGGGTCCAAGTCCTCAGCTGAGTAATGATTTCCATTTGTCAGTGTTATCTCAGTGCTTGCTGTGTGTCCACTCTTGTGCTTGGCCCTTTAGCAAACATAAGATAAGTGTTTAGCGATGTGGAATCTTACTGAAGTACCCAGGTTAGCGCTGAAGGAAATTCTCTTTGAGAACTGGACACTGAGGAAGGTGCTGGAGTTTGGAAAATGGATGAGTAGGGAACAGAGGGCCAAGGAATGAACCTTGAAGGGCATGTTCTGTTGGGGCCTAAGAAGGGAGGAGACAGCTTAGCATTCCAGGGACCAAAAGTCCTAGACCGTCCAGACAAGAAGGACTCTTGGACATCAGTGAGCCTGAGGAAACAGAGGCCCAGAGCAGGAAGGATCCCAGTTGGGGGCAGAGCCTGGGCTGTAACTCAGGGGTTTTGATCATGCAAGTTAGTCCTTTTAACCTGATACTTTGATATGTTATGTCAACTGAGTATATTGAAAAGAATTCGGATTTGATTTAGGAATTTAGAACCTCTCTGCTTGGACACTCATGCAACCTGATTTAAAATCCGATTCTACCAAGATTCCTCAAATTTCTTGAGGACATGTGGAGTTGGGCAGGAGAGAGGGTAGGCACAATTACCTGAAATCTTCTAAACTTGTAGTTTCTGGCCAAAGTAAAAAATCTAATATAGGAAAGAAAGACAAATACTTTGTTTCTAATGGTTCCCTTTTCCCAGGCTTTACCAGCAGTCCTGTTTGTTTAGATCTATCTAGTACATCCTAAAAAGTGAGCAGCTTGGGGATGAATGAGCAGACAGAAGGTGATTGCAGAATAGCACCTTTCAGTAAGGAATAATCTAAGAACACATTCCAGAGGAATTATTTCTTCTAAATTCATAGCGTCTTTCACACTTAATGTTTGTGTTGGCTGTACTTGGTATCTTCTGACCGAATCCAGATTTGGGGTTCTGGTCTGATGGCTCCAGGAAGCCCCAGGACAGCACTGTTGGCCTTCAGTGGTGTTTCCAGACTCTCCAGCTGGATGTCCCTCTCCCACTGCAGGTGTGCCTTCAGCTTCTCATCGCTTTCAGCTTTTGACTTAACGGTTTCTCACTGGCAAGTTTTGTGCATGGTCTTGATCTCTCTCTCTCCTCCCACATGTTTACTTCTTAATGATTTAGTCCGGATCTTTTTACTGTCCTGAGTTCCTGGACCCCTTTCTTTAATATTATTATCGACTGAATTCAAATAGAAGAGTCTAGGTGACGTCAATTTCAATGATCTGTTTTTCTCTACTATTTCATTACCGTGTATCATGCAACAGTGGAGCAAAAAGTACACATGTACTATGAGAGAGAAAAGAGGGGTTTTGATTTAACCTCAGAGGTTTGTGAACTGCTTCATGTGCTTTCTCTTGACCCCAGGGGACAGTGGCAAGGCAAGATCGTGACCACAGCATGGGACGGTGCTTTCTACACAAAGGCTTCTTTATTACAGCAAACCAAGGGGCTTATTAGTTAGTGTGTCTGCTGTGGGTAAGAATCATGACAAGGCTGATAAATCATGAATTTATCCCTATTCTAAAAGAATCCACAGATGGTACTAAACCTATAAATTATATAACTTATCATGGGGTCAAGCATCTGTATGACCATCAAAGATATATTTTTTCAAGGTTAACTGTTATTGTATGTGTGTGTTTATTCCCTTTTTAGCACGAGGTAGAACTAACATCGAACTTAGAGAGAAATTCATCCTGCCTGAGGGGGCATCCCAGGGAATGACCCCTTTCCGATCACGGGGCCGAAGGTCCAAACCATCTTCCCGCGCAGCCTCCCCTACCCGCTCCAGCTCAAGTGCTAGTCAGAGTAACCACAGCTGTACGTCCATGCCGTCTTCTCCAGCCACCCCAGCCAGTGGCACCAAGGTACGTACAACCTGCAGTGTGACCTCCTTCCCCGCTCCCAGCTTTGCAGATGTCCATTGTTCAGTGTAGCCTCTGAAAGACCCCAGTGAGGAGAGGCACTTGAAGACATGCAGACCAGGCTGGCCAGGCCCTAGTGGTACACAGATCCGGACCTTTAACATGACTGAAGAGGACATTATTAAATAGGAACTCGGGTTGTTAAGTCCAAAGCGCTTCTTTCCACATATTCCCATTTTGAGTTTGAGCCCATCCAGTTACTAATCTTGAAAATCCAGGCACTATCTGTGCTGCTGGAGCTAACAGAAGTTTGTTGTTACGACGGGTGATGGATGAAGAATGCTGTTGCCTTTCTGCCTGGTCCCTTTCATCCCGTTGGACTGATGCGCATTTTATTTTGTCTTCTATTTCTTTAAAATTTAGTGTCTTCTGTTTATTTTTTTTTTATGTTCCCAATTTGCTCCCTTTCTGTTCCATTTTCAATTATTCCCGTCCTTCCCTTTGGATTTCCGTTTCACAGACTCCACTTCAGTTCTCTCGCTGTTATGACAAACCCTGGTTGGTAAACAGTAAAGCTGGCACCCCTGTCAGGGACAGCCACTATCCTGACCTCCAGCTGTCCAGCCCCGAGGTAGAGTATGGCTTTGCTGACTAAGGACACAGTCAAGACCAGGCCCTCGCTCATGCCGAGGACTTGACCAGCTCTTCTTCCTGACACGAGTCCGTGCTCTTTTCCATCTCTGTGGTGCTTGCTCTCACAGCTGATTCATCTCGTCCAGTGTTTTTCAGGGGTTTCTAACTCGGATTCACCAAAATTGGAGATAAATAAGAGATGCCTAAGACTGGATTGTTTAACAACTTCCTAACAGTCTTTAGAATGATATTTGTTCAGGGTGAGAAACAATGGTCATCTGTGGTGATTTGTTTATTGATATTGTTTATAATCAGGCCTCTTGGAGCCTCCAAACGTCATATCTGACACAGACGAGTTATGAACACTTGAAATTCAACGACGGTGCATGTTCAACAGTGTTCTATCTTTGCTTAGGACAGAAGAGTGGCTGGTGCCCCCGCCCCCCCGCCCAAGCCACATCCCCGGGGTGGTGGTATTGCCACAGTGGTCCGGGTGTGGGTGCTGCCCTCTCCTTCAGCCAAACACGGTATCAGTGAACACTGCTCTGAGGCTCAGGTTTTAGCTTCTGAATTCCTTGGCCTAGGCACTTGGGTTACTATAGCCTTGATTTGAACACACATGCCAGCAATTAAGCATGTTCAAGTACAGTCATTAAAATGCCCAAGTACTGTTGGAAGAGCAGTGTTTCAGAAATAAAATGTGGACTAGAGGCTTGTGTGATAGCACTACAATTTGCATTCTAGCTCCTGCTGGGAAACATTGGGTTCTTGTGCCACAAAAGGTAGCGTTGCCTTTAGTCATGTAAAGCTTCTGCCAATAAAAGCAGGAGGTACAAGAAGCCAATGCCCACGAATGGACTTGCTGCTTTGGGATTCATCCCACTCCAAGCTAAAACTCCAATTCAGAAACACATCTGGCTTAGAACATGATCTGGGGACCCACTGACACTAAAACCCCACGACTCAACCTGCTTATCCTGCTTTTCTTCTCCTTTAATGGCTCCAGTTTCATGAAAGTCTCAAAAGTTCTAAAATTTTTAATGTTTTAATTATGAAGTGCCAATTCTCATAGGATTCTGATAGATCAGCATTTTTGTTTTGTCTCAAGGTTTTACCTTTGGTTTCATTTCATTTCGAGGTTTCATCTTTCCTTACCTACTGGTGTTCTGCAGGCTGTGTCCTGACGCGGACGCCCAGCCCGGCATCTCTGGCGCCACGTCTTCCCAGCAGCAGTAGCTTCTGAAACTGGTGCTCTTCCTCCTGTGTGGGCCAGGAGGGTTTGTGCTGGAATGTTAATCCCTCTCTGTCGCTTTTGCTCTTTCTTTATAAAGATATAAGAAACACCATGCAATGGGTTGCTTTACTCTTCTCTTTGTATAAACATCTTAAAAGTCCTGGAAAACAATTTACACAATTGATTTCAAAGAAAAATTGGAAGAGCATGCTGTGGCATGAGTGATACTTAAAACAGATTTAAAATATTCTTTCTCCAAATTAAATCTTTAAAAAAAAATACACTCAAATGGGAAATGGAGCTCCTATCAGCAGCAGTAATGATTATGTACATCTATCCAGCTCTTCTCCAGTTTAGGAAGTGCTTCCACACATGACTTATTCACTCAGCAAGTTTTTATTGAGCCCCTCGTCTGTGCCAGACGTGGTATTAGGTGCCAAGGGTGTGACAGGGAACAAAACAAAGTCCCTGCTTTTATGGAGTTTCTGCTTTAATGCAAGAGATTCAGGCAACAAACAGGGAACTTTCCTGGGCTGTTACAGGAGGAACAGCCAGGAGGCCGGTTGCTGCGGTGGACTGAACGAGAGGGAGTGTGGTAGGGATGGGGTCTGAGAGGCAGGACCCTTCCCTGGTTTCCAGAGGGAGAAGTCAAGGCACAGATGCCAATTTAGATAAGCCAAGAGCCCAGACCCAAGCTCAGTTCTTCTGGCTCCTTGTTCAGAGCCTTGTTCCTGACATCACAGCCCCACTCTTGTGTGCTTCTCCTAATGATTTATTTGATCAAGTCAAGTAATTTAATCTGCATTCTGCCAGTGAGGAAGTAGATCTTTACTTGACTGAAGTTACTGCATCTATCTAGTAGGGATTGGGGTAATATTTGGATCTCCATGTTAAATATTTGGGGTTAGAACTCATATGTCACATTTCTAACCCCAAAACTTTGATACTTGGGAGTATTTGGATTTTTTTCCTTTACTCATTTACCATGTTTCTGTTTGTTATAACTACTATAATCTTACCATTTGAGGATTTTTTTTTTTTTTAGTAGAAATTTGTCCATAAGATAAAAGGTATTGGAAGACATTTTAAAACTTTTAATTGGGACATGAAATCTTTATTTTGGGAATCCTCAAAATACATGACCTTTAGAATAAAATTCACTAAAATATTTTTTAAAAAAAATACATGACCTAGGACATTTTCAAAATAAATCTTTGTTTTCCTGGACTTTTAATTGGCTTTTCAATTGATTAGACATAAGGAGGGCTTAAGTAGACCTTTTAAAGTGGAATTTCTACCAAAGATTACACCAAGTAAATATGACCTTTTTATTTTTTATTTTTTAAGATTATTCCATCAACAGGCAGCAAGTTGAAACGACCAACACCAACTTTTCATTCGAGTCGAACATCGCTTGCTGGCGATACTAGCAATAGTTCTTCCCCAGCCTCCACAGGTGCCAAAACTAATCGGGCAGGTAAGTACCTGCCCCAGCACTTCTGCAGCAGGATGAGGGTGAGGGGAGTGGCCAGGCTAGGAATTTGGAAACAGCAGCCTCTCAGCAATGCTTCACTGCTCCCCAAGGAGCAAATAATGAGAGTAGCACTGAGGTGAGATGCCGAAAGACAGCCCTGCAGATTTCCTGCCGACCTTGACTTCTTCTCCTATCAGTACAAGTAGCTCGAACCTTGCCTTCTGAGAGCAGATGCTCTCACAGCCAAAGCCAGACCACCTGTTCTTGATCAGAAATGATAGTATTTGAGAGAAAGTAGAAGGAAAAAAGGGCCTCCTGAAGCGGGGCCTTCCTCAGAAGCCCGTCCAGTATTGGACCTGGCAGTTTGCTAGTAATTTTTCCAACACCCCATATTTATTATCGCTGCTGGGGAGCTGAGAAAGTCAGGGAAAGATTACATCTGCTCGCCTGTTGATGTTCCTTTTGCGAGCCTAGGGATTTGGCTTCCATTTCCTGCTCTCTGTTTGCCATCCCTTCGCCCCCATTCTCAGTCTGCCCATGCAACTAGCAGGCTCTCTCCTCTGTGCCGAGGCCATGGGACAGCCCTGCTCGACTCCACCGTGGGGGCGTGTGAGATAACAGTGCTGCTGATAGAAGCTGGTTTCTAATCCTCAGGACGCTTCTCAAGTAGAAACACAAAGCCAGAAAGGGTTTCAGCAACTTCTGTGTAGGTGAGAGGACCGGGGTTCAGAAAGGCTGTGGTTGCCCAAGGTCACACAGCATATCAGGTGGTATTAGGATCAGAACCCTGGCCTCTTGTGACCACCTAGAGGGGTGGGTTAGGGAGGGGAGGGAGAAGCAAGAGGGAGGGGATATGGGGATATATGTATACATATGGCTGATTCACTTTATTGTACAACAGAAACTAGCACAGCATTGTGAAGCAATTATACTCCAATAAAGATGTTTAAAAAAATTAATAAGTAATAGGAGATGCTGTACAGGAGAAATTAACTCAACACTGTAAATCAGCTATACTCTAATAAAAAATTTTTTTAAATGAAAAAAAAGAACCCCGGCCTCTGGTAACTTGTCGTCCCCCCCCAGCCCCACCCCCACTCCAATGCTGTCTCTATTAAGTCTGTGGCTTTATTCTTAAATTCCAGACCCTAAAAAGTCAGCCAGTCGCCCTGGGAGTCGAGCTGGGAGTCGGGCCGGGAGTCGAGCCAGCAGCCGGCGAGGAAGCGATGCCTCTGACTTTGACCTTTTAGAGACGCAGTCTGCTTGTTCAGACACTTCAGAGAGCAGTGCCGCAGGGGGCCAGGGCAGCTCGAGGAGAGGGCTAAATAAGCCTTCCAAAATCCCCACCATGTCTAAGAAGACCACCACTGCCTCCCCCAGGACTCCAGGTCCCAAGCGGTAACACTGCACAAGCACCCCCAAGCCTCTATCCACTTTGAATCCTGCTCCACACATTGGGTGTATATTTATTCTGAATGGGAGAAGTTATATTGTTAAAAGTGTAAAAGAATAATTGTGTTATGAAGCTGCCTTATTTTTTTCTTTTTGTAAGTTACTATTTTCATGTGAATATTTATGTAGATAAAATTTGCCTCCTGGTAACCCTGTAATGGATGGGGCCCAGAAATGAAATATTTGAGAAAAATAAGCGAAAAGATCAAGATGCAAATGTGTATTAAAGTTTTAAAAAGCCTCTAAATAGGGTTTCTGTGCGGTGCAGGGTTGTAAACCTGCTTTATCTTTTAGGATTATTCCTAAATGCATCTTCTTTATAAACTTGACTTGCTGTCTCAGCAAGATAAATTATATTAAAAAAAAATAAGAATCCTGCAGTGTTTAAGGAACTCTTTTTTTGTAAATCACGGACACCTCAATTAGCAAGAACTGAGGGGAGGGCACTTCTGACTGCTTTTTCCATTGTTTTTAATGTTGTGTAATTTTAGCTGAAGAGAGGGAACCGCATCTAGGTAATGTTTGCACATGGTACAGCAAAAGGAGTTCATTGCAATACTGTCTTTGAATACTGTTACAGTACTAGGTGTTTAAAGGACAAATAGCTGCTAGAATTCAGGGGTAAATGTAACTGTTCAGAAAATGTGAGAACATTGGGGTTTTTAAGAGTCCTGGTTTATAACTTCCTATCCAACCCGGCCACCAATAACTCCTGTGCTCACCGGGACCCAGGCCGTCGGCAAGGGGAGACTCCTTGGTGGCATCATGAATTACAGATTTGTTTATCTGCATTTTTTGCTATTTATTTAAAATGGTCGATCAACTTCCCACAAACTGAGGAATGAATTCCACAAGCCTATTCTGAAAATGTGGACATAAAACAAACACTCGCTCGTCCTTTAAAGGAGTTCACCAGCACACTTGTTAAGAAGTCCCATTTGCTTCCGTCTTTTTTTTGTGCGTAATAAAGTCAGCTGACCAAGTGATCATGAAGAGGGGCTGTCTGGGGCTCCTGGTTTTTAGCTGCTGTTCCTCTTCAGCTCCGACCACGTTGCTGTGTGATTATCTCAATTGATTTTAATTGAGGCAGAAACTGAAGCTCTACCAATGAACTGTTTAAAAACAAGACACACTTTTGTATTAAAATTGCTTGCAGTAACAAATATTTTGTATTTCCTGCTTTACTTCTGAACCATTACCTTATGTATAACATATTACTCTTTTAGGTACTTCAGTGCATTATTCAAATCCAAATATCTTGATGGATAAATTATGGAGCTCATTAATAGATTTTTTCTTATATATTTTATCCTCATTAATTTTATTTAACAAGGGAACAAAGAATCAGACTGTTGTTAATGTAAATCTGTAGGGCTATCTGGCCCACTTACGTGATTAAACAAATAACCAGTATGTAAGAAGATTTTTGTTTTAGAAATCACAGATCCTGGGTTTTGAGAAAATGGGGCCAGTTTCCCACAGTATGCTGATATTTCTGGTTAAATGGTAGAATAGAATTTCAGAGGTAGAAACAAAATTGGTCCTCAAATCTTACCTCCTTTGTTTTACAGAAGGAGAAACGAATGGGAAAGTGGGTGAGAAAGTGATCTGCCTGAGATCACATAATGAATAAATGGCAGAAGAGGACCTCGAATCTAGTCCTGGGCTCCCTGTCCAAGTCAGGCAGTTCTCTTCCCTCCCGTCCCTGGTTGGCTTTATAATATTTAGAACAGCCAAATATTAACTAATTCTGATGACAGGAATTAGACTAAGAAATAACTAGAGAACTTGAGAGGTAAGAGGGGTTGTTGAACATCAGCCGCCTGTGTTCTTGATCATTAGACCATACTCCCCTTGTGATAGGGGAGTTTGGTAAGATGGACACATGTTTGCCAAAGCTGTTTGAAGCCAAATATCCAGATTAAAAGGAATGTGCAGCCTGATGGATTCTGAAGGAAGTGCTTACTGTATTCTCCATGGAATTGAATAACTTCAGGCTGCCAGAACTTTGTAGGATGGTGTTTTCACCCAAATCTGCTTCCCCCTCTAGGCCTCCTGGCTGCAGAAGCATGCTGAAAGGAGCTTGACCTCCATCTTCTCAAAGTCTGGACCATGGTCACTTGTTTTTCTTACCAAGTAATTCAGGTTTTCCCTCAGTCTTTGCAACAAAGCTCAGCTAGTGGTGCAATCTGCAGGAAGTGTATTTCCATTCAGTGAACACCTGTGTGCAAGACCATGTGGGAAATACAGGGATGGCAGGAAAGGGGTTAAAACTGAAGTTCTGTGATACAAGTGCTAAATAAGTAATGCAAACTTGGTGTCTGCTAGGATAGAGGAGGGCAGGTTCTGGGGCTTTGAATAACAATAGCTAACATGTATTGAGTGCTTCCCGTGTGCCAGTCGCTGTGCTAAGTGCTCTGTGTACATTCTTATGTAATTCCCGTCACAGTCCTACAATTGTGAGCCTTACTGACAGATGAGAGACAGCCTGAGAGAGGTTCAGTAACTTGCCCAAGGTCACAGAGTTGCCAGGTGGCTGGGGAAGCCCTTGTTTGACACTACTTTCTCCAAGATACCTTCCCCATGTCAGTTCCCATCCAGTTCAGGAGTTCCAGGATTCCACTCACAGATCGCCTGTCCCCACTTCCTCTGCCCATCTGGGCACTTTGCCGGCCCCTCTGTCGGAGTACAGCCTCTGTTTTGCCTTCAAAAAGACTGCATGTTCACCTGTCACCCCTGGGGTGACCCCTGGGAGCCACTAGAGGGCAGGGAGCTGGTGAGCTTCATCTCTGGCTCAGGGCACAGCACGGAGCAGCACCGCTGGTTTATGGGAATGTGAGGCCATTGTTTAAAGAGCACAGCCATCTCCACTCATCCTAAATTGAGATAGATGACTTCTATGAATCAGACCAGCACTGGGCTGCTTGCAGTCTTGCTGGGAGGCCAGCATTTTACAATACACAACTGGAGAATTACAGGCTAGATCTGAGACCTCCAATGATGTATGGACTCAGGGGAATGCAGAAGGATGCCCAGGGACAGTGAAGGGGGCAGGAGATTCAGAGACCCTGACCAACTCTGACAAGGGAACACCCCCTTGACTCTGCCCCCTGCCTCTGCATGCAGTCACCAAGCCCTGTGGATTTGCCCTCCTAACAGCCTTCTCCTCTGCCCTCCATTCCTCTAATGATTCTCCATTAGAGGATCATTGTCATCATCCCCTGACCCCTCCCATTACTGTACCTGTCTCCAACTGTGGGCCCTGACTCCAGTCTCCCTCCCTCCAATCCATAGTCCCCTCTGCATCCAGGCTCTGGTCTTGTCTTGGGCACTTTCAATGGCTTATCTCCATTATCCTTATGATAAAGTTCAGCATTCTTATCTTGCCTTACACGTGGTCTATCTGTTGGGTAAGACAGACTAGGCATGTTGCTAAGGCAACAGCAGATGATTATTTAAGAATTTATTTGATATTTAAAATTTTTTTGAAGTGATCATGGAACAATGTGAATTTCATTGGACATAATTTTAAAGTTTAATCTTGAATTTACATTAGGGCACCATTATGGTCAGGGGCCCAGAGCCCTCTTCTAGCCTTCCAAGGCCCTTTGTGGTCTGTCCCTTGTTAGTGCCTCCAGCCTCACCCTCAGCTGGCCATTTGCCCCCCAGGCTCTCCAGCCTCCACTGCACAGCTCATCTGCATGTGCCCACCTGCTGCAGCCCAGCTCCAGTGTTGTGTGACCTGAGGGAAGTCCCTTAACCCTTGTGTGCCTCGGTCTCCTGGTCTGTTAAATGAGGTGGGGGAGGGGCGGTTAGGCATCTACCCTGTGACAACGTGTGAGCGTGAAAGAAATGGTACAGAACATGGCTGGCACATGGACAGTGCTGATTGTCACCTGCCACTGTTATGCTCCTTGGAGTCTCGGCCTTCGCACAAGCTATTTCCTCTGCCTGGAACATTCCCCTCCCACTGACCTTTCCTTCATCCCAGCCAATTCCTTCCGGCCCTCAGAGCTCAGTCTAAGTGTCTTTTCCTCTCAGCGCAGCGCCTCAACCATAAACGAATAAATGCGGTGAGAAGGCGCCTAGGGAAGAGCAGGGTGTGCAGAAGGGGGCTGGTCAATGGAGGGGTTTCCGTGAGGAGCCTTCTCTCGCAAGCCGCTGAGGGCCGTGACAATTCAGATGCGCAGAGGCTCAGGGAGGGTACCAGAGCTCCTTGACCGGCGGGAGGCGGGAAGCGGGTGCGCGTATCTCGCGCGCGGCTGGACCGGCACCGGGGTCCGAGGGGCGCCCAGCCAGACCTAGTGGTGGCAGTGCGGCTGCTGGAGCTGCCGGGGCGGCCCGCCGGAGGCGCCAGCCGGGAACGCGCGGGAGCCAGGCGGGTGGGCGCGCCAGAAGCAGTGACGGAGCCGGCGTCAGGTGTCCGGGAGAGAGCTCCCAGGGGCGCACGAAAGGGGACTGTGGGGAAGGCGCCAAGAGGCCGGCGAGGAGCTGCGGTGGCCGGGAACCCAGGCCCGGCTGCTCGCAGAGGGATGCGCCCCACTCTCGGGCCTGCCTGTCACCCGCGGGGTCCCTCTACCTCTAGACCCGACTGAGGCGTTTCGGGTCCTGGAGCGACACTCGTGCACCCGGAGGGGCTGCCGGGTCACTCCTCGGGCCGGATCGAGAGTTGGGATGCCGCCCGGGCAGGGTGATCAAGGACACGCCCCGCGGGAGGGCAGGGTCCGATCTCCCCGAACCGCGCCGCTACCCTGGGTCCCCAGGCCGAGTCCCCGCGCCCGCCCGACAGCGCGGCCAGCGGCGGGAGGGGAGCCCAGGACGACCGCGATGCCCCCGACGGCGGGGCTAGGGATTCCACGGCGACCACCTACCAGCGGGTCGCATCTCACGGTCGCCAACACCTGGCATCCAGAGCCCATCCTGGGGCGTCTGTTCCGCGGTCTTGGTCCCGCCGCTGTGCCCCCATTGGTCGGGTCCGGAGGGGGCGGGACCCGACGGCTGCGAGCTGGACTGAGAGAGGCCACCTCGGCCCGGCGCGCGCGGCACAGACTGAGGGTCGGCGCCTCCCGGAGCCCGGCGGGGAGCTCGCTCTCCGCCTCTGAGCTGAGCGGCCTCGGCAGCAGCCGGACTGTCTAGCGCGGCGGCACAGACAGACTAGCCGACGGTCCCCGGTCCCCGGAGGAGCCCTTGCCCGAGGAGGTGCGGCCGCATCCGACTACCCGGAGCCGCGACAGGCGCCGCGGGCCGGACGCTCTAGGGACCGCGCTGCGTTCGCGGGCGACGCCAGCCCCGTCCCGTCGGCCCCAAGCCCGGCCCGCCGCTCGCCGTCGGGGCGGCCCCAGCCCCTGGCCCGGCCGGGAGCGGATGCGCGCGCGGTGAGGCCGCCCGGGTGCCGCCATGGCCGCGCGCCCCGGGCCGCTCTGGCTGCTGGGCCTGGCGCTGTGCGCGCTGAGCGGCGGCGGCGCCTCTGGCCCGCGCCCCTCGCCCAGCTGCCCGCAACGGCGCCTGGGCCCGCGCGAGCGCCGCGACCTGCAGCGCGAGATCCTGGCGGTGCTCCGGCTGCCCGGGCGGCCCCGGCCCCGCGCGCCGCCCGCCGCCGCCCGGCTGCCCGCGTCCGCGCCGCTCTTCATGCTGGACCTGTATCGCGCCATGGCCGGCGACGACGACGAGGACGGCGGGACCCCCGAGCGGCGCCTGGGCCGCGCCGACCTGGTCATGAGCTTCGTCAACATGGGTGAGAGCGGGCCCGGGGTGGGCGGCGGCGACCCCGCGAGAAGGCGCGTGGGGGACGGCGGGCCGAGGGGCCCCTCGGGGGCTGAGCGCGGGCTGCAGGGGCGTGTGCGCCACCTTGGGCAGGGCGAGCGCCCTGCTGGGAGCGGGGAATCACCTTGTCGTGGACGAGGAACCGCGGGAGGGAAAACCGACCAGGTCAGGGCAGCGAAGTCTCAGGGGGGTGGGGGTCGGTGAGCTGCCGATCCGGCAGGGACAGATGAGGGATGTGAGTCCCAGAGGCGTACATTCACCCGCGGCCAAACACACCCGACGGTAAGATTCGTGTAGTGTCGGGTGGACGCGGGCAGTGCCAGGAAGACAGTCTGGTCCTGGGGAGGCAGCTGAGTAAACAGAAGCTGTGATGCTGTCACGGTGATAAGGGCGGTACTGAAGAGAGGGACAAAGTTCAGCGTGGGAAACCCTGGTCACATCATCAAAGCACCAGAGTAGAGATGAGGACCCGGATGTTCTGAGTCCACAGCAGCCTCTTCCCTGGGCCACCTGGGGGCGGGGTGCTGCTGGGGGGCGGGGCGGTGGGGAAGGAGTAGACTCTGAGCTCGGCGGGGCAGGGACTGTGGTCTTGTCACCCTGGGCTCACACCCGGGACTTGGCTTGTTATGGAATGAGTGTCCAGGCCATTGAGTGACCTGATGGGCAGCTTGGACCCTCTTTGTTCTCCCAGGTAAAGCCCAGCTTTTCCTCTCTGCAGAAATTATACTCCAAATCATGGAGCCATTTACCCTTAAAGTTCTCAGAGATAACGTTTTCCATTACTAAACTCTCTTTAATCTACATTCATGAACATATGTCCCCCACCTGCTTTGCCTCCTGTCTGTGGCCAGTGAGGGGCAGGAGTCTGGGCTGAGGCAGACACTAGGCTGGACCTGGGGACCCAAGGACTACAGCTCAGCCCCAGGTGGGGAGAGCTGTGGGACCCAGAGCAGGGAGAGGACCCTTGCCATGGCCACCAGCCTCCCTTCACCTACAGCACCGCTCTTAACCCTCCCAACAGCCCTGTGAGCGACATGATATTCATCCCCATCTCCCAGGTGAGGACGTGAGGACAGTGAGGCTCTCAGAGGCAGTGTCTTGCTCAGGACCACGTGGCCTCTATGTGGCCAAGCCAGGACAGGCCCAGGTTGTTTGGCCCTCCATCCAGTGCTCAAGGAGGTGACATTCTGTGTCAGGAGGGCAGGCTTTCAAGGTGGAGAGAGCTTTCAGAGGGATTTCGGCAGAGGAACCCAGGGTTCAGAGTGACAGTAAGTTTTGTGGGTCTTCAGCCATTTGCCTCAAGAAGGCCCGTCCCCCCCAAACCAGAGCTCGTGATGGGCTCAGGTGGGGGAGCGAGCAGCAGGAGGCAGCCGTTAACCTCTGCTGAGAGCCCAGTGCCAGGCCCAGGACTTGGGCTGGCGGGTTCTAGATGCCACCTTCCTGCTTAGAGGGCAGGGGTGGGGACTTGGGACAGAGGCGACCACATGTGGAACTGAGGCTGGAGCTCCGTGCTGGGGACAAGCTGACCCCGGGCTCAGGACCAAGAAGAGCTGTGGATGCAGTCACCCTGAGAATGCCTCCGGGGGAGCCGTCCATCTGAGTGAGTCACCGCCTAGCCCATGTCCCTCTTCCCCCAGCATCCCCTGGGGCAAGGGGTGCACAGCCCTGGTGGGAGCTGCTGCTGTGAGTCGAGCAGCACCCTGAGCTCAGGAGGAGCTGGTTGCCCTCCTGCTTCTGCTCTGTGATCTTAGGCAAGTCCCTTGCCCTCTCTGAGCCTCAGATCTCTCCTTGTAAAATGGGGCTCCTAGTGATCTATCCTCAGAGTTGTTGTGTGATAGGTTGACAGAGGGGGAGGGGCAGAAAGTCAGCCCCCTTTTTAGGGTGAACCTGGCCCTGGTCAGTGCTGATCCCAGACCCTCCCAGCTGCTGCTCAGCCTTGGTGTGGATGTGATGGAAATGTCCCCACATGTCTTATAGACATGTGAAACCCAGAAACAGATTCTTAAAGCCAACCAAAGGTGTTTCTATCTGTTTTTGAATAAAAACTAACATTTGAAGTTCCATAGTCCTATAAATACTCATTTCATCCATGCAGCAACTTGTGAAGCTGTTTTTCCAGCCTTATTTCATGGGCTCAGAGAGGTTAAATAACCGACCCAGGGCCACACAGCACGTCCATGGCATCATCCAGGCTGTGGATTCCAAATCCCAGTTTCTTCCCACACCACCTCTGTGTGTTTCATGAAGATCTAAGGCCTCTGACGCTGTGGATTAACAAGCAGATCTTTGTTCAGTGGAAGCCTGGCCTGTGGGCAGTCCAGCCAGCTGTCTGAGGGCCTTCTTTATTCTCATGTACTAATTGCACTAGTAAAACGCCTTCAGTTCGAGTAGTTTTAACTGGTAATTACCTAGGCTGATGTGGGGGATTAGAACCTACCAGGATTGTTTCCTCTGTTGGAGGCCCCGGCTCCAGGCCCCTGAAGGTCAGCGGCCCCTGAACCACCGTGGAGTCTAATAGCAGAGTCGCTGTGGCATCAGTGCCCACGCCGAGGCTCCCACACCTGTTGGCTCCAGCTCCACCTCTGCTATTGGCCTCATCAGTTCCTGAGAAGCCAGCCGGGCCTGGTGCTTGCCGGGCCCCTGACCATCAGTGGCACCTGTAGGACCCAGAGGCCTGGGCGTGCCGTCCAGGGGTCAGGCCTCTGCTTTTGAGCAGATGCTTTAGGAGCCGTGTCGTGACTGACAGGGCCCGTGTTGGGGGCCAGGGCCGCGGTCAGAGCTGGGCCCTGCCTGGCCTGCCTGTCGATCTCCGCCTGTGGACTCTTGGCTCCCCTTGGCCAGGACACAGTGACGGGGCCGGTGCCCTCGAGGAGCAGATGGAGCCTGTCCCTGGTGCCGCCTGAGCTCAGGGGAAGAGGCCCTGATCTAGGAGGCAGCGCCCAGGTTCTTGTCCCTCCTGGGCCTGCCGTGGACTCCTGCACGTCCCGAGCCACGCCCCTTCCCTTCTCTGGGCCTCTGCTTTCCTGTCCAGTCCACAGCGATGGTGTCAGAACAACGAGGTGCCTCCCAGCTCCGGCCCTGTGGCTCCTCGGAGGCAGCTTCTCACACCACCACCCATCCCTCCGCCCAGCTCCGTGTGACTGGCGGGACCCCCGAGTGCCTGAGCCGGCCCAGCCAGTCCTGAGGGAGGAATGAGGCAGGAGAGACCACCTCTGCATGTTCCTCCTGAGCCCGTCTCCGCCTCCTGTCCTGGGAGCACCAGGTGCCCATGCTCCAGAGTGAGAAACTGAGGCACAAATGGCACTGCAGGCAGAAGTGTAGTCAGAACTGGATGGGCCATCTTCACTTTTGTCCTGCCCCTTCCCTGGACTGGACTAATTCACTCCCGTGATCCTGGGGGGCTGAGGACGGGGGTGGGGATGAGCTGGGGCTGTTGGATTCGGGAGGCGCCGGGCTCAGTGCGAGCAAGGGACCTGGCCCGGGTCCTGCTCAGCCCCCTGACCTCACCTCCGTGAGCCCCAGGGTCACTTTCTTTGGTTCTTTAGTAGGCAATTCTTGCATATTTTCCTGAATTCACTCCACAAATAGTCATGTAGTACCTGCTCAGTGCCAGGCTCTGTTCTAGTTCCTGGATTATAACAGGGAATGAAACTAAGTCCCCCCTTGTGGAGCTGACCTTCCAGTGGGAGAGACAGATAACAGTACATCAGCCACAAGGTGATTGTCACGTGGTCTAGACAGTGACGCCTCTCTCTGGAAACCGGGAGGGAAAGGACAGTGGGAGGGCAGGCAGGACTGGGCTGGGGGTTCTGACCTGGGACTCAACAGAATTTGCATCTTGACTCCACCCACTACCCCCGGTGTGATCTGGATTTTCAGTCCACCTCTCAGAACCTCAGTCTCCTCTATAAAACGGATATACTCACGGTACCCACCTTAGGGGCTGTTCAGCGATTGTGTGAGATGACACCCAGTGATGACCACATGCCCAGAACCTCCATGTCTGTCCTTTCATTTCATCTCACATTTACTGTCACATCTTTGTTTAATAAGAAGACAGTGAGGCTCAGAGAAGCTAGGTGGTTTTCCCAAGGCCACACAGCTGGTCAACTCCCTGCCTGCACATCTTCTGCTCTTGTCCTACACAGAAGTGGCCTCTCCCCCGAGTCCAGGGGCCATCGTTAGGCACAGTACGTGCTGCTGAGCTAGACTGTGTTGAATGTGTGTTGTAAACAGAATCCTGTTTTTAAAGTGTCTTTATTGCTTTGGGGTTTACAAATAATGCATGCTCATTGTACAAAATTCAGACCACAGAGGAACATATAACACAAGTGCCCCTGGGAACCCTATTTCTACCAGCCAATCTCCTCAGGCAGCCACTTTCTGATTTCTATCATGAAACATTCCTTTGATCTGTTCTTGAACTTCGTGTGAATGGAATCATACAGTACATACTCTGGGTCTAGTCTTTCACACAACATATTTTCTTGAAATTCATCCATGTTTTTGTTATATATGTTGTTCTCATATAAATGAGTTGTTTGCGTTGCAAACCATTCTTATTAAGGGACATTTGGGTTGTTTCCAGTTTTGGGTTGTTCATAAAGCTATCTGGACATGCTTGTACACATTCCTCTGTGGATATATTAAACCTGGATTTTAATCCTGACTCTGCCACTGGGGAGCTGTGAGACATCACACAGTTTCCTTTTAAAGTCTCTGCACCTCATTTCCTCACCTTTAAAACAAGGTTCATAAGGGCTACCTCCCAGGGTTGTGTAGGACTAAGTGAAACATGCAGTCAGGCCAGCCTCGTGCCTGCCACACGGTAGGAGAATAATAAATGGGAGCTGATATATTGCGTCTGACTTCCGTGCCTTTGCTCACATTGTACCCTCAGCATAGAATATACTCACCCCCATTTCTTCTTTTAAAAGAGATGGGCAGGGTTTTCCATAAGTCTGACTCTTCCTACTCCTCCTCCTCCCAAAGAGACAGACTCCTTCCATGATTAGAGCCCTCAGCCTTGATCGTCTGTATTCCTTAGGATTCTGCCTGTCTGATCTGGGGGCACATCTAACCCCTCTTTCTGCTACTCTCCAGGAAACCACGAATAACCTGAGAACAGGGACCAAATATGCGTCTCATGGCAACCCCCAGACTGTACCCCCTGCCCCCGCATGGCCACAGGGCAGCCTGGCAAAGTTGAGGGAAAGAGGAAGGCAGCGGGAAAGCAGGGAGTGCCCAGAGCCAGGCGAAGGAGCCTGGGCCTGGGCGGGTGGCACAGAAGCAAGGCCAGCCTCCCCGTCTTTGCAGATCACCCTGGCCCTGCCCTGGGACCCGAGTCGCCACAGAGCCCTGCCTGGAGGACAGTGGCCTCAGCAGGCCACCTCTCAGGCACCTGTTGATGAAAGAATCTTGTGAACAGGTGACCGCCCCCCATCTCAGAATTGCCACCCAGAGGTAGTCCAGGGCCTCTCATTTTACATGGGCTCCAAGTCTGCAAAGTCCACATGTCAGGTTAGTCCAGGCCCCTAACCTGACACGTGACCCCCAGCAAGTCTCTGCTTCCCTGGGCCTCAGTTTCCCATCTATGCAGGGTTGCCACGAAGGCCTTTGCAGCTCCCACAAAAGAATGTGTCCCCCACCCTCCCTGCCCACTGATGGGGCTCCTCCAGGGCTGAGGCACAGGGCGGGAGGACACCCGCCACTCCTTACGGGCACCCACTCCCCACGGGAGAGAGGGGATGTGTCACCGTGACCACGTCTTTCTGGAAAGCCCCACAGTTCAGGTCTTTCCTGGGTTTGAACTGGAGGAACCGCATCCTTCTTGCTCACATCTCCTTGGATCTATTTTTGGCCTTGGCGGGCTTGATGTGGTGCAGTGGGCAGGTTGTTCCCTTTTAATTTGGGCTGTGAAGCCGGCTGAGGCCTGGACCGGTAATTATGAGCACAGAGCCATTTATGGAAACAGCTCTTGAAAAAGTCAGTAATGAGAACTGACTAAAAATACCCCCAGAAGTGAAGCGGGGGGCCTGCTCTGGTCAGTGCTGAGATTCCTGGGCGGGAGGAAGCCCTGAAGAGGCAGAACCGGGAGGTGATGGATTCTGCAGCTCACTCGGGACCCGCACGGGCCGCGGAGACCTGGGCGTTTCCTTAGGTCTGAGGGGCCCCTCGGCCTTGTTACCGGCAGGACCAGCCAGACGGGCCCAGCCCATCGCCTCCGGGGCCCCAAGGGAGCCTGTCCTCCACCTCGGGGGCCGGGCCGTGAACGGAGGCGAGTCCCACAGTAAAGTGAGAACATGGGTGGCTTGGGTTGGAAACCCTCGGTGACGTGGAAGCCACTCCCAGACCAGCAGGACGCCCAGCCCAGGGGCTGCGCTGCTGGATGCTGAGCCGCTGTCCTGGGGACCAGGAGCCCTTGGGATGAGGGGCCGGGCATCCCCTCTCTGGGCCCCCGGGACACGAGGGGCTGCATGAGCAGACCGCTGAGGCCTCTCCTGTTTCCACCCCACAATGTTCAGTCTCTGTCCTCAAATTGGTCACCATCCAGAGGGAAGATGAACCAGCGACGGGGACCCCCAGGACAGGGAAAGGGAGAGACCAGCAGGCTGATGTGTGTGGGGTCAGAGGCGGGCAAGGGGGCTTTCACAGCTGGACTGAGAAGAAAGTAGCCTTTATACTTGGCGGGATGGGGCAACTCCGGAGAGAGCGGCTTCGAGGAGGGACTCCAGGGGGAGGGTGTTTGCACCAGAAGGCCCAGGAGGCCGTGAGGATGGGCAGGGCCAGCCTGTGTGGGTGAGGAGCGGTGGCTGGACAGCAGAGCCAAGCGTAACACCCTCCCATGGGCCCTGAGGGGCTGGGGAAGGGTTTGAGGGCAGGAAGGACTGTCAGGTCAGAAGATGCCATTCTGTCTCTCTTTCTAAAAATTTTATTGAAGTATAATTGATTTACAATGTTGTGTTAATTTCTGCTGTACAGCAAAGTGATTCAGTTATATATATTCTTTTTGATATTCTTTTCCATTATAGTTTATCACAGGATGTTGAATATAGTTCCCTGTGCTATACAGTAGGACCTTGCTGTTTATCCATCCTATATATAACAGTCTACATCTGCTAATGCCAAACTCCCAATCCTTCCCTCCCCCACGCCCCCTTGGCAACCACAAATCTATTCTCCATGTCTGTGAGTCTGTTTCATAGATAAGTTCATTTGTGTCATATTTTAGAGTCCACGCATAAGTGATATGGTATTTGTCTTTCTCTTTCTGACTTACTTCGCTTAGTATGGTAATGTTTAGGTCCATTCATGTTGCTGTAATGGCATTATTTTGTTCTATTTTATATATATACCTCATCTTCTGTATCCGTTCATCTGTTGATAGACATTTAGGTTGTTTCCATGTCTTGGCTATTGTAAATAGTGCTGCTGTGAATATAGGGGTGCATGTATCTTTTCAGATTATAGTTTTGTCTGTATATATGCCTAGGAAGAGACTTGCTGGATCATATGGTAGTTCTATTTTTAGTTTTTGAGGAACCTCCGTACTGTTCTCCACAGTGGCTGCACCAATTTACATTCCCACCAACAGTGCAGGAGGGTTCCCTTTTCTCCACACCCTCTCCAGCATTTATTATTTGTAGACTTTTTAATGATGGCCATTCTGACCAGTGTGAGGTGGTACTGCATTGTAGTTTTGATTTGTATTTCTCTAATAATTAGTGATGATGATTATCTTTTCATGTGTCTATTGGATGTATGTCTTCTTTGGAGAAATGTCTATTTAGGTATTCTGCCCATTTTTTGATTGGGTTGTTTGTTGGTTTTTTTGTGTGTGTGTTATTGAATTGCATGAGCTGTTTATATATTTTGGAAATTAAGCCCTTATTGGTCCCATCATTTGCAAATATCTTCTCCCAGTCCATAGGTGGCTGTCAAAAGATTCCTTTTTTTCTTTTTTCTTTTTTTTTTTTTTTTTTGACTGTGCCGTGCAGCATGCGGGATCTTAGTTCCCCAACCAGGGATCGAACCCAAGCCCCCTGCAGTGGAAGCACGTAGTCTTAACCACTGGACCGCCAGGGAAGCAGATTCCATTCTTTTAATAGGCATGCTGAACTGGAAGAAGAGGGTGTCTTTTGAAACAAGATAAATTTTAGTCAGAAACAAGACAGATTTGGGTTGTCTCAGTGACTCTAAATTTGGTCCAGGGCACAAAAATAGCCCAAGCCTTTATTGGTGTCAGGCTGGCGGATACAGGGTGTGACATCTGGAGATCTAGCCTGTGTGGAGGGTGCAGGCCTCAGATGTGGGAAGGCAGAACATGGACGGTGGCCGTGGTGGTGGAGGCTCCCTCGTGCCCCCGGCAGGCTCTTCCTGCAAATGTGGGATCTGGAGGCCTTTTTATCAGAGGCTGGAGGAGAAGGCAGAGGGTCTGAGACTGCTTATTTTCCAAGAGCCACAATAAGGGGTTAAGAAAGTAAACACTCTGACTGCTTCCCCAAGCGGAGCTTTGTAGAAAAGAAGGTACCTGTGGAACCAGCAGTGGCATCGTGTGTCCCCAGTGCTGGGCCCATGCCTCACCACTCACGTATCTCAATGGAGCTGGCTGTCAAGAGTCTCTGTTGGCTTCAAGAAACTACAAGTGGCTTCCAACCCACCTCACAGGGTCATGAAGTGTCATAACATCAGCAAGAGGTGAACTTTATTAAATACTTCCTAGGTCACAGAACTTCTTTGAATCACTGTGATGAATTCTTGAAGGCTGAGAAGTAGGATTTATTGTACATGAACTGGCCTTGCTTGTCACTCCAGCCTCATCTTGGACACCTAGACCCTGGACCACTAGATTCAAGCCCTGTGGGCCTCCTGGATGTTTCTCAAAGATTCAGGGCCTTTGCATTTGTGGTTCCATCTGCCTGGAAGGCTCTTCCACCACCTCTTCACATGACTGGTTTTTCCTCCTCCTCCAGACTTGACTATTTATTTCCCTCATTTACCAGGGTTTAGAATAGTGAATTGATTCCTAGCATTCTGCAAAGGCGGTGGTTCTCAATCTCCCAGGAGACATTTGGCAATATCTGGAGACATTTTTGGTTGTCACAGCTGGGGAAGGGAAGGTGGTGCCACCGGCATCCAGTGTGCAGAGCCCAGGGATGCTACTAAATATTCTACAATACACTGTACAGTCATCCACAGCAAAGAATTATCACCCACAACAAAGAATTATCTGGCCTAAAATGTCAATAGTGCCAAGTTTGAGAAATTCTGTCCAAAGATGACCAATGCTGCTGCTGATGACCTAATGGATGTTAATATACGTGATACTTTTCAATCTATTACAGTTCTCTCTGATGCTCAAATTGTCCCTTCCATGGCTGTTATGAAGCCTCTTCAGGTTAGCTTCAGAGTACTTTTAACTCTCTCCTAGGAGGTTCAGGGAGCTTCCTTGCCTTCTGCGATGAGATGTTCCAGGCTGTGCTTATGCATTTCCTGCCCTGGGTCAGAAATGGGCCATTTCTCTAAGAGCCCTGGTGCCTTGTGGTGGAGTTGATCATTTAAGACTACGCTCGGGGCATTAGAGCTCCCCCACTGTCCCTCCTTGGCCACCATTTCTAGGCTTTTTCAGTGGACAGAGCTAGGGAATATGTATTTTCTAAGAGAAAAAAATCACAAGTTCAAACAAAATTTCCTTTTTAAAAAAAATTGTTATTATTATTTTTTGGCCGCGCCTGGCGGCATGCAGGATCTAAGTTCCCTGATCAGGGATCACACCCGCACCCCCTGCAATGGAAGTGCGGAGTCTTAACCACTGGACCACCAGGGAATTCCCCAAACTAATATTTCTTTTTTTAAAAAATATTTATTTATTTATTTATTTTATTTTTGGCTGCGTCGGGTCTTAGTTGCCCCACGCGGGATCTTCATTGCGGCACGTGGGACCCTCCGCTGTGGCGCGCGGGCTCCTCTTTGTTTGTGGCCCGCATGCTCAGTAGTTGTGCGAGCGAGCTTAGTTGCCCCGCGGCACGTGGGATCTTAGTTCCCCAACCAAGGATCAAACCTGCGTTCCCTGCATTTGAAGGCGGATTCTTAACCACTGGACCACGAAGGAAGTCCCCAAATATTTCTTTTTTTTAAATTTTTTTTTTATATTGGAGTATAGTTGATTAACAATATTGTTAGGTGTACAGCAAAGTGATTCAGTTATACATACACGTGTCTATTCTTTTTCAAGCTCTTTTCCCATTTAGATTATTACAGAATATTGAGCAGAGTTCCCTGTGCTATACAGTAGGTCCTTGTTGGTTATCTATTTTAAATATAGCAGTGTGTATATGTCAATCCCAAACTCCCAATCTATCCCTCAAACTAATATTTCCAATTCAAGCTTAGGATTATAGACTTACTTAAATTCTTTTTTTTATATTTTATATTTCTATTTTCTTTTGCACTGAATAATTTGGTCCTAACAACATTAATATGATAGTCGTTTGCTTTATCCTACAAGTATATATATATATATATATATATATATATATATATATATATATATATATATATATATGTTATATCCTACACGTATAATAGGTGTAGAATAACATCATCATAGCAATATGATTACTGAAAAATTAAGATTTATTTTCAGTTTATTTTGTCCTTAAGCTATCCCACTAGGGATATACAGTCAAACTACTCTGTTTGAAAATGACTTGAAATAATTCCTCACTGTGTGGGTAAGCCACCAACTCAATATACCCACCATTTATTTACTTTATTTTGCATTTTAGTCTTAGGTATTACTCTTTGTTTTTGTATTTTGAATTATTCTTGTTTTATACTTATGTGAAATATTTACAAAATTTACAAAGCAAGGGACATTCAGAGACGCCTGGCTTCCATGCCTGTCTCCTACACTCTGTCTCTGTTCTCTTCCTCCAGCAAAAGATAACTACATTTTTTAAGTTGAAATATAGTTGACATACAATATTATGTTAGTTTCAAGTATACTACATAGTGATTTGACATTTGCACACATTATGAAATGATCACTGTAAGTCTGGTAACCATCTGTCCCCATACAAAGTTATTACAATATTATTGACCATATTCTTTATGCTGTATATTACACCCCATGACTTATTTATTATAATAACTGCAGATTTGTACCTCTTAATCCCCTTCACCTATTTCACCCACTCCAACTATTTCTTAATTAATTTATTAGTTTGTAGTTTATCTCCATTTTAAAAATACAATTACATATATACGTACCTATGATGTGTATGCATTTTTATAATATTTGTATTTTGACCCATTCTTAGATAAAAGGTATATTATCTGTACTGTTCACCTTAGTTCTCTTTAAAAAAACTGTCTCCTGGAGATCACTTTATTGCAGAATATAGATGATCTCTTTGTTCTAATTTACAGCTGTTTAGCACCCCATCATGAAGAGGTACCGTGGTTCATTTATTCCATCTTCTGTTGATAGACATTTGGGTTGTTTCCAGTCTTTTTCTGTAACAAGTTACAAAATTGGGTCATAACAAATAGTCTTGTATGTACAGCTTTTTGTATTTTTGTGAGTGTGTCTTTGGGACAATTTTTTAGAAATGAGATGTTTGGGTCAAAAAATGTATAATTTTGCTAGATATTGCCGGATTCCCCTCCATAAGGCTTATGCCATTTTGTGTTCCTGGCAGCAATGCACGAGTGCTTGATCCAGTCTTAGAGTGTCTTTCTGGAAAGATTTTTCCAAAGTACCACATCTAAAGTAACCCCACACTGGGGGCTTCCTTGGTGGCGCAGTGGTTGGGAATCCACCTGCCAATGCAGGGGACACGGGTTTGAGCCCTGATCCAGGAAGATCCCACATGCCACGGAGCAGCTAAGCCTGTGCACCACAACTACTGAGCCTGTGGTCTAAAGCCCGCGAGCCACATCTACTGAGACCGCATGCCACAACTACTGAAGCCCATGAACCTAGAGCCTGTGCCCCGCAGCAAGAGAAGCCACCTCAGTGAGAAGCCCACGCACCCCGCAACGAAGAGTAGCCCCCGCTCACTGTAACTAGAGAAAGCCCACGTGCAGCAAGGAAGACACAATGCAGCCAAAAATAAATAAATAAATTTATTTTTAAAAAAAATAAAGTAACCCCACACTGAACTGGAACTAAAGGTATAACTCTAATTTTTAAAATAGATATATCCAGAAAAATAGAAATAAATACAGATGTGTGTTTATGCATGGGTTAGTATACACACATATATTTCCTAGCTCTGTCCACTGAGAGCGCCTAAAAGCATGACACTTTATTTTAATGAGCACACCGTGTGCTCAGAGCTTGGTGTTTAAATCCCCATTCTATACATGGTAAATGACATGAACCAGAGCTCCTTGGAGAAGTGACTGATGTCAGCGGTGGGGAATGGGAAATCACAAGATGGGCCTGGAGCATCTGGTGGTGCCAGACAATTAGGAAGTACTCAAAAAAAGGATGGGGAGGGGGGCATGTCAAAGGGACAAGGGGCCAACCCAAAGATGCTCCCAATGGGCAAAGCTAGAACAATCTGAGCAACAATTGTATTGGATTATAACCCATAGAATAAATGAAATATCCGCGAACCCATAATGATATAAATAAATAACAGAATAATTATGGGAAGAAGGGCAAGTCTTCCTTTCAAAAGAATTCCATTTAATAAAAGTAGAGGGAAAGAAGGAAACAGAAAATCACTATTGCAGATATTACAGTAATAATTGCTAAAATTAGTGGGCAAAAGTTTGAGGAGAAATATACGTGCAAATCTCAAAATCTCTCCCTAAAGATATTTATTATTTCCAAAAGAAAAATAATGACATTACAGTGAAGATACCTGGCAGATACCACCTTAACCAAAGAATTAGTTAACATCACTAGTAATAGTACATATTGACATTATATCATCCAATTTGATGTGCTTAGAAGAGGACACATATTCCAAGGTGGATTTCTCCAAAATCCTTAACTTCAATTTAATAATGAGAAAACATCAGCTAAACCCAAATTGAGGGACAGCCTACAAAATACCTGACCAGTGCTCTTCATAAGAAAGGGCATGAAAGACAAGGAATGGCTTAGCACTTGCTACAGGTCAGAGCACATCAGGGAGACCTAACAATGAAATGTGATGTGGGATCCAGGATTGAATCCTGGAACAGAAAAAGGACGTAAGTCAGAAAACCGGCAAAATTCTAGAAAAGTCTGTAGTGTACTTAATAATATTGTACCAATATCAATTTCCTGGTTTTGGTCATTATGCTGTGCTTTGGTTATGTAAGATGGTTATCATTAGGGAAAGCTGGGTAAAGAGTATATGGGAAGTCTCTTGCAACAATCCTTGCAACAATTTTTCTCTGAATCTAAATAATCTAAAATTACTACAAAATAAAGTTAGAAACATAAAGTAACCCCACACGCCCTCCCTGCATTATCCCCAATCCCACCTCTCTCTTGGTGTCCTTCACAGGGCTCATCGCATACAATGACTTTGTTTGTTCACTCTTTCCTACCTGACTTCCCCCCGGCACGTAAACTTCACAGGCACAGGGCCACAGTTTCCCCAGTGCCTAAATACTGATTTGCGTTCAATAAGCACTGCTTTCAAATGTGTTGCATACACAAATTAATTAGTATTCCTAGATGTGCCAGGGAAAAATAAAGGGAAAAGTGAGTGTTCTAGAAGACCTCCAGAGCATGAGAAGGCAGCAGAGTCAGGAGTCTTCTCCCACGTACCCAAAGGTGAACTTATAGGACCCCCCCCACCCCCGCCAGATTAGGAATTCCTACCCCAGATTCTGCAGAGGGGGGAAATAATTTACTATCCTCTTGCTTCAAACATCAGCAGTCCCCCCAGGACGACCATGGAGAGAGAATTCCTGGCAGGACTTATCTCAGATGGCCAGGATCCAGAACATAGGCCAGACAAGGAGCACCCCTTTCCCTGCACCCCGCAGCCTGTCTTAATCTGCCAGGGGACCCGGGAATGAACTTCCCAATTCCACAACCCGCAGCAAATTTTACCAGGAAAACCCAAGAAATCACATTGTGCAGACCTTGGCCTTTCCCCTAAATTCCCTCTACAGAGCATCCCACAGTAGCAGCGGGGCAGGAAGCAGGGACAGGCCAACTCCAAGGTGGAGGGCTTATGCTGTTTTGTAGCCTTGGACGGTGGAGGGCCACTGCAGTGAAAAGGAGCCCAGATGGGAGCCAGGACTCCTGGGATCTGTCTCCACGTGTGCATAAAAGTGGGAGGAGACTGTATGCAGTGATCTGTCCTTTGAGCTCTGATGTTTTGGAATCTTCAGCACTTTCATAAAGAAGGGGTCAGTTTTTGCTTTGTGCCCAAGCTGGAACACAGTGGACGGTGCCACCGGCATTGCTGAAAGGCTGTCTCTCCAGGCCTGGGCATCTTTGGGAGATTCCAGACCTTGGTTATAGGGGAAGGTGGAGGCTGGGCATGAATGTGCACCGAAAAGGAAATGCTCCTGAATAATAGGTTAGAAGCATTTGCTGGACCACACCAAGTGCGGCCACAGTTGCAGACAGGGCTTTTTACACTTTCATTTCAATTTCATCTCTGTATCAAACATTTTGCAGATGTGGATTCCGAGGCCCAGAGGATCAAGTGTCTTCACAAAGGTCAGGCAGGTGGAAAGGAGGCACTTTGAAGCCGTCCAAATGCCTTTCAGATGCATTGATATATTTTTATTTTATATAATCTTTCATTTCATACTTTTATTTAGAGGAAGAAAACTGAATGTCTCTCTTTTCTCTTCCATGGCTTTTGAGTCTCACACATGAAACTCCCGATGGTGCTGGCAGGATGTTATTATTTTGATATGTCAATTAAATTAGGAAATTAGAGGTCAACACCCCTCCCACCTCCTAAGGAATGGCCATCCCTCCTATCCCATGATCCCTGTCCTTTTTTTTTTTTTTTTCATCTTTGTATTCTTTTATTTTGAATTTGTAGGTGGAAAATGGCAAACACCTGGGGTAGATTTTAAAGAACGGAAATGATCCCAGACGGGCATTGTGTTCTCTCGGTGCTTCGTTGACTGCGTTAGTAATGCTGCTCTGGCCTCATACTCTTTTTTGTTTTTTAATCAGTCATCAATTTTATACACATCAGTGTATACATGTCAATCCCAATCGCCCAATTCAGCACACCACCATCCCCACCCCACCGCGGTTTTCCCCCCTTGGTGTCCATACGTTTGTTCTCTACATCTGTGTCTCAACTTCTGCCCTGCAAACCAGTTCATCTGTACCATTTTTCTAGGTTCCACATACATGCGTTAATATATGATACTTGTTTTTCTCTTTCTGACTTACTTCACTCTGTATGACAGTCTCTAGATGCATCCACGTCTCAACAAATGACTCAATTTCGTTCCTTTTTATGGCTGAGTAATATTCCATTGTGTATATGTACCACAACTTCTTTATCCATTTGTCTGTCGATGGGCATTTAGGTTGCTTCCATGACCTGGCTATTGTAAATAGTGCTGCAATGAACATTGGGGTGCATGTGTCTTTTTTTTTTTATTTAGTTTTGGCTGTGTTGGGTCTTCGTTTCTGTGCGAGGGCTTTCTCTAGTTGCAGCAAGCAGGGGCCACTCTTCATCGTGGTGCGCGGGCCTCTCACTGTCGTGGCCTCTCTTGTTGCAGAGCACAGGCTGCAGTCGCACAGGCTCAGTAGTTGTGGCTCATGGGCCTAGTTGCTCCGCGGCATGTGGGATCTTCCCAGACCAGGGCTCGAACACGTGTCCCCTGGCAGATTCTCAACCACTGCGCCACCAGGGAAGCCCCCATGTGTCTTTTTGAATTATGGTTTTCTCTGGGTATATGCCCAGTAGTGGGATTGCTGGATCATATGGTAATTCTATTTTTAGTTTTTTAAGGAACCTCCATATTGTTCTCCATAGTGGCTGTATCAATTTACATTCCCACCAACAGTGCAAGAGGGTTCCCTTTTCTCCACACCCTCTCCAGCATTTGCTGTTTGTAGATTTTCTGATGATGCCCATTCTAACTGGTGTGAGGTGATACCTCATTGTAGTTTTGATTTGCATTTCTCTAATAATTAGTGATGTTGAGCATCTTTTCATGTGCTTCTTGGCCATCTGTATGTCTTCTTTGAAGAAATGTCTATTCAGGTCTTCTGCCCATTTTTGGATTGGGTTGTTTGTTTCTTTAATATTGAGCTGAATGAGATGTTTATATATTTTGGAGATTAATTCTTTGTCCGTTGATTCATTTGCAAATATTTTCTCCCATTCTGAGGGTTGTCTTTTCGTCTTGTTTATGGTTTCCTTTGCTGTGCAAAAGCTTTGAAGTTTCATTAGGTCCCATTTGTTTATTTTTGTTTTTATTTCCATTACTCTAGGAGGTGGATCAAAAAAGATCTTGCTGTGATTTATGTCAAAGAGTGTTCTTCCTATGTTATCCTCTAAGAGTTTTATAGTGTCGGGTCTTACATTTAGGTCTCGAATCCATTTTGAGTTTATTTTTGTGTATGGTGTTAGGGAGTATTCTAATTTCATTCTTTTACATGTAGCTGTCCAGTTTTGCCAGCACCACTTATTGAAGAGACTGTCTTTTCTCCATTGTATATCTTTGCCTCCTTTGTCATAGATTAGTTGACCATAGGTGCGTGGGTTTATCTCTGGGCTTTCTATCTTGTTCCATTGATCTATGTTTCTGTTTTTGTGCCAGTACCATATTGTCTTGATTACTGTAGCTTTGTAGTATAGTCTGAAGTCAGGGAGTCTGATTCCTCCAGCTCCGTTTTTTCCCTGCTTTGGCTATTCGGGGTCTTTTGTGTCTCCATACAAATTTTAAGATGATTTGTTCTAGTTCCGTAAAAAATGCCATTGGTAATTTGATAGAGATTGCATTGAATCTGTAGATTGCTTTGGGTAGTATAGTCATTTTCACAATATTGATTCTTCCAATCCAAGAACATGGTATATCTCTCCATCTGTTGGTATCATCTTTAATTTCTTTCATCAGTGTCGTATAGTTTTCTGCATACAGGTCTTTTGTCTCTCTAGGTAGGTTTATTCCTAGGTATTTTATTCTTTTTGTTGCAATGGTAAATGGGAGTGTTTCCATAATTTCTCTTTCAGATTTTTCATCATTAGTGTATAGGAATGCAAGAGATCTCTGTGCATTAATTTTGTATCCTGCAACTTTACCAAATTCATTGATTAGCTCTAGTAGTTTTCTGGTGGCAGTTTTAGGATTCTCTATGTATAGTATCATGTCATCTGCAAACAGTGACAGTTTTACTTCTTCTTTTCCAATTTGAATTCCTTTTATTTCTTTTTCTTCTCTGATTGCCGTGGCTAGGACTTCTAAAACTATGTTGAATAATAGTGGTGAGAGTGGACATCCTTGTCTCGTTCCTGATCTTAGAGGAAATGCTTTCAGTTTTTCACCATTGAGAATGATGTTTGCTGTGGGTTTGTCATATATGGCCTTTATTATGTTGAGGTAGGTTCCCTCTATGCCCACTTTCTGGAGAATTTTTATCATAAGTGGGTGTTGAATTTTGTCAAAAGCTTTTTCTGCATCTATTGAGATGATCATATGGTTTTTATTCTTCAATTTGTTAATATGGTGTATCACATTGATTGATTTGCGTATATTGAAGAATCCTTGCATCCCTGGGATAAATCCCACTTGATCGTGGTGTATGATCCTTTTAATGTGTTGTTGGATTCTGTTTGCTAGTATTTTGTTGAGGACTTTTGCATCTATATTCATCAGCGATATTGGTCTGTAATTTTCTTTTTTTGTAGTATCTTTGTCTGGTTTTGGTATCAGGGTGATGGTGGCCTCATAGAATGAGTTTGGGAGTGTTCCTTCCTCTGCAATTTTTTGGAAGAGTTTGAGAAGGATGGGTGTTAGCTCTTCTCTAAATGTTTGATAGAATTCACCTGTGAAGCCATCTGGTCCTGGACTTTTGTTTGTTGGAAGATTTTTAATCACAGTTTCAATTTCATTACTTGTGATTGGTCTGTTCATATTTGCTGTTTCTTCCTGGTTCAGTCTTGGAAGGTTATACCTTTCTAAGAATTTGTCCATTTCTTCCAGGTTGTCCATTTTATTGGCATAGAGTTGCTTGTAGTAGTCTCTTAGGATGCTTTGTATTTCTGTGGTGTCTGTTGTAACTTCTCCTTTTTCATTTCTAATTTTATTGATTTGAGTCCTCTCCCTCTTTTTCTTGATGAGTCTGGCTAATGGCTTATCAATTTTGTTTATCTTCTCAAAGAACCAGCTTTTAGTTTTATTGATCTTTGCTATTGTTTTCTTTGTTTCTATTTCATTTATTTCCGCTCTGATCTTTATGATTTCTTTCCTTCTGCTAACTTTGGGTTTTGTTTGTTCTTCTTTCTCTAGTTCCTTTAGGTGTAAGGTTAGATTGTTTACTTGAGATTTTTCTTGTTTCTTTAGGTAGGTTTGTATAGCTATAAACTTCCCTCTTAGAACTGCTTTTGCTGCATCCCATAGGTTTTGGATCATCATGTTTTCATTGTCATTTGTCTCTAGGTATTTTTTGATTTCCTCTTTGATTTCTTCAGTAAACTCTTGGTTATTTAGCAACATAATGTTTAGCCTCCATGTGTTTGTGTTTTTTACGTTTTTTTCTCTGTAATTGATTTCCAGTCTCATAGTGTTGTGGTCAGAAAAGATGCTTGATATGATTTCAATTTTCTTAAATTTACTGAGGCTTGATTTTTGTCCCAAGATGTGATCTATCCTGGAGAATGTTCCGTGGTCACTTGAGAAGAAAGTGTAATCTGCTGTTTTTGGATGGAATGTCCTATAAATATCAATTAAATCTATCTGGTCTATTGTGTCATTTAAAGCTTCTGTTTCCTTATTTATTTTCATTTTGGATGATCTGTCCATTGGTGTAAGTGAGGTGTTAAAGTCCCCCACTATTACTGTGTTACTGTCGATTTCCTCTTTTATAGCTGTTAGCAGTTGCCTTATGTATTGAGGTGCTCCTATGTTGGGTGCATATATATTTATAATTGTTATATCTTCTTCTTGGATTGATCCCTTGATCATTATGTAGTGTCCTTCCTTGTCTCTTGTAACATTCTTTATTTTAAAGTCAATTTTATCTGATATGAGTATAGCTACTCCAGCTTTCTTTTGATTTCCATTTGCATGGAATATCTTTTTCCATCCCCTCACTTTCAGTCTGTATGTGTCCCTAGGTCTGAAGTGGGTCTCTTTTAGACAGCATATATATGGGCCTTGTTTTTGCATCCATTCAGCAAGCCTGTGTCTTTTGGTTGGAGCATTTAATCCATTCACGTTTAAGGTAATTATCGATATGTATGTTCCTATGACCATTTTCTTAATTGTTTTGGGTTTGTTTTTGTAGGTCCTTTTCTTCTCTTGTGTTTCCCACTTAGAGAAGTTCCTTTAGCATTTGTTGTAGAGCTGGTTTGGTGGTGCTGAATTCTCTTAGCTTTTGCTTGTCTGTAAAGCTTTTGATTTCTCCATCAAATCTAAATGAGATCCTTGCCGGGTAGAGTAATCTTGGTTGTAGGTTCTTCCCTTTCATCACTTGAAGTATATCATGCCACTCCCTTCTGGCTTGTAGAGTTTCTGCTGACAAATCAGCTGTTAACCTTATGGGAGTTCCCTTGTATGTTATTTGTCGTTTTTCCCTTGCTGCTTTCAATAATTTTTCTTTGTCTTTAATTTTTGCCACTTTGATTACTATGTGTCTTGGCGTGTTTCTCCTTGAGTTTATCCCGTATGGGACTCTCTGCGCTTCCTGGACTTGGGTGGCTATTTCCTTTCCCATGTTAGGGAAGTTTTCGACTATAATCTCTTCAAATATTTTCTCTGGTCCTTTCTCTCTCTCTTCTCCTTCTGGGACCCCTATAATGCGAATGTTGTTGCGTTTAATGTTGTCCCAGAGGTCTCTTAGGCTGTCTTCATTTCTTTTCATTCTTTTTTCTTTATTCTGTTTCACAGCAGTGAATTCCACCATTCTGTCTTCCAGGTCACTTATCCGTTCTTCTGCCTCAGTTATTCTGCTATTGATTCCTTCTAGTGTAGTTTTCATTTCAGTTATTGTATTGTTCATCTCTGTTTGTTTGTTCTTTAATTCTTCTAGGTCTTTGTTAAACATTTCTTGCATCTTCTCGATCTTTGCCTCCATTCTTATTCCGAGGTCCTGGATCATCTTCACTATCATTATTCTGAATTCTTTTTCTGGAAGGTTGCCTATCTCTACTTCATTTAGTTGTTTTTCTGGGGTTTTATCTTGTTCCTTCATCTGGTATATAGCCCTCTGCCTTTTCATCTTGTCTATCTTTCTGTGAATGTGGTTTTTGTTCCACAGGCTGCAGGATTATAGTTCTTCTTGCTTCTGCTGTCTGCCCTCTGGTGGTTGAGGCTATCTAAGAGGCTTGATGGGAGGCTCTGGTGGTGGGTAGAGCTGACTGTTGCTGTGGTGGTCAGAGCTCAGTAAAACTTTAATCCACTTGACTGTTGATGGGTGGGGCTGGGTTCCCTCCCTGTTGGTTGTTTTGTCTGAGGCAACCCAACACTGGAGCCTACCTGGGATCTTTGGTGGGGCTAATGACAGAGTCTGGGAGGGCTCACGCCAAGGAGTACTTCCCAGAACTTCTGCTGCCAGTGTCCTTGTCCCCACGGTGAAACAGAGCCACCCCCCGCCTCTGCAGGAGACCTTCCAACACTAGCAGGTAGGTCTGGTTCAGTCTCCCCTAGGGTCACTGCTCCTTCCCCTGGGTCCCGATGCGCACACTATTTTGTGTGCGCCCTCCAAGAGTGGGGTCTCTGTTTCCCCCAGTCCTGTCAAAGTCCTGCAATCCCACCAGGCTTCAAAGTCTGATTCTCTATGAATTCCTCCTCCCGTTGCTGGACCCCCAGGTTGGGAAGCCTGACGTGGGGCTCAGAACCTTCACTCCAGTGGGTGGACTTCTGTGATATAAGTGTTCGCCAGTCTGTGAGTCACCCACCCAACAGTTATGGGATTTGATTTTACTCTGATTGCGCCCCTCTTACCGTCTCACTGTGGCTTCTCCTTTGTCTTTGGATGTGGGGTATCTTTTTTGGTGAGTTCCAGTGTCTTCCTGTCGATGATTGTCCAGCAGTTAGTTGTGATTCTGGTGTTCTCGCAAAAGGGAGTGAGAGCATGTCCTTCTACTCCACTATCTTGGTTCCTCCCTCCCTGTCCTTTTTAAAGCCCTTTCACAGCCTTATGTGGAAAGGATCCTAGGATCCCCACTTCCCAGATGAGCAGACTGAGGCCACCCAGGGAAAGTACCTGATTGCTGACAGGATCAGGGCTGGGACCAGAAGCCCCGGCTGCAGGTCAGAGCATCTACCCTTCTCAATGCTGTTTTAGTGGCTAAAGCAGGGGCAGCCAGCCCAGGAACTACCATAGGGGACATCCAGTTCCCAACAAATGCTGTTTCTTAACACCAGCTTTTGAGAAACATCTTCCCCTAATCCACAGAAGCAACTACTGAAAAGCTGTACATTCATGTGGTTCCAGCAAAGAAAGGGGGTGCTCTCCTTTGGCTAGTTACAGTAATGTCCAGTTTAATGATGCATCCCAGAAGTTTTATCAATTTCTGATGAAAATCATTTTCCTAAAAATGTCCCACCTCTCATGCTTGCCTGGAACACTGGGGCAGGCAGTTTCCTGTGCTGGAACTATTGGGCAGGGGTGGGGGGTTGGTGGGGGCAGGTATCGATTTCACAAACCCACAGGACAGAAGCTTGGAGCTGAGGTCAGTCCAGGAGAAGAGGGCTCTCTTGACCCAGCACAAGCGGGCCCCCAGGTCAGCAAGGGAGGGAGGCCACAGAGCTTGGTGCCCGCAGGAGCTGGCAGGTTTGTGGTTGTTCCCTCAGTCCTGGATCCAACATGAGTCAGTGTCAGTCCTGCAGACAGAGGTTCCCAGTGACCCACCTGTCAGCGCCCCCCTGTGCCTTGGGGGCAGATACATTTAAGGATGCTTTGAGAGGGGTTGGGAGCAGAGCATGACTAAACGATCCCTACTCACTATCAGGGCCACCTCCTGTGACAGCTAACAGCCTGGACCTATTTCATCCTGCAGATCAGGGATGCTTACACAGTCACGTAACCGAGGTGGTCTCTGCAGTTACCGAAGCCACGGAAATTGTCCCTAAAGCTCTGTGTGTGAGTGTGTAGGGAGGAGGGGACTCTTGTGGTGATATTCATGGCGAGCATCACTGGGCAAAGGTCCAGAACCCTGCCCTCCACATCCTGCCTCTGTGGGAGGACCCAGATCCATCCTGTGTCACGCTGCCCCTGAAACAGCGTGGCTTGTGGGTGGACATTTGCTGCAGGTCCAGCACCCTGTCAGATGAGGGAGGTTCTATTTTCCCTCCTCCCCAGTCTGGGGATGAAAAGTCCATCTCCTGCCCAAACATGTGTCCACTGGCCCCGCCCAGCACAGCTGTTTGCCCATCCATGACCGGACCAGGTCCCCACCATGAGGACAGGAAGTGCTCCCCCATCCGCCTCCACCACCAGCCTGGTGACTTGTGGTCGCTGAGTCCAGTAGTCAGAGAATTTTTAAAAAGACTCACAGACATGTAATTAAAATCTCAGTGTTGGTTTTGGGGGAAGGCTCTGGGAGGCTTCCGCCCCCGCTTTGCGGAAATACAGATTTTTAGTGTTTGAAAGTGACAGGAGGCTAAAGTGAGACGCTCTAAATATACTGTCCTGGGCATTTCCGGGCAGCTGGGGAAATATGGGGTTTATTCTGCTCCTGCGGTCTCTTGCTCAGAATGTTAGAGCAGCTTCGCCAGCAGCCTGCCTCGGGTCCCCTCCAGCCTTGGCTTTACCCTCGCCTCCACACATAGCTTCCACTCTACCCTTAAACCACACTCCCTTGCTGCCCAGAACCCTGGCCCCCACCACTGGCCAGAGCACAGCCCACACTCCGAGGCCAGAATTCCAGCTCTCCACAGTCAGGCCACAGCCAGACTTATGCCCTGAGCCGCACATTGCTGGATGGTGGGCGGCCCCAGCACCCCGCACCTGTGCAGGACCTCTGCCTAGAATGTCTTCTCCCCTACCTTATCCACCTACCAAGACTCAGTCCCATCCTTCAAGGCCAGTTCAGGTGTCACCTCCTCCGGGAAGCCTGCTCAAATCATGCCATGGGACCCTGCAGCTTCCCCAGCACTTGACCCAGCATCTCCAGGAGCTGTTATCCTACCTCGCCTCTTCCTGGTTCTTTCCATGTCTCTCTCCGGCCCCCCTTCCTGCTTCCCCTTGTTCCAAAAAGGGTTCTGCCATCCTTTCACCCTTTGCTGGGTTTTATGGCTGTTGTTTTCCCTGCCGGTGCTGTCGTTCCTCGGCTTTAGGCCTTTGCTCAGGCTGGACCCTACCTCTGCACCGTCCTTCTCCCTTGACATCGTGGCAAATTCACTCTCACCCCTCAAGGCCCAGCTCCAAATTCAGCTACAAGCCCACTCTCCCCTCAACTCCCGTCCACATACTGGCTGACTCCGGGAGCCCCGTCCTGCTCAAGTGCACTCAGCTATGTCCCTGCTGCCACCGTGGCCTTTTTCTGCCTTGGGTCTGGTGTCCATCTCCCCAGAGGAGGGACCTGTCCTGTGCCCCATCTGTGGGTCCCTGAGCCAGCAGGGTGCTGAGCGGGGCAGGCTGGGTTTGGGGCTTGTGGACCAGACATGGACACTGCCCTTGTGGCACCACCGTGTGCCAGGTGCCATGCCAGGCGCCTCACGACACAGCTCCCGGAGCCCTCTCGGCACCCAGGAGACAGAGCTGGGACAAGCCTGTTCTCGAGGAGGGAGCGGTCCCACCCAGACTGCCCAGGCCCCCAGATCCCACCCGGCCCTGCCCACCCCAGAGCCCAAGCTGGAACCACAAGTGACCGCCAGTCCCACTTTGTCTTGCAGTGGAGCGGGACTGCACCCTGGGCCACCAGGAGCCCCAGTGGAAGGAGTTCCGCTTTGACCTGACCCAGATCCCAGCAGGGGAGGCCGTCACATCCGCGGAGTTCCGGATTTACAAGCTGCCCAGTACCCACCCACTCAACCAGACCCTCCACATCAGCATGTTCGAGGTGGTCCTGGAGCAGTCCAACAGGTGCCTGCCCTGCACCCCACAGGCCCGCTCAAGCCTCTGTCGGAGTGTCCGGCCCAGCCCTAGGTGCCGGGGGGGGACATTTCCCAGAGGACAGAAGGGGAGCTTCCTGGGCAGCCCACCCTCAGAGAAGAAAGATGGTTGGCCGGAGGCCTTGTGTCACCGTGGGGAGAGGCCCAGCATCAGTCCTGGATTCAAGTCCCCATCCTACTGTCCTAGCTGTGGGACCATGGACAGGTCACTGAGCTCCTGAGCCTCAGTTTCAGCATCTGTACACGGGCACAGTAACACCTTTGTACGGTAGACGCAGTGAGAAAAGGCATGTAAGGCACCCAGGTCAGAGCCAGGCGGGGTAGATGCCCCACTAATGGTCCCCCAGGAGGGCACTGGAAACAAAGGCTGCTGTGCTGGCCCTCAGTTAATTGTTCTTTCGTGTCCACAGGGAGTCTGACTTGTTCTTTTTGGATCTTCAGACGCTCCGATCTGGGGACGAGGGCTGGCTGGTGTTGGAAGTGACAGCAGCCAGTGACCGCTGGCTCTTGAACCGTAACAAGGACCTGGGACTCCGCCTCTATGTGGAAACAGATGATGGTAAGACTCCAGTCAGCAGCGAACCTTCCCCTGGGGGCTCCTCCAAGGAAGCCGCTGGCGGCAGACGCAGCTGGAGCCCCTCACGTGGCCCTGGAGGCCTGGCCGTTCCCACCTGTGCCACTGGGGGATACCTCCACCCCTCCGCGGGGCTCAGTGGGTAGAGAGTGAGGGTCCTGCAGTGCGGGACAGCAGGCGACCCACTACCAGCCGAGAGTCCCTCCTCTCCTTCTGCAGGACCAACAGTTGTGTTGCTCAGAGTGAGTCCATGTTTTCCCTCCCCAAGAAATGGGAGATTCTTTCTACTCTACGGAGCTGCCTTCTGCACCAGGAGTTTCCGCCCTGGGCTGGGCGAGGGGAAGCGCTCACACCCTCAGGCTCTGAGGCAGAGGCCTGGGTGTGAATCTCGGCTCTGCAGCCTTCTAACTCGGTGACCTTGGCAGGTTACTTACCTTTCTAAGCCTCGGTTTCCTCATCTGTAGAATGAGGATTCACACCTTCATTCATTTAGCAGGTGTTTGGGGGAGAGCCTCCTGGTGGGCCCAGGGTTGGTGTGTCTGAGGTGCAGCAAGGGGCCACCATGGCTGGAGCACACGAGACAAGGCAGCGACTGTGAGGAGGTTGAGAGAAGTGGGCAAAATATTAACTATGAAATAAATGTTATTTTATTTAACAGCAGTGGAGGAGGACAGGATCTGATTCAGCTTTTTATCAAACAACCCTCTGAGACACTCCCCCTCAAGGGGGTGTAGCATCTCTCCCCCTCCTTCAGTGTGGGCTACGCTTAGAGACTTGCTTCCCAAAGCATGCCATGGGCTGGGGCAGTACCTTTGCAGGGGCAACCTGAGCGGCACCCCTCAGCCGGGTGCTCAGGCTCCCATGAGCACGTCATGTGGCTCCCAGACACCCTTGATCTGACGGGATGGGAACAGCACTTCACCTCCGTGGTCTTCGTCCCCAAAACCCAGAACCCCAGTCTCACTATGAGAAAAACATCAGACAACCTGAAACTGAAGGACATTCTACAGAATACCTGACCAGTACTTCTCAAAACTGTCAAGGTCATCAAAAAACACGGGAAGTCTGAGAAATTGTAACAGCCCAGAGGTGCCTAAGGAGTTGTGATGAATATATGCCAATGTGGGACCCTGGGTGGGATCCTGGAAAAAAGACACTGGAGAAAACTAATGAAATCTGAGTAGATCGTGATGTTTAGTAAATAATAAGATACCAATATTGGTTGATTAGTTGTGACAAACGTGGTTCCAGGACAGTACGTGCTGGGGACACAGGTGTGGGAACCGCTGAGGTGGAGGTGGATCTGGGGGCGGGGGGACGGGAGTAGCGCGCCTGGGAGGAAGGGTGACGATGGAGAGGAAGGACATGGCGTGCTTCCTCGGAGCGACGTCGCCTCGGGGCCTCCGTGCGCCAGTCCCCGGGTCCCTCCAGTCCCGCCTGAGGGTCCGGACCGGTCCCGCCTCCCTCCTTCGCGGCCCGGGAAGCTCGGCGCCTCGAGCCCTCGGAGCGCGGAGACGGAGAGGGGCGGCGGGGAACCAGCCGGGCTGGCGCGTCACCACCGGGGGCCCCCTGCCCTGTGACACGTGGGCGGGGCGCGCACGGCCGCCGCCTGTCCCCGCTGGGCCCGGAGCCGGAGCCCCAGCCGGAGCGGAGCGGACGATGGCAGCCCTGCGGCTCCTGGAGTCTGCGCTCAGGCGCCGGGTTCCCGCCGGCCGCTCGGTGCCCGCGCTGGCGACGGGCGGTGTGTGCGGCTTCGCCAGCAGCGCTCGCGCGCGTGCCAAGTCCTACGCGGACCCCGTGGAGGCCGTGAGAGACATCCCGGACGCCGCGAGGATCATGGTCCGGGGCTTCGGCCTCTGCGCGATCCCGGAGAACCTGATAGGGGCGCTGCTCAAGACCCGCGTGAAGGACTTGACCGTGGTCAGCAGCAACGTGGGGGAGGAGAACTTCGGGCTCGGCCTTTTCCTGGTGACCAAGCAGATCACCCGCGTCGTCTGCTCGTACCTGGGGGAGAACTCGCTCTGCGAGCACCAGTACCTGGCGGGCGAGCTGGAGCTGGAGATCATGCCCCAGGGCACCCTGGCCGAGCGCATCCGCGCGGGGGGCGCCGGCGTGCCCGCCTTCCACACCCCCACGGCCTACGGGACCCTGGCCCAGGAGGGAGGCGCACCCAGCAAGTACTTAGAGGACGGCCACATCGCCATCCTGAGTCAGCCCAGGGAGGTGAGGGAGTTCCACGGACAGCACTACCTTCTGGGGCACGCCGTCCGTCACGGCCGAGTTTGCTTTGGTGAAAGGGTGGAAGGCCGACCGGGCCGGAAACGCCATCTTCAGGGCCAGCGCCAGGAACTTCAACGTGCCCACGTGCAAAGCTGCGAGAACCTCAGTGGTGGAGAGTGAAGAAATTGTGGACCTGGGGTCGTTTGCCCCAGAGGACATCCATGTTCCTAACATTTACATAGATCGAGGAATACAGGGAGAAAAATATGAGAAAAGAAATGAGCACATAATGATCTGGAAAGAGGATGATGAAATATGCAAGTCTGCAGATAGTATAAGGACACGGATCATCAAGGGGGCAGCTCTTGAATTTGAGGACGGCCTGTATGCCAATTTGGGCATAGGAATCCCTCTTCTGGCCACCAACTACATCAGCCCCATTATAACCGTTCATCTTCACAGTGAAAATGGAATCTTGGGCTTGGATCTGTTTCCACTGAAAGAGGAGGTGGATTCAGATCTCAACAATGTGGGCAAGCAGTCACCCTTCTTCCTGGGGGCTGTTTTTTCTCCAGTGATGAATCATTTGCCATGATTCAAGGCAGACACATCGACCTAACCTTGCTGGGAGCCATGCAGGTTTCCAAACACAGTGACCTGGCTAACTGGATGATACCTGGCAAGAATGTGAAAGGAATGGGGGGGTGCGATGGATCTGGTGTCCAGTACCAAGACCAGAGTGGTGGTCACCATGGAGCACTCCACCAAGGCCAATGAACCCAAAATCTTGGAGTAATGCACCAGACCATTGACTGGGAATTGGTGCGTGGACCGCTTTGACCGAGAAGGTGAAATCATCACCGAGAAGGCCGTGTTTGACGTGAGAGGACTGACCCTCATCGAGCTCTGGGACGGCCTGATGGCGGAGGACATCGAAAAGAGCACGGGGAGAACCTTTGGCGTCTCCCCAAATCTCAGACCCATGCAGCAGGTCGAAACCTAGCCGGAAAGTGAACCTTGGTCCCAGAGCGTGTGCTTCTCCCTTTAACCTCCTGGACTGCATCCTGAGAAAGCCACAATCACATTTCTACATTTCACCAGCATCTGACCGGCTTTCTCCTGCTGTCCCAGGCTGGCTGCCACTGGATAGGCTTTGTTCTCTCAAGAGGGGCATGCCTTTAATTAAAAACAAAAGGAAAACAGAGGCATTGACCTTATATGTCCTGTGAGTTCTGAGAAAGCTCTGCTCCAATCACCCTCCTCCCTGTCTGTGATATTTACATTAAATTCTATGCAGCTTGAGATGATCGCATGGGAAAGGTTTCACTGAAGTGCCTACTCTCGTGAGTGAATCATGAAATGTAGGGAAAAGTGATGTGGGAGGAACTGTTACCGAGCCCAAGCTCACTCTGCTCACTGCATGACAGGCCAGTAAGTCGGGAGATGAGTTGTTGAGACAAGGAAGAACGACTTTAATTGGAAAGCTAGCAAACGGAGAAGATGGCAGACTAGCATCTCAAAAAACCCATCTTGTCCTAGTCCCAATTCAGGCTGCTTTTATACAATCTTGTGGGAAGAAGGAGCAATGATCTTTCTGGCTACTTCCCACTGAACAGGGGTGATGAGTGGGTAATTGTGAAATGGAATTGATCAGTTTTGGGTCAGGAATATTCCTTAAAACTTTATTAAGCAATACAGTTCTCTTTCTTTATCTACAACTATTTGAACCTGATGAAATCTCTTCTACAATGAAATTTTAATCTCAATACTTATCCTTTTTGAAGAGCAAGCTTAAGTCTTCTAAGGGTTCACAAACCCATTGCTCTCTAGGCCTCTCAGGAGTTGGATAATTTTCTGATGACAGTGGGGCTACTTTAACCCAAGTGTGATGAATCCATGGCTTTACTCCAGCTAACTTGACAGATGAGTGCCTGGTAAGTAATACCACATGTGGTCCTGTCCACCTTGTAGTCAGATGGTGCTCAGGCCCTTGTTCTCTCTAGATTTTAAGGAGGACTCCAGGCAGGAAAGGATGTAAGGCTACCTCAGTTGGATAGGCAGACCTGCTGGAAGCAAACTCATGAACAGAAGTTAGTATAGTGCCCGGAGTTTTAACATAATTGGCAACTGCTAGATCTTTCAGAGCATTTATAGATTCTCCCTCCCTGGCAGACACCTGGAATGGCCTACCATACAATATCTCAGTGGGGCTTAATTTGAGCTGCTTCTGGGATCCACTCTGATCCTTGGCAGGGCAACTGACAAGGCCTTATCCCAAGGTAAATTAGTCTCTTGACATATTTTAGCAATGCTCCTTTTTTTTTTTTTTTTTAATTAATTTATTTATTTATTTATTTTTGGCTGTGTTGGGTCTTCGTTTCTGTGCGAGGGCTTTCTCTAGTTGTGGCAAGCGGGAACCACTCTTCATCGCGGTGCGCGGGCCTCTCACTATCGCGGCCTCTCTGTTGTGGAGCACAGGCTCCAGACGCGCAGGCTCAGTAATTGTGGCTCACGGGCCTAGCCGCTCCGCGGCATGTGGGATCTTCCCAGACCAGGGCTCGAACCCGTGTCCCCTGCATTAGCAGGCAGACTCTCAACCACTGCGCCACCAGGGAAGCCCAGCAATGCTCCTTTTTAATATATAATTCATTTTCTCAGTTTTTCCTGTTGATTGTGGTCTCCGGATGAATGTAGCTTCCAATTAATTCGCAGTGCTTTAGATACTTGTTAGGTTATGGTAGAGACAAAAGCAGGCCCATTATCACTTTGAAGGGAGTTAGGCAGTCCAAATCGGGGGATAATTTCCTTAAGGTGGACTTTAACCACTTCAGAGGCTTTTTCTGTCCTGGTGGGATATGCCTCCACCCATCCTGAAAAAGTGTCCACAAATACTAGCAGGTGTCTGAAATTTTCTGTGGCTTGAGGCATTTGAGTCAAGTCTATTTGCCAGTCCTCAGTGGGGCAGGTTCCTCTGTGTTGAGTTCCCATCTGGGGAGGTCTGACAGCAGTCTTTGGGTTATTTTTAGCACAAATCATGCAATTTTGAGTGACTTGCTGGTTGGTCCTTTGTAGGTTAGGCCCCATTATATATTTTTGCACTCTGTAGTCCAAGTAAGGGGCTCAAAATCATGTCCCTTTAAAGCCTCATAGAGGAGCTTTACTATGAGCCTATCCATAGTTCGGGATCCAAATCCGACAAAATCCTGCCATTCCCAGAGACCCCCTCATTTGTCTGTGAGTCTTGGGTGTTCCCAAGCCTGCAATTGCCCATTTTCTATCAGGCAAAAGACCCTGCTGTCCTTGAGAAATGACAAAATGCAGATATGTGACTTGTTTCTTACATACTTGGGCCTTTTTCTGGGAGACCTTATATACACAATTGGCCAAATAATTCAGGGTTCTTATGGTATTTTGTAGACACATCATATGCAAGGATTGCTATGAGCAAATCATCCACATATCGGAGTAAGAGTTCTTCATCCAATATTAAGTTTCTAAGGTCCCTAGCCAACATTTCCCCAAACAAGGTAGGGGAATTCTTAAATCCTTGAGGCAGGACTGTCCAACAATACTGTTGGACTACCTGTGTTTCTGGATCCTGCCATTCAAAAGCAAACAGCTGCTGTGATTCTTCTGCAATAAGAATGCAGAAAAAAAGCATCTTTCAAGTCCAAAACTGAGAACCAGCTGTATTCTCCAAGAATAGTTGTAAGCAGAGTGTATGGATTAGATACCACAGGGTGCAAATCTTGGACTATTTCATTAAAAGCCCTCAAGTCTTGGACAAAGTGATACTCTGTTGAGTATGGCTTTTCGACTGGGAGGATAGGGGTGTTAAATGGGACCTACAAGGTTTAACCAGTCCTGTTTTCAAACTTTTTGAGAACTGGCTGAATTCCCTTTTGGGCCTCTTGCTTCAGAGGGTATTGTTTTAGATTAGATGTCCCAGTGTTCCTTTTTAATGGAATTTGTATTGGCCATGTATTTTTGGCCTTCCCTGGTGTGCCGTCAGCCCACACTTCCAGCCTTACCTTTTCATAGACCTCTGGTGAGTGCAGGGGAAGAGCTCTGTCTCCTTTTCTGGGGCATCCATGAATGCCATCTGTAGGCTTACCATGTGCACTGGTGGGACCCTGATGTCAAGCTGTCTTGGCAAAAAGTTACTTGAGCGTTTAATTTACAAGGGAGACCTCAGCCCAAAAGAGGGATTGGACACACCAGCATACATAAGAAACTGTGTTTCAGGGTGAGGTCTCCTCATTGGCATAGAGGTTGTAAGAAAGAACAATTTTGTACTTCTCCAGAAACTGCCATGAACTGGATGGATTGAGATGTTTTCTGTGACACCTTGGTGTTTACCACAGAGTTTGTTGCACTCGTATTTATCAGAAAGTCAATCAACTTGTCCCACACTATCAAAGTTACCTGGGGCTCCTGTGGGGAAATTGGAATTGGACGCCTCAAGTTCAAGGGAGCCCCCAGGCTTCTTCATTCATCATCAGAGTGTTCCTCTCTTTCTACCATATGAGAGGCTCCCGTCTTTCTTTTATTGTTTTCTTTCTTATTCTTTAGTCTAGGGCAATCTTTTTTCCAATGTCCTTCCTCCTTACAGTAAGCACATTGTTCCCTCCTCAATGGTGGCTTACCTCTCTTCCAGTTACTTGCCTTCCAGGAATCCAATGCTGCTGCCAGAAAAGTGGCATTCCGTCTTGCATCCTCTCGCTTCTGTCGTTGTTCCCTGTTGTTGAACACTTTAAAAGCAACATCTACCAATTGAGAAGGGTTCATTCCAACTGCACCATCTAACTTTTGTAATTTTCTTCTTATATCTGGGTACTTTGCCCAATGCAGGTCATATTTACCATTCTCATATTTTCGGGGGTCTCAGAATCTACATCAGTGTAGCACCTATAAGATTGATAAATTCTTTCTAGAGACTCTGATGGATCCTCAATGGGTTTTTGGTGTACCTCCTGAATTTTGTTTAAGCTCTTTTGCCTAGGTACTCCCTTTGGAAGACCCACTAAGATGCACTTCCTATAATGCTTTAGGAGCAGCATACCTCCATTATTAGGCTCCCAGTCAGTCTCAGCAGTAGGAACTGTCAGATTTGCTTCTGGAGTTCCATCTGGATCTGCTGGATGAAGCTGGTGTGCTTCCTCTCTAGCCTTGTCAATGACCATCCTTCTTTCATCCCCAGTAAGTATCATATTCATAAGAGTGTGAATGCCTAAGAGGGATGGTAAGTGGCAAAGATAGAAGTGAAAATTTCAGTCATGCGGAGGGGGTCCTCTCAGTAAGTAGGGTTATAGTTTTTCCAATTAAACAAATCTGATGTTGAGAATGGCTTGTGCATCCATAGAAACCCAGCTGGTTGGCCATCTGCATTAAGGCCTCCTATAGGATATTGGTGCAAGGGAAACTGCCCTGATCCAGAAGTGGCTCCTAGTCCAAACTGGGTGCCCTGTCAGGTCTTAGATGGTGACACCAAACCTGGCCCCTGTGCCCCGGAGGTTAGCGTAGGAACTTCTAATTGATCCCCATAAGTAAAGGAAACAGGAGGCGGTGAATATGTTGGTGGCATGTGGGCGGGGGGTGGCCAGAAGAACTGCTGGTGCAGTCTGCTCGGCCAGGGGGGGAGCCGGGCTGGCCAGAGGGGGGTGTAAGTTTCAAAATAACATGTCCCCACTCTCACTTTCTCCCCTTCCTCTTGTAGAACAGGTTTTCCCTTGGTTTTCTCTTTCGACTGCTGTACCATAAGGCGGCAGCAGTCTGACTTCTTTTCCTCCTGATACAATAGCATAAATGCTTCTACATACAGAATCTCATCATTTTTACCTGCTCTTTCACAAAACAATTCTAACTGCAAGATCGTATAATAATTAAGTGAGTGATTCAATGGCCATTGCTCTCCTGATCCTAACATATATTGGGCCACACACTATTACAGTAAAATATCATCTCTTCTTTAGTCATAGGCCCACAGCTATATTTTGCCCATTTATTTAAGATACGCCCCAAAGGGCTTTCCTTAGGGACAGATGGAGTATTTCCCATATTAATGAGTTCAATGGGCTTCCCTGGTGACACAGTGGTTAAGAATCTGCCTGCCAATGCAGGGGACACGGGTTCGAGCCCTAGTCCGGGAAGATCCCACACGCCGCAGAGCAACTAAGCCCGTGGACCACAACTACTGAGCCTGCGCTCTAGAGCCCGCATGCCACAACTACTGAAGCCCATGCGCCTAGAGCCTGTGCTGTACAACAAGAGAAGCCACCACAATGAGCAGCCCGCTCACTGCAACTAGGGAAAGCCTGCATGCAGCAACGAAGACCCAACACAGCCAAAAAGATAAATAAATTAGATAAATAAAATTTTTAAAAAGTTCAAGAACAACAAAACACAAAAAGCACAAGCAAATTCTAATACCAAAAGCACAAAGAGATTCCATCAAGAATGAATGCAAAACAAAAGCCAACAAACTGGTTCACAAAGCAGGTAGAGTCCAACAACAATTCCCCTCTCCAACAGGGTACCCCAATCAAATGAACAAATTGGCTTTTCCCTTAAAGGAAAAAAGCCCAAACTGAGAGGGGAAAATGTTCCCAGTTGTATATACTGGAGCTACTTACCCTACTATGTGAGGCCCATTGGCTCCCAAATGATTGCCCACTTCAGCTGCCCAGCGCTGGGGCAGCCGGTGCCACTTCAGGGAATTTTGAAGGAAAGATCCTCAGGACAAATGGTCCCGGTGGCTGCTAGGGCCTTACCTGAAAATTCCCCAACTGAGGCCAGCTAGCCACAAGCACCAAGGATCCCGGCCGGCTCACCAAAATTTGTTGCCGAGGCCAAGCTCACTCTGCTCGGCAGACAACAGGCCAATAAATCAGGAGACAAGTTGTTGGGACAAGGAAAAACAACTTTAATTGGAAAGCTAGCAGATTGAGAAGATGGCAGACTAGTGTCTCAAAAAAAATCATCTTGTCCCAGTCCAAATTTGGGCTTCTTTTATACAGAAGAGGAGGAGAGGGAGGGGACTACTGCAGTGCCAACCAATGGCTTAGCGGGACCACTAACAGTCACTTGTTGACAGTTGCTTGCTTGGGGGAAGGGCTCACTGTGGCACTGACCAACGGCTGAGCAGGACTGCTTAGGTTGCACCTGCCCCACCCCTATTACAGAACAACTCCACCCAGAGTCTATGTAACGCACTGTTTTATTAGAACCATAAAAACATACACACTTACATGTGAATTTGTAACTGGGAGAAATTCTGTGTGAATGAAAGATGTTTTTCCTTTGGCCCTTCTGACTTTCCTTCTGGGGCCTTTCATTTTGTCGCTAAGTTTTGTCTCCTTGTAGCCTCACCTCCCCTGCCCCCCACATTTCTCCTCCTCATAGCTAAATAGATGTCTCTAGAAGGGAAGCAAGATGGTTTAGGCGGCCAGTAAACTGGTAATAGGGGCAACTGAAGGGGGAGAGACCGTTGGCGCAGACATTTGCCCGGGAAGTCTCCTCTGTGAATAAACAGCTTGCCTGTGTGCAGCCAAAGGCTGCGACTTAGGATGGGAGGAGTTCTACAAACCTGACCGATGGACTTAGATGGGTTTACTCATCTCAAATCATAGCATTCCTGTGTCGTCCAGATCAGACAGTTAGACCCTTCTTCTCTGTAACGGAGCCCAAACCAGCCTCTTGTTCATACTCCCTTGAAACTCATGAGGGGCAGTGAGGTACTTCATCCTGAATCCACAGTCTCACAAACTAAACAGAAAAAAATGAGTTTCCGTTTGTGTGCGTGTGTGCGTGCGTGCGTGCGTGTGTAGGGTTCGAACCCAGGCCTGCCGTGGAGCCCACGTTTTCTCAATGCGGCTCTAGGGCTGCACAAAATGGATGGGAGCCCGTGGGTAAGAACAGGAAGCTCCAGCTGGTCAAGGAAGGTCTTTCAGAGAGGTCTCCCTGAAGCCTCACCCTGACGGGAGGCCCGGATCCTAGAGTGGAGAGACAGTGCACCTGAGGGGACAGCCACAGAGTGTCAGGGGACTGTGACCAGGGGGGCAGTGGATAGATGTCACTCAGTGGACTGTGCAGCACCTTCTGGGGCTTCTGGGGAGGAGGACCTGATCTGCCCTGCATGTTGGGAGACGTCTTCCAGCAGCAGCCTGGGACAGGCAGAGGTTTCCAGAAGCAGACGAGTTACAGGGCTGTTAAACAGTAGAAAGAAGGAAAAGTATTGAGTTCCTAGTTCTCATGTGGTGAGGAAATAAATAACCTGTGGGACAAAAGCACACCTGGTCACAGCTGGATCCCCTCCAAGGGTTTCAGCCAGGCGTCCTGATTGTCCTTCAATGTGGCACTAGGGTCACATCCATGACCGCAGGCTGAGGTGGGGTAGGGGCTGCAGGGAAGGGGCAGGGGCTACAAGGAAAGGGCAGGTGGCACCCAGAGCAGAAAGAGGCCTTGGGGAGAGATGGGAGCAATCTTGGCCTGGCCCAGGGGGAGGGGGCATGAATCCCCAGGGATGGGATAGGTCAGGGGGGCTGCCAAGACATCCGGGCCCTGATGGGGTTGTCTCAGAAATGGGGGGAGGCTGGAGGTGTCGGGGGCCTTCCTGGCCCAGAGGAGCAACATCTTCATCTGGACCTGCGTGCGGGGGGAGGCCACAGTGTGGCCCCCATCTCGAGGTGTGGCCACACATCCCACATCTCTCACAAAGGGGACAGCATGCCTGCCAGCACCCTCACAGGTCAGGTCTAGAGGCAGGGACCCTGAGCCTCAGAGGTTCCTGAAGTTCCTGCCTCTGCTTTCTGGAAAGGGTCCTGCCAGAGCCAGGCAGCCTGGGGGCCACCACTTGGACAGCCGGGGCCTGCCCTGTGACCCAATCTCTCTGCGCCCAGGAGACCCCAACACGATCCTTGACCAGACAGTTGCACAAAGAAAAGCCTACGGTGAACACAGCCTCGGGAGCACCGAAGGTCTCCCTGGCCTCTCAGTGGACAGGGCTCTCCAGGGACTCACAGGACAGGGCGGCTGCACACACAGGCCTGGAGGGCTGCCGGGCCAAGGCCGCCCCATGTGCCCACCAGGTGTGGAGCTCTGCTCCAGTGCCGCATGGACGACAGCCGCCCTCCTGCCCCCGTCGCTCCACGGCCTCCTCCTGGTGCCCTCACGGGCCTTTCCCTCTGTGGCGGGGCTGCTGTGTTCCTTGTGGCTCTGCATCCTCACGGGCCTGCTGCTCTTCCTCGTGACCCTAACCTGCCATGACCCAAACTCCCCGAACGGCTTCTCCCTGGGCCCCTTCCAGTGTCAGCTCCTGTCTCAGCAGTGTCATCCCTGAGTGGCACCTCTGATGGGCCCAGTGCATGTTTGTGGCAGGTGATGTCATAGGTCAAAGGTTAGTCTCTGGTCGATTAGTTGTTTAGTCGACTCTGGCACATGGACTCAGGGCTAAAGCACAGCTGTGTAAGGGCTGGCGATGTCCTTGACCTGTAATGTGCAGTGGAGGATCATGAGACCCACTAATAGAACACATATGTTTATGTATGTGCACATATGTACACTTGCTATATAAATGCACACGTGTGTGTACACATACATATATGTGCATGTCTGTATATGCCTGTGCATCACTGTTGCAACATTGGGGTGAAATGTACATGGAAGTGGGATGTTCCACCCAGTGTTATAAAAAACATGAACAGTGAGCTTGTAGTCATCCCCTGTTGTTTAGTCTGAGAAAATTCCACAGGGAAAGGAAATGAAGAGGTTCTATCACATTCTCATCTTTATGATGAAAGCCAGGAAATAAATGTCTAAAGATGAACTAATATCTAAGTATTCAGATGTATCCACTCAAAGGAATTTTATACATTTGAAATGTTCATAGCTGACACTTAAGCGAGAAAATGTTTATGTGGAAAAATTGGGAAAAATACAGACTTCTTTCTTACGCTCACAATTTAAATTAACATATGAAAATATCACAGAAAAATGAAAATGGTGTGTTGTAGCAGGGGAGGGGTTTTATGGGTGATATTTTTTCTAAGTTTCGTTACAGTTGTTGTTATATATCACTTTGACAATTAAAAAACAAGAGGTCATTGGAACTACAAAGAGGTACAGGAGGATAGTTTTATTGGTGGAGGTGACTTTTCCAGGGATAACCAGTGTGTTTTTCCGGCGTCCTCAGGCTTTAACAGCTGCGGGTAAAATCCCAGTTTTACAAGCATCACTACGCCTAGGCTGAGGCCCCAGTCATGTCTCTGCCCACAGCCTTTTCTCTCTTTCTTCCTTTTCAAACCACAAACCCGCTGGTTAAGAACGTAAACGGATAAGAAGGGCTCTGGAATTAGATGCAGGTGTTTGAACGTGGACTTGGGGTAAATGTCTCTGCCCGCGGAGCCTGGGGTCTCTTTTGGGGGCATCGGGACGGCGAGTGGCCTGCTCTTGGGCGGTGCTCAGCAGAGCAAGCACTGAGTCCTGGCGGCCGCTCCCGCCAGCCGGGTGTTGTAAATCCTACACTGATCCCCAGAAAGGATGGGGTGGAAGGTAGAACTCGGGCCTCAGAGCCCTGAGATGGGTGGGAACCCTGGTTCTGAGAGTCCCCGGTAGTGGTGCTCTGAGCCGTCACCGAGGGGCTCTGATGTTTCTCAGGGAAATGATGGGTCTGGCGTCACCATGAAGACTGGTTGAGATCATCACGTGAACTGACTGAAAGCTGTAAAGCGCTGTCACAACTGGCAGTGCCCTGGGCCATCACTAATCCCGAGCCTGTGCTCACGAGGACCCTCCCCCTCTCCTGCAGACCTGCCCGCTGGAGGCTGGGGCTGGACTTGGGACTCGGGTCTTCAGAGGAGGAAAGACCCAGTGGGTCCCCTGCAGCCTCAGGCTCCGTGCTCCTGGCCCGCCCACAGAGAGGTCCCTGCTGTGTCCCCGTGTAGGGCCCCACCCTCGAGTGACCGCCCTCTCTGCTCTCTCCGTCTCAGGGCGCAGCGTGGATCCTGGCCTGGCCGGTCTGCTGGGGCAACAGGCACCGCGCTCCAAACAGCCTTTCGTGGTCACCTTTTTCAGGGCGAGCCCTGCCCCTGTCCGAGCCCCTCGGGCGGTGAGGCCCCTGAAGAGGAGGCTGCCGAAAAGAACCAACGAGCTGCCGCCCCCAAACAGACTGCCTGGGATCTTCGGTGAGGTTGGGGACCAGGTGGTGGGGACAGAACCCTCCTGGCCTCAGTGGGGTCAGGCTGATGGTCAGTCACCCAGCCACCTTTCCTGACACCACTTTACCCCTGCACCCTGGGGACCAGCCACTGCACGATCTCCAGGGCTCTGAGCATCTGCCCTCACCGCCCCTGCCGCCCTGAAGTCCTTCCTGCCCTCCCTGGCTCACCAGGCGCCCCCCACCCCCTCGTCAAAATCAGGTGCCGCTGGTGGCCCTCGGTGCTGCCCCGGGCGCCCTGCAGGATCCAAGCGTTTGTGTGAAGGTGTCCCCACTAGACCAAGCCCCTCGGGACCAGAGCCCCCTGGTGCCCTCCTTTCCTTCACGGAGAGCCAGGCTTTGCTTGGCCTCAGTGGGAGCCACTTGTCCTGTGGAATGGGCGTGGCTGGAGAGGCGGATGAGGTCAGGGGTGTCTCTGGAGGAAAGGAGGAGGGGCTGCTGGACGGCAGAGGGTCCCCGGGCTGTTTATTGGACCATCGGGAGTCACAGGCTGAAAGTCAGGGGAGGCTGGGCTGAGCGTGGGGTGACTGTGACCACGGGGAATCATCTGGAGCCATCGAAGGTTCTTGACCTGGGTCACGGCGCCAGCAGAGCTGCAGAGATGGGCTTTATGAGACCAAATGGGTTAGTTTCCCATCATTCATTTATTCAACAAATGAGCCCATCAGGGCGTCCCCCGCCCCGGGAGCTCCCCGTGGTAGGTGCACAGAGCAGGAACCCCAGCGAAGACCTTGCCCCTTCTGTCCCCCGCAGACAACGTCCACGGCTCCCACAGCCGACAGGTGTGCCGTCGGCATGAGCTCTATGTCAGCTTCCAGGACCTTGGCTGGCTGGTAATTCCTGACTCTCCTTCTTTCCTAAATGACAGTCCCCACCTTGACGATGGCAAGTGTATGTCCAAGAGGAGGTAGAATCATGGGGGATTTGGATTTTCTTGGTTTATTTTCCTCTGTGTTTTTCCAAGTTCTCTAAAGGGAGAATGTGTTGCTTTTATAGTGAAAAGTGCTTTTTTTGTGAAAACCATGAAAATGGAGACTGTCTGAATCCTTAGCCATAAAATGTCAGAGCTGCAGCAGGAAAACTGAGGCCAGGGTGGGCAGTGCCTCTGGCCTCTGCTGTGACTGGGGGTGGGCTGGGGAGGACGAAGCTGAGCGCTGATGGCGCATGAAGGGGACGGAGATCGTGCCCAGCCCTGTCTGCTGAGGGTCTTCGGGTGGATGTCAGGCCTCTGGGGGAAACTGCCCTGGGAGGGGCCCGAGGGTGGGTTGATGGGCCCTGAGGCTGAGGGAGGGTAAGGGGCAGCCCTGAGTTGTGCTGTGACAGGTGCTGGACTGGGGTGCTCGGGAGGGGCACATGGATGGGACTCACCTTCTCCCATTACCTGCCCCCAGGACTGGGTCATCGCCCCCCAAGGCTACTCAGCCTATTACTGTGAAGGGGAGTGCTCCTTCCCACTGGACTCCTGCATGAACGCCACCAACCACGCCATCCTGCAGTCCCTGGTCAGTACCGCGTCCCTCTGCCTGGACGCCCAGGGGAGGGGTTTGCGGAGAAGAGGGGCGCGTGCAGCCAGCAGGTGATGGCAGCACTGCTGTGTCAGGGAGCTTTCTCTACATGGAAACCTTTCTGCGTGCACGTGCAGTGAAATCCCACAGCCGTGCAGCAACTGGTCCCTGTGTGGGCCGCCCCCAACCCGTGCACCTGAACACATGTGCACTAGACTCTCGCTGATCGGTGTGCACACGTACACACGTGCACGTGGGGGACTTTCACGTCCATGCGGTGGGTACCAGACTTATAAAGGCCCGCCTGCTGGTGGTCAGAGGCACAGCCCGTGCATGATAGGCGGGCATCTCACACGGCTACTTGTGCCCTCGGAACACACACATGCACCATGTTCATTGGCGCGTTCGGCCTCCTGTGTGTCACACACGCCCTCAGGGTCGGGGTGGGTGATGCACGTGTGGGTTCTGCCCCCTCTTCCTGCACAGGAGTCACAAGGTACCCCGTGCCCTTCTGGTTTCCCCTCCCGTTCCTTTCCCGTTGGCTCTTTTTTCTGGGTCCCTCTCGGCTCTTTGTGTCTCTACAGGCTTTTGATACCCCAGTGTCTGGGGAAACTTTAAATGCTGAAAAAGTTTCTAATAAGAACACTGTTGCTGCTGCTTATTGCTAAGTGTTTTAAATGTTTTTTTGTGCTGAGGCTTCTTTCTAGAACATTGACCTGGACACCCTAGTTACAGGTTGTTCAAGGTGATGCCCTAGAGCAAATGAGTTAAGAAGGCAACATGGACCCCAGGATAATGCCTCCTTTCCCAATGGTCTCATGGGATTTGCTGGACCCCTGGGGAGCTGCCTTCCTTGAAGAAGGTCAGGGGTGATTGAGCCTGTCCTGGCAGCAGGCTGCTCAGAGCTGGGGCTTCTGGGGTAAGGCTGGGCTCTGGGGACCGGGGGCCAGGCTGCCGGACGGCCCCCCATGAGACGGCTTCGCCCAGGTCCTGCTCAGCGGCCTCTGTGAGGCCTGGGAGGTCCCGATGGATGGAAGCAGGTTCCCTTTTCTCTCCAGCCCCTGACAGGCTGGGGAGCTGCCTTCAGGGCCCTTCCATGTGGGGCCCCGATGAAGAGTCCAGGGTGAACGGCAGCTCATCCTGCCAAGTCTCCAGTTAAATATTTTTGTAGAGGCTGCAAGAGCTCACTCAGTCGGGCTGTCTTTAGGGGTAGAGCTGTTTGGAGGAGGGTAGCGGGATCCCCGTGCCAGGTCCCAGTCGTGCCGCGGCCTCAGCCTCAGCCACGGAACTGGGCAGGTGACTCGGTCCCTGTGCCCTGAGTGGTCATCTGCCCAGAACAATCCCTGCCTAGAAATTGTTAGGAGGGGTGGAGGTGCTTTGAGAAACAACAGTGTCGGACACCCCAAGGGTGAGCCTAGAAGTCTGGCCGCTAGCAGGTGTAACACGGACCTTCACCGGCTCGCAGTCTGGAGGGAGAGACGGACCAGAAACAGCTCATGCGGACAAGACACGATCAGGGACGTTGCAGAAGCGCAGGGAGGAGAGAGGAGCAGAGGGGACCCGGGGGCGGCGCTGCAGGGGCGCAGGCAGGACCTGGCACACGTGCCGGGGACCAGCAGGGTCAGGGTCGTCCTGTCTGAGGGGAGGGGCTGTGACAGGAGCCACAGGTGCCCAGGCTGGGCCTGAGGGCAGCGGCGGGGTGGCCAAGGGGGGCGGGGCCGGGGCAGAGTTCGCGCCAGCACCTGCCGGGCTGCGGGGCGAGATGGAGCCGGGGAGGGGCGAGCGGCTGGAGCCCGGGCGGCAGGAGCTGGGGGCTGGGACGGGGTCCCCGCGGCTCTCACGCGTCTGCCTGCCGCCCCCTCCCCGCCAGGTGCACCTGATGAAGCCTGACGCGGTCCCCAAGGCGTGCTGCGCGCCCACCAAGCTGAGCGCCACCTCCGTGCTCTACTACGACAGCAGCAACAACGTCATCCTGCGCAAGCACCGCAACATGGTGGTCCGCGCCTGCGGCTGCCACTGAGGCCCCGCCCCGCCTGCTGGCCGCCCCTCCCGGGTCAGCTCAGCCCTCCGCAAGGGGCACCCCCCCAACGCCCTCACAGCTCAGCCAGGGCGGCAGCCAGGGCGCCCCTCCGCTGCCCACATCCTGCCAGGGCCTGGTCCTCCCCAGGCCCCTCTGCCCCGCCCCCGCCCGGCGCCTGAGGCGGTGGTAGAACTCTGGCCTGGAGATCTGCGTCCGCAGCAGGGTCCTACCCCAGCCCCCTCCCCAGAGGCACGGGCTGACCGTTCTTTGCGGTTGGCAGAGAGTCCTGTCTGAGGACCTGCCCTTGTCCACTGCTGGCCCAGCTGTGGACGGATGTGGGACGAACTCAGAGGCACCTGGAGCCCAGGATGGCCACCCCAGGCCCTTCACCGTCCACGACGGGGTCTGGGGGTGTAGACAGGCCCTGGTCCATCTCCAGTTGCCTGCCCTTCCCAGGTGCAAAAGTGGGCATTTCTGGGCACTTCTGTTAGAGTGTGGAGTTGCCCTCGGTGTGCTATATTTGTGGATCTGAATTACCAAACCGCTGGCCACAGGAGGCATGTGGGTCACCTCCAGAAAGAGCTAAATGAACAGCATGATTTAGGGCCAAGGCCGATGGCATTCATCTTCCCTGTCTTCCTCCCTTGACCTGCCTCTGCTGTCTGGGGAAGACGTGCAGTGCACGGACACTTTAGGGAAACAAAAAATCTTGGGGTCTTTATTGACCCCATCTGGTCACCATGTTGAACCATCAGGAGTTCAGCTCTGTGGAAAAGCTATCTTTTTGCTGAGCCAAGTACGGTGGATACGTCGGGTGGCCCAGGATGACAATGCCCAGCACGGGTGACATAGTTTCCCTTAACCTTCTGCACAGCAGTCATCAATAATCAACCTTGATATTTTTTCTTTCAAATCTGGATAGAATTTCAAAATGACCAGCACAGAACTCCAGGTGGCCACCACCAACAGATTAGAGTTGGCATGTGGAGTGAAAACTATCTGCTATCTCCTGCTAAGGAGTGATCCACCGCCCCCAGTGCTCTGGGACACTGGGCAGCCTGGAGCCAGGCATGGAGCGAGGGCAAGGCTTGTTAGCACCTGCCCGTGTCCAGAAGCTGTCAAAAACAGACTGGTCACCCAAGTCTGCGTCACCCTGTGTGCCCAGGAGCCCTGTCCTGTTTCTTGGGGCCTGTGAGCCAAAGAAAAGACCCCGTCCCAGGGGAGTGACAGACAGCAATTAAGCTGAGCTGGGTGGGGAGGTTCCCGGAAACCACTGCTCTCCTTGGAGCAGCCGCCGGCAGTTGGAGTGTTTATTTGATTTCTGACTTGGTAAGCCTGTAATTTACCTGGTGGAGCGGACTGCGTCCAGCTGCCCGAACCCTGAAATACTGTGTCATTAAAAGCAGAGCCTGGGCCCACCCCAACCCACGGGCACAGCCCAGGACGTGCAGCCCTGGAATTCACTCTGCGCCCCAAGGAGGGGCTCCGGGAGCACAGGTCTGGCAGCAGGGGTGGAGGCTGGGGCCTTGCTGCAGGACAGCAGCCCCTCCGCCTGGACCTGGGAGGGCCTCTGGGAGCCAGTGCACAGGAAGAGACCCTCCCCATGGACAGAGGAAGGTGGTGGTCTCCTCTTTAGCCTGGGGCTTTGAGCTCAGGCTGGCAGTGAGCGGACCAGGTACCAGCCCAAGTGTCAGGAGACCCGTATTCTGGCTCCAGCTCAGCCACTGACCTGTCTGATGTCTGGGCAAGTGCCCCCTGATTCAGGTTTCAGTTTCCCATCTCTGGCATGAGGACATACAAGGACTCTCACGTCTCCAAAGGCCGTTCCAGCCAGAGAATCTGCCTGCCACTCTGGCCCTCTCCTCTCAGAGAGCAAAGACATGGCCTGAGCGCCCAGCTGTCCTAGGACTTGAAACCTGCCATTTCAGGGCCTTATTCAGAGCTCTCTCCTCCCAACATCAAGGGCAGTGGAGGCTTGGAAACTTTTGACAAATGTCAATGTTAGGTTTCTTCAGTGCCTAAGCACGAAACCTGGCATGGGTTGGGGCACCAGGAAAGTTTATGAAGTGAATGTTTTGAAGATGTGGACTGCCCTGCCATCAGAGGTGTAGAACAAAAGGAACATAGGATTGTGATACGACTCCCTTTTCGTGCAATAAAGCCAAAAGTCCAGCAGTCATGGCCTTCCTGACACTTCTAGCACCTTCAGCCATCCAGGTGGCCACCAAATGAAATCAAATAGAAAAGGCTTCAGAGAAGGGAGACAATTAAGGACAGAGAGCTGATGAGGTGGCAGTGGTCAGTCACTAGGCCCACCTCATTTATCTGGTTGCCCTTGGCAGTCTGGGTCACATTCAAGGCTGCACATGAGAAGCATAAATAAGGGTGGTCAACTCAGGCCCACTGGCAGCAAAGTAGACGCTGCCGGAGAGGGTGGGCCCAAAGGAACAGCGGCGCCTGGGGCCATGCTGTGTGGGCACACTGCTCTGTCACCTCACCCCTGGTGCACATCTTCATAACCGAAGCGTGATCCTGGCCCAGATGCCAGCTCATCGGGCGAAGCCCTATTCTTGTGTGTCTCTATGTAGGGAAGTAGGTGACATTCTTCAAGAAATTCCCTGTAACTTCATAGGAAAGGAAGCTGTGACAGGAGAGGGTGAGCTCTGCAGCCAGCAGACCCGCTAGCAACAAGCCCTGGCTCTGCCTCTTGTTGATCTGACCACACTGCGCACCGGGGAGCCGGCTTCTCCCTCTGCAGAACGGGCTACTGGCTCTGCCCTGGCAAGGCCAGTGCGGGGAGCAGGGCCGTCCGGAGCACTCGGCACTGGGTCTGCACACCTGCGCTGAATGAATAGCATTATTAGTGGCCTTATTTTAAATGAATTTGCAAACGTGGGCCTCTCCCGCGTGCCTTCCTATTAAAACCCACTCCTCCCAGAATGTGTCCTTGGAGGTGCTGCTGTACTTACTTCAAAGCTGTGCTTTTCCTAAAAAAATAAAAACTTGGTAGTCTCCTGGGGTGAGGTGTGGGCTTGACCACCCCCCCGTGGAGGGGGTCGCAGCCGGCAGGGGACATGGCAGCGCTGTCCCCTCCCCATCCTCCCACGGCCCTGCTCACTAGTGCAGCTCAAGGGGAAACTTTTTGGGGTTTGTCTCCTCACTGGGAAGCCTTGAGCAAGCATTTGGCCCTCTTTAAAAAAAAAAAAAAATTTTTTTTTCTCACTTAAGAAAATATTACACGTATGTCAGGGACACTCTTGAAAATCAAAAGCAGAATACAAACACACACCATCTCACCACATGGAGACAACCAGTGTTAATAATTCCTTCCAGGCTTCTTTCCTTAGCACATTCCTATCGGTCTCTTTATATAATATATGGGTATTCTACAAAGTTAGGATCGTACTCTATGCGCTGCTTGGTGATCTGAATTATTCAATCTATGACATATTTTGAACATTTCTGTTATTAAATATTCTTTGGGAACATAGTTTGCAGTAGCACTCCATCCCTTGACTTCTGCCTTAGTTTTGTCACTTACAAACCAGGGCTCACTATTCCTTCCCCGGAGGGCAGGTGTGGGCCCCCCGATCCTGTCACCTGCAGCCCTGGCCCAGCATCGGGAAGGCAGGGAGCCAGGGCACGGCCACCAGGCTGGCCATTAGCCCAGAACACCTGGACCAGGCACCTCAGCTCTGAGGCTCAGGTCACCACCTGCACAAGGGTCAGAGGTGATTACCGTGCAGCAGCTTCTGGGGAAGCCCTTACACAGGACAGGGTGAGCAATCGGCCCCTGATGACCCCCCAACCAGCCTCTCTGGCCAGTCCACGGGTCCCACCTTCCCAGGGCAATCAGGGAGGTCCAGTGACAAAGTCCCCCCGCCCCCACCCTGCCCTTGTTTCACAAGGGCTTTGTGACCAGTCTTCCCTCCTGGGGCCTCAGGCCAGCCTGCTCCCCATCCCCACATCATCCCTAGGGCCAGCCATGCTGACTCTGAGTACTTCACACACATTCCCTTGTCTCCTGGACATCACACCAGCCCCGAGTGGCTGGCATTCTCCTGGCCTCACTGCTGTGTGTTCTGACAGCCACAGCTGACCACCAGTGAGAGGGACACCTCTGTTAAGTAGTGAAGGCCCCAGCCAGGAATACTGCAGCAGTGGATCCCAGCCACGGGAGTGGATCCCAGCCAGCCAAAGGGGACGAAGCCCCACCTGAAGGCAGAGAGCCAGGCTGGCACAGGGCGGCAGAGGGAGGCCTAGCATCCATCCCTCCGCAGGAACTGACCTGGGGGCACTGCGGCCAGCAGGCTGCCCCACCCCCCCGACTCAACCTGATCTCAGCCCAAAATGAGAACACAGGCTGACCAGCCCAGCCCAGCAGTTTCTGAATGTTGAGACTCGATGCAGACAGCCACTTGCAGGCGGCAGGGGAGCAGGTGGCAGCCCTGGAGGAGGCTTCTGGTGACTGAGCACCTGACGGGGCTCAGCCTCGGCACGGTGGGCTGCTGTGAGGTGGCCTGGCCGGCCAAACACTGGTGGAGGCGAGAGGCGAGCCTAGAGCAGGTGACAAACCGCAGCATCAGAGCTCAACTACCAGGTGCGACTGGGGGCGGGGCAGGAACCGCCTCTGGCTTCTTGTACCTCCCCAGCACCAAGCTCACGGCCTGGCAAAAGAAGGGCCCTGGACTCTGCTGTAATACAATTCTGACTATTGGTTCAACGAATGAACAATAAGTGAACGGGCCGCTGAGACTGACCACTGTGCCCATTAGACTCAAGACCAGCAGGTGTGAGGGCAGGAACGGAGCCTGGCTCACCCACCTCGCCTGCCTGGCAGCAGGTGAGAGACAGGAGACAGAGGCACTTCGGCAGCAGCTCTGACCTCTGCTGCCCTGCAGTGGTCTGACAAGGGTGTGCCTTCTGGGCCAGCCTGGAGGGGAGGGAAGCAGCAAGGGAGGTGCTACGGTCTGTCATCCGTTGCAGCAGGACACGTCAGTCACAGGCGCAACCTCTGAAAACACCTGGGACCTGGCTGTGTGGCAGCAGTACAAGAACTAGGATTGATTTTACCGGAAGATACAGCCAAGATCCACACAGGTGGGCCCAGGAGAGGCCCTGGCCTGGAAAGGGCACGCACAGCCGTCCACGGTAGGGAGGGCAGCACCCTGGCCCACGGCCCCACTTGGGGAAGAGCCAGAGGCGGCCCAGGCCGTGCCTGCAGAGGAGCTGCCCCACGCTGACCCCAAGGAAGGGCCAGGACACAAAGCCCTGCTTGCTGCAAACGGGACACCTTGGCTGCCGGTTCCCCGGTCTGACAGCTCCCCTCTCACACGTACTCCCCACAGTCGGAGATGATGACCTTCTGCTTGGGTTTCCCGTCCTTGCTGCCCTGGGCCTTTGCAGGCAAAACAGAAGAAGAGGAATCAGGGGAGGGAGGGAGGGTGGAGAGGAAAGGGCAGCTCAGGATACCCGCCCCGCCCACCCCCCCCAGCAGCAGCAGCCGTGGCCTCTCTCTCCAGGCCCCGGAGCCCCCGCTCCTGCCCTCCCACACGGCTGTGCCCCGGGGGCCCGGGTGGCCGCCCACCTCAATCTGCCGCAAGACATCCAGGCCTTCCGTGATCTCCCCAAATACCACGTGCTTGCCATCCAGCCAATCCGTCTTGTCACATGTCAGGAAGAACTGGGAGCCGTTGGTGTTTGGGCCAGAGTTGGCCATGGAGAGCAGGCCTGGGGGAGAGAACGACCACGTCGGCCCCCTCCACCCTGCTCCTGGCCCTCAGGACGTCTGGTAGTAGAGGGAGGAGCGTAAATGCTGCTGGGATGTCTGGCCCCCAGAGGATGCCTGCGCACACTGCTGTCAGCCTTTCAGTCAGGCAGGCTCAGACTCCGGGACGTACAGAGTCTTGGATGCCTTGTCTTCCACTCAACTGATAGTCAATGAAACACTAAGCATGGTTGTTCCAATCATTTTATACTGGTTTGTCCTTTCATTAATTCATTCAACAAATACTTATTACTTCATGACCAGGCACCTGTTGAACCCTGGGGACACTGGTCCCAGCCCTGGTGGAGACCACAGTCTAGCGGAAAAGAGTCACTCACAAGTTAAATATTGATTCATCTCAGGAATGTAAGCTTGGTTTAATATCCAGAAACCAATGTAATAAACCATATCAATAGAATAAAGGACAAAAACCACATAATAATCTCAATAGATGCAGGAAAAAAATCCAACACCTTTTCATGATAAAAACACCCAACAAACTAGGAATAAAAGGAAACTTCCTTAATCTGATAAAGGATATCTACAAAAAAACACATAGTTTTCCAATTCTAGGTATATACTTAAGAGAAATAAAAACATACATCCACACAAAAACCTATATATGAATGTTCACAGCAGCATCATAATAGCCAAAAAATAGAAACAACCCAAATGTCCATCAACTTATGAATAAATAAACTGCGGTATATCCATAAGTGGAATATTAATTGGCAATAAAAAAGAATGAAATACTGATACACGCTATATTGTAGATGAACATTTTTAAAAACATTATGCTAAGTGAAAGAAGCCAGTCACAAAAGCCTGCAATTGTATGATTATGTTTACATTAAATGCCCATAATAGGCAAATCCACAAAGACAGAAAGTAGGTTAGTGTTTGCCTAGGGCCGGGGGACAAGGGGATTAGGGAATGACTGCTAAAGAGTGTGGGGTTTCTTTTTGGGAGTGATGAAAACACTCTAAAATTATATGTGGGGATGGCTACATGACTATGTGAATTCATTAGAAACCACTGAAATGTATACTTTATTTTTATTTTTTGGCCACACCACGCAGCATGCGGGATCTTAGCTCCCCAACCAGGGATCGAACTCACACACCCTGCATTGGGAGCGCGGAGTCTTAACCACTGGACCACCAGGGAAGTCCCGAAATGTATACTTTAAATGGGTGAACTGAATGGTATGTGAATTCTATCTCAATGAAACTGTTAAAAAAAAAAGATAATTATGCTCTGAAATAGTGAAGCCTAGTGGCAGAGACGTTTGCTCAGTGAATGAGAGCACAAAAGACAGTCACCTCAGACAGACACACACACACTGGTGACAGTATCACAGAAGGCTTTCTGGAGGAAGTGACATCCGAGTTCAGTCTAAAAGGCCCAGGTTTGGCAGGGGCTGAAGGAGTGTAGCATGAGGAGCTGCAGTTCATCTGTGGCAACAAGAAACCCCACCCCTCATGGCTGGGCCTCTAGAACGTGTGCTCCCTTCAAATGGGGACTGAGTCCCACTCTACTTTCAGGCCGGAGTTGATCAGGGTGCCTGACACATAATGGACTGGCCCTGTGAATATCTGTTTTAAATATTTAAATATTTACTGCAGGTTTACTATGTGTCAGACACTGTTCCAGAATACAATGGTGAACAAGAAAGACTAAGTCCTGCCCTCATGAGGCTGACATTCTCAGGAGAAATAAGACAATAAATAAGTAAAAGAGTAAATTTATAATATGATTTCAGGTAACCAGTGCGTGAAGAAAAATGAAGCTGATTAAAAAGAAGAGCGAGATGGTAGGAAAGCCCATTTGAGACAGAGAGGCAAGGGCAGGCTTCTTGGGCTAGACGACCTGTGGGCGATGCCCAGAGGAGATGAGGGGTGAAGCCTGTGGGTGCTGGAGGAGGAAGCCTCCAGGAGAGGAGCCGGCACCTGCCACGGCCCTGCGGGCAGTGAGCTCTGGGTGTCTGAGGAACAGCCAGACTGCAGTGGGGGCACAGAGGGCGGGCTGCACAGTCCATGAGCTTGGAGAGGGGCCAGGACCCAGGTCAGCCGGCCTGTAGGACCAGATGCTACACGAGATGCGCCACGGGGGCGTTGTCAGCAGGAGAGCAACGTGATGAGAGTTACTCTTAAAAAGGACTGCTCTGACCATCTTGCAGAGATTAGACTCTGCGGGGGAAGAGGCAAGAGTGGAAGGAGGGAGACGAGCTCGGGGACGCTGGTGGTGCTGGAGGAAGGTGAAGAGCAGCTGCACCGGGAGGTGAACTAAAGACAGATGGACCTGCCATCCAGGAGACAGAGGAGGGGGGCAAGGATGAGTCCTAAGCTTCTGACCAAGCAGCCGGGTAGACGGCGGCTGAAACAGGGGAGATGGGGAGGAAGCGCTCAGGGGTGAAGAGCAAGAGCTGCTTGGGCACGTGAGGTCTGCGACCCCGCTGGGATGTCCAGGGAAGACAGCGGGAGGGCAGCAGCGACACGTACATGGGGGCGGGAGAAATTCAGCAGACAGGAGGGAAAGCCCCGGGACGGACAGGATTGTCTAGGGCAGTGACTCTAAATAGGGTAATGCTGCCCCCTCGAGGCTACTTGGAAAGTTCAAGGCATGGTTTTGGTTGTCAGTAATACTGGGGAGGAAGCAGGCATGTCCTGCAATGTCCCACCTAATGAAGAATTATTCTAAATCCTCTTAGACTTTCAATGCCCAGACAAACATTCATGCAGATGACAAATATCTGTTTATAGTGATCTAAGCCTAGAACCTAACTCCATTTTACATGTAAATCCAAAGATTTATTATGTCGAATTTTTTCAGAAATGGACCTACCACATAAACTGAGGGAAGAGTCACTTTCTTTTTGTTCAGAATATTACCAAGAGATTTTCACTGTTTCAGAAAATCATGTTGCCGTGACTCTGGTGACATGATACGCCAGTGTCAGTCAGTCCACGTTGCTAACCTGCTCCAGGCAGAAGTGCATGTGTTTAAATATTCCATACATGCGGTTGTGTCCAAGCATCTAAATATCGAAATGCATATTATTTTATTCTAAATTACTTTCCTTTATGTTATAATACTACTTTTTAAAAATTAGGTATTGGCAGGATATATTAGCTGTGACTTTCATTTCAGCATATAGTAAAGTATCAGTTCTAAGAGGTGGGCACGAGGCTAATGCGTTAAGAACCGTTAAGTAAAGAGTAAGTGTAGACAGAGAAGAAAAACCAGGGCTGAGCTTTGAGTCCCTCTAACAACTTGGAGGTGGGAGGGGGAGAAAGGAAAGGAGACTGAAGAGGAGCAGCCTATGAGGCACAACGAGAACGGAAGATGAGGTGCTCTGCCAGCAAGTGAAGAAAGGGGCTCAGGAAGGGCGTGATTCATAGTATCAAGTGCTACTGAGAGGTGGAAAAAGAGGGCGGAGGCTTGGCTGCTGGCAAGATGGAGGCTGCTGGCATCTTCAACGAGAGCAAGGCGTGGTGGGGAAGAAAGTCTCACTGGAGGGGGCGGAGGAAAGAAACAGAGGCCATGAGCCTACACAACTCTGAAGAAGTTTTGCTAAAAAGGGACCAGCGAATTAACGTGGCAGCTGGAGGGGGAACACAGGGTCGAGGGAGAGTTATTTTATTTCTTTAAAGGCTGGCAGCACTGCAGCATGAGGGAGACTGGAGGATGCAGTAAAGGGAGGGGAGGACCCAGGGTCTGATGGGAACTGGGAAGAAGAGCACAGCAGATCTTTCTCATTGTTCCTATTGCTCAGTGAGATAAGAAGCAAGATCATTAGCTGGGAGGGAGAGTGGAGGGGGCAACGCTGGAGGTCTGAGGCTCGAGGAAAAGGAGTGTTTTCTTCTCAGACTGCGGATAAGGATCAAGCAGCGATCTGCGAGGACTGCTGGGCTGTGCTCCTCAACCCGAAGGGCATCAGGTGTGTGGGCATGTGCTTTTCTCCAGTACATGGGAGTTTTGTACCAGGTGAGCAGGAGAGAGCAAGAAAAAGGCAGTGCGGCTGGAAGGCAAGAGTGAGGGAAGCACAGCTGGTGATGGAGCCTGGGATATGAGGAGGCAGACGCAAACAAACGGCAGTGTTTTGGGCGTGGGGGAGGGGAGGGGCTGGACCATGACTGGGCGAGCGGATGATACATTTCAACTATAAATACCTCGGAAAGGACATTACCGTGACCACGATGAAACCTGAATATGCACTGTAGGTGACAGTACTGTACCAGTGTTAATTTTCTGCTTTTGATAACTATATATTGTGGTAATACTAAAAATGCCCTTGTTCTTAGGAAATAACACAATGAGGTATTTAGTGGTGAAAGTGCGTGAGGTCTCTGACTTACTCTCAAACGGCTGCCCCCAAATAGACACTGTCTATAAATATATACAGAAAGAGACTAGAATAAGTGGGGAACGATGGTCACCAGTAAACAGCTGGTGATGTGGGTGAACGGCATATAAAGGTTTACAGGCAGGGGCTCCTTGTTCTGTTCCGGTAAGTTTTTGGGAAACTTGAAATTATATAAAATAAAAAGTTACAGAAACAGTAACAACACATCACTGTAGCAGCAAGACCAGGCTATATGCCTCTTCCACTTAAAAGGAGGCAAGCGTGAACTTGAGTAAGTCAAAATAAGAAACAAAAAAACCCTTAGAAGCCTAAAGCTCTAGCCAGGCTGAACACCTCTCCTCTGTGCACTGGGTGGCAGTGTGGAGGAGACCGGAACCACAGCCCATTCCTCCCCCTGCTCAGCCATCTGGCCCCGGCCCGGCCCACCGATCACCACCCACCGATCGGGTCCCACCTGGTCCCGTGTGTTTGAGGATGAAGTTTTCATCGTCAAACTTTCCCATAGATAGACTTGCCCCCGGTGCTGCTGTGGTTGGTGAAATCGCCGCCCTGGCACATGAACTGGGGGATGATGCGGTGGAAGCTGCTGCCCTTGAAGCCAAAGCCCTTCTCGTGGGTGCACAGGCAGCGGAAATTCTCTGGGGCCGAGAAAGGAAAAGGTGCCAGGGTTAAAAATATCTAACTGGATAGTTAAACCTCTAGCTCTCAGAATCTAAGAAAGTATATATTACCTTCACTTGAAGTAAACGTTTACTAGTGGTACGGCACACAAAGAGACTGAACAGACCAGGGGAATAGAACAGACAGTGCAGAAACAGACCAAGGTACATATAATTCAGTATTTCATAAAAGTTGTCATCTTAAAATCGTTCGGGCAAAAATGGACATTTTCTAAAATGGTGCTGGGACATATGAACAAACATTTGAAAAAAGGTGAAGTTGGATTTACAACTTACCTCACTGCAAGAATAAACTCCAAATGGATCAGATATCTAAATGTAAAGAAAAAAATTAATTATCGGTACTAGAGGACAACATGGGTTGGATTCTTCTATAACCTGGGTGTAAGGAAGGACTTTCCAACTATCACTCAAAATCCAGGGGCAATTAAAAAAAAAAATTCAACAACTTTTGCATGGCAAAAAAACCATAAACAAAGTAAAAACAACAACAAAAAATGACAAACTGGGAGAAATATTCATTGGCAACATATATCACAGAAAATCTAATATTCCCATATATGAAGAACTCTTAAAAACTGGAAGGAAAAAAAAGATCAAACTTAACAGAAAAAGCGACAGAAGACATAAAAAAATCATTTTGGGGGGACAGTTTTTGTTATAAGTCATTAAATATATAAAAAGATATTCTTTGACAATCATAATAAGAAAAACGTAAATTAAAACTATCAATACTTTGAGACTCCATTTCTTGCCTATCAGACTGGCCAAAATTCAAAAACTTAAAAACACAATCTGTGAGTGAAGCCAGGGAAACAGGTATTCCCACACATTACTAGAGGGAATGCAAAATGATACCTATTTGTAGGAGAATTTGGCAATATCTAACAAAACTACCTGTGCATTTACCCTTTGACCCAGTAACCCTACTTTTAGGAATGACCCTGAAGATATACCTCCAAAGATATGAAATCCACATACACATTATTTGTAACCGCAGTATAATGGAAACAACCTAAATGCCCGTGCATCAGAATCTTGTTGAATAAACTATGGTATGTCCACCTTGTGAAGTATTATGAACAAGAATAGGAGATCTCTGTGAACTGATACAGAGTGATTTCCAGAATATGTTGTTTAGTGAAAAAAGCAAAGTGCAAAAGAGAATACACAATATGCTACATGTTGTGAAAGAAGGAAGGAAATAAGGAAATATTCCTATATCTGTTCATTTTTGCAAAAGGAAACAAAAGGAGGATTAACCAGGAACTAATGAAATTGGTTACTCATAGAAGGTGGGTGGGAATAGGGGCAGAGGGAGTGGGAGGGAGTGACACAACTCCATGTGTGCCTCTTGGTATAGTTTTGATTTCTGAAGCCTGTCAGTGTTTATTCAAAAAATAAAACTAAATCAATAAGGCTGGGGGTGGGGGTGGAACCCCTAAAATGGAACACAAAGAGAAACGAGTGAGAACTTAAGTTAAATGGATAACTTAGCCATACAGAAGGAAAGAAAGGAATCTAAGAACTCTTTGAACACAGTATTTGGACTCTTTACAGACTGAAGAAAAAGAACTGCAAAAAAAATTGTTTGTTGGTAGTGGTACAATTGTAGCAATTCTGAAACTATTTTGTACTGTAGGATTCAACAGTATGTGAATATACTGATGTTACTGGGAGCCAAGGCTCTCGCTGTGGGAGAAAGGAGATATAAATATGTAGTATTAGACAGAAATTAGAGTATCAGTATGAATTCATGACTTAAAGATACACACACACACACTTCCTATTGAAAGGCTGAAAGGGCCTAGGATCAATGACATCCCAGAAGCAGTGTACCTACCCAGGATCCAGATCTTGATTTCTAATTATTATTTCCTACTAAAAGGAACAGGAGCTTCTTGGAGAAATGGCTGATTCCAGGGTCAGAGCAGAGAGAGTACCAGATAAGCCCAGATCTTTTTATTGTACCAGAAAGTAAGGAAATGCTCAAAAAATGAGTGTCAAATGGATATGATATAGGAACAGACTTGAGGAGGCTCCTGATGGCCAAACTTTGGACAGTCTGAGCAACTGACAAGTGAGTGAGTATAATGGAGTAGAATATGAATAAAAAGACTCATGAGTGCACACTAACACACGGACTACTAACGCAAAACAAATAAAGGGGGAAGGAAGAAGAGAAAGCTCTTATTCATAGCAGAAGGCTAATTAGAATAAATGTAGAAATGCTAATGTTTTTAACACAGAGGGAGCAATAATTAGAAAATGACCATCACGGTAATAATTGACTTAGTCTAGAATCAAAAACAGAATACCAAAAATCACCAGGTGAAAAGTCTTGAAGTTCTCCTTAAAAGTCACTTATCAATTGCAAAGGGGAATAAAAGTACCTTGTGAGTGGGAAAAACTGGCAGACACAACCTTAACCAAGTAACCCTCACCAGTAATGGAAAAATCAACATTAGTGACAGGGAGAAAGACATGTCACTTCTGGAGTACTGCAAAGAATACCAAAAATAACCTGAATCTAATCATGAGGAAACAAACTCAAATGAGGAACATTCTATAGAACAACTGGCCTGGAGTCTTCAAAAATGACAATGTCATAAAAGACAAAGGCTGAGGAACAGTCCCAGATTAAAGGAGATTAAACTGACACAACAAACACAGTGCATGATTCTAGATTAGGGGGAGAAAGGTTTCTATGAAGGACAGTATTAGGATATCAGAAATGATATCCTGGGGACTTCCCTGGCGGTCCAGTGGTTAAGACTCCGTGCTCCCAATGCAGGGGGCACAGGTTTGATCCTTGGTCGGGGAACTAAGATCCTGCATGCTGAATGGCTCGGCCAAAAAAAAAAACCAGATTTCCTGTAAGGACAGCCCTAAATCAGTGCTCATTAGCGAGTGCTATGTCCCTGGGGGTCCAGGAACCAAGAAGTAGAAGCTGGAGTGGTCCTGGTTACCATCACTCCTGTTACTTTCCATCCCTGCAACTCAAGCCTCTGTGGGTCTACAGGTCCTGGCTCCTAGAGGGCACACCTTCACCAGTGGAGACAACCAGACTCCCATTACACTTTAAGCTACGCCACTGGGTGATCACTTCAGGCTCCTTGTGCCAGGAGACAAGCAGGTAAGAAAAGGAGTCATCATCTTGGCGGGATTCTTGACCTTGGTCTTTAGGAGGTAGGTCTGCTGTTACACAACAGGGCTGGTCAGAATATGTTTGGGGGACCCATGGGACCTCTCTTGTACTCCCCTGCCCAATCTTGATGGGCAGCCATGGCCTGGGAAGGGCACAATGACCAGGAGCTCAAATCCCCTTGGATAAAGGTCTAGGTCACCTCATCAGGTAAGCCATGTAGACAAGCAGAGAAGCCAGCTGAGGTGAGGGTGAGACGAATCTGGAATAAAGTAGAGGAGGGAGATGACAAGTATCGTTTGTGGTTCTGAGACCAAGAGCAGCAATGGGATTATAGTTCCATTAACATTCCTCTAAAAATTTCCCCAGAAAAAGAGACCAACCAGAGTCCTGGAGGAGCCGTTCCCAGGTGAAGGAAGCGGATCTGAGTTGCGAGATGGGTGGACTGCAGTGGATGCTGCGGTTAAGCCCACAGATCCTCTCCAAGACCAAGACCCGCATTCCCTCACCCCTGCACCTCCCAGGAGTGTTGGATGCTACCAGCCCCAGGATGGGTCCCATCCAGGAAATGCCTTTGGCCAAAGAGAGCTGCTTCACCACTCCTGGGAATCAGCCAGAATTCATGACTGGTCCATGTGAAGGTACAAAAGCCTGGCCCCCTGGCCTAAAATTCAGAGCTGGACATTCTGGAAGGATATCCAAGCTCCCAAACTCCCCATGGGGTCAGCTGAGGTCTCTGTGTGACTGCAAGGCTGTTCAATTACTCTATTTTTGCCCCATCTACTCCACTCATTCTTTTACAGAAGTTGTTCCTGAGATCACTCCCCAATAAACTTTCTGCATCCACCTCTCCATGAGTCTGTTTCCCAGCAAAACTGACCTATAACAGCCAAAAACTGAGAAAAATCAAGTAGCAGTAACATGAATATATTTTTCAGAGATACAGCAATAAAAGTCAAAATAATCACCTAAAAGAAAAGAATGTTGCCTCTGGCAGGGCAGAAAAATTATGACGATGGGGGAGCAGAAGAATGTCATGTCTTGTAACAAACTCCAAAGAACAATTTTCTTTAAACTGTATGCAATTATGACTTTGACAAGCATTAAAAAAAAAAAAAAGCTAGATTGAAACAAACAAAAAAAGGATCATAGGTAAAAAGAGTAATTATGAATATTTAAGGAAATAGGCAACGTACAACAACTGTCAATAGTAGTTACCTCTGGGAGATGGGCTGGAGATAGTGAGGAGAAAAATTTTAGCTTTTAATTTATAACTTAAAAATTGTAACCTTCCAGGGGAGAAACCTGGCAGAGATCTCCTTAACCAAGTGGTCAAAGTTAACATCACAAACATTGGAACTGACCTCGAGTACTTCCTCATATGATGCACTAACAAGGAAACAACGTTCTTCTGCGGTATTCCTGCCGAAACACATAATCTAAGTCTAATCACGCGGAAGTACCAGGCAAAGACAAACCGAGAAACAATCTTAGAAACAACTGGCCTGTCTCTTCAAAGATGTCAAGATCAAGAAAGACAACAAAAAACTGAGAAACTGTTAACAAATAAAAGGAGACTAAAGAGACCCACCCACTAAATGCAATGTGTGACTCCTTGTCAAGGAACAGAAATTGTTAACATTACTATAAAGAACAATATTGGGATAAGTGATGAAATTTGAATATGACCTGAAGATTAGTTAATAGTGTTGTACTGATGTTAAATTTCCTGATTTTGATAGCTGTACTATGATTATGTAAGAGAATATTCTTGTTCTGAGGAAATTCATACTGAAGAATGATGTATGTCTTCAACTTCCTCTCAACTAGTATGGGGGTAAAAAAATACACGTATGTATGTATGTATATAAACAAAATGATAAAGCATAAGGGCAAAAAAGTAAATTAATCAACAGTTAAAGGACATATGAGAGTTCCTTGTAGTATTCGTATAGAATTCTTATTCTTTCTATCTGTAAATTTGAAAATATATCAAAAAATTATTTTAAAAAAAACCAATAAAACCAAATGGGAGAGTAATTAAAACAAATCACAAAACTTTCAACTGCTTACTCTTTCTAACAGTCCTAAGCCTTTATGGAATTTCGAAAATGCCTGTTCTGGGAGTTCCCTGGCGGTCCAGTGGTTAGTACTCCATGCTTCCACTGCAGGGGGCATGCGTCCGATCCCTGGTCGGGGAACTAAGATCCCACAAGCCATGTGGCGTGGCAAAAAAAAGAAAGAAAAGCCTGTTCTGCCTCATTTGTCACTAGATGCTGGGATCTAAGATGCCTCAGATAGACTCAGGTAGAAATAGTCAAGGGCCCAGGAGTCCAGGCAGCTTCCTCAGCCACTAGCTTCCCGGCCATCCTGACCAGAGTCCTGCTCACCTGCTGTCATGGGAACGACGTCTGAACGCAGGAGCATCTGGATGCGGCCTACTGGCTTGTTCCTGACCTTGATGTCCATGTACATCTGAGGGTTTAACTGGGCCTTTTTTACGGCGGGCTCTCTCTAGACGCAGGAGAAATGGCCAGGTTAGAGAGAACAGCCTGACTCCCCGACTAGGAGAGCGAGTGTTCTTCTGAAGACACCCCAGAACCCACTGTAGCGAGTGGGCTGAGCAAGGCACCAACAGGGAAGGCCTTGGGCCCTGATGGGGCTGCAGAAGGCGGAGGCCACGGCCACGGCCCCCAGCTGGACACCCAGTGACAGGAGACCTCAGCACCCTCTACCCGGAGCCCCACCCCTCAGGCATTTTATCTCATCTCACTGCCTCAGACACGTCAGCTTGCTCCGCCTTCACCCTCCCCTGCAGTCACAGAACAACGCTTTTCTGGCCCAAAACACACAACTCTCAACAACTTCAAGCCCCAGTTCAAGCCCACCCACCTTAGTCAGTTAAACGGACCCACTTCTGCAACACCACCCCCTTCCACTACGCTTGGCCCTGTGTATCCACAGGCTGGCTGCAGTGGAAGCAAGGAGGGCCTAAGTGCTCAGGAGACAGTGGAGGAAGTTGGGCCTTGCTTAGTGCTCCAAATGGACAAGGCTGATTAGACGATAAAACATTCAATAGAAACCTTCCCATCTGTTTGACAGAGAAAACTCTACTGTCTCTGTCTGACCTCTTTGTAGTGTGGATTAGGTCAACACGTAGGTATGAGCTCTCAGGCCAAGCCCTAGGTTATTAAATAAAATAGGGCTTCTGCCCTTGAAGGACTGGCTACTCAGTGAGGGAGGGGCAGCCACAACTGTGAGAGGCACACAGATCCTAGAGTCCCACAGCCTTGGTTCAAACCTCAGCCCCACCACTTCTGAGCTATGTAACATCCACAAGTTATTCGACCTCACTGTGCCCTAGTTTCGTCACCTAGACTTGGGGATAATAATAGTACTTACCTCAAAGGACTGCCAATAGGATTAAATATTTGTAAAGCCATTAGTGCCCGGCAAAGAGTAAGCAATATTTAAAATAGGTTAAATAAGTAATGTCAAAACAATGCAGTAAATGCTAGGATAGCAGGTCCCATGGAAGCCCAGAGGCCATGCAAGCCCAGAAGGGAGGGATGAAAGGTGAGTAGGAATTAGCCAGATTAAGTTGGAAAGGTCATTTTAGGCAAAGGAACTGCTTATGCAAAAACACAAGAGATTTGGGAACTCCCTGTCAGTCCAGTGGTTAGGATTCTGCGCTTTCACTGTAGAGGGAGCAGGTTCAATCCCTGGTCCGGGAACTAAGATCCTGCAAGCCACGCAGCGTGGCCAAATTTAATAAAACAAAACAACACATGAGATTTGTAGGTAACTATAAATTTGTAGATAACTACAGATTTATAGGTAACTATAGTCTCTTGTTTCCTAGAATGTAAAATGGGGCTACAATATAAAGAGATGAGCAGGGTCAGAACATGGAGAGCCCTTCTGTGCCTCTGATGTAGCCCAGACTCAATCCTATACATGAGAGAGGTCCTTAAAATGCTTGTGGAGAGCAATTATCCTCAGATCCATCCTTCAGAAAGCTCCTCCTGGTTACTCAGATCAGGAGGAAGCAGGCCTGTGACACAGAGACCAGTTAGGAAGCTACTATCATTATTCACAGGACAGAAGATGGAGGCTAAACCAAGATAATGCAGTAGGAACAAACAGGAGAGGAAAGAGCCAGGAAGACTTAAAAGATAAAATAAGCAGAATATGGCAACGCATCATGTGTGAATTAAAATAAACTGCAGCTTCTGGTTTGAGTGACCAGAAGGCAGCAAAATTAGCTAAAATCGGGCACACGGGGAGACCAGAGTGAAAGGAAAGAGGAAATCCACTTGGGATGTGCTTTGTTTATTTATGGTGACTGCGAGACATTCAGGCAGAAATATGTGAAACCCAGGAGACAGGTCAGGGCTAGGACTAGAGATAAAGAAATCACCAGAACCCTGCCTGAGTGGCTGCGATAATCTCAGACAAGGGACAAAAGTGGCTGAAATGCACAAGGACAGTGTGGAGAAAGGAGGCGAGCACTACGGAAGGAACTCAGAGAAACACCACTGTGCAAAGGGTGGACAGAGGAGAAGGAGCCCCTGAATTATTCTGAGGAGCAAGGGTCAAGATGTGTGTCAAGAAGCAGGAGAAAGCGCCCAGGCATGGGGAGCCCTGGACCTGGGGAAGGGGCCTCTGTGGAATCAGGGTAGGAGCAGGAAGACAGGGAGCCTGGAGCCAAAGTCTTCAGTGACGGAGCGGGAAAGATCGGTGGATGACGGGTCCTGGTGGTGTCCTTTCTCATCTGAGATACCCCCTCGTTGAACAGCCGTCACAAATCGACACCAAGCACACATAAGGCACTTCTCACCCAGTGCCCTACAAGGACAAGACACCCACAGTTTCTCCATTCAATTCCCCCAACACCACCCACAGCAGAAGTGTGCTGGGTGCAGAGCGCCAGCCTCTCTGGAAGCGCAGCCTGCAATCTCACCTCCTGGGTTTCCACTTTGGGAAGCTCTGACCCTTCTTCCTCTTTCCTCTCTTCAAGAGTCTTCCTAGAAAACTTTTTCAACCAGTCATCATGTGACCAAAGTGAAAGGAAAGAATCAAACAGATGTTAAGAAACTCAAGCTACCAGCCAACTGCTCATTAGCCACGTCCAATTCTTTGCTGCTTGGGTCAGCACTACGTGGACGCATAACGTGGACTCACCACATGGACACACGACGTGGCTCTCACAGGCCACAGAAAAGAAGTTACGTCTTAGGAGCTCCCCAGGGCAATGAAAGCTGTCACTGGGAAATGTCAGGCCTTCAAGTCCAGCTCTTAGCAGAGGTGGGTGAGAATAAGGAGGAAGGACTCAGCCGTGTCAAAAGGGAAGTCCCAGCCCTTGTCAAGCCTGGAAGGGCACAGTCTATATCTATGTCCCACAGCAAGACTTTCATGGGGACAAGGCCTCTAGCTTTCTGAGAATCTCAAACACTTTATTTCCTTGGAGGTGCTGCATTCTCTTCTCTACTCTACACCACTCTACTCATGTACACATTACCCCACAGCAGGAAGTAAGACAGGGATAAAAATGCAACAGAGACCACAGTTGAGGACGTGATGGGGTATCTGTGGTTGCCCCCACTTACCTGGTCTGGACAAGCCTTCCTTAATTCTCACTGGTTTGGCCAAATTGACATGGATTGTCCGCCCAAACATTTCAGATTCATTCTGAAAAGAGTGCAATACAACTCAGCTGCTTAAACCTTGTTAGGTTGAAAGAAGACCTGGCAGCCTTCCACTTACTTCTAAGAAGCCTGAGACTTGCTCATGATTAGTCCTAAGTTGGGAGCCTGCAACCCCCAATGGCCAGCTAAGCACAAAGCTCACCACAGAAAGCCCCTGAGCCACCACACAGTTCCTTTATTTCACCACTAACAACAGAAAGGTCTGTGTTGGCATAATCTTTGGATCTGAGCTCAGGACTCTGAAATTAAAAGGGTAAATGCAGTTACCAAGTACCTGAGTCCACCTCAAAAAGACAAGATCAGTACTGAACTGGAAAAAGATAGTATTGCTGACTGTTGAGGGGCATGTTTGATGCAAGAATGACAGAGAACATGGTAACATGGAATAATGTTTAAGAATATTTCAAAATCCAAGAATAACTGATACCAGGAAAAGGTAAGTAGACAGCTTTTTAAAAAAGGTTTGTGGGACTTCCCTCATGGTGCAGTGGTTAGGAATCCGCCTGCCGATGCAGGGGACACGGGTTCGAGCCCTGGTCGGGAAGATCCCACATGCCGCAGAGCAACTAGGCCTGTGCGCCACAACTGCTGAGCCTGCGCTCTAGAGCCCGCAAGCCACAACTACTGAGCCCGCGAGCCACAACTACTGAAGCCCACGTGCCTAGAGCCTGTGCTCCACAACAAGAGAGGCCACCGCAATGAGAAGCCCGGGCACCGCAGCGAAGAGCAGCCCCCGCTCGCCACAACTAGAGAGGGCCAGCGCGCAACAACGAAGACCCAATGCAGCCAAAAATAAATAAATAAATTTATAAAATACTTTAAAAAAAAAAGGTTTGTTTGGGGCCTTTTCATGAAAACTAAAAAAAGAAAGAAAAAAGGATTCCTTAATTTAATAAGATTTAGGTTACAATTATAGCTATGTCTTTGTTCTTAGAAACAGACAAATAAAGTACTAATTTTATTTCTAGCGATTAAGAAAAAATTGAATGATAGCATGAAATAACATCCTTATTTCACATTTAGTCATGAAGAGTGATCATAAAGATTTTTAACAAGGGCAAAAGCATTTAAGGGTTTTATGGCAGGCAAACTAATGGCCTGCCCAAAGATGTCCACCTAGGGACTTCCCTGGTGGTCCAGTGGGTAAGACTCTGCTCTCCCAATGCAGGGGGCCCGGCTTCGACCCCTGGTCAGGGAACCAGATCCCACATGCATGCCGCAACTAAGAAGTCCGCATGCCGCAACTAAAGATCCCACATGCTGCAACTAAACATGTCGCAATGAAGATCCCGCATGCCGCAACTAAGACCCAGTGCAGCCTAAGTAAATAAATAAATATTAAACAAAGATGTCCACCTACTCCCCAGAACCTATGAATATGTGATATTACGTGGCAAAAAGGAATGAAGGTTGCTAGTCAGCTGCCTTTAAAATAAGGATATTATCCTGGATTATTCAGATGGGCCCAATGTAATCACAAGGATCCTCTAAATGTGAAGGGGGAGACAGAGGGCTTTGTTTCAGAGTGATGCGCTGTGAAAAAAACTCACCCTGCCATTGCCAGCTTGAAGATAGAAGGGGCCAAGAGTCAAGGAATATAGCCATTCTCTAGAAGCTGAGAAAAAGGCAAAGAAACATTCTCCCCTAGAGCCCCCAGAAGGAACACAACTCTGCTGAAATCTTCATTTCAGCTCCAAAGTGAGACTCACTTTGGACTTTTGACCTCCAGAACTGTAAGATAACACATTAGTGTTGTTTTTTTTTTTTAAGGTTTGCTTTTTTTTTTTTTTAATTTATTTATTTATGGCTGTGTTGGGTCTTCGTTTCTGTGTGAGGGCTTTCTCTAGTTGCGGCAAGCGGGGGCCACTCTTCATCGCGGTGCGCGGGCCTCTCACTATCGCGGCCTCTCTCGTTGCGGAGCACAGGCTGCAGACGCGCAGGCTCAGTAATTATGGCTCACGGGCCCAGTTGCTCCGCGGCATGTGGGATCTTCCCAGACCAGGGCTCGAACCCGTGTCCCCTGCATTGGCAGGCAGACTCTCAACCACTGCGCCACCAGGGAAGCCCTAGTGTTGTTTTTAAGCCACCAAATTTGTGGTAATTCAGCAACAGGAGTTCAAATCATTTTCTTCTGAAGTACCCAACCTGTCATAATCCTTCTGTAGGTTTTCTCTTTCTCAGTTGTCAATTGGTTTAACTTTATGAGAGCATCACTATTCAATGGCTCAAGAAAGCCTCACATTTTTGACTAGAGCCAACTACAGAAGTTTTCCACAATCCCTTCCATACACTTCATGAGACCCTGCCTCTTATACAAGATTCACCATTTCACCTTGCAGTCAAGTTACACTCTATTTGCAGTATATTGCCCTAGCCTACAGGTTGGCAAACTTTCTATAGAGGGCTAGATAGTAAATATTTTAGGCGTTGTGGGATACATACAGTCTCTGCTGCATGTTCTTCTCCTTTTTTTTTTTTTTCATAACCCTTTAAAAGTATAAAAACCATTTAGCTCATAGGCCATATAAAAAACAGCCTGCAGAATGGATTTGGCCCATAAACTTAGTTTGCTGACTCCTGACATAGATATAAAAATGTCAGGGAGAGATTGGCCAATAAGATGGTTGACATTTATACAAATGTTAAATGGGGAGGATTTCTGAATAAGAATTAATTTTATAAGCAGCCAGTTCCTAGTGAATACTTTCAAATAACGGCAACTTCTGCTTCCTCTATAACCTTGAAACTGTGGAAACTGGAAACACAATATGTGCATCAGGGTCCCACGTAGCACCAAAAAACAGCTTCAGTGAAAAGCAAGATTCTCAGCCATACCATGTTTTTGATAGCTGCTTCGGCATCCTGCCAAAAGAATACAAGGAAAAAGTTGATGTGTGTAGTTCAACTCTTCTTGTAGTTAGCACGCAAATAAAAACTCAGTACCACAAGCTTTGGAAAAAAAGATGCTACTTCCCTTCCTACCGCCTAGATTGTATGTATTTAACAAAGAGCATGTACTAACTGCTTGTTGGAGCTGGTGGTGTAAAGATAGGTGCTCAGGTTATGGAGACAGAATACACACAGGAAATAGGAAACAGCAGTGCCAGGCCAGAAGGCTCAGGGCTCTGCAGGGCCTGTCTTTCACATTCTGACTACATGAAGGGAACTTTGAACCAGGGCTTGTGGGCCTTCCTTCAACCAGAACTTCCTGTCTCTTGGCAACTGTCACCACCAAGCCACTATAGGGGGTTGAATAGTGTCCCCCCAAATTTCAGGTCTATCCAAACCTCAGGATGTGACCCTGTTTAGAAATAGTCTTTGCAGATGAAATTAGTTAAGATGAGGTCATAATGAATTAGGGTGGGCCATAACTCCAATGACTAGTGTCCTTATAAGAAGAGAAGACAGAGAGATACATGCAGTGGAAAAGACCATGTGAAGACGGGGGCAGAGACTGAAGTGATGCAGTTATAAGCCAAAAAAATGCCAAGGATTGCTAGGAAGAGTCAAGGAAAGATTCCTCAGAGGGTCGCGGCCCTGCCAACACCTTGATTTCAGACTTCTAGGCTCCAAGTTATGAGAATAAATTTCTGTTTTTTTAAGCCACAAAGTTTGTAGTAATTTGTATGGCAGCCCCAGAAAATTACTACATCCGCTCAAATGGAGAGTGGCACCTTTTGTAACCAATGACAACAGCAACACTAGTCAAATACTAACCAGGGAAAATTTCTTACCTCTGCCAACTCAGATTCAACAAAAGCAAATCCTTGGTGCTTTTCTATAATAGCAGAAATGGGTAGTTAATATGTGGGCAATAGGAGGAAACATGCCATATCCAGATGCCATTCAAAAAGCGAAAATCTAATTTTTAGATTTTTCTTGGTTTATTCAACAATGCTTCCAGAAATATTAAAGTCATTTTGTGTGTTTTAAATAAACATACTAAATAGTGAACTAAGTTTTTAAATTTTGTAGTATTCAATTCTACCACTACAGAATGGAAGATTTAAGTTACTTTCCAAGCATTTTGGGAATCTTTGTTTACAAGACTTACAGAAAGTAGAAAAAGTTGTCAATCTGTCAATTACTCATTCCAATTGAGCATCAACTGCATACGGAGCACTGACTTCACTACCGGGTTAGGTGACTATTAAAGCACAGTGCTTGGCCTCAGGAAAAAGTTAATTTAGTTGGTGGAGAGCAAGAGCAATAGGAGTTACTAATTTATAGAACTCAGAGGTAGAAGGACCAAAAAGCCAATCTTATCCTTTCATTTAAGCATTGAAGCAATGGAGGCTCAGAGAGTTTAAGTGTCGCACAAAGTTAGTGGCAGGGCTGGGTCTAAAACTCCTATCTTAGAAAATAACAGCCAAGGATCAAATAGAAACGTGCATATAACTGTGACACCAACTGAGGGAAAACTCACCCAGGTGAGCAGAGGCCAAGGCTCCCCTACCGAGGCTAAGCTTGCCCGCTGCCCTCTGCTATTTAAAAGCATAGCTGCCGGGCTTTCCTGGTGGCGCAGTGGTTAAGAATCCGCCTGCCAGTGCAGGGGACACGGGTTCAAGCCCTGGTCCAGGAAGATCCCACATGCTGCGGAACAACTAAGTCCGTGCACCACAACTACTGAGCCTGCGCTCTGGAGCCCACGAGCCACAACTACTGAGCCTGCACGCCTAGAGCCCGTGCTCTGCAACGAGAGAAGCCACTGCAATTAGAAGCCTGTGCACTGCAACAAAGAGGAGCCCCCGCTCGCCACAACTAGAGAAAGCCTGCGTGCAGCAACGAAGACCCAATGCAGCCAAAAATAAATAAATTAAATTAAAAAAAATAAAAACAAAAATAAAAGCATAGCTGCCAAGAAGGGAGGTCTGGTCAACAGGCATGGTGGGGTGATACAACACCCAGACCTTTTAAGATTTTTCTAAGACTATCTTCCTACTGGTTCTTTTTTTTTTGAATTTTATTTTTTTATACAGCAGGTTCTTATTAGTTATCCATTTTATACATATTAGTGTATACATGTCAATCCCAATCTCCCAATTCATCCCACACACACCCCCCGCCACTGGTTCTTACTATATGGTTTATATACTAAATGATCAGAAATCAAAGCCCCCAAATGATTCCAAGGTAGAGAAAGCCTTTCCTCAAATCCAACAAATTGCCAATCTCTGTAAATTTCAGCCCATAACCACACCACCATCCTGGCCTTGCTGTCCTCAGAACATTCTATCACCAAGATCACAGTCACACTGACCTAGAGAGATATCCTCCTGAACTTCAATACATACCAACCGTACGCAGAATATTCATGACTTAAAATGTCTCCTCAAGTTCTTTTCCCGGCATTAGGCAGCTGAATATGAGACACTGAATAAACACCTGTTTCATAATCCAGTGGAATCTGAATATCTGTGATGTCTCCAAAAGGAATAAAAGCAGCACGAAGAACTTTGTCATCCATCTCCTCTGCCAGCCCACCTGCAAAGACACCAAGTGCTTTCTGAACCGATGTCCTCCACACTCTTGGTACGGCTGCTGCAACACCCTGTCAGCAAGACAGCCACAGGGAGGGCAAGGAGGGGTCCCTACAGTCTTTTGGGTATACAAATGACTTGTGAGGTACACTCCTCTCACCATCCCTCTTCAGACCTACATCGAGCCCCTGGTTATTTTGACAGCTTCCTAAATGGGCTGACTGCTTCCAGTTTCTCTCTCTCCACTACACAGCCACTAGAATGATTCCAAGAAAGGGCAAATCCGATTACATCACTGTCCTGCCAAATAGTCTCCAAAAGTTCACCAATGACCACAGGACAGAATCCAAATTCTTAGCATGGCACGTAAGACTTTCAGAACTTGAGCCCTGCCCACCTCTCTAGCCTCTTCTCTCCTTGCTTCCCCAATGCAAACTACTTGCCCCAAGTGCTAGACTGCTTCACCCCTCTGGGCTTTCACTCTCGCTGCTCTCCATTCAAGCAACAGCCTCTTCCAGCTTAGCTACCTGCTTAACTCCTAATCTTTCAAATCTCTGGCCCCTGTGCCTCCAGGAAGCTTGCCCTTACCTCTCTGGATGGAGTGGTCATTTCCCAAAACCCCCAACCCGCCTCTTGTTAACACTGCCATACAGTAGCATCATAGAGTTCACCAACCCACGTAGCGAGGCTATTTCCGTAATTTCCGAACTATTCTTGGAGTTCCTTTACCTAAGGGGGCAGGGCTGCAGAATTTAGGGAATGAATGAGCATGACAGTTTGGGATGCGGTCTGAGGTCGCAATAACAGATCTCACTACCTCCCAGGGTCCAGGGTCAGAGGGGAAAGGGCTCTGGGCAGAGCTAGGGCCAGCAAAGCCATTAGGTCGCAGGTGCTGCTCACAAGCTGAGGGGTAGTCCCCCACAAGAGACCCCGGCCCGGGCTGCCACACGCCGCCTGGGGCCCTGAGTCTGCACCCAGTCCACGCGGCCCCCAACTTGGACTCAGTCCGAGCCCCGCCTCACCCCCACGCCAGCTCACCCAAGTTGAACACCCCTTTGGTGGCAGCCATCTTGCTCCTCGGCTCTTCCGCCGGAAGCCGTTACCTGGGCCCCGCCTACGGCCCCACCCCTTCGGCGGCTGGCGCGCAAGCTCCTACACTGCTCAGGTCCCAGGAAGCGAGGTTTGGAGGGACAGTCTGACGTTAATAGAAGAAACACACATACTCGCATTAACCGCAGACATTAGAAAATAGGGGAACCTACTTTAGATTGGGCCTTTACATCAGTTATTTAAGGTGAAAGCATACCTTGAGAAAAAGGGGGAACCTGCCAAGAGGCACGAACCAGGGAACATTCCAGGGAAAGGGACCGCCTGGGTAAGGCCCTGAGGAAGGACAGCCCGCCAAGTTTCAAGGAAGAAGGGGAAAAAAAAGTGTTGCTGCAGGACAGGGAGGGCAAGTAGAGTAGTTGACCCTGACCAGGTTAAGGTCGCTTCAAGGACTGAAGGATCCACAGAACACTTAGGCCTTCAGCCACTTGGATCTCTGGAAACTTTTCCCACTGCCAGTTGCAGAATCTGAGCTAGTGGACCTGCTTGCAGGATAAACTGACAGTAGGAGATAAGAGGGGACTGGCAAACCCCGAGCAACACAGTCCAAGGGAGAGGCAAGATAGGTTCTGCGTGTCTCACCATGTGTCCTTGGAAAGCACGCCAACACCACCCTTTACCCGATTTTCCTGTGCCAGACCCAAGGTCTGCTGTGACTGTACTAGACTTCTGTTCCCAATATAAAGGTCCTCCCACAGTAGAACACAATGGGACAGTTCTGCACTCCTTGCTAATCCAAAATAATCTGCTTATAACCATCAGGAAAGGATGATAAGCTATACAGAACTTCAATTGACCCTATTTACATCCAAAAATTACTTGCACTGAAAACTGGAATTTATATAGAAAACTGTGGTCAGAGAAAAACAGAGGCAGTTTTATGGAGATTTTTTCTTTATTGAGAAACTTAAGACTTGGGTACATCAAATAAAACCAGTTTCTGGGGGGAAAAAGTCAAAACTCACAATAGAAAAACAAAAGTTAACACTGTTTGGGCCATATCAGAACCCAGAGAATATATTCTTTTAATTGAAAAATTCTAGGTGCTTCATAATTGACCTTTTGATACAAAATGACCTATTAAATTTGCAATTTGTGGTTCTTGGTGTTGAGGTCCATAGGACAAGCTAGGACGTCTTCAAACCTTGAGCTGAATTCCATGAGGGTTTATTTGGCTTTTGAATCCTGAAAAGAAAAGCACCGACACTATAAATAATCAAAAAAACCTCAGAGACTCACGGAAATCTCTGATATAAGTAACTACAGAGCAGGGTCTCAGCCTTGGTGCCCACTGACATTTTGGCCCAGATAATTCTGTGGGGGCTGTCTTGTGTATTTCAGGACATTTAGCAGCATCCCTGGCCTCTACCCAACTAGATACCAGTAATATTCCCAGTTTTGACAACCAAAAATGTCTCCAGATATTGGCAAATGTCCTCTGAGAAGGCACCCCTGGTTAAGAACCAGTGCCTTCGAGGCTACTTGTATGTAAAGCCCCACCCTTGACCCTTCCTGGCCATCCTTGCTTAAACTCCAAATGACAGGGCTCAGGCCCTTGACAAGAAGCTATGACTATGCCAAGTCAAGCCCTACCAGCACACAAGCTCTGGCCCTTACCATGTGCTCTTTTCCCTTGCCTCTGCCCACGTTCATTTGGTCCTCTCTTTTCTCCATCTGGAGGCAACCACCAGTCCTCGTCAGAGGTCCTACTTAAGCTTCACTGCCCCAAGTCCCTGCAGACAGAGGCCCTGGCCCCCAAATGCAGAAGTCGATGGGAACACACCTTGTAACTGTTAGCCAGGTGTGTCTGTCTCTCTCACTCTGACACCAAGGCCTCTGCCCGCTGTGTTTCCAGAGCTAAACTGCGGATGCCACACAACTGACCTCACAACCTCAAGCCAAACTAGAGAGATGCTCATAGAAATGAGGCTGTGGGATCGGATTATGACAATGCCTCATATATCCACCATTATTCGAGACGAAAAGGTGATTCTTGTGAAAGATATAACCGGGTGCTCTTTATGAAGAAAACTGTTTTCTGTGTCTTCTAATTTACCACCAGGACTCTCTTTTCTCCATATTAACTCATCCAGGTGACAGAAAAACCCCAGGCGACAGCATGCCCAAGTTATCAGGTTAAGGGACAGAAACACAGCTCTACATATACATTGCCCCTAATCTTTCAGGGAGATATTCAAGAGTCATAACCATTGCAGAAAATAAAAAGAGCCAAACATACGGTTTGTCCTTGTCTAAGAGGTAGCAGCAGCAACAGCGCCCACCTTCTGGGCAGCTTCTTTCTTGGCATGATGAGCCTGTAGGACCGCCACAGCTTCATCCACCTGTGAGAAACGCCAGGTGGTCAGTGACATCTGAGGAGAGCCCCTCCGCCCCTCCCTGGCGCCCGGGCCCAGCGGTGGCCTCTCCTGGTGCTGACCGCCTTCCCAGATACCCACTCGCCAGCAGCCCTCAGGTCACAGGCGAGGCACGAGGAGGTCACAGGGCAGCAGACCCTTCTCTCTGCCGCCCCTGGGTGTCCAAGGCCACCCCCTGTCCCCCTGAGCCGAATGAGTGGAAGCCGCGGGGGTCTGGGAGCCTGCTCACCTTGGAGCGGAGAGACTCGGGGGACTCCAGCATGTGCAGCAGCTCCGAGTTGTCAATCTCCAGCAGCATCCCCGTAATCTTCCCAGCCAGGTTTGAGTGCATCGTCTGGATGAGCGGGAACAAACGTTCACCTGTGGGAAGGTATTCCGTGAAAAACCCAGTGGCATCCCAGTAGAGAACGGACGCTGGTGTCCAGGTCAGTAGCAGCTCTGGCCCCCTCTTCTGCAAGCACGTGGGTCACTCACCCAGCATCTGTTTCTGTTCCTGGGGGGGTGCTGCGGCCAGCATGGAGGCGGTCAGGGGCTCCTGCCCCTGCACGTGGACCGCAGGCTGGGGTGCCTGGGAACCAGGAGAGGCGGCAGGTTAGCACCCGGGTAAGTACAGTGACAGTGGTCATGTGCCCAACCACTCGAGTCTACTGAGTTAAAGAGGAGAAGGAGGTAGTTGTCTTTGCTGTCAGGAAACTGACCAGTCTTGGGGATTGAGGGAGAGGAACAGAGTGGTGTGAGCAAAAAACACAATCACAGTTAAAATGCCACATGCTATTCGAAGAGAAGGGAAATGACTAAGAAAAACCTACAATGCTACACAATCATTTGCCAAATGATTTTACTTTACTCAAGGCTACAATGATCATAATTTACCCAAGGCTGCCCAAGACATCAAAGCCTTGTTAATAAATAAGGTACTGTGTGTGAACATTTGTATGTGTAGCCCTTTCCTGAAAGTTAGTTTTCCTTTAGGGTGAATTCCCAGTAGAGACTGGGTCGAAGGACATGAATAGGAAAATGCTTATAATTACATCCTGTATCACTTTTACTGAACCGCACGTTTTTATTGTATTAAATGCTTGAGGACCGTCAACACACAATGTCAATACCAGTCACAGTCCTAAAAGTAGGGCCTTATAGGCAAAAATATTTCTCACAGTGCCAAGTTCTGGGAAATTTCCAACTTAGAGCACAGAGGCAGGAGGAAGCAAGGCCCGGCACAGCTCCTCCAAGCAGACTGCAGAGTTCTGCCACAAGCTCGCTGCTTGGCCTGCCTGAGAGGCGCAACTCTAGAGACAGCAGCTCCACCTTAGAGAACCTGAGATCCAGGTCCAATTCCTCCACCCAACCTAATACCTCTGAAGATGAACCTTTCATCTAAGATGTTCTTTCCCACCCAGTCACCTGGAAGAGCAGCTAAGGATCAACTCGACCACTGGATGTGAAAGTGAAATGGAAGCTCAAAGAGCTGAGAGAGCCCATGCACGTGGTGAGGAGGAGAGCAGGAAGCACAGCTGCCTCCTCTGGGGCATTGCTGAGTCAACCGTTATCAGAAGAACACTTGCAAGCCCCTTCTCTTCCACTAGAGCATCACCCAAGGGCAGGGTCACCACACGGGACATGGCTCCCTGACACAGAGCAGGCATTTAATACCTGTTGAGGGAATCCAAGCAAGGCAGCTTTTGAATCATGTGGAAGCGGGGGGAACCCTTCTAGGGCTCTGTTTGGTGGACCTCACCTGCAGGGGCTGGATGGCGGGGTGAGGGCTGCGGACACTGGAGGCATATTTGTAAGGTGCAACAGCCCGAGGAGCAGCGGCAGCGACAGCGGCACGAGGCGCTAGGTTCTGCACAGCTGTGGGAACACCTAAGGAAAAGGACAAGTAAAATTAAAGCCCATCGGTCTGGGCAAAGACCCGTCAAATCCCATCTTTCCCCATTCTGTGTGCATCCAATACCACCTCCAGACTGGCAGCTGTCAGTCAGCCCTTGCTGGGCGGCACCAGCCCCACCAAAGTCCATAGCCAAGCGGTCCGGGCACTCAGACCCTACAACAGACCAGCAAATGCACATCAGTGTTGGCAGCAGATGTCCAACTGGCCACGTCCCACGGAAGGAGCAATTCCAAAGCATGTTCATACAGCACACATCACACATGGGGCCGCTACCGCTACTTTTGAGGAAGAGCCAACAAAAAACATACAACTCTTGCCACCTCTTGGAACTCAGGACATAATCTGCAAAAAAGTCCCTTGAATCTCCCAACCCCACCCAAGGAACAGGCTGCCTCTGTCGTCATTCAGCTAACAAATTTCTACAATTAACCTTGTTCACATGACTCACCGATGAGGCAAAGAATCTTAAAAGGAACCAACACTCAGAACTCATACTGTTTCCCTGCTCCTTAAGTACCCACCTAAGCACACAGCTAAGAGTACAGAACCAGGACCGGACAACACGGTGAGCCCAACGAACTGACCAACCCTGCGCAGAGCCTAGTGGTCCTGACTCCCTCCTCCCCGGGCCACACGTTAAGGCCAGTTTGCTCACCGACTCTCTGAGCGGTAGTAGGGAGGCCACGAGAGGCCGGAGCATTACCAGTTGGAGCCAGATGGCGAAGAGCTGGACGAGGCCCAGACTGGCGTATAGCACTTGGCATTCCTTGGAAGCCTGGTGAAGAGACAAAAAATGCACGTCACTGATGAACGACACAACCGAACCTAGGCTGTGCCTCAGAGGGGGCAGGGAGGGGAGGCAGGGGAGCCCAGGACAGGTACATCCTGGGCGATCAAATCACTGTTCCCCACCACCTACCTTGAGGTCTCCCACCTTGCTGCCAGCGTGGATTAGGCCTCATCTGTGCTAACTGGTTAGGTGTGTAATATGGAGGTCTTCCCTGAGCCTGTAAGAAAGAGCAGCCAAGCCCTTTTATTTAAGGACCTGAAGCCACACTAGAGAAGTATCTCATCTCACCTCATCTCACTACCAGGCCCTAGGCCAATTATTCAGGACAGAGGCGCTGTCTACTCAGGAGCTTGGGGGAGGGACAGCCAGTTAACAGGGACTCTTTTACTCTACCCCTGCCACTGTGTGTGCACAACCACGAGTTAAGTCCTTCCTTGTTTTATTTGAAGGATCTTTACTGTGACATTCTAGAACTCCAATATCCAAAAATCCCTCTCCCCAACCACTGCGGACTATAGGAGCAGCTGTCAGCAGGCAGGTTCCAAGGAGACATGAGCATACTGCAGACCCACCTGTGGAACTGCTGGCACAAAGTAGCCCCCAGCTGCAGGCTGGAACTGATTTAAGATGGCATTGGCGGGAAGCGCTCTCATCCCGGCCACCCGCTGCATATACTGGTTGGTCAGGTGAGCCTTTCTCTCTTCCTTTCTCTGGGCCAGAGCGACATACAGTGGCTTGGAGCCCACGATGCGTCCGTTCATCTCCGTGACTGCTTTGGTTGCCTCTTCAGGGGATGAGAAGCAGACAAAGCCAAACCCTTTGCTTCTCCCATCCTCCAGCATCACCTACAAAATGAGACCAGCCACTTAGGACAAAGATGTCTGTGTGTTAAAACCTGGGTTCCACTGCAAGAGTTACCAGGTCTAGGTCAGGGCTTCACAGTCCAGTCCCACGATGGACCCCAGACCAACTGAGTCGGCAACTGAATCACAAACTCTAAAGGGAGAAACTAAGCATTTTCCTTTTTAGATCCCCAGGTGACTCTAAAGTTCCCAAATACTGTGCTATGGCTAATGGTTGAACCAGGAACCCAAAGATGTTTCCTCATACCTAGAAGCATAGCTATCTCTGGGAACTCACAGAGATCTGGACATTAGTATCAAGCAATTTATTTGTAAAACTCATCTGCCCAAGACCTTGGTGAACAAAACTTAGTAAGCTCTTAGCAAGGTTAGGACACGCTTTTGAAATACCACATGTGGGCAGGAGTCATAAAATCAATGACTGCCACCATTAATTCAATGGGAATAAACACAGCAGAACTACAACCAGCCGGGAGACAAGCAGCTGGATTCTAGTCTCGCTCTCTAATCTCTACATTTCGCTCATGTCTTAGCTCACCGCCTGGTGAGCCTCCTGAAGTGGAGGACATGGGAGTAAAGATGTGTATCAACCCAACACCTGTCTACCAACGAGGTGGACCAGTAAGGTGTGTGAAAGTAATGTGACACCTTGATCTTGGGCATGGTGCCGGGGAACTTCAAGATACGGTTCTTTTGCTCTCTTCTTGCAAATGCCATCTTGACGCCTGTGCTGGTCCGCTAGGAGAGACTATCATTCCTTGCGCTGCTGGAGGCCCGTCACGGGGGTGATAGGAGGGAGGGGGTGAGGAACTGAGGAAATTCCTGGAGGTGGCTTCTGGCCAACGCCCTGCGACCACTGACAATGCTCCTGGGTTGTGAGTGACAAGCTAAGGGCCAGGGCAGGGTCACCAAGTCTTTACCGGCCCACTGGCCTCCTTTCTCATCCCCTGAAGGACTCTGTGACATCTGCTGCACCTCTGTGGAGCAGGCACAGAGTCTGCACAGGCTATGCCCCAAAATTTTCCTTTCCGATGCCATCAGTTCCCACCACACACCCAAAGCACTAAGGACACACAATACAACATCCTCACCTAACCAGCATTCTCTTGCTCAAGGACTCAACTCCTTATCTTCACAAGGGGGTTTGTACTTACTCCCCCAGCTAACTCAGTTTCTATGATTATCAAAGAAAATCAAGCAGATGATGCACATTGCAAAACACGGAAAAACAAACTTTCCACTCCCCTCTCCTTCTTTAGAACACCAGATGGAAGTTCCCAATCCCAGCTCCAAAATCCTCAAACACCTTCGTTCAAGGAAGAAGTGTGGCAGAGTTGTAGAGACAGGCCTCAAGACAAATGGAAGACAACCCGTCTGGATTTCCTCTGCTCATGCTGTGGCACCATCTGTCCCCACACCAGCACAAAGCAGCAAAGAATGGGAAAGATTCAGGTGCGCTTGGGGGGCTGGCAGGGAGGGACTGAGTCAGATGCACCTCCACATCCCAGTACTTGGGAGACAGTGCAACGTTAACCTAACGAAATGTCATTCTCCAGAGCATATACTCAGATGGGTAACCGAATGTCAGGAGGAATTTGCTAGATGAATGTGGTAGCTACTCTCAGAAATGAACAAAATTTAGATCCTATTCCTTCAATGAAACAAATGCAATAAACCTCTGCAAGTTTACAACTTCTGCTTTCAATCCCCACATCTCAGTATAAAATACCTTAGCACTGGTGATTGATCCAAAAGGAGAAAACTCTTTCCTTAACTTCTCATCATCAATGGTGTCATCCAAGTTCTTAATGTAGAGGTTCACCCCCTGAAGCAGAAAGATCTGTTAATTGCACTTCTATACCTCACATATTTCCTAAGACAGTGGTTCTCAAAATATGGGCCCCAGACATGCAGTAGCAGTATCTCTGGGTACTTGTCAGAAATGTAAATTCTCAGGCCAGAACCCACACCTAATGAATCAAAAGCTGTGGGACCCAGCAATCTGTTTTCACAAGCCCTGCAGGGGATTCTGATGCAGGCTCAAAGCTGAGAATCTACTGCCGAAGACTATGACAGGACCATCGATACAGTCCCAGTCTTTCTCACAGCTGGTCTGGCTGACCACTGACCTAGCAGGGCTCTCCTTACACCGTTCCAAACAAAGTGGTATCATTTAAGTAAACAGAACGCATATGACTAAGAACAACAGGCGGAGGCTTCCAGAATAGAGTCCCTAAATGAATAAATTATCTTCATCCTTGTTCCAGAACCGCTGCTGTTATCTGGTAGGTACATCCTGTTAAACCTGATGATCTTGAGAGAAATGAGAAGAGGAGACTCATGGTCCCCAAAGAGAAAGCCTGCCAAACTAAGGATGCTTTTGCCAACATCTCGTGGTACATCCCCTGCTGGTAGGCTGGGCTGAGACCACCTCTTACCTGATACCGACTAATTCTCTCCTGTTTCAGCTGTTCAAATTTTCGCTTTAACTCGGCCTGCCGTTCCACTTTCTTCTGTGCACGGCCGACGAAAATGACTTTCCCGCTGATTTCTTTTCCATTCATCTCCTCCACGGCCTGAAGAGGAAATACATGACTTTAAATCAAGATGCAGAGGCAGGGACCTTGCTCTGGAGGTCTGTTAAGTCCCACCAAATATTCTGAAAGAAAAATCTTCCCTACAGGGCTAAAAATTAATTTCACTCTGAAGTCAGCTAAGCCAATCCAAACTTCCTCATCAGTAAAATGGGGTTAATATTTAAATGGGTCACTGGTCCAGATAATTCAGTGAAAAAACTGTACAGCTGTATAAATACAAGCATGGTAGACATGAGCCTAGGTTGATAATCTGGCTGTCACTAAATTTCTTAGGTTCTTTCAGGGTACTGAGTGATACATGTTGAGGGCCTAGCACAATGCTTCTCCCGGAAGCGGCTACTGTTCTTTTATCAGATCAGCAACTCGCGTCCCTTGGTTCCCTCACCTATGAATGGGAACAAACACCTGCCCTACTCTTTCAACCTACAGGGCTGAAGAGCTGAGGTGATGGGCACATGCCAAGTGCTTTGAAAACAGTTCTGTGAGATCCCTCGGGAAGACAATTCCAGAGCTCAGTGACCAGGCATCACTACTAGGTACTAAGACAATTAAATCCTCCCCGGCCCTCATGGTGCTCTCACCTTATTGGCATCCTCGTGTTTTTCGTAACTCACAAAGCCAAAGCCTTTGGATTTCCCACTGGGATCTCTCATCACCTTGACACTTAGAGTCTTACCTATTACCAAAGACAGAACTATTAGTAACAGCATCTCTATCACAGCTCAAGGAGAGAAGGCTTCTTCTCTAGGAGCCCACTTGAAGCAACCTCCTGCTGAGCCCAGATGGACTCTAAACAAGAGGCACCATGCCTGGCCTTCTACTTCTGACCAAGCTGCTGAGATGACCTTGGGGATGGGACAAAGTAGGATGAAGCCAAGAGCCGAGGCCTGGAGTCTATTCCTATCTACCCTGTGGCCTTTGTCATACAAGGCATTTTACTTCTGGGTCTAGGTGGACTCATCTGGTAAGTAAAAATAGATGAATTCCAGGTCTGGTGGACTGTGAAAGGGGACACATGGGGCAAAGGACCCTGACTTACCAAACTGGCTGAATAGGTCTTTCAGACTCTCATCATCCACCTCTTCCCCAAAGTTTTTGATATAAACATTGGTGAATTCCTTAGCTTTGGCTCCAAGCTCAGCTTCCCGCTCTTTTCGAGACTTGAATCTGCCCACAAACCTAAAAAGAAATCGTGAAAAACTGTGATCACTCAGAGGAACAAAACATGATTTCCAGGGGCCCGAAGGAATGCAGATTAAAGGCTGAAAGGAGAGGTTAAAACACACGAGTTCCCATCCAACCACCAAGAGAGCAAGCTCAGAGACGTCCCAACTCCCCAGCAGAAAGAGAAAGAGGCAGGACTGTCCTACAAGGACCAGCCCCAGGGCTCCTGGCTCAGGCCAGGGCTCCTCCTACCACATCACACTGCCTTCGTGAAGAAACCTGATGACCATGTTTTTAAAACGTTCATTTCTGTGCATCTATGTAAATGCATAGAAAAGGTCTGGAAGGATACAAACCAAACTGTTAACAGTGGTTAATCCTAGGAGTGAGACTGTTGGAGTGAACTAAGAGGTAGCCTTTGCTTTTTTTACTTTATTTGTTTTGGTGCTGTTTACACTTAATAGGGAAAGGTATCCATACATGAAAAATCTTTAGGCTTCTTTCCATTGATACCTTTAGAAGACCACTGGGCACATGCACATCATTAACGCACGCCATCCCCTGGTCTGTTCAGTAACACAAAGGACAGAAATGACTTTTGCTTGTCATAACCAAGATTTATTGTCCCTTCTCTCCCTGCATGGCTTAACTAAGATCCCCATCTCTCCATTCTGAAATAACCACACCAAAGCAACAAGGTCTATTATGAACAGTCTTCTGCAATGGGATAAGACTTTTCATTGTAACCAAATTAATTATTGCTGTGGAGCCAGCCTTGTATTTGAAGGCCACCGAGTCATAAGTTAGCCAAGTGGAGGGGACAATTTGCATCAACCCCTAGCGAGTGACCCCACGGACAGACCTGAATCACAGAAGGCCAAGGTCACATGGCTAGTACACAGCTCCTGGTCAGTCCAGGGCCCTCTCCACTCTGCCGCTGGCCAAGACCCCTGCTCAGAGTGGGCTTAAGAGCTGCCTTCCAGCCAGCCCCTGTTGCCGACGCTCACAAAACCCACAGACGGATGCTTTTAAGGGAGAGGCGGCAGGCCAGCCATGGCTTGGGCAGAAAGCCCACCTTGGCGAGTCAAAAGGGCTGCCACGGCTCGGGCAGGGAGACTCACCAGCCCTGGAGTGGAGAGGTAGGAGCAGGCCACACTTGGGCCGAGAACCAGTAGCCGCCTTGTGTGTGCCAGTTAATACCGAGGTGGGGCCACGGCTGGCTCATGCGACGGCTGTTGCTCCGGACTGGGACACTCACACTTTGCGGTCATTGAGGAGCATGCCATTCATCTTCTCGATGGCCTTGTCGGCAGCCTCCTGGGTCTCGAAGTGGACAAAGGCATAACCCTTAGAGCCGTTCTCATCACACACCACCTGTCAAAGACAAGGCAGGCCACTTCAGCGCCACTACCCAGTTGCAGAGACTCGAGAGCCGTGTGGGCTCCTGGGTCTGAGAGGCCTCTAGCCCATCCATGTTCAAAAGGCAGGAGACTACAGCAGGTACCCAATAATGTTCCATTTACAAATGGTAGCCACCATTAAGCTGCTTCTATTCCAAATGTTTTCTTATTCCATTTAAAATATATTAAGATCTGGGTGCAAAACCACAGGGCTACAGAATGACGAACCACTTTCCAAGCCCACAACAGAATTTCAGTCTAGTGTGGAGTCAGACATGTAAACCACCACCACACAAGTTGTACAAAATGCTCCACATAAACAGGTGCGTGGAGAAGGAAGAGGGTGAATTCATGCTTCTAAAATGACTAAGTACAGCTTCCTGGAGACCAGAGGCATTGCTCTGGTACTTGCCAGCCCCTCACTCCCCAGGAGAAACCTTTTGATGCCTTCCAAAACTAGAAAACAGGAAGGATATTTCAGGCAGAGGGAAGAATAAACAAAGACACGAAAGCGCCTGCTGGTTTATGTTGGGCTGTGGCACCGAGATTTGCTGCAGTGAACTTTTAGACTTCAGAGCCATTTCCAGCATTTTGAAAATTATCATACCCGGTCGCCTAATTCCAAGCAATTCCCCATTTGGTATTTGTTTTCATGATTCTGTAACTATTCTGCTGAAATCATTTAATCAGTGTTTACCTTGCAGGACAGAATGTTTCCAAAAGCAGAAAAAGTATCATAAAGTGCCTTGTTATCTATAGATTTGTCCAGGTTCTTGATGAAGACATTTCCCACACCAGATTTTCTCAAAGAGGGATCCCTCTGAGACCACATGATACGGATTGGCTTTCCCTTAATCACATCAAAGTTCATGGTATCCAAGGCCCGCTCAGCTGCAAGAGAGAAACATATTTCAGTCAAGGATATAAAACGTTACCTGCCACCATCCCAGGAACAGATAACTCCATAACTTTCAAGGTGAGCACTCTGATGAAATGCAACTCTATCAAAATTAAAGGACATCAGATTCCTCTAGCCTGCAGTGCTACTGAGGCTAAGTTCTAGCTAATCGTCCTCCTTCATGGTAGAAGTCTCAACCCCTCTGGGGTAAGGAGGTTACGCAAGATAATCTAAATGGGTTTATAGCACCAGGATCAAATAACACCTCACATTTGACTAAGCTTTATCATTTATAAACGACTTTGCAGCCTACTACCCACCGGGATGGAGGTGGAAGAGGTGAAATGATCCCTCTTATAAAATGGACAAACTTATGTTCAGGATGGCTAAACGGTATAGCTAACTACTGACTAAGAAACTAATGGCAGACTTTCTGATTATTTTTCAGTAAGGTATTGCATCAGCGTTATCAACTAGCTGTCACTTAGTTTACAACCTGTCTATGAGACAAATGACTAAAAAAACCTGTGAGCGTTCAATTGGGGAAAATGTGCTATCTCCAAATTCAGCCCAGTTTCTTATATTTTCAATTTCTGCGAACAGAAATTGATTCAGACAAAAAAGCCTCAATCATCAAAATGATGGCCACATATGGAAATGTTCTTTGTATCAGGACAAGAAGGATGAAACTGCAACCCCTTTCTGCCTAAGTTGACAGTGGAGGCAGGCCCTGTACCTAGTAGTTTCTAGGCTATCTAGAAGCCTTTATCTGCATTCTACGGAATTCCAGGACTTTCAAATGCCCTGGTGCCCAACAAAGTTCTCAACCCAGTGCTTGGGGATGCTTCCTTAGCTTCCCAACCAAATCCATGCATACACCATAGAGACCATTTAAAGAACCAGAGGCCAGAATAACCCTCACCTGTCAGCAGAACACTTCTCTTTACTGGTAGTAACAAGGACCCAGACCCACTTTCCCTGACTTATGCACTGACATCTCCCAGAATCTCCTCCTCCACGAAGGGATGGGGGTAGAGGGTGTTTCTCCTGCCTCAAGGCACCATCTCACTTAAAACAGGAACACAATCCCTAACTCTGCCCCTCCACAGGCTCAGCTGTCCAGTCAGCCAGCAAGGTATCTCCTTTTCCCTATTTCCAACCATCTTTCCCACTTTCCTCAGGTGGGCTGGTTCAGCATGAGAGGGAAGGAGATCAGGGAAAGGGGGGACGGCAGATCCAAGTCAGTGCAAGTCCGGGACAGAAAGAAGGGCTCGTTTGTGAGGACTCTGTGATCCACAGCCTGGGACCCCTAACTGTGTTGCGTGAATTAGCAACGAAGGAGCCCATTTCAACACAGCTCCTGTCTATTTCCAGAGAGGGCTGCACAAGGCAACTCGGCTTAGTCTGACAAATCTGGCTGCACTTATTTATAGCGGGGAGAAGTCCTGCAGAGGTATTTGTTGGCAGACACACTAACCAATGGCTTCTGCTACTATCTCTAAGTGACAGGACTTTTGCTCAGAAGAGTCAAGGAGGCAGACAACAGCCAATGTGCCCACTACTCCCCCCGAAAAAGGCCACACTCAGCTACCTTCTTTGTGCCCTATGGCCAGACATAACTCAGAGTACACTGAACTGACGGTAGCAGTACCTTGTGTCTCTCAACAAGTCCAATTCTCTGGTCTCAGATGCATCCTGGGCAAGTGACATTCTCTGTGCTTCACGGACACTGAACAAAGTGGCGACAAAAATAGGGACCCAGAGATCCTTGGCCACAGAATGGCTTGTTTCTCACAGTAATGGTCTCTACAGTTGTTCCCTTTTATTCTGGAGTCACGTGCAGCCCCTGATTAGGTTTCTTCTGGCCTCACTCGGGCCAGGCCTGCAGCATACCTCTCCACGCTCCAGGCTATGGCCCCAGTCAGGGCTGGCAGAGCACTGCACCCACAGTCCCAGCTTAGCCTCCCACCTTTTGCAGCTGCTTTTCTCCCTCAGAAGTCCTATTTTCTTCAGATGGGATGAAGTAAAAGGGTTTTGACAAGTATAAAGCACTGTGCACAGGTGAGGCGATAATCCCCACCAGTCTAGCGGATTTCCAAGAGGCGCTTCCCCAGACTACCTGCGTACCACGCTCCACAGCCCAGGGCTTGTCCAGAGAAAGAACTCCTCCGCCCCGGTGGCAAACACGCAGACGAGGGAGCTGGCCCGGCACCACACACACTCTGGTGGTGTTAACACAAGTGCCTGCTCAAGTTCAACACACAACATTGTTCCCCTGCTTCCTACCTGCCCGCAAAAACCCCTTTATCAGCACAAAGTCAAAGACTCTTAGACCAGGGTACAGTAAGGGGAGAAGGCAACAGCTTTGCCTAGTAAAATTTTTGAAGGAATTGTGTTTCAATCATCCTGCCTTTTCCGCAGGCCTGTGAGGGGCCCGAACCCCTGGCCACTGACCAGGTAAGGCTCACAGAGCAAACCACCCACATACAGAATGACAGCGACTTCCTTCTGGTCCCGTTTTACAGCCTCCTTGGGCTCCAACCCCACCAGCACCCATCAGCCCAAGGTCACCCGGTTAGCAAGTGCTGTGGAAGCAAGACTGAAACTCCGGTCGTCTGATGCCAGGATCCCGCGTTCTCAACCCCCATGGCCCGTCCCCGACTAGGGCTTCTGCGGCAACGTGCTGTCGCGATGCTCCCTCCACGGGGGTGAGGACCTGCCCGGAGAAGGAATCTTAGGGTTCCCAGAAAGCCCACGGACGTGTGGCCACCGCTTGTACTCACCGTCAGCCGGCTGCTGAAAGTTGACGTAGGCATAACCCAGGGAGCGGCGGGTGATCATGTCGCGGCAGACCCGGATGGACAGCACAGGCCCCGCAGGACTGAACTTTTCGTACAGCATGGCCTCGGTGACGTCCGAGTGCAGGTCACCCACGTACAGGGAGGCCATGGGGTAGCTGCTGGCCGCAGCGTTCATCTCCCCAGCCCCCAGCACCCCGAGCCCCGCCAGGAGGACTTCTTAGGGGGGGCCACACAGGACAAAGGGGGCTCCGCTCCGAGCCGCGGCCCACAGGTGGCAGCGAAGCTCAGAGAAGCTGGAGTCGGCTCCGAGGGCCGGAGAGGAGTGCGGGGACGACTCGGACGAGACTGCCCAACCGCAGACAAAAGGCTCTCAAAAACAATATGGCCCTCCCTCCCTGGGAGTTTGTTAATTTTCAGCTGTCCTGGTCTGGAAGCTCCCAATTTCAAAAAAATGAAAACAATGGAAACGGGGACTGTCCTCCAAATTACAAAAATTCTTCCCGAGGCAACCCAGTGGTGCCCACGGCGGCCTCCGGAACGTGCGTTTCTCTATAAATATAGGCCTCGGGCTCCCGGCGGTTTAAGATTACAGCAGCCCGGGGAAGAGGGAAACCAAATATTTGTCGGTGCCGACTCGGCAACCCCCGGGCGGCCGGAGCGCGCAGCCGCCTCCCACGCCGGGCCGGCGAAGGGCAGCGCGGACACGTGGAGCGCGGAGGCCGGCGCGCGGGGGGCGAGGGCGGCGGGCGCGGGGTTGCCACGCGGCGCGGCCGGGCGGCGGGCGGAGGCGCGTGGACGCGGGCGCGCGAGCGGCTCACCACCGGACCGACGGACGGGGACCGACGGACGCCCAGGTGCGGCGGCGGCGGCGGCGGCGGCGTCGGGCAGGCCGGAAGCGTGCAAAAGTGACTTCCCCGCGGGTTCTCCGAGGAGGATTCGCTCTTTTTTTCTTTCTTTCTTTCTTTCTTTTTTTTTAAGATTTTAAAGCGTTTTCGGGTTTTTTTTTATCTTTTTCTCTTTTTTTTTTTCTTCAGGCTGCTAGGCCCGAAAGCGGCAGAGGCTGCGGCGACCCGGGGCGGAGAGAGGCGGCCGGGGGAGCCACCGCTCCATTTATACCCGCCCGCCCCGGGCGCTGCTGGTCGAAGGGCGCCTCGCGACCTGGGCGCAGTCGTGCCCGCCCACTCGGCCCGGGGGCCCGAGGCGGGGCGGCCACGCGAGAGCGTCCCGGCACGGCCGCGCGGCGCCACAGCGACCCCTGGCGCGCGGAGGACCGCTCCGCTGGGGCCTCCGCCGAACCCAAGGGCCGCTTTCCCTACGAGTGGGTAGAGAGTAAATCACCCGCCCCTTCGGGACTAGAACCGAGGGATAAAGTTACCCACCGGCACGCATCATGTTTATAATCGATGTCTTGCCTAACTGTAAAATAAAGATGACATAAAATAAATTATAGTTACATAATAGGTGCTCCGCTATGTAAATGACTGGGCCCAAATAACGGAGAAGACGTTCTGAAGTTTTTAGACTACTGGGACCTAAAGGTAGAATCATTGGGAACACGACAGCTACTAATGCAGTAGTGCCCGTGGGTGACGGGATTCTCTGGAAAACTGAACAAATTTGGGGAAAGCTTCAATAAAACAAAATACAATCATCTTTCTATTTACAAGGTAGTGGTGTTCCTGGAAATTTAGTTGATATTTAAGGGCACTAAATATGTTCTGTTCCCATGTAAAAGGGAGTCAGGGTCTAAGCTCTGATAGTTATGAAAAGATTTTTCATCTGCATGAGGATCTGGCAGGTCATTTGAAAGTCATGTGGTACATGGGACAAGTCTACTCCATGTGGCACTGTCCCCATGCATTGCAAGATATAATAGAGACGGCATCTCTTCTTCCATAAACGCCAGGAACCACCCTCATCATCACTGTGATGACCAAAAATGGAAATTACTAAAAGCACACAGACACTCCCATTGAAAAGCATTGATTTGATTAAATGAATGAAGAAATATTAGTATTTATATATTCATTCAAAGAAATGGGCTCACTCTCTGTCAACACCGGATAAAGGTGCTGGGGGATACCATGATGGACAAGGCAGAGGAAGTCCCTCTCTCCCTCATGAAGTTTATATTCTAGTTAGTGTATTAAATCAAGAAACATTTAGGGAGTACTCCATCTATAGGTAGATCCCCTCCTCAGGGAAGACTTCCTAGACCACCCAGTGGTTTAAAGCCTGCCAGCACTGTTCATCCCAGCACAGTGGGTCTGTACTGGATAGATGGTATGATCTGTCAAGAGAAAGAATGAGTCCAGGGTTGGGAAGAGGAAGGAAAAAAAACTTCATGGTGAGGACATGGCTGCAGGTGAGGTCTCTGCAGCTGAGGATTCTGTAGTATAGCAGGAATGTCAGAGCTTTGCTTTCTGGATTCATTCATTTGTCATTCAACAAACTTTATGTGGCATTTCTAAGAGCCAGTCTTGCTCTGTTCCAAGTGCTGGGGAAGACATGTGAGCTAAACATTCACGGACCATCCTGCCCTTATGAAGGAGAGAGATGAAAAGCAAGCAAATATGGGTGTGTACAGAACTTGTGAAAAGGGCTTTGAATCTAGAGACTTTTTGAGTGTAAGAGCAGGGGAAACCCAGCCCCATCCTCCCAGCAGGAGGTCAGTTCCACCTACAAAAGCTCTATTTCCTATAAGCAACAATGGCTCTGCCCCTCAGGAAGGAAGACCCTTCCTTGTCCATAGACAGGGTCTTTGAGATCTTGGAGGTTTGGTCCAGGCAAAAGACAGCACAACTTTGGACCGTTGTCACATCTCTGGGCCTCCTCCATCTGTATGATGGGCTCAGTCAGCCCTTTAAGGAAGAGGGGCCCAGTATCTGCCCACTAGAGGGAAGATGTTCTTCCCTTCCTATCCTCCAAGGAAAGCTTCCTGGAGGAGGTAGCAATGAAGCTGGACCTTTAAAACAAGGTCGTGTTTTGGAAGGTAGAAATGGATGGAGGCAGGGAGATCATTCTACAGACAAAAGTACAGAGACGGATAAACCATTTGTTAGCTTAGTAAGTCATTTTACACTCTTGGGGCTTAGTTTCCTCATTGGTAGAATAGATATGATATGAGATAGTATACGTATACCTTTACACAGTGCCAGGCATACAAGAAGTATTTGGTAGACAGTGGATAATATAATACTGTATTATTACAACATGACATTTTCAAGGTTGCTATGAGTAGCCCAATGAGGCTAGAACGTAGGTGTGTGTGTGTGAGTGTGTGTGTGTGCGTATAGTGGGGAAGGAAACTGCAAAACAGAATTTAAATCTTGCAGAGGTCCTTGAATGCCATTCTAGAGTGTGGCATTTCCCAGGAGTAATTGATCCAATAAATACTATTATTTGGAAATAATGACATTAATAGCTAACACTGCACAGTACTTCCTACACCCCAGGCAATATTCCAAGCTCTGTAGAGTAACTGGCCAAGATCAAAAAGCTGGCAAGAGTGGATTGAGGCTTAAGTTTTTTCTTGCTCTAAATCTCATGCTGTCTAAAATAATACAGGCAGACCTTGTTTTATTGCGCTTCACTTTCACAGATACTGTGTTTTTTACAAACTGAAGGTGTGTGGCAACCCTGTGTCAAGCAAGCCCATTGGTGCCATTTTTCCAACAGCATTTGCTCACTTGGTGTCTCTGTGTCACATTTTGGCAATTCTCACAATATTTCAAACTTTTTCATCATTACTGTATTTGTTATGGTGATCTGTGATCAGTGATCTTTGATGTTATGACAGCCAAAAGATTATGACGTGCTGAAGGCTCAGATGATGGTTAGCATTTTTAGCAATAAAGTACTGCTCAATTAAGGTATGTACGTTGTTCTTTTATTTACTTATTTATTTATTTTACTTTTTGGCCATGCCACGTGGCTTGCGGGATCTCAGTTCCCCAACCAGGAATCAAACCCCGGGCCACGGCAGCGAAAGCCCGGAATCCTAACCACTAGCCCACCAGGGAACTCCCTACACTGTTCTTTTAGACATTATGCTACTGCACATTTGACTACAGTGTAGTGTAAACATAACTTTTATATGCACTGGGAAACCAAAAAATTCATGTGACTGGCTTTATTGCGATATTTGCTTTATTGCAGTGCTCTGAAACCCAACCCACAGTATCTCCAAGGTCTGCCTGTACTAATAATGATAACTAATGTGTATCGAGGCTTACACACATCATTTCATTTAATGCTCACAGCAGTCATAGAAAGTCAGTGCTATCATCCATCACTTTGCAAATGAGGGAACTGAGGCTTCGGAGGTTGAGTGACTTGTCCGCGGCTTGACCCCTGGTAGCTGGTGGGACACTGGGAGCCATGGAAATGTGCCATCCTAACTCCTTCCAGAAAGTCTGCTGTAGGGGTGTATTTGATTGACAGCTGCTGCGCCTCTGGCTCCACCATCGTGTTCACGCAGGGGCCACAACCAATGACGAGCATGGAGGAGGTATGAGTGCCGGCCTATTCCTGCCTAGCATGAGTCTCTCCTACAGGATATCCTCAGCTTTAGGACTCCTCATCTACCTGGCCAAGATTCTCTCAAAGCTACACTGTAGTGTGAAGATTTTCCTACCCAATCCTTCCTTCCCACTCTCCCAGCAGGTGTCAGATCTACATCATGGTCTGAAGGCTCTCCCTGCCTGCTTCTACTCCCATCTCCTTCCTTTATCTTTCATTGGCATTTTCCTGATAAATCTCTTGCACACCTAATCCCATCTTGGTGTCTGCTTCTCGAAGTACTAACACACTGACCCTGTGCTACAGACTCTTAACAATCCTGCCTCTTGCGGGTGACCCCTGAGGTTGACAAAGCAGTTCACACACACTAATCCTTTCATGTCTACAAGAAGTATGTTCAGCAACCCTGTGCCTGAGTACCAGTGAACAGGAAGCTGTCATGAAATTCCGGTGGCCATAAGCAGGGAAATGGACACCCAGGAGGAATATGGATGTGTGTGCTGCCCAGGGTAGCTCTGCAGGCTGCAGCTTGGCTTCCTGACCCATAGTCTGGCTTTGACACAGAAATAGGTCCAGAGAAAAGAAGGAAGCCTCAGCAGGCTCCACTCATAGCTGGACGAAATCATCCCTCAAAAGTAGCCAGCTGCCCTTGCTCTAATTCACTCACCATGCTGACTCCTCATGTGAAATCTCTGATATCGGGAAAGAACTCACCCACCCAGAAAGGGGTGATCTTGGTGGCTAGCAGGGTTAAAGCCATGTGGATGCTGTGTACGAGAAAGAGCCCAAATTCCCTGCCTTTCTGGTAGAAATCCTCTGCATCTCTCGATATCACCTGGGAGCTTCTTAGCAATGCAGCATCTCAGGCCCCACCCCCTGCCTACTGAATGAGAATCTGCATTTTATCAAGATCCCCAATAAAGTTGTAGAAGCTCCATACTGTTGTGTACTACCCACCACCACTCTGCTCTGCCCAGGCCCCAGGCACTTATGATATCCATACAATGCAATATTATTCAGCTAATAATAATAATATTAGTAATAATAATAGTGTACTGGTACATGCTACAACATGAATGAACCTTGAAAACATCATGCTAAATGAAAGAGTCAGTCACAAAATACAGCATATTGTAGGATTCCATTTACATGAAATGCCCGGAAGAGGCAAATCCATACAGACAGAAAGTAAATTGGTGGTTCCTAGGGCTGGGGGTGGGAGGACCCTGGAAGGAAATGGGGAGTGACTGCTAACAGATGCGGGGTTTCATTCTGGGTTGATGAAAATGTTCTAGAATTGATTGTGATTATGGTTGTACAACTCTGTGAATACACTCAAGACAACTGAATTGCACACTTTAAGTGGGTGAATTGTATGACTTGTGAATTATAGCTCAGTGAAACTGGGATATATATAAAAGCGTCTTCCTCAAAGAATTGTTGTGAGAGCTCAATAAAACCATGTGTGTAGAGCTTTGGTTCTGCAAGAATAGCTACCATGGAGCAGGCACAGACCCTACCTTTGAGTAGCTCACAGTCTAGTGAAAGAAATGACACAGGCATAAGAAACCAAAAATCCAGAATTGAATGGATAATGATCTCTAAATTAGGTACAGATAACATGTTGGGCAGATCATAAGAGAGAGAAGTAACTTGATTATTCATCCATCCATCCATCCATCCATCCATCCATCCATCTATTCATCTATCCAGTAATTGCCTGACACCTATTATATGCTGGATATGGGGAGCAGAGATGAATAGATGAGAGGCAGGCATGCAAACATATAAGTTCCATCACAGCATGATAAATGCCTTGGAGGGGACATAGTGTAAGTCCAAGGGAGGATGTAATTAACTAACTAAAAAGGCCAGAAAGGGTCTCTCCAAAAGGGGACAGCTGGGCCCTTCTCTTTTTTTCTGATCTAACCTACTTTTCCTTTCAAACTAAAGAACAATGTTTGCTTATTGAAACAAACTAAACTCTGAGGAAGAGAATAAAGATAAAGGCAAATTTCCCTCTCCCCGACGGAATCACTGTTTTGTGGATTTCTTTTATACTTCTCTCTGTGGTCATAGAAATGTACATCTACTTAGCACTGTGTCATGTGTGATCTGGCACGCACTCAGGTCAACCCAGGTAGATCTAACTTGTTCCATGCCAATGAGGGTGAACCATAATTTGCTCAAACATTTTCTACCCACAGACACACATTGTTTTCAGGTTGGAGCCATGATAAAATATTGCCATGAACATCTTGACCTTAATTACCAGGGCCTTTAATTTGGCTGGATAGAGTCTCAAAAATGGGATTACAAGGGTCAAAGGGTACATGTATTTTAAATTTTAACAGGCCTTACCAGAGTTTTCCAAAAGTTTGTTGTAATTCAGTCTCCCAAGAGAAATGTATGAAAAGGCCCAGTTCCCTGCATCTTTGCCAGCTCTGAATGTTATCAATTTTAAATATTTTCCTCAATCTAATAGGTAAAAATGGTATTTTGTTATTGTTGTGCTGTTGGTGCTAATAGGATGACTGTCTTTTCATATGGTTATTGGCATTTCCTTGTCTTTATTTGTGAGTTGACCGAGCCTGGGTTTGAAACAAGCAAATGGCATTTACAAAGCAAATGAGACCCTTAGCAGAAGACATTCTGCGTAGAGTCTGTGCAAAGAGCCCAGAGGAGGAAATCTGTTGAGAGAATTATAAGTGGTTTAATGCTGATAACTTTGCAGGACGATGAGAATGGCAGGAAATAAAACTGGATATGTGGATAGAGGGCCAGATCTTAAAGTGTCTTCATGCCATACCCCTAGAATCCCTAGACTTTATCCCCTAGGTGGTAGAGCCACCTCTACCTGGGTGGCTGGTATGGAGTTTGAAATAGTGAGTACATTAGTGTCCTAGGGCTGCCATAACAAAGTACCACAAATCGGGTGGCTTGAAAAAACAGACATTTTTTGTCTCACAGCTCTGGAGGCTCCCTCTGAAACCTGTAGGGGAATTTATCTTTGCCTCTTCCTGGCTTCTGGTGGTACCTACAGTCTTTGGTGTTCCTTGGCTTGTAGATGCATCACTCCAAATCTGTCCTCACATGGCGTTCTCCCTCTGTTTCCATCTTCACATCATCTTCCCTCTTCTTATAAGGACACCAACTATACTGGATCAGGGGCCCACCCTATTCCAGCATGACCTCATCTTAACTAATTCCATCTGCAACGAAACTATTTCCAAACAAGATCACATTCTGAAATGACTGGGGGTTAGGACTTCAACATAGCTTTTTGCAGGCGAGGGGGGTACTCGATTCAACCGATAAGGATGGGAAAAGGGTACTCATAAAGAGGCTATTTAATGGAGCTCAAATGAGGACAGTGAAAGCAAGGACAGACAAAAAAGGATGCATCCCAGAGAAATTTAGGAAGTAGAATCAACAGGAGCTGGTGATGGAATGTGAAGGGTGGCAGAATATGCTACTTTGGCATATTGGTTATTTTGATCTGTAGTCACCTGAAAAACAGTAAATGCAGGGAGAGGCTTTCTCTGAACTCCCCTTATCTGCCTAAAGACAGATCTTCCAGAAGGAACTGAATTGTCAAAAATCCACTCCCTGGACATTTCATCACCCAGGAAAGATTGACTCTCATCATAGGAGAAGAGACTAGACATCAACACCACACCCAGACCAACTTCATCGCAAACTGTTATATCTCCCATCTTCTAAGGGCCCGTTCACTTTCCTAGAAATCATTTTCTCTCTTCTAAAAGGCCTAGATCTCCCCTCTTTTTTCTCTGTTAAGATGGTATTTAAGCCTGAACTCTAAACCACTTCAGAGAGTTACTCATTTTTCCCTGGGTGTCTCCCATGTGTACATGAGGTATACATGTTAATAAACTTGTTTGTTTTTCCCTTTTTAACCTGTCTTTTATTACAGGGGTCTCAGCCCAGAATTCGGTAGGATAGAGAGAAAATTATTTTTCTTCCCCTACAAATGTAAGGGAAGGTGAGGGAGAAAAAGACACTTCCAGACATCCACCTTAGGGTATTGGATAGATGGGGACTCAGTGGGGAGGGAGGATGCCCAGCAAAGAGCTAGGTATACAAGCCCAGGTGGCCCTGCAGAAGAGAGGTTGCAGGCCAATATTTCTCACCTGGACCAATGCCATAGCTTCTTAGTTGGCTGCCTGTTCCAGTTTTTGTTGCTTTTCCAATCCACTTTTCATACAGCGGCCAGAGTAGACTTTTAAAAATCTTTTCCCCTGTATAAAACCCTTCAAGCTTTCTCTTAAAATAATACCAGACTCTTTCCTGTAACTTACAAAGCCCTGCACCGAGCTAATTGACACCCTTCTCCCCAATCTCATTTCACCTCATGCCTTGTTTAAGCTGCTCCAGCCACACAGCCCTTCTTTTCGTTCCTTGAACCCTTCCCATTTCAGGGCCTTTGCACATGCTCTCCCTGGGCTTGGAAGGCTCTTCCCCCAGTGCCTCCCTGCCTGGCTTATTCACATTCTTTAGGTGCCACCCTAAATACCACCTCCCCCAAAAGGCCCTTCATGACCATCCTGTCTAAGGCAGCACGGCCACCACTTTACTCTGTCAATTTCCTTCACATCCCATATCACTGTCTGTCAGTTCTAGTAAGGCCATCTTACTAGACTATAACCTGCACCAAGTCAAGGAACCATGTCTGTCTTGTCCACCCTTGTATCCCCAGTGCCTGACACAATGTCTGGCTTGGAGTAGGTTTCCATGCATTTTGGTTGAGTGAACGAATGGCCATATAGGATTGTGAGTCATCAGCATAAGTATGACGGAGGAAGTCAGTGGAGGGGAGAAGGTAGGACGTTGAAACCCTGGGGAGCGTCCACTTTGAAGGGGCAGTGAAGGAGACTAAGCAGGATCCAGAGAGGTGAGAACAGTGATGGTGGTCTCGCTGGATAGGATTTCAAACCGTAAATCCATCCAGGGAGGCTTCCTAAGATGGTGGTGACTGGAGGTGTTCGTTACTGAAGAAGATGAGCCAATGGAAGAAATGGAAGATCCCAGGTGGAGCGAAGAATCACGAGACAAGGTCCCCACGGCATGAGGAGGGGGTGTGGCCTGGGGCTCTGGTGTAGGGATTAGCCTGGGACAGAGAAATGGCACTCCTCTCCGTGGCCCCTCCTTAGGAGGAGAGGACAGGGTTCCTGTTCAGACTCTTCTGGAAGCACTCCTCCCTAGTTTCCTACATACACCCCAGCTGCACTGGCCTCTTGGTCCTTTAGGACCTTTGCATTAGCTGTGACTTCTCCTGGCAGGCATCTTTCTCATTCTCCTGGTCTCAGCTCAGGTATCTCCTCCTCCAAGAGACCACCTTTGCTAGGAGGTGCCTCTGCAATTCTCTATCCTGGCGCTCTTCCTTCCCAGAATGCATGAAGGTCTAGAAGGCACCATTCATCGGGACTGTGAGCTCCGTGGGGCAGGCCCGGAGGTCTTGCGCAAGCCTGTATCTTCAGTTCCTTGCATACAGCAGGTGCCCAACACACCCCACCCCCGCCCCCCGCCGCTTCCCGCTCATCTAGTTGCACAAACCAGAAGGACACGGGCATCAGCCCGTGTCTCTTCGCACCCCGTTGCCCCAACCACCTCCAGCCAAACACCAAGCCATGGACCCTAGTCCCACCTACTAGAACCTCCAGACCTACCAACCCTCCCTTCCACTCCTGCTGGGCTCTCAGCCTGGGGCTCCTCCTCACCCCTCCCATTCTCAGCTCAGAGCTGTCTTTCCAAAGTGCAAATCCTGCCCTGCCCCTCCCTTGCTCAACCCCTTCAGGAACTCTTCTTTGCCTTTGGAATACACTTTAAATGCCTTAAAAGTTTCCCAGAGTCTTGCCTCTGCTCTCCCCTCCTCCTGCCCCATAGCCCTGCCCTCTACCTTCCAGTATAGCTCCAGTCTTTTCGAAATCCAGCTCAGAACTCTGTCCCTTTCCTTCCTCACGTGGCTGTACTGGAAAGGGCTCCTCCCCCACCGCCTGGGGGTGCCAGGTTGTCCATCTTGCTCACCATCATACCCCTGGTATTTAGCACAAGGCGGCACAGAGCATCCTCCCTCCCCAACCCCTTCATCAAATAGCTAATGAACTGGAGGCATGGAGGGCAGTTTTGTTTTGCAGGAGAGTGGGGGAGTAATGGTTTTCCAGCAGCAGTGGGGAAGGGCCACTCCCAGTGGGGGTGGGAGGATGAGCAGACGCCCTCGGGGAGGTAGCAGCACAAGGAGTCAAGACTTCCAGTAGGTAGAAAGATTTCGAGTGAGGCAGACTACGGAGGGTGGGTCATGAGGGTGAATGAAGCAGTGTGGCCCAGTGGTTAAGGGTGGGGTCTGAGTCATCAGGATATAGGTGATAGAAACCCACCTTCCTGGAACCCACTTAGTTCCTGAACATGAGCAGAGTGGTCAGTCACGGGAGCCCTTGTTGCTGGATTGGAGGCCACAGGACCTGATGAGATGCGACCCAAAAGTCCTAACTGTGATCAGCCTGAACTGGCCCAGGAAGCTGGGCTCTCATGAGTGCACCGGACACATAGTCCGGAATCCTGGGGCTGATACTGAGATGGGAGGATCACAGAAGAATCTACTTATCTGGAAAGGCCATGAATCAGCACAGGGAGATAAAAGAAAGGAGATTTTGGGTTGGGTGGAGGGTGGGGCTTGTGTGAGTGCCGGTGGGAAGGGCTGGTTCCCTCTCCCCTCAGGTCCCCATGGCTCCTCCCTGGAGGCCGGCAATGGCCTCCTCATACGTCTCCTTCAGGAGCCCCTGCCATACACCCTGCACTGGGCAGCCAGAATTCATTTTAAAAAATGTAAATAAGACCATGTCACCGGCCTCACACAGCTGAAATCCTGTTAAAGGTTTCCCATGGCTCTTAAGATAGAGTTGGTGATAAAATGGTGTTTTCCAAACTGAGGTGGGAACGGGGATGATGTTAGGTAGGGCATGGAGGAACATTTTTTTATTTCAACTGTGTATTAGGAAAAATATGTGGTATGCCAATTCTTTGATGTCACGAATATTTGTGCTTAGGGTAAGGACACAAAGGAAGCCAATTTAAAGAAAAAAATGAAGGCAATGAGAGTACAGTTGGAGGCCCATGAAGGGGGTGCTCGATCTCAAGGCCCCTCTTCAATCTCATCTGGTCCTCTCGCTCCTCCCTCCCTGGCTCTAGCTGTACCGCCCTGCAGGTCCTTGAAGATGTCACCCCCTCATCTGCCAGGAATGTTCTGAAATGTTCTCCCCAGCCTCAGCCCCGCACCACTGCCCCCACCTTTTGCTAAGATAACTCCACTCATCCTCCAGATCTCCACTCCAGTGTCAGTCTCTCGTGGGGGGCATCTCGTGGTCAGGCCCACCTCCTTGTCCTTCATAGCGTTTCCGAACTGCCGTTTGTGACGATCTATTTTGTGTCTGGGATTAAACCTGAGGCCCCCCGCCAGAAGGTAAGCTTCTTGAAGCTGGATGTGTCTGGCTCACCACAGTAAGCCCAGCACCTAACACAACACCAGGCTCATACTAAGCACCCATCTGAATGAATGAATACACGAGAGAATGAATGAACCCAGTGACCTAGAGGCTCCTGCTTGCTAACACCGCCCAGCTGGGGCTGCCTCTGTGGAGTTAGGCATTGCCCCTCACCAGTCTTTGAACAAGGAACTCCACATTCCCATTGTGCACCGGGCCTCACAGATGAGCTGGTCCTGAGCGGAGGGTGGAGGAGATTGGGAAGTGGGGACATGGGGGATGGGATGGGGGGGGTGGGGACTCCTTCCAGAAGCATGGCTAAGAAGGAAGGAGAGATGGGGTTTCAGCCTCCCTCTCTCCCTCCCTGGTCCTGGCTCTGCCACCAGGGAGAGGTCTTGGAGAGCAGATCTGAGCCCTCTTCCCGGGGGGCCCAGGAGAGACATTTGGGAGGGTCGGGGGCTTCTGAGCCAGGCTTCCGTGGGCCTCCAGCCACTCCTCCCTGGGCCTGGGCTGGGCCTCTTCCTCCAGGCCTCTCCCCAGCCCCCAGTGCTTGCCCCCACGGGCCCCAGATGCCAGACCTTTGCTGCAGGAGGGTTTAGGTCCAGAATATGTCTTTCAGTTTAAAGCATTTAAGAATATTCCAGAAAATCCCAGAGAATAATATTCCAAACACCCATGTGCTCATCGCCCAGTGTAACCAACTATTAACATTTTTGCTTCAGATAGACTTTTTTATATAAAATAAATAGAACATCGCAGATAAAGCTGAAGGTCACTCCGTTCCTCTCCCCAGTCCAATTCCTCTCCCTCCCTTTCATTCCTAGGCACAGTTGTTACTATTAATCTGATGTGTATCCTTCTAATCTATTTCTGGCACAAAACAGAACGTGCAGTTTAGAGTAGCACTGTTCGCAATAGCCCCAAAGTGGAAACAATGCAAATATCCATGAGCTGATGAACAAATAAACAAATGTGGTATGTCTATATAATGGAATAAGCAATAAAAAGAAACGCAGTGCTACCATGCTAACACGGACCAGCCTTGAAAACATTATCAGTGAAAGAAGCCAGACACCAAAGGCCAAATATTGTGTGAGTCCATATCTACAGGCAAATCCATAGACACAGAAAAGAGATGAATGATTGCCGGAGGCTGGCTGGGAAGGAAGGAGGAGTGACAAGTGACTTCTTAGTGGGTACGGAGCTTCTTTTTGGGGTGATAAAAATGTACTGGAATTAGATGGTGGCAATGGTTGCATAACTCTGCAAATAGAATAAAACCCACTGAATGTTCACTTTAAAATGGTTAAAATGGTGAATTTTGTTATGTGAATTTTATCTCAATAATAAGAAAAATGGAATGTGATTTTCAAATATTTTCCTAAGTGCTTTCACACTGCAGATACATTTCTGCACCTTGTTTACTCTCTCAGCATGATATTGATACGTGTAAATCTGGTTCATTTATTTTAACTGCTTAATTATCTTTTATTGGAGGAACATGCCATAGTTTATTTTTCTACTAGTGGGCATTATCAGTGATACAGTTTTTCTGTCAGCAGTGCTCCCATGAATGGCCTTGACAGTCTCTTGGGGCACATTTGGGGAAAATTTCTCTAGGGTATACAATTACTGGGTTGTAGGGAATACAACTTTTCACAATATTGTCAGTGGTATCAATTACACTCCCATAGGCAGCTTGTGAGTTTCCACAGGTTCTTACCACTGACACTTGTTATTATCCGACTTTGATTTTTACCTATCTGATGGTTGTGCCGTTTTAATTTGCAATGGTGTTTCCTTTATTTCTAGTTATATTTTCTTTTGTTTCGCTTCCCTCCTTTCCTCTCTTCATTCCTTCTTTCCTTTCCTTTTTGGTGTTTTCTTTTTTTTTTTTTTTTACACCATTTAATCAGTTCTCAATTTCTTTCTTTTTTTTTTTTTATTAATTAATTTATTTATTTATTTTTGGCTGTGTTGGGTCTTCGTTTCTGTGCGAGGGCTTTCTCTAGTTGCGGCAAACGGGGGTCACTCTTCATCGCGGTGTGCGGGCCTCTCACTATCGCGGCCTCTCCTGTTGCTGAGCACAGACTCCAGACACGCAGGCTCAGTAGTTGTGGCTCACGGGCCCAGTTGCTCCGTGGCATGTGGGATCTTCCCAGACCAGGGCTCGAACCCGTGTCCCCTGCATTGGCAGGCGGATTCTCAACCACTGCGCCACCAGGGAAGCCCTTTGGTGTTTTCTTGACTGTTCTTGGATCTTTACACTTCCATATGGATTTGGAATCACTTTGTCTAGTTCCATGAAAAACCTTGTTGGATTTTTGATTGGAATAGTTCTGAGATCATAGATTTACTTGCAGGTTACCTGGCATCATTACTATATGAGTATTCCCATCCATTAACAAATAATATATTTCCACTTTTATAGATCTTCCTTTACTTTTAAAAATAGACTTTTATTTATTTTATTTTTGGCTGCGTTGGGTCTTCGTTGCTGCGCGCTTGCTTTCTCTAGTTGCAGCAAGCGGGGGCTACTCTTCATTGTGGTGTGCGGGCTTCTCTTTGCGATGGCTTTTCTTGTTGCAGGTACGGGCTCTAGGCACGTGGGCTCAGTAGTTGTGGCACACGGGCTCAGTAGTTGTGGCACACAGGCTTCATTGCTCCACGGCATGTGGGATCTTCCCGGACCAGGGCTTGAACCTGTGCCCCCTGCATTGGCAGGAGGATTCTTAACCAGTGTGCCACCAGAGAAGTCCAAAAATAGACTTTATTTTTAAAACCAATTTTAGGTTCACTGGAAAATTGAGTGGAAAGTGCAGAGGGCTGTCATAGGCTCCTTTCCCCCTAGACGCACAGCTTCCTCCAGTGCCAACATCCTGCATGTCTGCACACCCCACACCAGAGTGGTACATTTGTTACAATCGATGGACCTGCCCTGACATGTCATTATCATCCAAAATCGTTTACATTAGGGTTCACCCTTGGTCTTGTACGGTTTATGGACTTTGACAAATGTATTAATGGCATGTATCCACCATGATAGTATCCTATAGAATAGTTCCACTGCCCTAAAAATCCTCTGTGCTCTGCCTTTCCCTACACCCTCCTCCCTGCAAACCCTTACAACCACTGGTCTTTCACCGTCTTCATAGTTTTACCTCGTCCAGAGCATCATATAGTTGGAATCATGCAGTATGTAGCCAAATTAACTTTTTTCACTTAGTAATACTATGCATTTAAGTTTTCTCCATGTCTTTTCAAGACTCGACAGCTCATTTCTTTTTAGAGCTAAATAATATTCCATTGTCTCGATGTACCACAGTTTACCCATTCACCTACTGAAGGACATCTTGGTCATTTCCAAGTTTTGGCAATTATGAAAAAAGCTACTATAAACACCTGGGTGCAGGTTTTTGTATGGACGTCTTTTCAACTCATGTGGGTAAATACCAAGGAGCACAATTGTTAAATCGTATGGTAAGAGTACGTTTGGGGGCTTCCCTGGTGGCGCAGTGCTTAAGAATCCACCTGCCAATGCAGGGGACATGGGTTCGAGCCCTAGTCTGGGAAGATCCCACATGCCACAGAACAACTAAGTCCGTGCGCCGCAACTACTGAGCCTGCGCTCTAGAGCCCGCGCTCTGCAACAAGAGAAGCCACCGCAATGAGAAGCCAGTGCACCGCAGCAAAGAGTAGCCCCCGCTCGCCTCAACTAGAGAAAAGCCTGGGTGCAGCAAGAAAGACCCAGTGCAGCCAAAAATAAAATAAATAAATTTAAAAAAAAAAGAGTATGTTTGGTTTGTATTCCTTTACATTTAAAAAATGTTTTACAGTTTCCGGACAAAACATCTAGAAATCTTTTGTATATATATTCCTAGGTCCCTTAAAATTTTTGTTGCTATTGGAACAACAGCTTTTGATTACATTTTGATTATACTTTCTTGTTTCCTGTTGCTAATCCAGTAAGCATTCAATAAGAATGTCACTGATTTATGTAGGATGCTCTAGTATTCAGCAATGCTGCTAAATACTCTTATTAGTTCTAATACTTTGCAGGTAGATTCCTTTATTTACTGGGAAGAAAATAAATCATATGCATATAAGGATGGTGTAATTCTTCCTTTCTATTTTCTAAACCTCTTTTTTTCCCTTTTATTACATTAGCTAGAAGTGCCAGTAAAGTTGAGACTAGAGAGCATTCTTACCTTATTTTTGATTTTTATGCTAGAATGCTAGAGTTTCACCCTTAGGTATGATGTCTAGGCATTTGGTAAATATCCTTGTCAGGTTGACGTATTACCATGCTAATCCTAATTTGCTAAAACTAAAAAAAATATGAGTGTTTAATTTCATCAAATGACTTTTACACATTTATTAAAGTGATCATATGCTTTTTATCTCTTAATATATTAAGGTTCAGAATACAGGAGTTGTTACCTGGTGTTAAACTATCCTTGCATTTTTGGCTAAACTCTACTATATATTTCTGCGTTTTTATATACATTTTAAAGTTTTAATTTATTTATTTGGCTGCGCCGGCTCTTAGTTGCGGCACACAGGATTTTTAGTTGTGACATGTGGGATCTAGTTCCCTGACCAGGGATTGAACCCAGGCCCCCTACACTGGGAGCACAGAGTCTTAACCACTGGACCACCAGGGAAGTCACTGTTTTTATATTTCTATACAATACGGATTCTGTTTTCTGTTTTATTATATAGGATGCTTGCATCTATAATTACAATTAGGCTTGCTCTATAATGTTCTTACCTCTAGCTGCCCTTGCCTGGGCCTGATGTCAATGTCATACTAATACTAGAAAATGAGTTAGGTAGCTTTCCTTTTTTTCCATCTCCTAAAACAGTTTGTATAAAATAGTCAGGGTTCTCCAGAGAAATAGAAACAGAACCAATAGGATGTATGTGTGTGCGTGTGTATCTATAGCTACGTCTATATCTATCTCTATCTATCTATCTATCTATCTATCTATAGGGAAAGAGAGATTTATTATTAGGAATTGGCTCATGTGATTATGGAGGCTCAGAAGTCCTAAGACCTGCAGTTGGCAGGCAGGAGACCCAGGAGTGCTGCTGGGGTAGTTCCACTCTGAGACTGAAGGCCTGAGAACCAGAACAACCAAGAGTATAAGTTCCAGTCCAAAAGCCAGCAGGCTCGAGACCCAGAAAGATCTGATGTTTTAGTTTGAGTCTGGACGCTGAAAAATGCCTATGTCCCAGCCCAACTGTCAGGCAGACCAAGTTTCTTCTTACTCAGACTTTTTGCTCTAGTCAGGCCTTCAACTGATTGGATCAGGCCCACCCACATTATGCAGAGCAATCTGCTGACTCGGTCTACCAACTCAAATGTTAATGTCATCCAAAAATTCATAGACACACCCAGAATAATGTTTGACCAAATGTCTGGGTATCCTGTAGTCCAGTCAAGTAAACACATAAAAGTAACTGTCACATAAGGAGAATGTGTTCTTGGCAGGTGTGGAAAACTCAACTGTGAAACCTACTTAACCTGTCATCATTTTTGTGTGTGTTTGTTTGGGCAGGGAGGTTGGGTAACTTATTTTTCATGAGGATCATTTCCTTGCAGCCATTCTGCCCTTCAGGGACCCACCTGGGCTAGTCCTTCCTATTTCCCTTTGAGGAGGCCTTATCCTCATTTAGCCCCTGAAGACTAATAGGATCCAGGAGACTAAAGGAACCAAGAATCCTGAACTATTTTATTTGCAGAAACTATTGGCTTTGGGGCTACACCATTTAGGGATTCCGTATTTCACATAGCAGGTATGAGTTATTTTAACCGACCACTAGAGGGCAGTAATTGACCAAAAACAGGTACTCTACACTGGATGAAACAGCTAACCCTTGGTAGATAAAAAGGTAGATTTTCCCCTTTTGGCCCATAAGGAACCTGGGATTTAGAGAAGCTAAGAAACCTATCCAAATCTTGTATTCTAGTACATAGAAAATCTAGAATTTTATCCTACTTCTGTCTAATTCTAAACTTCATTGTTTCTGGTGCAGGTACAATAAATAATTACTCTTCTTTCATTCATTTTTTTATTCATGCATTCATTTATTCATTCATGCATTTGAGATCAATATAGCAGAGTGGCTAAGAATTTAATATCTGGAGTCAGCCATCTGGATTAAAATTCTGGCCCCATCACATACTAGCAAGCACCATAAGAGCTCTGTGCTTCAGTTTCCTTGTCTGTCTATGGGGATATTAGGATTCACCTCGTGAAACTATTGCAAAAGTGAAATGAGATGATACATGAAAAGTATTTTTGGAACAGCGTCTGGCACTTAGTAAGTGCTTAACGCATTTCAGTTATTGTTATTATTTACTCAGCCAATATTTATTAAGTGGCTTCTGTGTTCTAATACCACCACCACTGTAGGTTACCAGGGTTGGAGCAACCCCCCCCCCCCCCACACACACCTCCCTGCCTCCTGCAGCTTACATTCTATGGAGGGAGATCGACAACAAATACAATAAGAAAAAGTTTGTATTTGTCTTAGTATAAGTAATGAGGATGGCCAAAAATAGAGCATGGAAGGGGCACAGGGAGAGCTGGGACTGGAGGAGGACTTGCAGTTTAAAACGGGGCTGTCAGGGACTTCCCTGGCGGTCCAGTGGTTAAGACTTCGCCTTCCAATGCAGGGGGTGCAGGTTTGATCCCTGGTGGGGAGCTAAGATTCCACATGCCTTGGGGCCAAAAAACCAAAACATAAAACAGAAGCAATATTGTAACAAACTCAATAAAGACTTTCCCCATCAAAATAAAAATCTTTAAAAAGAAATAAAATAAAATGGGGGCTGTCAGGGAAGCCTTCATTGAAGTGACATCCAGCAAAAACCAGAGGAGGAGAGGGAGCCACCTTCTGGATATCTAGGAGCCATGTGGATGTCTGGAAGTCAAGCATTTGGGAGGAGAGAAGAGTAAGGGTAAAGGCCCAGAGATGGGATGATGCCTGCCTTCAAGGAATGGCAAAGAGGCCAGGGTAGCAGAAAACGGTGGGCAATGGGGCGAATACTATGAAATGGGGCCAGAGGTGAGGTGTGGAAATAGGTAGACAGCCGTGGGGGGCCTTGTAGCCTGGGGAGGGCTTTGGCCTTTATGTGAGCTGATAAGTCATTGGAAGGTTCTGAGCAAATGGGTGACCTCATCTGACTTCTGTATTCCAAGCCCCCTCCGGCTGCTGTGAGGAGAATGGACTGCAGGGCAGGGTGAGGCAGGGAGCCCAGGGAGGAGGCCGCTGATGGAATCCGGAGGGGAGATGCAGATGTGCTGAGGGCTTGGACTGGAGGATAAAGGTGCCGACGGTGAGAAGTGGCCAGATTCTGAAGCTATTTTGAAGACACAGCTGATAGTATTTGCTGACAGACCCGATGTGGGCTGTGAGAGAAAGAGGTGTCAAAGACAACTCCAGGGCTTTTAGCCTGAGCAGCTTGCAGGACAGAGCTGTCATTTCCTGAGACCTTGAGGATCCGGGGAGGAGAGTGCCAGGGAGGGGAGCGGGACGGGAATCAGGAGTTTGCTTTTGGACCTGTTAGTTTTGGATGCCTCTGAGACATTTGGCTGTTGGGTTTCCGGATCTGGACTTCAGCGGTCTGGGCTGGAGATGTAACTCTGGCAGCTTTGAGCCGGCCTTACCCATGACCACACAGGGAGGCCGTGGAGCTCTGCCCAGGACCAGGGCCTGAGTTCTCCACTCAGCACCTCAAGCGTGGCCTGTGTCCTAGGGAGGCTGCCGCAGCGCCCCCAGCTCCCCACACGGGGGTTCCCAACAGAAGCACCGACCTCCATGCCCGAGGCGGGGTGGGTAACACCAGGCCTCCTCCCCGCTGTTCACAGGTCATTGCACTGCAGGCCACGGTTATTCACAGAAAACAGGAACAAACCCCAAACCCAGTTACCCATTAACCCAGCCCTGAGTAAGAGCCAAGTGGGCAGGTCTCACTTTCTCATCAAAGCTGGCTAGTCCAGGGAAGGCACCTTACATGCCAACCTCAATTAATTAGGTTTGGCCCTGGGTAGGGCCGTCTTAACAGCAGGGAAGGATAGCAGTGATTGATTAGCAATGTCTGCCATGGGGTCAGGATGGGGGAGTGGTTGCTCATGTACCAGATATTGGTTATTCCTAATCGAGCTGCAAATACTCATAGGCTTTTGCTTGAAAGGGCCTGTTGGGCCACCGTGCAGCGCGGTCAGTCAGCCATCTTCCTGAGATTCTCAGGGTGAGTGAGAAGCTTTCAGTCCTTCTTGAATCAAACAGAAAGAGCCCCCAAAGCCAATACTTGTCACTGTTTCACTCATCCCACCAGCTATATAATGAGTGCCTCTCAGTAGCCCTTTTGGTTGAATCAGCGATTCAACTTCACAAACAGAATTTGGGGCCCCGGTGAGGATGTGTCTGGTGACCACAGCCCCACAGATGTCTTTCTCAGTGGACAGGTGACTTCAATGAATGAGAGGGCTGTGTTTTTTGGTTTTTTTTTTAAAGCAGAAATACATCTTTCAGCCCTAGGAAGATGAAGAATTAATTAACTTCTGCTACCTGGATGGAATTTTCTTCCTTAGAGAGTACCTGATAGACAACTTAACCTCAGACGATTTAGGATTAAGTATATCATGCTAAATCAAGAATTAAAACTTGAGTATTAACTCACTGTCTTGAGTTTAAAGAAAAAATCTCCATACATTGAGCTTTTTATATAAATATAATTTTAAGAGAACTTAAGGTTCACAATTTTTATAAGTTGGGTTTATTAGATTTATAAGAATGAAACTTCAGGAAGGTTTTGTTTCTATCAGATAAGTGAGGTACTGAAAAAGGAAATCAAAGCTATTCATTTACAAATGCACTTAAAAATGTTTGAAGAAGCAAGTCTGTAAAAAGTCCCTTTAGGAGCATTTGCTAAAATCTGCTAGATTCTCAAACATGATTTGTAGGCTAAGTTTTAAAGGTTAAGAAAGAACTCGTGCTTTGAATTAGTAACGTTAATGAATAGAAACGAATTGTGTACTCTCAAAATAAACTTGTAAATAGTCTTTCTGTGTTCAGAAACCATCCTCAGGAAACAACCCAAATGATCATCAACAGATGAACGAATCAACAAATTGTGTTCCATCCATGAAGTGGAATACTACTCAGCTGTAAAGAGGAAGGAACATCTGATTGACAGAACTTGATGGATCTCTAAAGCATGAGGGGAAGTAAAGGAAGCCAGACTCAAAAGGTTATACACTGTATGATTCCATCTATATGAAAATTCTTAAAAAGGCGAAACTGTAGTGACAGAAAGCAGATCAATGATGGCCAGGGGCTGGGGTAGGAGGAGGTGATTGACTCCAAAGCGGTAGAAGGGAACTTTTTGGGTGACAGAAATGGTCTGCATCGCAATTATGGTGATTACCTGCATGTATACATTATCAAGACTCATCGAATTGCAGATTTTATTTTATTTTTAAAAATATTTATTTATTATTTATTTTTGGCTGCGTCGTGTCTTAGTTGCGGCACGCGGGATCTTCCTTGCGGCTAGCGGGATCTTCCGTTGCCGCGCGCGGTCTTCTCTCTCTAGTTGAGGCGCGCGGGCTTAGTTGCCCCGCGGCATGTGGGATCTTAGTTCCCTGACTAGGGATTGAACCCGCGTTCCCTGCATTGGAATGCGGATTCTTTACCACCGGACCACCAGGGAAGTCCCGAATTGTACATTTGAAATTGGTGAATTTTATTGTATGTAAATTACACCTCAACACTGTTGATTTTAGAAAGTAATACTATTCTCGGGACTTCCCTGGAGGTCCAGCGGTTGAGACTCCGCACTTCCACTGCAGGGGACACGGGTTCGAACCCTGGTCAGGGAACTGGGATCCTGCATGCCGTGCAGCACAGCCAAAAATAATAATAATACTATTCTCAAGGTCACCCCAAACCTCCATATTCAATGTGAGGAATGAAACAGGATCATCCTCTTCTGTTTTTGGTTTTTTGTTTATTTTGTTTGTTTTGCTTTTTGCGGATCATCTTCTGGAATGATATGGGAAGGGGAATGGGGTTTTGAGGAGAGAGGCCAAGTAATAATGTAGTTATCTTGAAAAGCTGGAGAGCCAGCCTGGTGGAGGAGCAGGGTGCCCCCCTCATTTGAGGTTTCTGATTATGAAATAAATCAAACCATTGGCTTTTCTAGTCGGTTGAATGACTCTTTTCTAGCAGGTGTAGGACAGGCAGGAAGTTGGTTGTAACCAAGATTCAGGTTTTGCCTGATGTGTTAATTATCTATTGCTGTGTAACAGTGACCACAAACTTAGCACACTAAACAGTACACACTTATTACCTCATGGTTCTGTGGGTCAGGAATCCTGGCATGGCTTAACTGGGTCTTCTGCTCTGTGTCTTAGGAAGCTGTAATCATGGTGTTGGCCAGGCTCATCTGGAGGCTCTCCTGAGGGAAAATGCACTTTCAACCTCATTCAAGCTGTTGGCAGAATTCATCCTGTGAAGGATGATGGGGCCCTGGTTATTTGCTGGCTGTCGGCTGGAGGCCGCCCCTGAGGCCCTAGAGACCACTCACAGCTCCAAAGTGGCTACTTACTTCATCAAGCCTGGGGGGAGAGCCTCTCCCACCAGTCGGCTAAGACAGACTCCTTTTTTTTTTCAGTAAGTTGTATCTGACCATGAGCATTGTTTTACAGCTGGAAAATCCTGCAGTGATCATCCAGTTTAAGCTCAAGGAAATTGAGGTCCACGAAAGTTAACATATTTAACCATTGGTAGCAAAAATGAAATTAGAATTTAAATTAATTGATTCCTAGTCCAGGGATCTTTTTAACCACACCAAGCTACTTCCTGTATTTGCTTCATTGTTTAAGTGAGAATGATAACCAGTCATTACACACGATTCATAACATGAGCAAACACTCTCCTTAATATTGACCAATATTCTGCCATTTTGAGTAATATTTAGCCAGTGTAGACAAAACAATGCCAATAATAATAGTGAGTACCCTCTACTTTCTGGGCATGTAGAATTGTCATTGATCTTCACATAAGACACAGTCTTATACAGATGAATGGGTAAATGGATATATATATGCAATGGAATATTACTCAGCCATAAAAAAGAATGGAATAATGCCATTTGCAGCAACATGCATGGACCTAGAGATTATCATATTAAGTGAAGTAAGTCAGAGAAAGACAACTTTCATATGATACCACTTATATGTGGAATTTTAAAAAATGATACAAATGAACTCATTTACAAAATAGAAACAGACTCACAGACAACCATAAGAAAACAAACTTATGGTTGCCAAAGGGGAAAGGAGGGGGCAGGAGGGATAATTTAGGAGTTTGGGATTGGCAGATACAAACTACTGCATATAAAATAGATAAACAACAAGGTCCTACTGTATTGCACAGGGAACTACATTCAATATCTTGTAACAAACTATAATGTAAACAAATCTGAAAAAGATATCTATCTATCTATATATATATATATATATATCTGAATCACTTTGCTGTACACCAGAAACTAACACAACATTGTAAATCAACTATACTTCAATTAAAAAGTTTTTAAAGAGTGGAAAAAAAAAAAGACACAGTCTTATATAAGGTAAGGTAATCATGGGAGTGACCACCCACCACTTTTGCCACATGATGTAGCTTAAACAAGGGGTGACAATTCTCACATTTGCCATATTCTATTGATTAGAAGCAAGTTGCAGTTTCTGCCCACTCTCAAGGGGAGGGGATTATACAGGAGTGTGGACACCAGGAGGTGGGGTCACGGGGTCTACTCTAAAGTCTGTCCCCACACCTGGTGACTGCAATGGAGACAGGGATGGGACAAGGAGTAAGGGCGTTTGAAGGGGTGATTTTGGACATGAGGGTCCGTGGGCCCTTAGCTAGGTAAGAAGTGAAGCCAAGCCAGTAAATGACCAAGGGCTGGGGAGGGAGTCATGGGGTGATTTGAAGATCTTCTTAAGTTTGAGAGTTTTTACCACGGGAAGGTTGAGGAGAGGGAGGTTGGAGGAGAGTATGTAGTGTCTGGAGAATGGGATGTGTGAAATCAGGATTTCCTAGAGGAGCCATTTTGGGGGATGGTAAGTTCTGTGGGAGTGGGCAGTTAGGTGGTGTCAAGGAGGTCCCTGGAATTGGGGAGGTCTAGATGGTCTCCCTGCTCCCACCCTGGCCCTCTTGAGGTCTATTCTTCACTCCATGACTCCTAATGTGTACATCAGATCACGAGTCTCTTCCACACTTAACCCTCCACGCCCTCCTGCCTCACTCAGAGTAAAATCTAACACCTTCCCATGAGCTGCCCCCCACCTCCCTCAGACTTTTCTCTCTCGCCACTCTTCCCCTGCTGTCCACGCTCCAGCTACACTGGCCTCTGGGACCAGCCTTTGATGCTCCTGGCCTGGAACGCCCTGCTCACTGATGGCCTCATGGCTCCCTCCCTCCCTCTAGTGTCTGTTCAAACTGCTCCCTCTGGCCTTCCCTGTCCTTCCTATGTAAAATAGTACCTCTCCCCCATCACTCTCTGTCCTCTCAGCCACATTATCCTGCTTCCCCATCAAGTATTTCATGCATGTCTTTGTCTAGGTGTTTATCGTCTATCTCCCTCAACAAGAATGTCAGCTCCAGGAATCTGGGGGTTTGTTTTATTCACTGCTGAATTCCAGCACCTAGATGAGTGCTGGGCACATGGTCAGAGCTCCCTAAGTGTTGTTATAAAGCCAGGCAGAGCTGGTTTCTGTGTCCTGAGGGGTGGCTGAGTTAATACTGATGGGTCTGAGGCCAAAGCCTTGAGGTGTAAGCCAGGAGCTGTGGTAGAGGCCTGGATACCCCATCTGATGTCTGGAAGGTGTGACACAGAAGATACAGCGCTTGGTAAGCTGTAGAACTTGGCAGTTAAGAGTTATGCCGCTTAATAGCTGTGTTACCTTGGGCGAGTTACTTAATTTCTCTGAGGCTGTTTCCTCACCTGTAAAATGGAGATAATGATAGAACCAAAATCTAAACCATGGAGTTACACAGATAAACCCACACTCTGCGTGTAAAGCACGTGGTACAGGGCCTGCATATAGTGCATGCTTAGTAGTGATTGGATAATGTTATATTACTTCTCTGTGCCTGCTTACAATCTGTGACTTTCCACTACTGTCCAAACAAGCTTTGCCATTTACTATTATTCTGATCTGGGGCAGATCATTTTACCTGAAACGAGATTCAGTTTCTCATCTGCGTAATGGAGATAATAATTCCTGCCCTTGACTCCCTTGACCAAACTGTTGAGAGCTGTAAGTGAGGTGATGCATGTGAAAGCACTTTGAAATGTTATGTTGCTGTACGATGTAAAGCATCATCACTTCTCGTGCTGGGTCCTTTCAGGGTTGCTGGAGTTGTAGGCAACGAGTGGTTTGTTAATTGTCAGACGCTCCAACAGAACATCTGGGGTGCCTGGGATGGGGTGTTGCCACACTAGACTTCCTTGAACAGAGCAGTGGAATCCAGATTTTGCCCAAAGGCCTGAGCCAAACCTGAATTTAAATGGCCCCTGGGCTCTGGGCAGCATTGGTCAGCCAGCCAGCTTTCTGAGACTGATGGCCTGAATGACAGTCTTACTTCTTTTCACTCCTAGGTGAAGCAAAAAAAAAGAGTCCAGGGAGCCTGGGTGTCTGTCTTTGGAGACCTAACACCTGGCCCCTTTTCACCTGCCACTGTCAAGTAACTAACAAGGGCATCTCAGCAGCCCTATTCATGAGAGGCTCAACTTTGACAAGAACCCACAGCCCTGTGAGGCCCAGAGCTCCTGGGCTGATTGTGTCCCTGGCAGCTGGGAAGACAAGAAAGCGTGATAGCCGTCTGGGTCAGGGAAGGTGTGAGCATCTGTCAGTGCCTCCCCAGGTGGGAGCCAGATGGGGAAAGGCCCTCTGGGCACCATGTGGTACACAATCCCTCCAGGTAATGCTGATCATCAGTCAGCTCTGGACTCACTGGCCATCCTAGAGCAACAAACCCTCTTTTCTTACACTGTGTTCCCTGGGGGAATTCTCCAGGGAGCTGGGTCCAGTAGATACAACTCCATTCAGAAGTATCCAACCTACCCCTGTAGCATCAGAGAGTGGTAGGTGGAGCCCCTATACCTGGTTCCTCCAACTCAAAGTAAATTGCCCTCCAGATCATGTACACACACACACACACACACACACAAGCCGGGGGTGGTAGCTACTGATGACTCTGATTCCCACATTCCTCTCAACCTCCCAGGCTGGGAGGCAAGAGTGAAGTGATAGAGACTATCTACCAATACCCATTCACACTCATTTCAGAGAACAGGGCAGAAATGCATTTCCCAGCCTCTTTTGCAGTTTGATGTGGCCATTCATCAAAGATCTCACCAGGGGAATGTGGATGGACTGGACATATGTGTGCTACTTTGGGGCCTTAAGGCTTTAAGTCTGTGGCCATGTCTCCACCAAGTCCTCTTTCCCTTCCTGCTGGCTTGAATCCATGGAGACCTAGCTTAACGGTGCAGGGACAATGTTCTAGGGAATGGCAGGGAATCATGACGGAAGGAATCTGGAATGTCTGCATTGATTAGAGCTTCTGGCTGACCTGGAATGTACACCAGGCAGTTAGATGAGAGATAAATAAAATTCTATTTTCTTTCACCCACTGAGTTATTGTTGGGCCCGTTTGTTACAGCAGCTGATCCTTACTCTGACTAGCACAGGGGAGAAGAACATGGCCAAGCTGAAGGCTTCCCAGGCTAACATGAGGGTCCAGTCCACCAGCCCTGTATGACCAGTCACTGAATGGCTTCGGGTTTGTATTACAAGAGGCAGCTGGGGAAGGAAGCCGTGTACTGTATTGGTTAAGATGGAATCAGAGAGACCTAGGTTTTAATTTTGGCTAGGACATTCACTAGCGTTACGAACTTTGGGCGCTTCCACCAACAAATTGAGTATCAATTTCTTCTTCTGTAAAATGGGGATAACAGAACCTACCATTATAGGAAATATATATCATCTCATATGATTATATGAGATAATGTAAGTCAAGGGCTTGAAAATGTTTGCTGCTATTAATGAGATCGGGTGATATCCAGACCTGATTTTTCCTGCCCTGTTTCCTCAGGAAGGAGGGAAGGAAGCTAATGTCTTGAGTTTTCCACGAAGTCGTAAGATATTCAGTGACTCTTGAATGAATTACAGTTATCACTCAATAACTATGGGGATCGGTTCCAGGACCTCCCGTAGATACCAAAATCCATAGATGCTCAAGTCCCTTATATAAAATGGTGTAATAGTCGCATATAACCTTCCCGTATCCTTCTGTGTGCTTTAAATCATCTCTAGATTACTTATAATACCTAATGCAATGTAAGTGCTATGTAAATAGTTGCTGGCTGGGGCAAATTCAAGTTTTGCTTTTTGGAAGTTACTGGAATTAAAAAAAATTTTTTTTGATCCGTGGTTGGTTGAATCTGTGGATACGGGAGCCACAAACACAGAGGGCCAACTGTACAAATCCCTAAAGCTTTCAACACATAAAGTTTCTGAAGTATCTACTATAGGCCCAAGACTAGGATGGGGCTGGAGGACAGAGATGCCCTTGTGGAAATTAAGTTCTGCTTCACTTCTCAGAAAGCAGCAGCCTCTTCAGGCTCATAAGCTGGAGTCCAGTTCACTAATGGAACTGAAATTCACCTCGACTAGGAAAGAGATCCTGATTCTTCACACCTCCTTATGGGGTGCCTAAGCCCCACTGCAGGTGAGTTAAATCATCAGCTCTAGGGCCTGGACACGGATATGTTTCCAAAGCATCTAGGTGTTTCCAATGAATAGGTGGCACCGAGTCTGAATACTGCTCCTCCCAGTCGTCCACACCACCCCAAACAGGAGTTTCTTTTTTTTTTTTTTTTTTTTTTGATTGATTGATTGATTGATTGATTGATTGCTGTGTTGGGTCTTCGTTTCTGTGCGAGGGCTTTCTCCAGTTGCGGCAAGCGGGGGCCACTCTTCATCGCGGTGCGCGGGCCTCTCACTATCGCGGCCTCTTTTGTTTCGGAGCACGGGCTCCAGACGCGCAGGCTCAGTAATTGTGGCTCACGGGCCTAGTTGCTCCGCGGCATGTGGGATCTTCCCAGACCAGGGCTCGAACCCGTGTCCCCTGCATTGGCAGGCAGATTCTCAACCACTGCGCCACCAGGGAAGCCCAGGAGTTTCTTAAACAAGGTCTAACCTTGGCATTCACCTGGCAACACTTTCCATGGCTCTCACTGCCTACAGGCTGAAGTCTAAACTCTGCATGGCACTCACAATTTGGATCCAGCCTCTTTCCATTAATGACACTAATGGCTACAATGGACTGAGTGTTTCACTTGACCCAGGCATTGTACCAAGGGCTTTATATGTGCTATCCCATTCACTTGTCACCTAACTTTAGGAGAATATGTCTCGGCCCAGTTTCCTTATTGTAAAATGGGGACATTCTAAGAAAAGCATTTAGCACAGTGTCTGGTATGTAGTTACTGCTCAGTTAACGGTAGCTATTACGGCATCATCCCTGTTCTAAAGATGATAAGGTTGAGGTTCAGGGGTGTTAAGTAACTCGCCCAAGGCCTCAGCCCTGATCAGTGAACAGAGATGGGGCCTCAACCCAGGAAGTCTGGCTTCAGTGCCCAGACTAGCCTGCCTTTCGCTCTGCCACTGAAGGCCAGTGCTCACCTCAGGCCAACTTCCAGAGCTGCCGTCGACGACGTTCCCCCCGCGGTTAGAATGCCTCCCTTCGTCCTCCTCCAGGAAGGCTTCCTTCCAGCACTCTCTTCCCCCATGACCCCCCTAGGCAGAGGCTGATACCCCTCAGCCTTCTCAACAGACCTCTCTCTCCACTCTCATCCCACCCAACTGTCACTTAGACAGAGGGTGCACCCCCTCAGGGGGACAGAGTTCTCGTCACCTCTGGCTCTGCCATGCCTGGCCTGGCATGGAGCAGACCTCTGCAAAGGTTGCCTGGGTTTGTTGCAAGCCAAATGCATGGGAGAGAGCTGGGCCAAGAGTGGAGAACAAGACCTTCTGGCAGGGACGGCCCGCCCGTTCTCAGCTGTCAGCATGCACTCCAGAGCAAGCACGCTCGTGCTTTTCTTTGGCCAGAGTCCCTTCACCATTTGCCAGAACTTCCAGTCCCCTGGCCCTGGCTCTCACTTTGCTCTCCAGCCACCCCCCTAAAGTTGGCCAGCAGGAGATTCACCCCTAGAGGAGCGTGTACCATCCAACAACACGAGTCTAGAAGATTCCTCACCTCCCCCAGTTCATTTATTCAACAAATATTTATTGAACCCTGACGTTGAGCCAGGTACCGTGGTTGGCACTGGATACAGGGTGGAATGCAAACCAGGCATGGTCCCTGGCCTCACGGAGCTTACGTGCTGGTGGGGGAGCAACCAACAAGTAAATACACAAATGGATGTGCAATGGTAATTTCCATACGAGAACAACAACAAAAAGATAGAGGACGTTGAGATAGATTCAAGCCCAGTAGTCAGGGAAGGCCTCTCTGAGGAGGTGGCATTTATGCCAAGGCCTGAGGGTATGAAGAGCTCAGCCTGCAAAGGGTAGAGGAAGAGCATTCTGGGCAAAGGGCACAGCATGTGCAAAGTCCTGGAGGTGGGAATGAGGTTGGAATGTGGAAGAAATGAAGGAAGGCCAGGGTGGCAGAAGCACAGGGAACAAGATTGGGATTGGCAAGAAAAAAGCTGGAAGTGAGTTTGGGACCAGATGAGGAAGAGCTTGGATTTTATCCTTAGAATAATAGGGTAATAGGGTAAGGATTTTAAACCAGAGTTGATATGATATGGTTTGCGTGTTTAAAGCTCTTTCTGGTTGCGTTGAGAACTGACTGGCAAAGCAGGAAGGAAGCAAAGCGACCTTTTGGAGGGCAGTGATCTGGGGAGAAGTGATGTGGCCAGACCAGGGTGAAGGCTATGGGATCAGAGAGAAGTAGATGGACTCCAGAGATATTTAAGAAGTAGAACCTTGCAGAGGTTTCCAGAAGAGCTAAAGAAAAAAAACTTTATTGAATGTCTGCGACAACCCCAGTGATGGGGTGGGAGTCGGGGGCACCAGAAAGGCTTGGGAATATAAACAAAGATATGAGTTCTCAACCACAGAAACCAGTACACACAGTCACCTTTCCCCGCACAATCTCTCAGGGAGAATGAACCTAAGAGCAACTAAGATGTTCGAAGTTCTGGGCCATTTCCACCTCATTCAACGGTGTCAACTGGTTCTTTTGGAGTTGGGCATTTGAAACATGAAAGTGTGTTTCCCACCATCCCGCCATGAGTAAATGTTGGATTCTTGGGCTAGGAAGTGGTCAAACTGCAGGACTGGAGCACTGACTGGTATCTTGGGAGCAGTGAGCCACCACCTGCAGTGGCCAGGGAGGAGGAGAGGGCAGGGGAGGAGGGGGAGGGGGAGAGTGCAGGGGAGGAGGGGGAGGGGGAGAGTGCAGGGGAAGAGGGGGAGGTGGAGAGTGCAGGAGAGGAGGGGGAGAGTGCAGGGGAGGAGGGGGAGGGGGAGAGTGCAGGGGAGGAGGGGGAGGGGGAGAGTGCAGGGGAAGAGGGGGAGGGGGAGAGTGCAGGAGAGGAGGGGGAGAGTGAAGGGGAAGAGGGGGAGGGGGAGAGTGCAGGAGAGGAGGGGGAGAGTGCAGGGGAGGAGGGGGAGGGGAGAGTGCAGGGGAGGAGGGGGAGGGGGAGAGTGCAGGGAAGGAGGGGGAGGGGTGGGGAGCGCCGTTCTTCCCGCCCCTTGTGAAAAAGGTGAAGTTGGTCTTTGCCTTCTGCCACCTCCCTCTGCCCCCCCTCCCAACTCCTGGGAGCCTGCTGACTGCCTTCCCTCCCTCGCTATTTCCCTCTATCTCTGTCTGCCTCAGGAGCACTCCTGGCCAGTGACCCACGCCCTGAAATGACACCTCCTCACTGCTGTACACACAGATGGGTCCAGGAGGAGAGCAATATCTGATCCAACTACCTCACACTGAGGAGTAAAAGAATTACTTTAGTTCTTTATCCCTCCTTGAGGAATTTGCCTTCTCAAAAGAGCTTTCTGGGTCATTTAAATGATCTCTGCCCTCCTACCCACTTCTCTGAAAGGGCCCTTTTTCCCCAGGGCGTTTGCAGACTCTACTTTTTGAGCTCGTGGAGTCTCCTCAATGCAGCCTCTGGGAAGGGTAGTTCCATCAAAGGATGGGAGTGGGAGACTCTTCCAGGGGTGACCTCAGAAGCATTTAATAACCAGTGCAGAATAAGCACCAACGACTTGCCAGCTGGAGGGCCCCACGGCCTTGGGTCGGCCGGGCATTAACCAGCACGGGGTCCTGGGAGAAAAGCCATGTGGTGGGAACACTCAGGGAAAGCAGGTCTGTCAATGAGCACAGAAGTGTTTCTACATTTTAACAACCATCTGGCAGCGCTGGGCCGGCTGTGTGTCGCTTCTGGTCTGCCCCTGTCTTGTCCAGTTCCTGCTGCCCCACTGGGAAAGGTCTCTGGGCCATTTGTTCCCTCTGTTAGAGGGAAAGTGGCCTGGGCTGAAGCTGGGTAACGCCATGCATGGCCTTTGAGCAGAGCCAGCCGCGTGGAATCCCGGGTGAACAGGATCTCAGGCCCTCGACCCACTGTGTGACCTTGAAGGGCCGAGCTGCCTCTGACTGTCCTTCCTCTCGCCCCTCCTCGCAGTTATTTTCGTCCAGCCTGACAGCCCTTGGCGGTCCCAGCAGTCTGGGCCCCGTGAGTCGGATGCAAAACAGGCAGCACAAACGGCTGGTGCTGAATCCCAAGAGGACTCCTCTCGGGGCGCCATCACGTGGGAACATGCATCCGACGGGACCACAGGCCTGGAGGACGGCGGCCGTGTGGTAGGCAGGGAGCTGGGTTCTCTGTGGCTCAAGCCTGGCTCCTGTCTGGGGACGCCATCCGAGGCCTGGTGGTGAGTACACCCTGTCACGGAGCCCGGAGACCACCCAGCTGTGTGCAGGGAACTGCTGGTCAGCTGGAGGGTAGGTGTCAGCAGCTGGCAAGAGGGCAGGAACGGGCCCTGCTGGGCTCCCAGTCCCCAGCCTTGGCCGTGGGGGACAGCGGGTCTGTTCTGGGTTCACTGCAGTGGGCGGGAGACAGGTGGGCTGGGGCAGACAGGGTTCCCAGGAGACCTCTTTGTGGCCCCTGTGTGGTTACTGTCTCAGGAAGTGAGATAGACACTATGTTCCGGCCCCTGGGGGCCTGGGAAGGCTGCAGCCAGGAAGTCACTGCTCTTGGCTGGGGTCTGATCTCTAGGGGAGCAGCGTGCCTTAGGTCATTGTGCCTTTTAGGTTAAAGCGTTGTTCCCCAACCTGAGATTAATGCCTACTGCCCATGTGTCCTGGAGCAGGAGAGGGGTCTGGGTACAGCTCTTGGGGGGCTCTCCTGAGACTCATCTCTCCAGGGAAAAAATGAGACCAAGCTTCTGAGATCAGAACAGCCCCAGGAGAAGCTGGGACAAGCAGTGAGGAGGGGAGAGGAGCCAAAGGAGAAGGGGGCCTCTGCCGGGTGAAGAAGACACCTTCACATATGAACCAGTCCAGGAAGCAGAGCAGAAAAGGCAACGCCATGTTTAGAGCTCCTGGAAAAAGAACTCTCCTCATTCCTGGGGGCAAAGCCAGCTCAGAAAGCCCCGACTTCAGTGATTTCAGAGACCCAGGAGTGGCAGAGCACAGCTCCTGCTGGCCTCCCAGCTGCCCCCTGGGAAGACCCAGGAACAGCCACATAAGCAGGAGACCCCACAATGCCAGGAGGGGCGGGGGAAGAAGATCGCAGGAGGGGTGCCATGTGGCTGCTCCTGGCAGCCCTGCCACTGGGTGGCAGGGGTGCAGCTGGCCTCTCCAGTGGGCGGGCCCTCCGGGTAGAAGATGCCCCTCGACTGGGCAGCAAATTCCTCCGGGCTGGCAGAATGGTGCCAGTGGCTCTGCGCAAGGGAGTGGTTCTGAAGGCCGGGATGGGGTAAGCCAGAGAGGAGGTGCTGGGGAGGATGGGGCCGGGCACTCTTCCTAGGATGGCGAGCTGGCTGCTCGGGGCAGATAGCCCTGGACAGCTATGGAAGAAGGACCAGGGCCAGGCAGGAAAGGCCAGGGGGCCAGCGGGCGTGGGTGAAGGTTCCATCTCGGCTGCATAGCTGTTGAGGTGGGAGAGAAGGCGAATCCGCACCGGGTCTGCACGGTTGCTGGGCCCTTCCAGGACCCCCAGGTACCTGATGACCTCGGTAAGGCACTCCCGAAAACCGATGCTCCGGAAGTCGACTGCCAGGGCTCGAGCATCAAAGAATCCTGCAAAGTGAGGCACGATGAGGGCATGCCAGGCAGGAGACAAGCACTGAGCCTGGGGTCAGACTGTCTGAGTTCTGGACCTGCTTTCCCCACTCACCCCCTGGGTGACCTTGGGCATGTCATCTCACCTCTCTGAGCCCCAGTCTCACCATCTTAAAGTGGGAATAATCATCCCTACTGGGGTAGAGGGGGTGGACTGTGCGGACCAAATGAGTTCACTAAACTATGAAGCATTATAAAATGTAAAGTGTTATTTTCATCACCATTCATGATTAACCCAAAGAAGGAAACCTGCGGCCCAGATAACTTCATTTAAATAGACACTTGCCAGATGTGAAAGCGTTGTGCACATGGAGGTGTAGAACAACCCTGCCTGCTGATGGGGGCAGATGTTGGGAGGTGGCAGCAGCAGCCATCAGAGTTGGAAGACTCCTTGGAGAGGAGAGCATAGGGTAGCAATGAAGCATGAGGTCTTTGGGGGCCAGCTGCTTGACCATGGACTTAACTAGCGCCCTGACTATGGACAAGTCTCAATCTCTCCATGCCTTGATTTCCTTAGCTGTGAAATGGGTATATAACAGGCCCTGCCATGTACAGATGGGAGGGCGAAATGAAATGGTGCACAGAAATGCTTAACAAATGAAAAGTTAGCTATCATTTATATGACTGGTTTGGCCCCCATAAGCATTTGAGTTTGTTCCCCAGCCCAAAGGGCAGTCAAGAAAGCAGGACCCCACTCTGGTCCTCAGCTGCTGCCCTCAGGCCAGGGACCCTGGCTTTGGCTTGACTTCAGTGTGGGATGACCAGGGGGACTGCCTGCAGAAGTATTCACATTCTCACAGCTTCTCCACACCTGCCCGTGTCTCGACCACGTTGCAAAGACAGAACAGCCCCAGTGAGCACTGGCTTCATGATCATGATAGCAAATATCGGGTCCCTGGTTCACGGCTGAGGTCCCCACAGAGGGACAGCTTGGCAGGAGATGATGTTTGGAGCCAGGCCTCCTAGGCGGCGAGACCTGGCTCTGCTGTCTACTTAGTTGTGCAATTTTGAGCAAATCCCATCACCTTTCTCTGTTCACTGTTCTCTTCTCACTAACATTTGCTGAGTTCTTCCTAAGCACTTAATTTGCATTAGCTAATTTAAACCTCATAAAAACCTATCATTATAACCATTATGGGGCAGTGGTTAAGAATCCTCCTGCCAGTGCAGGGGACACAGGTTCGAGCCCTGGTCCAGGAAGATCCCACATGCCACAGAGCAACTAAGCCCGTGCACCACAACTACTGAGCCTGCGCTCTAGAGCCCGCGAGCCACAACTACTGAGCCCGCGTGCCACAACTACTGAAGCCCGCACGCCTAGAGCCCGTGCTCCACCATAAGAGAAGCCACCGCAATGAGAAGCCCACGCACCACAACGAAGAGCAGCCCCCGCTCTCTGCAACTAGAGAAAGCCCGCGCACAGCAACGAAGACCCAATGCAGCCATAAATAAATAAATTTATATTAAAAAAAAAAAAACCCTATCATTATTCCCATTTTAGAGATAAGGAAACTGAGGAATAAAGAGCTTAAATCATTTGTCCGAGGTCCTAAAGCTAGTAAGTAGTAAACTCAGTGTTCAAATACAAAGCCAGTGCTCTAAGCCAATTCTCTGTCTTCCCATCAGCCCTTAGCCAGAAAACAGTGAGGATAACAACACCCACCCTCGAGGTTCTTGTGAGAATCAAATGAGATAACATTAGAGAAAGCATTTGGAAAACTATAAAATGCTGCCCAAATATTAGTCACTAGTTTTCTTTTAATTGGATAAATATAAATGTAGCTTGAAATACCTCCCCCATTGGTTGATTAGAGACAGTTTCCACTGTTGGCTGTGCATTCCTTTGGCACAAGTTCTCCAAGTGACCACCTGCAGCAGGGTCATCGGGCGTGTTTGCTAAACTGGAAGATTCCTAAACTCCAATCCAGACTCACTGCCTCGGGATCTCTGGGCTGTGACCCGTGACGCTGTCTGCCCCTACCTGACACTGCTGCCCGCCGAGGCTTGAGAGGCGCCAGGCTGGGCTGCTTAACATGCAACCATCCCCTTGACGGGGTAGCAAGTTAAGGCTTCAAGACTTAAGTCTTTGGAGCCAAGGTCAGTGGAGCTTTCAAGGTTTCCCAATTGTGAAATTACCAAAACACACAGAGCGGCTTCAGGCAGACAGAATTTCCATCTGTCCAGAAGTCTTTTAAAAGCCACAGTTCCATGACTTTTTTGTAGTGGACTAGCTCAAAATAACAGAATGCGTTAACATTCACATCCTACTAAAATCCCACGACTGATCTTCAGCGGTGAGTGTGACATATCCTCCCAGCACTGCCAAGGACACAAGAGCTCAGAAGCCTAGACCAGTGGGTCGGCACACTAGTGAAGCGCTGTGGCTAAAAATCTCAGGCGTGTCCCTCCCACTGACATCACAGTGAGAATGAGCTCATTCAGGCTGATGCTTAACGAGGCCCTGGGGGCAGGGGGATCAGTAATCTGTTGTAGAAGAGCTCCTCCAAAGTTCAAGGCTGGAAGGAGTGGAGTTGATGAAAGGGCTAGGACACATGGAGACAATAAAAGCAGAGAGGGCAATGCCAAAAGAAGAAGAAAGACAAGCTTTGCGAACATTCCACCTGAATCTGCTTCAGCCCCTCTGTGAACTGTGAGCTCCGTGAGGGCAGGGACCACATCTACTTTGCTCACCAAAGTATCCCCAGGGCCCAGTCCCCAAATATTGGCTGCAGGAATGGTTCCAGGAAAGTAAAGCATCAGTACCTGTCCCGCCAGTGGCGTGGAGCATTTTCAAGTGATCTACCGTCATCTGCAGGACCTCGGCTTTCTCCAGCTTGGAGGAGCCCTGTGTGTACAGAAGACAGAAGAGTGGCGGCCTTCAGCTGACCTCTGTCGCCCACCTCCCCCGCATGGCGTCATCAGCACTCACGACCTCAGTTTCCTCCTCCTCCTCCCACTCCACCACTGCCTGCAATCGGGCTTCAGCTTTAGCCAAGCCCACCAAATCTAACCCATTCTCTTCAGTTCTCATTTTAGCCCACCTGTCCACCACACTGCTGACCATCCTTCTCGAAAGCCCTCCTCCCCTGCTTTCTTGCTCTAACTGTCCCTTAAAACGGTGGTGTTCCCAGTGGGTGATGGCTCACTTTTTTCTCGCTCTGTGAGCTCTCCTCGGAGGGTCCCCTCTACCTCTATGGCTTCAGGCACCATCACCAGAATGTCACTCCTGCATCCTCACCTGCCTCCTAGACCAGCTTTACCGGGAATCCAACTTTACACTCGCCACACACACCCAAGATCGGGCTCACTGTCTTATTCCAAAGCATCTGCTCTTCCTCCATTCTCTCTCTTGAGGAGTGTTTCCGAAGCCTCCAGCATCACCTGGTCTCCCAGGTGAAACCCGAGGGTCGGACTCTCCATGTGAGTCCATTGAAGGTAGGTACCAGGTCTAGTTCATGGCTGGACTTGTGAAGGTTTTAGTGAATGTCTGTGGAATGACTGACTTGTTCTCCCCAGCAGAAAGGAAGACACAGGACCTATGACCGTGCCTTGGCGCACACGGTGAGAATCTTTGAGGTTGTCTGATTGATTCAACTGTCTGACTCCCCACTGGAGTCCCTCCACCCCAGCATGTTCAATGACAGAGACTTCACTCCCCAAGCGGCCTGTTCTACTTTCAGATAGTTCTGGAAATGTCAGTAGTGTAGAGGGATAGGGCACTTTAGGATCACACAGTCTGTGTCCAGTTCCGCTCTGCTACTTACTAGCTGTGTGATCTGGTATAAGTTACTTCACCTCTCTGTGCTTCAGTTTCCTTACCTGTGCAATGTGCATAATAATCCCTACCCTTCAGGATCATTCTGAGCATTCAGTGCAACCGGATGATGGACATAAAGCCACAACCCCTGAGACACCTCAGTAAATATGAATTTCCATCCCCCTTATTCTTGGCCATCAACAGATATCAGTAAATGATATCACAGCACTTCAGGCAGCTGCCACCAATCGATAAGAGATGCCGTGAGAAGTGAACCTTATCTGCCACCCGCGCAGCATCTCCTCTAGCACATTCAGCAATGTCACATACCTGCTTCTCAAAGGCAGTGGGGACCAAGCGCCGCAGTTCAGAAAGGCTGCTGTTGATACGGTCCCGGCGCCGTTTCTCTATGATCTAAAAAACAATGATGAGACAAACAAACAAACAAAAACCAAGTAGGCACTTCATCACAGTTTCCAACACGCCTTGATGGGCACTGGCTCATATCTTCCGTCACAATATTTCTGTCAGGGAGATAAATCCATTCTTACATTATGGAAGAGGAAAACGAGGCTCAGAGAGGGGCAGGATTTGCTTAAGGTCACACAGCAAGGAAGTGCAAGGTTGGGACTAGAACTCAGATCTCTTGTCTTGATCTAAGGGGTGGTATTCAAAACGTTTAACCACTGATACAGCAGGGCACCAACCAATTAGAACAGGAACACCAGCCACAGCACTGGAGCAGGTCCTGGAGGCCCCTCCTGGGCCAGGGAGACCCCTTGAGGTGCTGGGTCATGAGGTCCAAGGAGCCCCAGGCATTGCTCTCTCCAGCTGGGAAGGCCTTTCATTCCCACAAGCTCACGCTCATCTCACAATATTGGTAGCGGAATACTGATAGCAGGACAGAAATTGCAACACCCATTTTACCGATAAAGAGAACGAGGGCTGGGTGGACATGGCTACTTAAGGTCTTTTGGTTAGTGAGTGGCAGGGCTGGTCTCTGCCAGATTCCGGTCTCTGCCAGATTCCGGTCTCTGGACTCCCAGGGCAGAAGCACAGCTGCGTCCTGGGGGAAAAGTAGGGCCAAGAGCAAGGACGGGCTCCCCCTTCTTCCGTCCCCCTTCCCTACCCCTCAGCACACTAAGAGGGAAGGAAAGTTCTGAGCTCAGAGAGAAGCAGGGGAAGGCTGGAATAAATGATAATGGCTAATTGTGCGTCAGATTCTGTTCTGAGTGCATTACATTAATTCACTTCAAAACAACCCTTTGAGGTAGGTACCATCATTATTTCAGTTACACAGATGAAAAAATGAGGCACACAGAGATTAAGTGGCTTGCACAAAGTCACCCAGCTAGCTACTGGCAAAGCTGGGACTTGAACCCAGGCAGGGCCGCTTCCCAGTGGTGTTTCTGACCAGGGTTCTCTGCGCCAGACCCCTGGGAACTCAGGGCAAACATTTGTCTGACAGCTCTGCTGAGATACACACTCACCCCTCTGCGTTTCTTCCTGGCTTGCATTTGTGAAGGGCTGGGGGTGGACAGCGGCCGGGCCATCTGGCTGGAGAGGAAAAGAAAGGCTGATTTTTCAGAGGACCATCTCCCTGGCCTGGGCTGACCTCGGAGGCCGGCTGTGGGCGGGCACAGACCCCTCCCAGGCGGCCGAGGTCTCCCAGGCCGGGAAGAGGCGCAGGGCAGGCGTGGGTGGGGACGCCTTCTCTCCCCTTCTCCCCGGGGGCTCATTTCTCCCCTGGCCAAGTCCTCCCCTGCACAGCGCTTCCTGCCCCAGAGTCGCCGGAGGCTGGGGCCATGGGTGGGGGGGCTTGGCTCTCGCCCGGACCTGACCCGCTCGGCCTTGCCTCCTGCCCCTCGCCCCTCGCCCTCGCTGCGCTGCCGCGGCCGTCGGGGGAACCGCAGCCCGGCCGCCCGGCTCCTGCAACCCGATCCCCCGGGCGGGGCGGGCGAGGGCACGGGCGGCGGCGGCGGGGCCGGGCCTGCGGGTTAGGTTTCAGAGGGAGCCGCTGGGAACGAGCGTGGAAAGAACAGATGCCGCCGCTTCCCACGGGCCGGGCGCGCCGGTCGCCCGCCCTCCACCCGGCCTGCAGCTGCCGCCTCCTCCCACGCTGCGCGGCCAGGGCGAGGGGGAGGCGACATCTGGGTCACAGGGCCCTCTCGGACTCCCGGGACGTGGTCCCAGCCTCCCCAGAAGGCTCCAGACCTGCATCGTGTCAGGGCTCCAGTCCCCGGGCTTGGCTGAAGGATGTATGTTTGCTGGCAACCCAGGAGTTCCCATCACCGGGAGGAGGCTCAGCCCTCTGGGGCTTTTCCTGCCCAGACTGACCAAATCCTCCTCAGCCCAACTGCTCACCCTCTTAATGGTTTCCCGCTTCAGAGGCTCTCTTGGAATGAAGGAGATTCTCTGGGTTGCACTTAGGATCATTCACTTGGCCAACACGCCAGAGGCCCCACTCAGACTTAGGGCTGGACTGGATGCCCTCAGCCAGGCCCCAGCCCTCCAGAGCCCAGCTCCCATTGGAGACATCACAGCCACAAATAACTTTAGACAAGGTGACTCCCCTGCTATTTCAGAACGCGAAATGCCACACATCTGAACAGGAACCCAAGAGCTTGCCTCCACCTCTCCTCTTCTGCCTAGGTTCTCATCTCAGCGAAGGCACCCATATCCCACTTCTGCAAGGTGGACACCCGGCCACCATCTTTGATTCCTCCTCTGTCCTCACCTACCCCATCAAAACCTGCCCATTCCATTTCTAAAATACATCTCACACCCGTCCCCCTTATCTCCACTGCCGATCTCGGGACCAAGCCTCCATCATCTTTCTAGACTGCAGGAGTCTATTACACCCGCTACCTCCTACAAGCGGGCAGAGTGATCATCTAAATGCAAATCTGATCATGTCACTCTCTTACAGGGCCTTCCCAATGCTTTTAGGATCAAGGCCACCATCTTTCAGGTAGCCCAGCTGGCCCCTGTCACCTCCTAGACTCAGTTCTCTTTTGCTCTGTGCGCTCCAGCCTGTGAATGCACTAACTCCTTCCTGTGGTGGCACATACTGTTCCCCTAGCCCAGAACTCTCTGGTCCACTCCCTCTCCCCACCCCCAAGCCCCAGCCCCTTTGCCTAGTAACTTCTACCACCTTTCAGATCTCAACTCAAATGTCAACTTCCAGGGGAGCCTTTTCTGACATCGCCCCTCCCACTTGATACCCCCTGCTTTACACTATCCTAGCATCCTTCATTCATAGCATTTGTGCCCATTTGTTGCTTTATATTTATATGATTATTTGATTAAGGTCTATCTCTCCATCAAGTCTGTAAGTTCCATGAGGCCATGAACCATATCTGTCTCATTCACAGTTGTACCCAGTACTCAGCAAGTGACATGACAGAGCTCGTGGTTGAGCTCCTCCTCCTGCCCTCATTTTTGGCATCACCGGAGAACACAGAGGTGAGACCATAAAATCTATGTCTTGGGACTTCCCTGGTGGTGCAGTGGTAAAGAATCCGCCTTCCAATGCAGGGGACGCGGGTTCGATCCCTGGTCAGGGAACTAAGATCCCACATGCCTCGGGGCCACTAAGCCTGCGCGCCACAACTACTGAGCTTGTGCGCCTCAACGAGAGAGCCCACGCGCCGCAAACTACAGAGCCCATGCATCCTGGAGCCCGCACTACACAACTAGAGAGAGAAAAACCCGCATGCCACAGCTAAAGAGAAGCCCGTGTGCTGCAACGAAAGAACCCGCATGTCTCAACCAAGATCCCGCGTGCCTCAACTAAGACCTGACGCAGCCAAATAAATAAACAAATATTAAAAAAAAAAAAAAATCTATGTCTGAGGCCTGTGTGGAATGGGGGCATATGTGGCTGACTGGGAGGGTCCCAGCCCACGTGACGACCCTCCTGGCATTAGAGGTTGGATCATTTTCATCAACTGCTTAAAGAGATAAGGTTGCACGGGAGACCAGATCAACATTTGTCAAACCTACTGCTATGTCCCTGGCTTCATCTAGCTACATCTGGAAAAGGATATCTCCATCCAAACATCTGGACAAGAATGTAAGAGGCCTATGAAAGCTTGTGGGAGGGATGGGTCAGCAAGCTAGATCCAGGGCTCAGGTGGCCAGATCCTGAGATCTGTAGGGCAGCTTGTTTACAAAGCTTCAGTCTGGACAAGCCACAAGAGCCAAGGTCTACTAAGAAACACGGCCTTTGTCCCCGCAGCCTGGGTAATGTGTCTCCTGGGGTATTGGGTTACCACTGCTCACGTCACTGCCTCTCAGCCTGATCCCTCCTCAGGGACCATCTGTTGGAGGCTGACACACCCCTTTCAGAGCATGGCAGCTCAGCCACCCCTTTTTCCACTCTCCTGGTTCTCTGCAGTGTTATCCCTCTCCCCCCACTCCCGTATCCCACAGGCAAACCTCACTTCACAGCTTTCTCGGCATCACTACATATACTTCCCTCCTTTGAGGGGAAGCCCCATTTTACAGATGAGGATGTTGAGCACTGGGGAGGTAAGGCAGCTTGCCCAGCCTACGCAGCTGCTGAGGAGCAAAGCCAGCATGGGAATCCACATCTTCTGGCTTCAAATTCAGCATTGTTTTCCCTCCTAATTCCTATTTCCTGTCTGTCTGAATAGCCCTGCAGTCCCCTTAGCCTTAAAGCTCCCAAGAGCTCAGCCAGAGCTAGCTCTTTTCCAGGCTGTGATCTGACCCTGACATTGGGAGAGGGTGTGAGAGATTCTTGTCTGAGAGTCTGAAAATAAGGCAGATTTTCATGGACCCAGAGAAGATATGTTGACCCCCAAGATCTGCTCCATGGGCCTCAAGGGGTCCCTAGCCAGAATGCTGGGGTGGTCTCTTGGGGGAGGGGCAGCTTTCCAGGAGGTCTGGCTGCTAGACCTGACTACCCTCAGCGCTCACCCTCACTTCCTTTTTGGGAACTCCCCCGAGGAGCCCTTGCAGGTGACCCCACTCATTTTCCATCAACCAAAGGCAGAATCACAATGTCTCCAATGAAGGGCTCCCAGAGAGCACTGAGCCCACCTGTAAAATGAGGAAGCTCAGAGAGGGGAAGGGATCTGCTCCAGGCCACACAGCAAATTAGAGGAAATTCCAGAACTGGAGTGCTCCCCATACAGTCATCGCCCCACCATGTACATTTCATAGCCAGTACTTTTTGTTCTAGAGAACACTTCCATGTTCACTTGTCTCATTTATCATACAATGAGTTAAGTATATTATTGGACCATTTCACACTTAGGAAAAATAATCACTTGATAGCTGGAGTGACAGAGACACAAAGTCCAGTCTTCAGATGTCCAGGCTTTTCATTAGACCATGCTGCCTCACGGACATGGCACCCTCCAACTGAACGGCGACCCCTTAGAGAGCAGCTTTCATTGGAAGTTGCCTTGTGCCAAAGCAGGGAGCTGTGTGCCTTAAGTCCATTACCTCATCAAAGCCTCACCCTATGAGGTAAGGTATTAGCATCCCCATTTCGTAAAGGAGAAAATTAGAATTCAGAAAAGGGTAGTCACTTGCCCAAGTTCATGGTGGCGAGACTTCAAAGGCCACCATGTGCCTTAAGTGACCCACAGACCCTGACCCACTGCCTGACGTGGCAGGTGCTCATTAAATTTTTGCAGAGGGAGGGGGGAGACAATATTCTCAGTTTGGACCCACATGTGTCAGGGGGCTGTGTTCAGATAGGAGCTCTGAGGGTGATTCCCGTATATGGGGCAGGACACTGCCACCAGGCAGATGCCTACAGTGGCAATGGAACACAACCCGCTCTTTACTCTTACAGGGTGGGGGGGATTTGCACCCTGCCTCTGACCCTGGGGAGGCTGGCTGCTCCAGTCCCCTGGCCCTTGCCAATGTTCATCTGGCTTTCTTTGTCCATGAAGCTCTTCTTCTCTGAGAGTTCCCTGAGGGCAGAGGCTGAGCAGGATACATCTGGGCCCCCCACGCCCAGCCCAGGGTCTGGGCCACAGCAGGCATCGTTCAGCGCTCCCTGAATCGAAGCATTGATGTCTGCTGGGGGGAGGGCCCTTTGGTGAGTGCTACAAAGAGGGGTCTATAAGTCGGCCTCTGCCAGATGTCCAACTGCTTCTCTCCTCTGGGTGGGGTCTGCTCGCCTAAGAATCTAGACAGTCTAAAAAAATGGGCTCTAGTTGAAAGGACAAAATGTATAGGAAAAAAACTGCCTACTGATCCTTTATGCCATAGTCCAAATGCCACCACCTTCAGGAAGCTCTCCCTGCACTTTTGGTTGTGAGTGACCTCTCCCTGCTCAGGTGCCCTCACAGCCCACAGTCTATCTCTCCTTCCATCTTCCATCCGGTCCATGGACTTTGTGTGACCTGGCAGGTCACTGAACAGGCTGCAAATTCTCGGAGGACAGAAGGCAGCTCCAATCAGCCTAGCTCTCTGACACCAATTTCATGCCTCTGATTCATGAAGACCTAATGACACTGAGCTTGAGACACCTCCCCCCCAACCCCCCACCCCATGGTGCTGGGCCCTTCCCCTGCTCCTAGCAGGCACAGACTCAGAGAATTGATTCTCTAAAGAGCAGTTTCTGCTAAACAATTTTAAAAGGCTATTAAGTTGCATAGGGAATGCTATTATATACTCCAAAACCTCATGGACAGGAAATTACCTCCTATTATAAGCTAGAAAGAATTGGAAGCTGGTGGCACTTTACTGGGACTTGTGACTGAGGCAGGATCCCCTGGTCTCAGAAAACTGGAGATCACTGAAAGTATGAAATACCCTCAAAAACATCCCTAAGAATGAACTGAATCCCCCTTTCAAATCCATTCTAGAGAGTCAGGTTTGGATGAGCCAGGAGGGACCAGATAGGCTTCCTTTTCCCACTCCCTGTTCTCCTTTATTTTACTGATGAGGAAACAGGCTCACAAAGGGAAAGCAATGCCCCAAGGTCACACGGTAACTTGGTGGCAGATTTGGGGCTGGGACCCAAGTCTGCAGACTCCCAGTCAGTCCCTGCTGCTCTTTCAGGGTTCTGAGTATCACATATCGGGTGCTTGATACTACTTAAGCATTTGCTACGTGCTGGGGTCTGTGTGAAGCCCTTGACACAGGTTATCTCATCTGATTTTCCTAATTATCCTATGAGGTCAGTTCTATTATTTATACCCATTTTGCAGATGAAGAAACTGAAGCTTAGATTGTTCACAGAACTGGGATGTAACAGAACTTATACAAGTTCAGTTTGTTCTATAGGTTTGAAGCAGGGTCAGAAAACGTACCAAGAGTTGAAAGATATTGACAGCAGACTGGTGCAGTAGAAAGAGCACTGGAATCAGAGTCTAGGCCCTTGCAAGGACCATGGGCAAGTCAGCGATTATTTTCTTCAATATTAAAACCTTAATTCCAAAGATTTTCTTCCCCTGGAAGTTTTGTGTCTGTGTGTGTGTGTGTGTGTGTGTGTGTACTATATGAAAAGTGCACCCCAGCTAGGGTAAAATTAAGAAAGTATGGTTACTCTGCATAGTCACTGCAGAGTAGTGACTACTCTACTTCAGGACCAGGGGGTGTGATACCAACAGTCCATGAGGGTTTCCTAAGATCTTCAGGGAAAAGCCCTTCCTGGTAGCGCAGTGGTTAAGAATCCACCTGCCAACTCAGGGGACAGGGGTGCGAGCCCTGGTCCAGGAAGATCCCACATGCTGCGGAGCAACTAAGCCCGTTCGCCACAACTACTGAGCCCACGTGTCACAACTACTGAAGCCCGCGCGCCTAGAAACCCATGCTCCACAACAAAGAGAAGCCACCGCAATGAGAAGCCCGCGCACCGCAACGAAGAGTAGCCCCCGCGCAGCAATGAAGACCCAACGCAGCCAAAAATAAATAAAATAAAAATAAATTAAAAAAAAAAAAAAGTCCTCGCCAGTAGCCTCACTTGGACAGAAAGAGATCTCCAACCGGACCTCAGACCCCGAGCTGAACTCTCCCTCCGTCCCAGCATCTCGAGCCCTTTAGGGTCGTTTACGGCCGAGAGCGCACAGGATCCCGGGCACTCGTGCGCGTAACGGTGGCGCCACACCTGCGTCTACCCCGGTCGCTCCAGGACCGGCCCCGCGCTCGCCGGCCCGTCGGCTTGCTCCACAGCCTGCTCGCCCCGGCGCGCCCCGCGCCCCCAGCCCGCCTTACCTCAGCTCGCCCTCGTGGCCCACGTCGATGGGTCCGTCGGACTCGCTGTCGGAGCCACTCGGCTCCCGGGGCCGCTTCATCGTGAGCGCGGGCTGCGTGGCTCTCCGCCCGGCGGCGCGGGCGGCGAGCCGGGAAGTCGGGCCCCGCCCCGGCCCCGCCCCGGGGGCGCAGCCACCGCCCTTTCCCAGGGCCCTTTCCTGCGTCGCAGCCCCGGGCGCCCCCTCGCCCCCTCCGTGACGCGCTGACCGAGCCGTGGGAAGGCCCCGGGCGGTCGCCGCCCCGCCGACGGCTGGGAGGTCCGGCTCCGCTCCCTCGGCCGCCGCGCGCTGGGTGGCCTTGGGCAGGTGCCTTTGGAGGCCCCCGGGGAAGCCAAGGGGTCCCCGTCTGTCCCTGGTTCGCCCCGGGGCGCTGTCGGCCTGTGGAGGCGCTGCTCCGCCATGCCCCAGCCTCTTTAGAGGTCCCCTCGCCGGCTCCTGCCTCCTGGGGTTCTGGGGGCGGCAGACACATCGGTTTGGGGAGGTTGGTGGGGTGGCTGTGGCCTGATCCTCGGCCAGAATTCTCTAGCAGCTTCTCCCAAAGGGGTCCAGAGCAAGTAGAATGTGGGTGAGGGGGCCATCCCCAAAAGGGATGGCCGAAGTTGTGGCTGCACCACCTGCGCAGGACCGGCTCTGGCCAAGGTGCCTGAAGACTTGTCTTGATCGTGGGTGTCCCTGGGAATTAGTTCCCAGTTCACCAGAGGCAGAGATGTCCTGGGAGGCCAAAAGTGCCTGGAGAGGGCCCATTCCTGAAGCTGTTGCAGGGCCTCTAAAGGGGGTGGGTGGCAACCTCCAGCCTCCCTTCCTGGGACCCTTCTCCCCCCTACAACAGACCAAACTGTTCACTAGGTAGGGGCTCTGACTGCCCTGTCCCTAGGGAGGGAGACTCAAGGAAGATTCTGAGAGTCACCTGCCATCCTCATGGGCCAGTGCCTCAGAGAGACCCCCCAAAGATCAGAAGGAAATGGAATGGGGGCATCCTGGAAGGTGGACTTCATGAGCTGGAGGAGGAGATGGGAAGGTGGTCTCCATGTGGTGGGTCAGAGACGAAGTCTTTCCCTTTGACTCAACCCCCGGGACACAGAGGAAGCCATCTCCTCATTTGGGAGAGTGGGGTTAGTCGTCTGAGAATAACTGCACTTTCACTCCCACTGTAAGACCTGCTTGGGGACACTTGATTATGGTGGTGGGACAGAACAATCCCGTGTCCCCTTCCACACGTGTCCACAGACACTACCACGTGGCCAAGTATACGGACACATAGGTATAGACATGCACGGGTACACAGCTGGCATGCGCAGTCAGAACCTGCAGCCTGGGCTTCCTCAGGAGGCCCTGGTGTTCTCCCCAGACATACCTATGGACTCTCTTTTTCCAAATGCCCTCAGCACTCACATAACTTCCATGGACATGTACCAGTGGAGTGGAAACCTCAACCAACACAGAAGTTGTGCAGTCCGTGCACTCTGCATTCCCTGGAAAAGCAGAAATCAGCCATGTTGCCCAGAGATCTGCCCTGCGTGTGACTGAGGTCACAGGGACTGGCAGTGGAGCAGATTTGCAGGGGAAGATCAAGCTCCATTGTAGGTATGTTCATGTGAGATGCCCCGGGTCATCAAAATGGAGTGCACAGGGACTTCCCTGGTGGCACAGTGGTTGAGAATCCACCTGCCAATGCAGGGGACACGGGTTCAAGCCCTGGTCCGGGATGATCCCACATGCCGTGGAGCAACTAAGCCCATGCACCACAACTACTGAGCCTGCGCTCTAGAGCCCACGAGCCACAACTACTGAAGCCCGCACACCTAGAGCCCGTGCTCTGCAACAAGAGAAGCCACCGCAATGAGAAGCCTGCGCACTGCAACGAAGAGTAGCCCCCACTCGCCACAACTAGAGAAAGCCTGCGCGCAGCAATGAAGCTGCCCCGCAAAAAAGGAGTGCACAGATAAATAGGAGCTCAGAAGAGGCGTCGAAGCTGAATGTTTAAATTTGGAAGTCATTAGGTAATATATGGCACTTAAAGCTATAGGAGTAGATTATCCAGAAAGAAAGTGTGGATGGGGCCTAGCTAAATAGCTAACGCTTGGTAAGCACTTATTATAACACCTGAAACTGTTTTGTAAGTATTAACTCACTTCATTCTCAACAACTCTATAAAGTAGTAAAATTATTATCATCCCCACTTTGTAAATGAGAAAAAAAGGCACAGAGAGGTGGAGTAACTCTACAGAGGGTAAATGGAAGGGCTGGAATTCAACAAGGCAGTTTGGTTCCAGAGCCAAACCACTAGACTTTACTAGCTCTTAAACATCAGGCTATAGTACCTAGTACTGAGCCTAGAGCTGTGCCATCAATACAATAGCCACGAGACACATGTGGCTACTACGCACTTGAAACGTGCCTGTATTGAATTGCTTTGTTAGTAAGTGAGATACACACCAAATTCAAGAAAGAAAGAAAGAGACAGAGAGAGAGGAAGGAGGGGAGGAAGGAAGGGAGGGAGGGAGAAAGGGCGAGCTCTCATTTATATTTTTAATATTGATAACATGTTGAGATTATAATATTTTTAAAAATTTATGTATTTATTTATGGCTGTGTTGGGTCTTTGTTGCTGTGCGCAGGCTTTCTTTAGTTGCTGTGAGGGGGAGCTACTCTTTGTTGCAGTGCGCGGGCTTCTCACTGCGGTGGCTTCTCTTGTTGCAGAGCACGGGCTCTAGGCGCGCGGGCTTCAGTAGTTGTGGCACGTGGGCTCAGTAGTTGTGGCTCGCAGGCTCTAGAGCGCAGGCTCAGTAGTTGTGGTGCACGGGCTTAGTTGCTCCGCGGCATGTGGGATCTTGCCAGACCAGGGCTTGAACCCGTGTCCCCTGCATTGGCAGGCGGATTCTTAACCACTACGCCACCAGGGAAGCCCCGAGATTATAATATTTTATACATATTGGATTAAATAAAACATATTATTAAAATTAACTTCACTTGTTTTCTTTTTAGTTTTTTTTAAATTAATTGTTTATGCTCCTCCGCATTCTATTTCTATTGGACAGTGCTAATCTAGTACAGGGGTGTCTTGACCTCAGTCCCATTTGACATTTTGGGTTGGAAAATTCTTTATCGGTGGGGCTGTTCTGTGCATTGTTGGATGTTTAGCAGCATCCCTGGCCTCTACTCACTACGTGCCAGTAGTACCTGCCCCAGTCGTGACAATTAAAAATGTCTCTAGATAATACCAAATGTCCCCTGGGGGAGAAATCACCCCCGGTTGAGAACCACTGGTCTAGAGAAACCCCAAGATTTAGATGTTGAGTAGAAGAGAAAGAGCTGCCAGAGGAGACTGAGAAGGAACAGCCGGGAGGTGGAGGAGAGCCAAGGGTGGGTGTTACAGGAGCCAGAGAGCGTTTCAAGTACTTGGTCATGATCATTTAAAATGTCAGTCAGATCACATCACTTCCTGCTCAAAATCAACCATAGACTTCCCATCACATTCAGAATAAAATGCCAACTGTTTACCGTGGCCTATACATAGGGTGACTCTATAATTTATCATCTAAGCCTGGGGCACCTCTGAGAGTGAAAGGAGGCAACACTAACTATGCCAGGACAGTCCAGGGCATTACTGGATGTATGGCCACCCTAAGCCCTGGGCCCTGCCCCTGCCCTCCTCACTCAGCCACTAGAGCCTTCCTGCCCTTCCACCAAAATTTCCTGCTTGTAGCTGCTGCAGGACTTCGAATTCATTGTTCCATCTATCTGGAAGCCTCTTCTCCTTGATGGTCTCAGATTAATTATCTCACTCTCTTCAGGTCTTGGCTCAAATGTTACATCCTTAGAGAGAACTCTCCTGACCCTCTGTCTAAAACAGCCACCGATTTCCTGCTCACTGTGTCCCCTGCTTCACATCATCTTATTTGGTTTGGCCAAAAAGTTCGTTCGGTTGTTTTTTCCCGTCAGATGGCTCTAGTGGCGCTTAGTTGTCTTTAACTTCATTCGAAACCATTTTGTTAGATTGTATTGTGACAGCTGTCATATCAGCGTGCATTAAAAAAAAAAAACTTATCAAAATTGGTGAATTTTTGTGTAGCCGTTTTATGAAGATGGAAGAAAAAAAGCAACATTTTTAGCATATTATGCTTTATTATTTCAAGAAAGGTAAAAACACAACTGAAACGTAAAAAAAGATTTGTGCAGTGTATGGAGGAGGTGCTGTGACTGATCGGACGTGTCAAAAGTGGTTTGGGAAGTTTCGTGCTGGAGATTTCTCACTGGACGATGCTCCATGCCCGGGTAGACCAGTTGAAGTTGACAGCGATCAAATCGAGACATTAATTGAGAACAATCAACGTTATACCACGCGGGAGATAGCCGACATACTCAAAATATCCAAATCAAGTGCTGAAAACCATTTGCACCAGTTTGATTATGTTAATCGCTTTGATGTTTGGGTTCCATGTAGGTTAAGCGAAAAAAACCTTCTTGACCGTATTTCCACCTGTGATTCTCTACTGAAACGTAATGAAAATGTCCCAATTTTAAACAAATTGTGACAGGCGATGACAAGGCAATGCTGTACAATAATGTGGAACGGAAGAGATTGCGGGGCAAGTGAAATGAACCACCACCAACCACACCAAAGGCCGGTCTTCATCCAAAGAAGGTGATGTGTATATGGTGGGATTGGAAGGGAGTCCTCTATTATGAGCTCCTTCCGGAAAACCAAATTATTAATTCCAACAAGTACTGCTCCCAATTAGACCAACTGAAAGCAGCACTCGACGAAAAGCATTCGGAATTAGTCAATAGAAAACGCAGAATCTTCCATCAGGATAACACAAGACCACATGTTTCTTTGATGACCAGGCAAAAACTGTTACAGCTGGGCTGGGAAATTCCGATTCATCTGCTGTATTAACCAGACATTGCACCTTTGGATTTCCATTTATTTCGGTCTTTACAAAATCCTCTTAATGGAAAAAATTTCGATTCCCTGGAAGATTATAAAAGGCACCTGGAACAGTTCTTTGCTCAAAAAGATAAAACGTTTTGGGAAGGTGGAATTATGAAGTTGCCTGAAAAATGGCAGAAGGTAGTGGAACAAAACGGTGAATACATTGTTAAATAAAGTTCTTGGTGAAAATGAAAAATGTCTTTTATTTTTACTTTAAAACCAAAGGAACTTTTTGGCCAACCCAATCCTTTATAGCATCTATTAATCTCACTGACATTATATTTTGATATATTTATCATCTGTGTCCTCCACCACAAGGTAAACCCATTGAGGGTAGACACTGGTTTCTGCTTTTCCCTGCTGACTCTCCAGCACCTAGCACAGTGCCTGGCATGCAATAGGTGTGCAATAAATACTTGCTGAGAATAAACTCATTTAAGAAGCTTGACTGTGATGGGAAAGTAAGCTAGGACAATAGCTGGAGGGAGATGTGGAGTCTGGGTTTGTTTGCTTTTGCTTTTGTTTTGTTTTATTTATTTATTTATTTACTGAAAGGGAATTTAAAAAAAAATAAACTTATTTATTTATTTTTGTCTGTGTTGGGTCTTCGTCGCTGTGCGCGGGCTTTCTCTAGTTGTGGAGAGCGGGGGCTACTCTTCATTGCAGTGTACGGGCTTCTCATTGCGGTGGCTTCTCTTGTTGCAGAGCATGGGCTCTAGGCACGCGGGCTTCAGTAGTTGTGGCTCACGGGCTCAGTAGTTGTGGCTCACAGGCTCTAGAGCGCAGGCTCAGTAGTTGTGGTGCACGGGCTTAGTTGCTCCGTGGCATGTGGGATCTTCCCAGACCAGGGCTCGAACCCGTGTCCCCTGCATTGGCAGGTGGATTCTTAACCACTACGCCACCAGGTAAGCCCTTTCGTTTTGTTTTAAAATGGAAGTGAGTAGGGCATGGTCCAAGCAGCAGGAAACCATCCCTCTGTGGGATTTTATGAAGAGGCTTCCACCTTGACTGTGAAGTTCTTGGGGGTAGGAATCATTTGTGTTGTTCATTATTATGTCCTTCAGTGCCTAGTAAAGTGTCTAGCGCACAGTAAGCATTTAACATTGTTGTGAAATAAATAAATGATAATAATAACAGTAAAAATAAATTCTTATTGCACCCTTACTGCACCATGTACCAGGCACTGTACTATTTGACATGTATTAACTCATTTAAACCTCACAACAACCCTATAACAGAAGTTGCTATTATTATCTATTATAATCCCATTTTACTGAGACATAGGGAAGTTAAGCAACTTATCAGAGATCACACAGCTAGTAAGTGGTAGAGCTGGGACTCCACCCAGACAGGTTGGCACCAGAGTCTTTTTTTTTCTTTTAAATACAGTTTTGAAAAAAATATTTATTTATTTATTTATTTTTGGCTGCATCAGGTCTTAGTTGCGGCACGCGGGATCTTTGTTGCAGCGTGCGGGATCTAGTTCTCCCACCAGGGATCAAACCCGGGCCTCCTGCATTGGGAGGGAGGAGTCTTACCCACTGGACTGCCAGGGAAGTCCCGGCACCAGATTCCTCCTGGTAACCGCGGCATTGTGCATTTAGAGTGGGGTAGACCAATCAGAAGCCTCCTACGATAGGCCAGGCAATAGGGACTGGTTTAGAGGGGAAGAATACAGAACAAATCCACGTGATGCTGGGCTCCTGTCTGGATGACTGAGTGGGTGAAGGTGACAGGCACCAATGGGAAACACAGGAGAAGGTAAGCTCAGTGTGGCCATGCTGTTTGTGAGACCTGTGGGACACCCAGGAGGAGAGCCCGGGGAGATGTCTGGGCTGGAGTAGAGATTTGGGGTCTGGTAGCTGAAGCCACGGGGTACACGAGGTAACTCAAGGAGCTAGTGCAGAGCAAGAAGGAGGAGAACCTAGCATAGAACCCTGAGAAAAACAGCCAGAGAAACTCTGGGAGGAGGAGGAAAATTGAACAAGGATAGAGCACCTGGGCCCGAGTTCAGAGAGTGCCGAGTAAAGGGCTCGGTGGCCAGTCCAGGGACTCTAAGAGGAAGACCTGCAAACATGAGGTCACAGAGGCCTTGGCATGAATAAAGGAGTCAGAGGCAGGGGCCGTACCCCAGGGATCTGGAAGTGTCTGTGGAGGATGCAGAGGCAGGTTTGAAGAAGGAGCAGGTCAATGAGAGAGGGCAACACAGGCAACTGCAGAGGCCGGCAAGTCCTTAGGAGGAATTTGCTTGCTGATGGAGAGGGGTCAGGGAGAGGCAGAGGGGTGAGCCCAGAAGTAGCAACTAGCCTCAGTCCAAAGGGATGGAGGCAGAGAGGGAACCTGTACCCTCTCCACTTCCCCATCCCCCCGCCCCAGAGCAGAATGAGCAGGAGAGATTTTCAGGGGCAGGTCTCAGCTCCAGTGACACTTTCTCAATCCCTGATCCCACACTAGGTCAGCCCCCTTCTTCTCCCAGGGCTGGTATTCAGATTAGTGGACTCACAGCGCCTGGGTGCCAATGGTTGGGTTGCATGTGGACCATATGTTGGAACAGGGTTCCAGAGCCCTTTGCTGGGCCAGACACTGAGCGCCTAACTGCTGAGTGATGGAGGTATTGGGGGTCCCAGAGGAGAGGATGGTTGTCACAGAGATGCTCCGGGCAGCTGTTGGTAGTTATTAATTGTGCAATAATTTATGTCTGTCTCTGGGACATAAAGGCAAAACCCAAGCTGTTTGCTCCCCATCGTCTCCCCATGCCTAGCAGTGTTTGGCATGTAGTAGGTGTTTGGTAAATATTGGCGAGTGACTAGTGATGGGGAGGGAGCTGGGGGGCTCCTGAAGGCCTCTACCTTCTCTGTGGAGGAGGTGGTGCCCAGTCCCAGGGAAAACAGCAGAGTTACAATGGGCAGAATCCTGGCCCAGGGCCTGGGGGGAGTGGCTGGAGCACCTGGGTGCCACTCAGCTCTCCCTCTGTAGGCCCTTGCCCCTCTCCTTGTGTCTGTGGACATTGAGACCCAGAGAGAGGCAAAACATCCTTAGGGCCACACAGTGAGGCAAGAGGTGAGCCAGGATAAGAAAGGACTTCCTGTGCCTTGGTTTTCTCATCTGTAAAATGGTATGATAACAAAGCTACTCACTCCATAAGCTTGTTGTGAGGATTAGATGAGGTAAGATGCATAGCACAGTGCCTGGTGTTTATTTTTTTTATTTTTTATTTAAAAATTTTTTTTTGAAAGTTTAGTTTATTTATTTATTTTATTATATTTATTTTTGGCTGCATTGGGTCTTTGTTGCCATGTGTGGGCTTTCTTTAGTTGCGGCGAACGGGGGTGCTACTCTTCTCATTGCAGTGGCTTCTCTTGTTGCAGAGCACAGGCTCTAGGCACGCGGGCTTCAGTAGTTGTGGCTTGGGGGCTCTAGAGTGCAGGCTCAGTAGTTGTGGCGCACGGGCTTAGTTGCTCCGCGGCATGTGGGATCTTCCAGGACTAGGGCTCGAACCTGTGTCCCCTGCATTGGCAGGCATATTCTTAACGACTGCGCCACCAGGGAAGTCCTGTGCCTGGTGTTTAGAAAGAGCACTTGGTAATGTTAGCATTTGGGCTCAGCCTCTGTCTCCATGTGTTTTCTCCCTAGGTGATTCATCTAATCCCATGCCTTTACCTCCTATAAGCCAATGATTCCCCAATTTTTATCTCTAATGCAGACTTTTTCTCTGAGCTTCAGACTCATATATCCAACTGCACCGTCTTTCTCCTTACACTCAGTTTGGTCCACCTATACGCCAAGACCTAATCGGGTGTGCCAGGCCTGCCCTGGGTGTCCCCCAGGCTCTCTTTGCCAAGGCCCACACCGACAGGGCCTCCAGCCCAGATGTCAGGTACCCCCATCACCACTTTCCTGCTCAGTGTTCTGTCCTGAGAACAAACTGAGCCTCCTTGCCTCACCCCCTCCCTGACCCTTGCTCCTCCCAGGCCCTTCCTGTCCTCCCCTTGCCCTCCTCCCCTGCTCCCCTGGGACCCATCAGTGCTCACTCCCCACCTCCCCAGCTGCCACCACAGCTGGTCACTGACGGAATGTGCAGCTGCTGAGAGCCACATGTGCGGAACAGGTGGTGCACATCCACCCCTGGGACCAGCGGGGGTGGGGGCTGGGACCATCTGTCTGTGTCTGTTTGTCTGCCTACAACACACACACACACACACACACACACACAATCCACAGCTCCTTGTTCAGGGGAAGTGGTGGACAGTATTGCTTTGGTTCCCTTCCCCATCCCCAGGCTGCAGAATTCATGGGGGTCTTGCTCCATCTACAGGGGTCCAGCGGCCCCAGCTCAGGACCCCTGAAAGCAGACAGGCTGGGCTGGCCCAGCTGTCTTGATGCTCATATATTCCCCATGCCTGTGTGCAGGCAGCACAAAGCTCCACAGAGGCTGCCTGGGGCCAGAACGGCCAGCTGGGTGATTAGGGCCTTCCTAGCTTTCTCAGGCCCTGGGGGGTGGCCTGCAACAGAGGAATCCGGAGACCTCAGACACATCCCAGAGCCCCCTTGGCAGCTTCCAGAGGTTCCGCTGCTGGGGTGGCGCCAGCAGCATCTGTCCTGGTTCCCACACTCTGGCCTTTCTGGAATCTCCACAGATTTCTCTTCCATGTGTACATGATGTCAGCAGGATAAGGACACTGGGAGCGGAGGGAGGGGAGGGACTGGGGACACCATGCTCCCTGGAGTCAGATGGCCATGAGGGGGTGGGGTGGGGGAGAGCCTGGTCCTTGGTACTGCCCACCAAATAAGGAGAGGACGACTTGGCCGGTGGCTCCCAAGCCTGACTGGGGCCTGATACTGCCCCGTGCATTCCCATCACAGGCCCTCACCATCTCTGAGGGCCTCAGTTTCCTCATCTGTAAAATGGAACTAAGACTAGCATCTACTGTCTAAGGGCAATATAAAGGCTGTAAAATCCTCAGCCTTGATGGAGGTCCTTCATAGTCTGGGCACAGCTCACTCACTACTTCCCTGACCTCCACCCCAGTCCTGCCATTTCTCTTATGTTTTAGGACACATAACATAGGTTCATGTCTCTGAGTCTTTGTATTCTGTCTATTTTGAAAGTCTTTCCCTTGTCTATCTGGAAAACTCCTACTCAGCCTCCAAAGCCCAGCACAAAAGTCTCTCTCTCTAGGAAGCCTGTCCAACCTCCCTTGGGCACTGGTACTGCCTCCTTGTACTTCTGTGTTTCCCTCCCCATACCGCTGCTGTCTGCTTACCTCCCCTGACTCTGGCTCCTCAGGGAGCTGTCCTTCCTGGGGTGGGCTCTCAGGAGCCCAGGCTCAGCACTCTGCAACCTGCGGGTGTCAGACCATAATCAGGACATGGCTCTAGGCCTGGCCTCGGCCCTAATGCTGCCGGGTAGAACTTCCCACCTGTCCCCTCTGGTCTGGTCTTAACAAGCAGAAGAAATAGCTTAGTCCTCACCAGCTGCCAAGGCATTTCTTAAACCCAGGGCCTTTAAATCCCCCTTCCCCCACCCAGGCCAGCCAAGCCAAGGTCCCACTGTACAGATGGGGAAAACTGAAGCCCAGAGAAGGGAACTTAGCAGCAGGGACAGGATTAGAACTGAGGGCTCTTACCCCAGTTCAAAGCCTCGAGGCCCTTTTCTCTACCCTGAACCTCCCTCCTGGACAGAGGATCTGGAGGCTGGGAAGTGATGATGGGGTCGAGGCAGGGCATGGGTTGGGTGGGAGCCCCAGGCTTGGAAAGCAGCTGTCCCTCACCTCTGACTATGGCTGGAATTGGATTCCACCATGTCCCCTGGTGGTGACAGGGAAACCACACTTCTATTCCGCCACTCAGTAATGATGGAGAATTGTTAAGACCATCAGACAAGCTATCCTGAGGGGCAGATGGATGTAGGGCTTACGGCCCAGAGAGGGTGTGTCATTCAGGTCTTCTAGAAGACAGATGCTAAGGTGAATTAGAGGTGCAAGAGATTTATTGAGGAAATGGCTTGTAAGGATAGAGGGAAAGAACAGGAGGAAGCAGGAAGAGCCTTCTGACCATGATGGAGGTCTGACACCTGTGAAGAGGAGGGAGCAAGAAGGAGGGTTGGGTAGGAAGAGCCCCAGACTGCAATGCAGCTCTGAGAAAGTCTTGGTCAGGCCCAGGGTAAAAACTGTGCATTAGAGGAGCCCCATGTAGGGAAGAAATAGCCCCAGTCACTGACCCAGAGCAGCCCGGGGAACGCAAACTATATGCAGATCCACAGAGACAGCAGCTGAAGGAGTTAATGACACTCCTTGCAGCCAGTCCTCTTGAAGGCAGGTACGAGTGATGTACCCTCCTGGTAGCTGCAGAGGGTACGTGCTTTGCAAGGTCACCCAGCCCAGCAAGCAGGTGACAAGTTCTCATGCCTGGGCTGTGGCTGCACTATCCTGACACAGGGGTGAGCTTTAAGGCACTTGGATCTTCACAGGGCTTCTAAGGGGGACTTTGTCAGACAAATGAAAGAATGAAGATTCGGGTGAAGTTGGGTGAAATTATGGTGTTTCAGAGAGAATACCGCTGAATTTGGAACAACAGCCTGGCATTAAATTTCCTTTTTGCATTCACTGATATGTGTCCTCAGACAAGTTGCTTCCTGTCTCTAAGACTGGGTTTTCACTTTTTTCTTGATGTGGTTGGAAATAGCTCACCCATGCTTCTCCTGCCCAGACCCAGAAACAATGGGGCAAGGGGAGCCAATAGCTTTATCTCGGGAAAGATGGCTCGGCTTCTTACAGAAGTACCCATTAAAGACCAATTCTCAAACTTTTCCCCTGGAGTAACCCAAATGGCAGAAAATTATTTGTACTACCTCTGAGATTCAGGGTGGCATATCTCAAACTAGCAATGTAAGCTCTGGGAATCCCTGGCTGTCCAGGGGTTAGGGCTCCGTGCTCTCACTGCAGAGGACCTGGGTTCAATCCCTGGTCAGGGAACTAAGATCCCACATACAAGCCTCAAGGCACGGACAAAAACAAACAAACAACAAACAAACAAAAAACAATGTAAGCTCAAATTTTCTTATGTGTGTTTAATCTTAAAATGTACATGAGAGAGTCAATACAGTGTAGCACTTAAGATACACAGTCTGGAGCCAGACAGCTTGAGTTTAAATTAAGCTCTGCAATTAACTAGCTATGGACCTTGAGTGAGTTACCTTACTTCTCTGAGCCTCAGTTTCCTCATCTGTAAAATGAGGATAACAGTAGTAACTGCTTCATAGCGTTATTGTGAGGATGAAATGAATTGGTTTGGATTAAGTGTTTAAAACAGAGTCTATTCTGTTCACTGTTAAGACACAAATTTGTAGTTTTCTTTCTTGAGTGACCTGTTTATAAAAAATGGGTTTTTTTTTAAATGACTCATGGGCAAGTAAAACTGACCACCAATAAGAAAAAAAAAGACAAAGAAAGAAAACACATAGTTCTCAGGTCTTGGAAGAGCTTTGCAAGTGGAAAAGGGGGAGCACAGAGGAGGAGAAGGACTTGTGTCCCCGATTTCTCCGTCCCATTGCTCCTTCTTTTTCTGTTCTAAGCCACAGCCACATCTCTACCATATTATGGGGGTTTTGCTCCCAAATCTGGTCCAAGATCATGTCAGAAAATAGAAGATTTAGTTCTGGCACCAGAGCGTTGAGTCTGTTCATCCAAGGTCCGGGTAGGAAAGGGTGTTAGGCCACCCCCCCCTCTCTCCTCGCCTCCCTCCACCCCTGCCCTTCCCCTCACCTTAAACATGGTCCATTGGCTACAAACCAGTGTAAGCAGCTCTGGTACCACCGGCCTTACGGACATTATAAAAACTTCATAGCGAGACCAGGACGTCTCAGAACACAAAGTTTCCATGACTTTCCCAAGTGGGTGACCCAAGGGCTCCTGAAAGAGTATGCTGGATGGGAGGTATCAGGAAGGAAGAAGATGAGGAGTCACATTTCTCCTTATCCCTGGTGACTGGGTGGGAAGTGGGGAACTTCAGGTTGGAGAATCAAGGAGGCACTTTTGGGTCTAGTCTTTTTTTTTTTAAGTATTTTTTAAAATTTTATCTAATTTTTTGCATTTGGGTCTAGTCTTAACCAGCGGAAAGGAAATGATTAAGATAAATGTAGAGGCCCCTAGTTATACCAGGCTGATGGGGGTATAATAATACATGGGAGCCAGCCTCCAAGACAGTCCCTGATTATCTCCACTCCCTGGCATTTCATACCCTTGTGTCATCTCCTCTCACCCTGGATCAGGTTGCTCTTTGTGATCAATAGAATATGGTAGATGTGATAATATGTCACTTCTGAGGCTAGGTCATAAAAGACAGTTTTTTGTTTTTTGTTTTTTTGCCTTTTCAAAACTTTTTTTTTTTTAATTGGAGTATAGTTGCTTTATACTGCCATCAGTTTCTGCTGTACAGCAAAGTAAATCAGCCATACATATACATATATCTCCTCTTTTTTTGGATTTCCTTCCCATTTAGGTCACCACAGAGCACTGAGTAGAGTTCCCTGTGCTATACAGCAGGTTCTCATTAGTTATCTATTTCATACATAGTAGTGTATATATGTCAATCCCAATCTCCCAATTCATCCCACCACCACCCCCCCCTTTTCCCCTTGGTATCCATACGTTTGTTCTCTACGTCTGAGTCTCTATTTCTGTTTTGCAAATGACATCATCAATACCATTTTTCTAGATTCCACAAATATGCATTTAATATACAATATTTGTTTTCCTCTTTCTGACTTCACTCTGTATGAGAGTTCTAAGTCCATCGACATCTCTGCAAATGACACAATTTCATTCCTTTTTATGGCTGAGTAATATTCCATTGTATATATGTACCACAAAAAACAGTTTTTTAAAGCAAGTTTGCCTTGCTCTCTCTTGGATTACTCTGGGGGAAGCCGACAGCTATGTTGTGAGGACACTCAGGCCATCCTGTGGCAAGGAACTGAGGCCAACTGCCAATAGCCATGCGAGTGCACCATCTTGGAAGCAGATCCTCCGTCCCCAGTCAAGTCTTCAGATGACTGCAGCCCCGCTGACAGCTTGATGACAACCTCATGAGACACTCTGAGCAAGAACCACCCAGCTAAGCTGCTTCTGGATTCCTGCCCCATAAGACTGTGAGATAATAAATGTTTGTTGTTTTGAGCAGTTAAGTGTTGGACTAATTTGTTACATAGCAACAGATAACTAATTCACTGTAAGACTCCCATGCTTTTGGTTTACTTTTTAGAGAGATATTCAAAATACTTTACAACCAGCTCAGAAACGACGTTGGCTGCAAACAGCTGGCCCAGTCCTATCAGCTCTGAATTCAATCATTCAGTTATAGGCAGGTTGATTCACAGCCACTTAGTCTGGCTCCCATAACTAATACTCTGTTGGGCTATGGGAGAAAGAACCGCAGACCTCAATATTGTTCAAGGGAGGAAGTGATCTGTCCCTCATGATACATAGAGTTTTGAGGGAGCCTAGTTGAGGAAGTTGTGTGTGAGATGAGCCTTGACGGGGCCTCAGCGGATGGAGGTGAAGGGAAGTGCGGGAGAAATGAGGGTGGTGGACAGACTGGAAGAGAGGTATCGGCCCTAGGTTGGGTTTGCTGTGGAGGGGGCTGAGGTGCAGGAGGAAGGATGATGTGAGGGCTGAGGCTGGAGTCTGAGTCACCCCCTTCCTCCTCCAGCTCACATGCTTTCTCAGCGCCTCTTCTTCCTCCCACTCCATCCCCCTGCCCCTCCGCCTGGGTAGTTCCAGATGGGGACGTTGAGTCCACGCCAAGAGCACTGCTGGAGGAAGCTTGCCTTCTGATGGGCTCAGGCTGCCGTCCATCACAGAATCTCCCCTCAGGGTGGTCTTCGTGTGGGTGGGGAGGGTCTACGGAGAGACACTGGCACCCACGGATGGAACCAATCCCAGGCCTGCTCACTCCTTGCGTCCCCAGTGGCATTTCTTTTTTTTTTTCTTTTTAAAAAAATTTTTTATTGGAGTATAGTTGATTTACAATGTAGTGTTAGTTTCAGGTGTACAGCAAAGTGAATCAGTTATACATATACATATATCCACTCTTCCCATTGGCATTTCTTAAAGGGACCCTAAGCCAGTTTGTGAATACAATTGTGAGGGGGGACAAGAAGGCAACCTAAGTTTATTTTAAAAAGTCTTCTATTTATTTGAATGGCTTTTAAGAAGCAGAAGGCCGGGTTGTAACATTAGGTATGGGACAAGCATGAGTAGTGAGAGGGATCCACACTGACCAGCACGTAGCATCCTTTATTGTGTGAGTTGGTAAATGCTGCAGAGCCAGACAGAGCTGGGGCCTTTGGAGGTTGAGGGCAGACCACGGAGGGACCAAGCTGGGAAAAGTGTGAGCAGTCTCACCCCCAGGCAAGGGAAGTCCCACAGATGAAGAAACACAGGGCCCAACTGTTTAAGGAGGCACTTATAGGTTTACCATGGAAAGCAACCCAGAGAAGTTAGGTTATAAGGAAGACCAGGGCAGCCCATGTTCGCAAAAGACAGAAGTAGACCTATCATAAAGCAAATGGTATAAAATAGGGCTTCTGACAGGTAGATACAAGCCTACTATGTGTAGAGACTTCATTTTAAATCTTGTGCTAAATTGGGGGTACAGAGATGCTTTTCGGTAGAAACTAGAACTTAAGGATATGTGTGCTGTTAATAAAAAAGTTTGTATGTACACAGTTTAAAACACACAAGGAATGAACTAGGTTATCTTTAAGTTTTCTTAAAGATCCAAAGCTCTGTGAGTCTGAGTGTAATATCCTCATACTCAATTACTCAGTTCTGAAAAACCCCATTCACTGGGCCTGGGTCAGAGGGTGCACAATGGAAATTCAAAGGCCGGATTTGGCCTGTAAGATGTGGTTTATCTGGCATGCACAGTGTTTTCTAAATTCAGAATTCAGTTGCCAACATTTAAAAGTCCAGATTTCTAGCTTCTCTTGGAAAATGAGGAGGAATATCTGGCACCAGCAGGCCACATTCCCACACGGCAGCAACCGTGTCAGACTACAGCATATGTGTTCCGCATTTTGCTACAGTCCTTGCCTAATCCTCTTCGCTCATTGATGTTTCCCACCCAGCCCTTGGAGGCATCAGAGTTTGTGACCTGGCACAGGTGTCCAGTCTATGGCGACCTCACGATTTTCTACCTGGTGCAGCTATAAACCTAGACTTGAGGCTTCTACCCTAATTCTGTAGCAGAGCCATCTTAACAGTTGGCCTGTGAAGGCGTACTCACCTGCAGGCCAGGAGTGTGGGAATCAGTGATCCCATCTGCAGAGTTTTGGTTTGTCTTACAGTAACTGAAAAGTTGCCAGCCGTATTTCATTTTCATAAATTGAACCCAAAGGCCTCTTGGGGATGGCCCATCAGGGAGATACTTCCTGATCAAGGCCAAGGGTAAGTCACTTCTGGGCCAGACTAGAAAACCCAAGCAGAGGAAGGAATCCCAGCCTAGGCTGGGCTGGGCCAGGAGGGCAGGGAAGAAGGCAGCTTTCCTAGCCATGGCCATGAGATGACCAGGGCAGCTGGGTACAGTTGGCAGCTTTTATAGATGCCTAGGAGGTATCACTCATGGTGTGAATGGCTCCATCTGCCTTTGTTCAGTGCACAATCTGCCCAACTGTACATGTTGGACTCAGGACTGTCAAGGGGAGGGAAGAAATAAATGTAGATGGTGAGGCAGGTGCAGCCAAAAGTGATTCTACCACTTTGTCCCCAAGGCTGCAGGGATAAGGGCGGGGGAGGCAGAGGGTTAGGAGCCAAGACCTTGTTGGCCAGAGTCTAGAAGCTGGAGAGATAGATAAGGGCCTCAGAGAGCCCCACACTGCATATGTGCAAATGCCCATGAGATGATAGGAAGAGCCAGAACTAGTCCCAGGAAGCAGGGCCGGCCATCAGTATGTGGGGCCCAGGACCCTTAGTTAGCAGAGATAACCAACCTGTACACACACACACACACACACACACAGTCGTCAGCAGAGATATCTGCCCCATTACATACACCCACAAAAGCATGCATACATGCAGTTTTAATCCTGTTGCACACACTCATATGAGTGTGTCCATACATGCAATCACAGTGGCTGTTGGTAAGAGCTGTCAGCTCATCACACAGTTATGTTTAGCAGCACCTAAAGTCCTTTTCGGCTAAGCTACTTGCGGGAGTCCAGCACAGCACCAAGTAACATGGCAGGAGAGAAAAGTAACCAGGGAAGAAAACCATTAACTATGGCCAGCAGCGGAGTGTTGGCCTGCAGTGCCACCTACTGGTAGGAGGGGTAACTGAAAAGTTGCCAGCCGTATTGTACTTTGCTTGAAGACCATGATACCTGGGACACTGCTTCTCAGGTACCTCCTCTAAGGAAGCCACCAACACAGGATGCCATTCTTCCTCCTTTTTGTGTTCTGCCTGAGTGGGGTGAGACCCTGGCATCCTCAGAGTTGCAGCACAACATTGGGGAATGAACATTCAGGGCCTTGCACGCCCCGCTGGAAAGCAGTATCCAACACCAATAGGGATGGCAACATAGGTTTTTCATCTTTCATGCCAACTCCAACCCACTGGTAGTAGCTGCCTGGAATGCTGGGTTGAGAAGGATTCCGAGGTCAAGTCTGGGCTTAGCGTAGAAGAGTATCCCGATGGAACAATGCCAGCAACCATGGCGGTAGGTAGGACCACTTCTACACTTGCCATTCCCTACACTGGCAGATTTCTCCTGATTCACAATTCCATCATAAGGGTATGCGTGTTTGTTGCTCACTCCCTAATACCACAAGAAAACTGTCATTCCAACTTTCACTGGAGTTTTATCTCTCACTTGATCAGTAACTTCTGAGCCAGCTGAAGTCCTCACTGGGACCGTCTTTGTGAAGAGCTTGTTCTTGCTTCCACAGAGAGCATATGGATGACTTGTTAGATCTGGGTCCTTAAGTCAACGTGGGGCACTTCACTTTATCCAAAATTAATATTTACCTAAGGCCCATCCATCTGCCAGCACTTATTACTTCTCAAGAGGCCCCTCAAAGGCAATGATGAGCTGAGAACAACATAGCCGTGTTGAGCAGAGGCCAGCCAGCTGGGCTCAGCCCTAGCCAGGGGCCCCGCTCCCTGCCCCTCACCCAGCAGCTTGGGAGAGCACACTAAACTCAAATGTGTGCATCAACATTCCAAATCACAACAGGCCATGGGTCATTTGAAAATGGTCAAACTTTGAAATCTTCAATCCTCAGATGCCAAGGGTCTGCTGGGTTTAGCATCAAGGTTCTCAGTTAGTGCCTGCCATCCCTGACGATGCCTGCAGATGGGCACAGAGACGCCTCGTGCTGCCCCCTCTGCAAACGAGCCAGCCTCTACCTCCGAATGCTTAGGTGGATGTAAGCTGGACTCTCCCACTGAGGACCAGGCCAGGGATGTTTGCCTTAACCCAGGGGTCAGCAAACTCCTTCTGCAAACAGCCAGAGAAATATTGGGTCGGCCAAAAAGTTCGTTCGGGTTTTTCGTAGGATGGAACTGAAAAACCCGAACGAACTTTCTGGCTGACCCAGTATTTTCAGCTCCTTGGTCTCTGCTGAAACAATTCAACTCCATTGCTATAGTTTGAAAGCTGAAGACAGATGTAAACAAATGGGCATGACTGTATTCCAATAAAAGTTTCTTTGCAAAAACATGGTGGGCTATGTTTGGCCAAGGAGCTGCGTTTGCCAAACCCAGCATTAGCCCAATAAGAACCGGGTTCCACAGAACTTGGGGTTGTCTGGAGGTGCTTTAGAAGATCTGCAAATGTTTGGCCCTAGTTTAAATTCCTCTTAGCTATTTAGAAAGCTATAACAAAGATGTACCCTCTCAAGTCTATTATAGTATCTTAACATGCAGGGGGTCAACATGTTAACAGACTGTCAAGGGAACGCCATTGCTGTGAAGCTTCTCTTGCTACGTGTATGCACATATGGGCCGTATGGCAAAAGAGTTAAGGGCCTGAGTCCCAGCATCAGACAGACATGAGCTCGAGTCCTCCCATTGCCACTTACCAGCTGTGTGACTTTGGGCAAATTACTTAACCTCTCCAAGCCAGCATGTCCAGGGGACCCCCAAACAGAGTGGACACTGGCCATCATGCTGGCACAGACTCCCGGACCCCGTTTTTGCTGGATCGTGGGAAGACGAAGGGGCCAGGGCAGCTGAGTCCATGGGGAGGGGGAAGTCAGGGGCTCAGGCCAGCGTTATTTACAACTGTTAATGGAGGCATTTCAATATTTTAATCACCAGTTTAGCTGGACTGGTGCACACCAGTTGAGTATCATTATAATGCTGGATCCAGCTTGGATTTACACTTCTTGCTGGTTTCAACTTCTTCTGCTACATCCCCATCATTCTGATTGGGCTCTCAGAAAGCGGAGAGGGCTATTTTGTAGTGACCTTGGCAATTTCAGTGCATAGTAACAGGGCTTCTGTTTTTCTAAGTGGCAGTTTCCATTGGGTCTGGGACTTGGCTGGCAAGAATTTCCTGGGACGTGCTCTGCAGGCGCTGTTGGGGTGCCATGCTTTGGGCTCCAGGGGTTCTGCATGTCAGGAGCTGTGGCTCCTCTGGCCCAGTGCTGCAGTCCATGGCTGGGCCTGGGGCTTTGGTGCTCGCATGGCTTTTTAATTTGCCTGCTGATGCAATAAACGATGTTCTTTTCCCCAGGACGCCTCCTCATCACTTGAAACAATCAGAAGGTGTGTCTGGCAGCTGTCTAAGCCTGCCCCCAGGACTTCTGGCCTTTTATTCCAGACACTGAAAGCTTTTTTCCAGGCCTGAAATGCTCATTTATGGTTTCAATAATAGAATTTGGACCCTAGTGTCTCTCATCACTGAGGGCTGTCCAAGTCTATTAACAGTGCTCCAGTGAAATACACAGCTTTTATGGCACCTTATCTTGCTGCTTCCCACATCACGTTTTCCTGCTTCCTGAGAGACCTGGAAAAATCAGGGGTGTTTATCGCGAGGCCCTGGGGGCAGGACCTCTTGGTCTCAGCATCCCTTGGTGCATCTTAATTAGGTGACATCTGGTGCTGCCCTCGCAGGGCACGTGTCCACCCTGGTCACACAGCCTAGTGCCATGCAGTGAGCCTCGGCTGTGCCCAGCCTTGCAGGCTTCTCATGGCTACCAGCTGGCTCTGTGAGCCCTGGAGGCTCACCCAAGGGGTGTTTCTGACCCAAGAGGAAGGAGAAGCAGGCCTTTGTGTTGTTCAGCCAAGATCAAGAGTGACTGGGGTTGAGTTCCTTCTCTCACTTCCTTTTGGTTTCCTGGAGGCTGTCCTTAGGTCTCACAGTATCTCTGGCTGGGCTGGGAGCTTCGGCAGAGGAAAAAGCTCCAAACCAGACCCTCTGCCCTGAGGCCTCCTCTGTTGGCCAGAAGGATCCTGGCTGTTGATGGGATGACCCTGTGCAAGGACATCCTCGTCACCTGCCCGTCCCCTGGCGGTGCCCAGCCACCCAGCACAGCCTTGCGCTTCCTCCCCACGGCCAGCCTCTCAGCCGCTCCAGCACTGACAGGACAAGCCCAGCCCAGGACTCTCTTCTCACCCAAACTGTTGCTCATTTCCAGAACCACCTCAGTCTTCTGACTTTGTTCTCCCTCCTGCGTTATCTTTCTGACATTACGATCCTGCCCTCCACTGCCCAGAACCTGTGCCCATTCAGACCCTGGGCTGAGTCCTCAAAAGGATAAAGGTCAGGCCCCATGTGGCCTGTCACCCCTTTTCCTGCCCCCAGAAGTGTTCCAGCTCCCCTGCACACACCTCCGATGATACCTTTGGCTTTCTTCATAAAGTGCTTGCTCACAGCTGGGATTCGCCCGGGAAGCTGGGCAATCAGTCCCCGCCACTGACGTCTCCTCACCCCTTCTGGGTCTTCCTGAGGGACCAGCCTTTGGAGGTCCCACCCTCTCTCCGGAGAGAGCCGAGCTGGTCAGCAAAGGAGGAGGCTGACTCATCAAGCAGTGAGAGTTCTTCCCTGGAAGTGGTGACAAAGGGGCTGCAGGGGCTCCTGCAAGGATGGAGAGTTCACCAGTGCACCGCAGGGGGAGGTCACCTCATCCTGGAGTCCCTTTGACAGCATCCTAGTGACGAAGAGCTAGCTACCTCCACTCACAATCCCATAGCTGGAGAATCTTGCTAATGCACATTGCAGCTCCTTCCTCTCTAACCAGTCACTGCATCAGACATGACCTCTCCACACTTCCTATATCACTCCAGGCAGGCCTTCCCTTGGGCTCAGCCTGGACCACCTCCCACTTCAGCCCCTAAGGTTTCTCCCCTTGCATTTGAGCTCACAACAGTAAACACCAATTCTCCACCTTGGATCCAGGGCTGCTTGGCAAGCAGAGCAGGACACAGTCATTGAGGGAGTGAGGGTTGAGGTGAGGGGGTTGATAGGCAGGAACAAATTAACTTTGGCTAAAAAGCAAAAGCGAAGGAAGCACTGAGCAGGCCTAGTAAAGCGCCTTCCCAGGGAGAGCCTGCAGTGCCCCCTGCTGGCCGGAGGAGAGTCTGCATGCAAGTTAAATTCACTCCCTCCCTCCCTCCACAAACCCTGCACCTGGCAGCTGATCCTTGATGACTCAGATTAAGGCATCGCAGGAAGTAGACACGTCATCTCATCCAGTGGTTTTCAAATGTGTAAAATTATAGGGATGGTTGCTGTGGATGATTGTGTGCCTTGCCCATTTGACAAAGGCCTCTGGGCTGAGGAGCCGGTAGGGGCCAAAATCCAGCCTATATCCTGCTAACCAAGCTGTGTGCCCCAGCGTGGTCTGGGTCAGCCCAGAGGAAGGGCCGTCTTTTCACAATTCATTCTAGAGACAGCGTCCTTCTATAATTTGTACGAAGGTGCCATATATATCAGGAGAAGCCCTGGCTCAGAATCCTTCTTTCAAAGAGGGCAATCTTATAAAACCAAGCTTTTTTAGCTAAAGGAGAGTTTGAAAACCCCCTAAATGATGGGGAAACTGACTCATCAAGCAGTGAGAGTTCTTCCCTGGAAGTGGTGACAAAGGGGCTGCAGGGGCTCCTGCAAGGATGGAGAGTTCACCAGTGCACCACAGGGGGAAGTCACCTCATCCTAGAGTCCCTTGCAAGGGAACTTAAAGTCATGCACAATGCCAGGACAAAGCTTAGAAGGCAGATCCCTTCCCTCTCAAAGCAGTGTTCTTTGTACTACACTGAGCTAGTTTCATGAGCCCCTTTTGAGGCATCCTGCTGCTCTGACCCTCTCACCCTTAGTCCCATCAACTTCCCCCTGAAACCCAGCTTTTCTACACAGTCTTACTTTCTGAGCCAGGATCATGGCACAGTGTTTGCCCAAAAGGGGAGCTGGTGAGAATGCCGGACCAGTCTGCATAATTTCCTACAAGTACCTCACTCATAGGGATGAGGGCGGACATGCAGAAGGGCAGAGAGGTGAGGAACTAGAAGGGTCCATTGGGCGACGTGTATGACACGGAGCCATGCCTGGAGCAATGTGGGTCAGCAAAGCTGGTGGTTCAGCTACAGTGCAGATGTGGCTTGCTTCGTGGGTGTGGTCCGCCGGGGTGTCTGCGCCACACCGTAAGGCACGTGGGCGGCCACTGTGCCCATCTCCTGAGCCCCAGCCACGTGGAACATCTGGTCATCAAAGAAGATATGTGGGCGGATCTTCTCCAGGAGGGGGCCCTTGGGTGCTCCCGCAAGGAACAGGGCCTCATCCGTCTCCAGGCCCCAGGTGCGCAGGGTCTTGAGAGCCCGGGCTCCAGAACTGGCTGCACTGCGTGCCGTCACCAAGTAGGTGCGGATTGGACACTCCAGCCGCAGGCCCTTGGAGTAGAACTTCTTCTGCAGCCTACCCAGAGCCTCCAGAAAACCCTTTAAGGGGCCCTATGAGAAGGCAAAGGAACACTGTGAGCTCACCCCTCTCCCAGACACTTGCCCCCTCCCCTGCTGGGCTCCTACCTATAACACTAGGATCTTGCTGTTTGGGGTGGGAAAGCGTCTCAGGATCTCTAAATCTCTCAGTTCTGCTATGCCTGCTCGGGCCACTGCATGCATCAATTGGACTGTAGGTCCCTATGGCAGTCTAGGTGTCCATACTGCTGTGATTGGGGATGTCTGCGTCAGAAAAACCATACCAGGGCTGTTACTATAGCAGCCCACCAGGTACATGGGTGTCTGTCCTGCAACTCCTTTAAGTGTGGCCTTTGTGCTCATCAGCAGGGAGGATATTAAGAATATTTAGTGGGCTTCCCTGGTGGCGCAGTGGTTGAGAATCTGCCTGCCAATGCAGGGGACACGGGTTCGAGCCCTGGTCTGGGAAGATCCCACATGCCACGGAGCAACTAGGCCCATGAGCCACAACTACTGAGCCTGCGCGTCTGGAGCCTGTGCTCCGCAAAAGGAGAGGCCGCGATAGTGAGAGGCCCACGCACCGCGATGAAGAGTGGCCCCTGCTCGCCGCAACTAGAGAAAACCCTCGCACAGAAACGAAGACCCAACACAGCCAAAAATAAATGAACAAAAATAAATAAATAATTAAAAAAAAAAAAAAGGGAATTCCTTAAAAAAAAAAAAAAAGAATATTTAGTAACTATGGCATGGGCACCCTTCAATCAGAATGGACTCTAGCTGGGACAGACAGACCAATGTGTCACTGCCCAATATCAACCCTGCCCCTGGGGCAGGTGAGTGGCTCAGGGTGTCCTGCTCCAGCTCTGTAGGGTCAGGGGAAGGGTTTACTCTTCACAGTGCCTGGAGCAATGAAGCTTCATGAGGAGGTGTGAATAAAGAACCAGAGGATGATGAAGAAGAAAACTGTAACGCAGCTGGAAATCAGGAACGGTGGGTTTCTAATCTTGGAGACCCCTCACTTGCTGGGTGACCTGGGGCAAGCAGTGGTCTCCTGGGGCTCTGCCTACCACTTAGTGGAAAAACTGTCCCGCTCTGGATTCCCAAGGATTTCAGAGGGAACCAACAAGAGAGAAAGTGAAATGAATACTCTGGAGTCATAGCTGAAGCCTGCTGAGCTCTTGGAGAGAGAGGCTTTGGGGTTATTGAGCACCCAGATTTTTGTTAAAAGCACAGATAGGAGCTCCCTGGAGGGCTGGAGAATCCCAGTAGCTCCAACCCCAGGGAATTTCCACCAGCTCTAGGGCGTATTCTGCTCTCAGTGAGACTCTGAGCAGTTCAAGGGTGAGTGAGGGTCTCTGAGCCCCTGGCCAAGGGATGGATGGCAAGAGGTGTGAAGGGCTGGTGTGGCCCAAAGCAGATGGGCTGCCCAGACCCCACACTAGCTGGATCTCCTTGCCCCAATGAAGGGCGCCAGCCCAGCTCTTCCTTTCCTCCAGTGAGGGAAGCAGGGACTTCTTGGGAGGATGGGATCCCTCTGAGAGGGGTGGGGGAATCTCTTGGAGGGGACAAGCGTTCCAGAGAGAGGATGGCAGCTTCAGAGAGAGAGCATGAGGCCTTCAGAGCGGGATGGGGACTTTAGAGATGGGATGGAAACCTCAGAAAGAGGATGGAGGCTTCAGAGAGGAGCTGGGAGCTTAGAGGGAGGATGGGGGTTTCAGGAAGGGTATAGAGACCTACACTTGATTTTAGCCAAAAGGCCGAGAAGCGATGGGGATGGAGACCTCATAACAGAGCTGCAAAGAAGAGGTAGGGGCTTCAGAGAGGGGCTTAGAGAGAGAATGTGGGCTTCAAAGGGGGGATGGGAATGCAGTGAGAGAGATGGGACCTCAAAGAAGAGGTAGAAGCTCACTGAGGGGACCCAGGGGTCAGGTGAGAGGGAGGAAGGCTGGAGGCCTAGGGAGGGGAGCTGGCTGGATTCTGGGCTGAGCTTGGGGTTTGGTTCTGCGCTGGAGGTTCCAGCCAAGGGCAGGTTCTGGGGAGCTTCCTTGCTCCACCCAAGGGTTCCGGGGAGTGTGTGGAGCACCTGGGCCAACGGTTTGTTCTCGTGGACCTTCTCATGCTCGAAGAACCTGTCCAGCCCGTGGGCCTTCACGATGCGTTCCGACTCATCTGAGAAGAGCACAGCATCCCCATCGAAGGCCACTCGCAGCTGACTCTGGGATATAGCCACGTCCCTGCTGGGGCTGAAGATGGTGGCGGCTGCAATCCCTGGGCAGAGAAAGGCAAGCATTGTCTGCCTTCGTCTAGGTAATAGGGCCCTGACACCCGTCTCAGCTGCCTGGGGGCCAGGAGAGGACTATCTCAGGCTATCCTTGCCCTGCTTACCTCACCTAGGACTCAGGGGCCGGCTAACGAGGGCTAATATTCAGAATATTTCAAAACGGGCCAGTAAGAATGGATAGTGGCTTTTGCTCTGAGTAGGGCTCTGAAGGCCCCAGCCTATGCCAGAGTTTCCCTTTTAGTTGCTGCTTTAAGGGAAGGTCTGGGGGGTGTCCCAGGGAACAGGGGGGCACTCAGAGGACTCAGGGCAGGAGCTATTTATCAATCGGCATGGGGGAATTTCAATACTTTAATATCTAGTAAGTTCATGCTGGTATGCACCAGACAAACATCAGTCCTGGATGGAAGGGAGGGTCCCCCAGGCCACGACTGTCCTTCCTGGAGTTCCTCACAGGCCTCTGATGTAGATCTACAAGGGGGCTGGGAAGGAGCCCCGACCCTGGCTGGGCCTCAGTTACTCTCTTGCTGTTGATTCTGCCAAGTCCCTCACCCTCTCTGGACCAAGATAAAATTAAGGGTGCTCAGCTCTGTCTGGGGCTGAGATTCTAGGCTGCAGTCTGTGTTGAGGTGGGTGTGGGCACCCCCTCAGTCTGCCGCCACAATGGCACAGACTCTGGGCTTCTCCAGAGGGCCCAGTATGCCTGTTGGGAACCCTGGCTCCAACTAGAGCTCACTGGACAACAAAAAGCAGTACCAGGAGGCTGGAGACCCAGGCAGTGGGCTCAGCCCATCCCCGATTCTTCACCTCTCCAAAGGCCATGTCAGCCCTGCTCTTTGGGAATCTAGGGTCTCAGGCCTGGACAGAGGCAGAGCTTTGGGAGGAAAGAGCAATGCCAGCCTCACCACAACTTCACTAGCCTGAGGATGTGTAAGTAGGCCCAGGCCCTGGACATCAGGCCAGGCACCTTCTCAGCTTTGCCAGTGCTGGAACCAAGATGAACCAGAACCACTGGACCTGGGGAAGGCCTGCCTCCTGACCATCCCCTGCTCCCTAGCCTGGGCTTAAATTATAGACATACAGAGGCACACATGCGGACCAATGCCAAGACCCCAACCAGAGGGAGTGACATCTGTCTAGGGAAATGGCTTCTGCTTCCTGGTTAAAGAAAGTCTCTTGGAACCCCAAGCAGCTCAGGGGAGTGAGGCATCAGCGGGAGAGAGGCCAGGCTTCCAGGCAGGAGACAGCATGAAAGAGGAAGAGGAAAGTAAACATACCGTCGGTTGATAAACAAACTTATGGTTACCAAAGGGGAAACACTGGGGGGAAGGATAAATCAGGAGCTTGGGATTAACATACACACACTACTATATATAAGATAGATAACCAACAAGGACCTACTGTATAGCACAGGGAACTCTACTCAATATTCTGTGATAACCTATATGAGAAAAGAATCTGAAAAAGAATGAATGTATATATGTATAACTGAATCACTTTCCTGTACACCTGAAACTAACACAACATTGTAAATCACCTATACTCCAATAAAATGTCAAAATAAATAAATAAATAACAGTAGCGTTCAGCCTGAGGAGCCCTCTCAGGCAGTGGGGCAGTTCTTCCTCCCCTGTGAGCCTGTCTTCTTCCGTGAACAATAGGGAAACACACCTTGTCAGGAGACTATGGATACCATCCCCAAAACTGCCCCTTGAAAGAGACACATGGAGGGAAATTCTCTTTGTCAGCACTTGCAGCCGTGTCTCTAACCTCACCTCAGTACTGGCCGGCCCAGCTGTTGGAATGCTGGCCATTTCCCAGACTCTACTGCTCAGGCTGGACTAGGTACTGATTTCCCTCCTCATTGGCCCAGAGAAGGACAGAGGCTGCCCATGGTCACACAGGAATTAGAACTCCTACTGACCTGGAAGATTCTTGGAAGGGAGTAGCTTTCTGGACTGTAAGGAGGGTTCCCATGGAAACGGAAGGCTGGGTGATGCTGATGAGTAAAGGTATCCTTAACATGGCAGGGCAGGAGGTGGGACAGTGGAATAGATGGGCAATAAGTGAAATAGGTGAGGCCTTGTTCTCAGAGTTTACAGGACAGGTCATAGGAATTAAGGAAGGTACTCCCCTTCCAGTTACCATGGCAACCCCTAGTGCCTGCTCAGAGCTTTGGGACCAGGCTTCCTATCTCTAAGACCCCTTAGCCAGACTCCCCACACTCTCCATCCCCAGTTTGACTCACCTTCATCGATGGCTTCCTGCACTTTTTCTGCATCAGCCGACAAATAGAGATTGGTGTGATAGGCCTTGAGGTAGCAGATGGGGCTGTTCCCGCCTGTCATGCAGAACCTCTCAATGGACAGGTCTGGAGAGGAGATAGAGAGTACCCAGGTGATGCCTGGGTCAACCCTCAGGACCTCAGAGTGGTCCCTCCATGTTCAATGGACGCCATCTTGGTTCTGAGTGGTGGTGGGGCAGCAGAGTGATTCTCTGAGTGATTTTAGGCCAGCGTTCCCCCTCTCTGAGATCCTCCATTCTTCGACCATGAAATGGGGATGATCACATCTCTGGAGCGGTTGCCTGGCTCACAGTAATATCCCCTTGTCAGGGGATCACAGTACTACAAAAGGTAGGTCCCAGCCTTGTGGATCGTGGTCCCACCTGGTCATAGCTGACTGGATAGGGGTAGGCACCTGACTCAAGCTGGGCCAATTAGATTCCCTCCCAGCCTGGGCTGAGAGTCACCTAGTACCTAAGTCTGTGCAGGTTGTAAAACTTTGCTTGTTGATAAATGGCTGCTGCTCTGAGCCCACTGAGTTACCCCATCACTACCCCAGCCCCTCACACAGGAGGGTCCACAGTGGAAGGGCACAGCAGGGGTCCTTCAGGACTCTGCCCCAGTACCATAGGTGGTATCTGTCCTGATTCCTCGGTACTTATGTCACAAGGTGGTTAAATAGTTTGAATATCACCCCTGCTCCTAACAATTTGAAATTAAGATTTAAAAATGCCAACTGGCCTCTCTTGGTTGCTGAAAACAAGGACTTGTAAACTTGTAAATTTTGGCCATATTCATGAAAAGCAGAGAAACCTAGTTTGAGGAAAGAGAAAAAGAGACAGAAAAAAAAGAAAAAAAAAAAAAAAAAGGAACAGATTTGCTGAGAGAAGCAGAAATAAGGGCTCATGTGGTCCAGAGAGAAAAAAAGCCCTGGAGAGATTGTCAGTACTTGGATTCAGCCCTTTGTGGGCCCAATTTCACTTCCTTCCCTGTGGTTCCAAGAGGCACACCTGTAACCTAATAAGAAATCATTTTCGGGAATTCCCTGGCAGTCTAGTGGTTAAGACTCCACGCTTCCACGCAGGGGACACAGGTTCAATCCCTGGTCAGGGAACTAAGATCCCGCATGCCATGCGGCACAGCCAAAAAAAAAAAAAAAATCATTTTCTTCAGCTTAGGCTAGCTCTGGAGGGTCTATTACTTTCAATCAAGAGTTTGGACTAAGACACAAAGTCCCTTCACTCTGACGACTGCACCTGCCTCCGCCAGCCGACTTTAAGTCCTGTCAGCCCCCTTGCAGAGAAAGAAACTGAGGCACAGGGGCAGCAAGTGCCCTGCCCAATCACATAGGGAGTGGGGCCTGTGCAGCGATGTGCTGGAGCCGGCTTGTACCAGCTTGCAAGAGCCGAATGTTAAACATCCAGGGACTTTTGGAGCCAGTTAGATTGTTCAACTATTGGTAGCTTGACATCAGCCATGGTGGGAATATTTACACCCTGAATATGGCAATGCTACACAAGCAGGGTTTTGGGGGTTTGTTTTGTTTCTTGAAGGGGCCTGTTTACCAACACCCCTCTGAGCTCGAGGTTCCAGTGGGTTTACCTGCACCCTGCAGAGGTGTGATCCCAACCCCGGGTGTCCGGTAGGGGTCGTGTCATGGCCAAAGCCCTCATGCTCACCATAGTGGTTGATGCTGTTGATGAGACGGACGCCCACTTGAGCGTGGTTGTTGGTCACGAGGACGATGTCGAAGACGTCCTCGCTCTCAGGGTACAGCTCCCGCAGCCGCCTGTTCACAGCCTCCAGAGCCTGGATGGGAGAGTGGACCCTCGGGCTCAGACCCCCAGGGACTGATGCCTGGAGTTGGTAGCCAGGGTTGGGGAGGAGGGGTGAGTTGGGATCCAACACGGGGAGGAGAGGGGAGGTCAGGGGCCAGGCTCGGGGTGAGACCAGTGGACGCGGGCTATCTCCTCCTAGTCTCTGCCATTGTGCGGGTTGATTATTGCCCAGGGGTGCCTCACTAAAAGGGTGAGTGGGGGTGGAAATCCAGCTCAGGTTCCATGCACTAAGCTGGTTACCTGGAGTGGGGTTGCATTAGTCCAGAGGATGGGGTGGCCTCTTCTTGCCACAATGGCTGTCCCCTTGCCAAACTATGCTCCTGTGTGGTGGCATCTGCCCAGAGGGGACCCCTTTTCCTTACTCATACACCCATGGGAGTGCTTTTCTCTAATGCCCATGAAGGCACTGTACGGCCAGTGGTGGAACTGCCCCTCACCTTCACGAAGGGGAAGGCCGGCCCAGGGCTGAAGGGCTCGTTCTCGTGTTCCAGCTGGTAGCGCACGTACTCCTCCACACCCTGCTCTGTGTAGATACGCTGCTCCTCGTCCATGCGGAACAGGGCTCGGGAAGACACGGCAATGGTGACTGCATTCTGAGGCTTGGGCTGCAGGGGTGCAGGAGAAAGGGCTGACTCTCAGATTCTCTTGAGGCAGGTCTCATGTGTCAGCCCCTCCGGGGACTGGGGACAGGGAGAAGACACAGGTCCAGCCTCTGCCCTAAGGAGCTCAGCCTTGGGCAGGGGCAGACCTAGATCAGGACCCCCTCTGTGCAGGACCCAACTGGGGACTGAGGGAGTTGATGGCTCCCCACAAAGGAGGACAATCTGATGGGAGGCACAAGCCCTCAGGGAGTTTGCAATCTAGCCAGCCATCTGGACTCGACAGAGAAATGAATACAGTGTATGTAGCCAAAGTATGACAGATGCTTAAGACGGTCTCCAGATGGTTTCCATTATAAAATGGGAGCTACATGCCCTAAGGAAGAAGTGGTGCCCCGAAACATGACAATTATATAAGAACATCTATCTCCAGCCCAAATCTTTCTCCTGAGCTCCAGACTCGTATATCTAACTGCCCCAGTTGACTAATAGACACTCAAACTCATCATGCCCAAGGCTGAATTCCCAGCATTCTCTCCACCCCCAAACCTGGTCCCCTCCCCGCTTTCCTCATCTCAGTGCTTGGCACCACCAACCACTCATCACCTAGACCAGAAGCCCGGAAGTCAACCGCAAGTCTTCCCTCTTCCTCCACCCCCTTCCCCCACCAATCAGTCACCAAAACCTGCCAACTCTACTAGAATCCATCCACTTCTTTCTGTCTTCCCTACCATGCTCTGGCCCATCACCATCTCTCATTCCCTCCAATATGTGGTCCATACTGTTGTCAGGGGATTGTTCCCAAATTCAGATCTGATCATGCCCCGCCTCCCCCTTCAGTGGTACCCACTCTTCTCACACTCTGATCGGCAGCCTTGAGTATGGAGTGGGAAGCCCTTCATGACAGACCCTACCTCTGTCTCCACTGTCACCTTCCCATTACCCTGTTTTGCTCAGTCTGACCTTTCTCATGTCTGAGCACACCTCCCCCCTACCTTCTCTGAGCCTTTGCACATGATGTTTCCTGGGCCTGATGTGCTCTTTCCCTGACTGCCCTTCCAGCTAACTTCTATCCAACCTTCAGGTCTCAAACTACAAGTCACCTCTAGGAAGCCTTCCCTTACCCCTAGTCATGGGCTTGCTACCTCTCCTAAGGATTTCCTTTTTGGTAAAATTTAACACTAAATTATAATTACTTATTTAACTATTTCTATGTCTAGACAGAGCTCTAGAAGCAGGAACCATGCTTAAGTTCTCAGGGAGCAGGAACCGGGACTATCCTGTTCATTTATAGTCTCTCTAGTGCTCAGAACTGTGCTTAGCACATAGTAGGTGCTCAGTAAATATTTAATGTCTCTGAACTTTTAAGCAATATAGTTTAATGAGAGACAGTATTTGCCATGACAAATTTAACATGAACTAGAAACTCCAGCGCAGTGCCCTCATCTGTTCAAATTGCTTGAAACATAGTAAATGCTCAGAGAATATTGTTTCGGTTGATGCAAATTTGACAAACATTTACTGGTTCTTTGTGCCAAGCACCTGGGCTCTGTCTGGTAATGATACTGGTAGAGATTTGGCTCCTGCCCTCAGAGTCACAGGCTGGTAGGGGAGAAAGAAAGAGATGCAAAGGGGACTGAAATGAGTGCTAGAACCAGGTGAAAGCAAAGTCTCGATGACAAGTGTTCAGAGGAAGTTGTCATAGGACAGGAGGCATTTCAGCAAAGCCTTGAAGGAGGAGTGGAGCGAAGGAAGGCACGAGGAGGTGTGCACATACGCCGTGCCTTCACAAAGGTGAGCAGAGCTCTGTGCATGGGAGCAGAGTGTAGTTGAGCCCAGAAGAGTAGGCAGGTGCTAGATTGCACAAGGCCTTCTTTCAGGGGCCCGGGAGGGCCTCAGAACTCCTTCGGCACCTCCAGCAGAATGGGGAGAGAGGAATGCCACCACAGGCAGAAGCTGGACCCTTCATAATCCCTGGGGTCCCCAAAGAACTCACAGACACCCAGAGAGTCCCACCACATCTCTGTGACTTGAGCAATCCTGGGACTATGATTCCCACTTTACAGATGAGGAAACAGGGACTCAAGTTGGGGGCAAGACTCATAAATGGACCTTGCATTCTGGCCTGCTCCTTATAGCCCTGGAGGTCACGCACTCAATCCCATTTCTTCTCTCTGGAGTTAAGCCTGGGTCCCAATCAGTTGACAGCATTGAGTGATGACCATGTGACAGGCATTGTGCTGGGGACATGGCAGGGATCATACAGTTGTGATCCCTGCCCCCATGGAGCTTATGATCTATCCCCAAGGTGGAGATTTGTGCATGCTTTAGAAGAGCACTGTCCAATAGACCTTTCTGTGATACTGGAAATGTCCAGTGCTCTCCGTGTGGCTGCATATGCATATGGCTAGGGAGCCACTTGAAATATGGCCAGTGAGACAGAGGAACTGAATCTTTAATTGTATTGAATTTTAAGTTTAATCAATTTAAATTTAAGTAGTCATGAATGGCTAGTGGCTAATGAAGCTTTAGAACCTCAAGATAGGAATAGAAGACCAGAGTCCCCAAACTCAGGAGGTGGACCTCAGTTTGCATTTGACTTTTATCCCAACCAAGATGGTGTGTGGGCCCAGCAGGGTGAGTATAAGGCATTGGCAGGACAGGTGCCTGTCCTCTGGGGCTCAGCCCAGTAACTCTCCCAGCTGCCAACCGCCCCCAAGTGTCTGTGTGTTCTTGGGCTGGGTACCTCCCAAACCTCTCAGCCACCGTGAGCCTTCAAGGAAGGAAGGTAAAAATTAAAGAAAAGGGTGATAGAGGGATGGCCAGGGATGGTAAGGGTATGGTTGGGGGGGTGGGGAGGCCCACTCTCATAAACCCAGGAAGCCTGTTCGCCTTCAGGGCAAGGGCTAAGACCGCCTAGCCCCCTGGGCTTACTGCCCCAGGGACAGGCCCAACACCCCTTCAAGGACAGAGAGCCAGCTACCCTCTAGCTCGTTCAGGCAGGTTCCCAAGCCGGCTGCTCCAGCTCAGGCAGCCAGCCAAGGTCTCGCTCGTCACTTTCTGTCCCACAGTCCCTGCCAGACTGCTATGTTCTGGGTCTCCTCCGGCTGACCGGTCCAGACCCCATCCCATCCCACCTCTGGCCACTGCAAGAAAAATATCCCAGCTGCCTTGGTCCCAGGAGTCTCCACTTCCTTCTTTTACAGATGGGGAAATAGGCCCAGAGAGGGGCAGAGTATTACTCTTGGTCATCCAGCAAAGTCAAGGCAGAGCCAGGATAAGATCCCAAGTCTCTGGCCTCCAGCCTGGCCTCTGTCCACACAGCAGCACCCTACCCCCATATGCCCCTCCTCAATCACTCCCAGAAGACCCCAACCCCTGCTACTTCAGGCACTTCCCTGGGACACTCCCCACACCCCAGCCCTCCCTTCCCAGATCTGGGAGAATTGGTGAGGGGCACCATGCCCTCAGAGAGAGGTTTCTCAGGGCAGGGCTCTCTTTACCCCCAGAATGGAGGGCCCCAGGGCAAGGACCCTGCTTCCCTGCTCAGCCTGCTCTGACTCTGTACAAGTAAGGAGCAGTCTAAGGGCCTAGTGGGCATGAGCTGCTGGGGGAAATATGGAATCCCTGCTGGGAGAGAGAAGCAGCCTGTCTGGGCTCCAGGCAGAGCTGAAGGAACAAGTGAAAGGGGCTGTTCGGAGCTGCGGAGAAGCCAAGCACTTAGACACCCCCTTGGACCTCGCTGCAGAGGGAGGCCACCCCATCACGTGATGTCAGGTGCATCTAGAGACAGTTCCTCCAGAAATCAGAAAGGATTCCAGATGCCAGACTGAAGCTTGGGTCAGAAAGACCCCCTACCCCAGACCAGGAACTCAGCCTGGGAACACTGGGTTCCAGGGAGCCAAGGTCCTGCCAGCTCTCCCTGTCTTTCACTGGAGGGGGGCGGGTATTGGGGGGTCCAGCTGATTACTCCTGCTTCGGGGACAGGAATGGAGGGATAAAGGAGGGCAGTCCAGCCCCACCCAGACTGCCTGAGGAGCTCTCACTGAGGCCAAAGTGATTTTGCCTGTTGGGCCCAAGATAGGAACATAGCCAAAAGCTGTTATTTCTAGAAGGACTTAGAGTGAGAAGGGCTGCCGGAGGAGAGAGGAACAAAACAGGTTTGGACTGAGGAAGTCCTCTGACCTCATGAAGTGAGGGCCTCCTATAGGCCTTTGGGGGTTAAATATTTCACTCAGGCTCCTGGGGATGAGAATAAGCCTAGGCCAGGCCCTGATGGGGCCCAGGAGGCCCAAAGCCCCCAGAATAGCTTGTAGGGGGGAGGGGTTTCTGCAGGAAGGAGTAGGGCCCAAGAAGCCACCAGTCTCCTTGCCTCCCAGAGAACAGTGAGGGCCAGGGGCTGACCGAGAGGTCACAACTGACGACTGGGCCTGAGCTCCCGGGCTCCTTGGTGCTTGGGGAGGAAACAGACTGACATGCTCCACTCACCACCCTAGTTCCCAATGTCCAACCCCTCCTTTCCATCCCCCAGGCCGTGACATTAGTCCAGCTTCCTCCCCAGGCAGGGACCAGCCTCCTCACCGATCTGCCTGCTACCAGACACACCCTCTCCAATCCATCCACCAACACAGCCTCAGAGTGACCTTTCTAACATGAAAATGGACCGAGTTAATCCCTTGCTGAAAAGTCCTGCAATAGCTCCATAATGGTTTTCATACTTTTTTAAAAGTAGGTTGACATTTTATGCAAATGAACTCTTGGGAGGAGCTCCAATATGTAAACCATATAGTACCATATTTTATTGGTATAAATTTATACTATAAATTCAAATGTATTACATATTCATGATATATTTATTATCATGTCAACCAATGAATACAGGAGACCAGTGTGGATTTAAGCTTCATCATCTAGTCAGTTTGTTTCTGTTTCAGTTTGTCGGTTTTTGCACAGCATTGAGAAAGCCCTGATTCACACCAATAAGTGGTTGCAAACGGTAAAAGCCTTTTTTTTTAAGGTTTGGTATGGTTTTTTTTTTTAATTTATTTTATTTATTTTTGGCTGCGTTGGGTCTTCATTGCTGCACGCGGGCTTTCTCTAGTTGCGGCGAGCGGGGGCTACTCTTAGTTGCAGTGCACGGGCTTCTCATTGCGGTGGCTTCTCTTGTTGTGGAGCATGGGATCTAGGTGCACGGGCTTCAGTAGTTGCAGCACGTGGGCTCAGTAGTTGTGGCACGCGGGCTCTAGAGCACAGGCTCAGTAGTTGCTGCGCACGGGCTTAGTTGCTCCGTGGCATGTGGGATATTCCTGGGCCAGGGCTCGAACCCATTTCCCCTGCATTGGCAGGCGGATTCTTAACCACTGTGCCACCAGGGAAGCCCCAGGTAAAAGCCTTTTTTGTTTTGTTCTGTTTTAAACTACAACCCTCAGGAGACTCAGCAATGATTGTCAGCAATCTCAAGATACTCTTCTATTAAAACAGAAAAAGCTTTATTCTGAGGTTTGCTAAAAAGGTAATCAACCTGTAGCATAAGTTAATATGTTGGCAGTCTCCAAGGTGCTAAAATGTCCAATAACACATTTGAGTAAGTTGAGTTTTATCACCTGTTTTTACTTGTGTAAAACATAGTTTGCGGAAGAAAGAAAATGAATTGGTTTCACATGTGAGTAGACCTCCTGAAACATGGGGCTTCATGGAACCTAGTTTTAAGACCCCTAACCCCACTGAATAAGGTTCAGACTCCTTAATGTGGAATTCAAGGCCCTCTGTGGGTTTCTAGCATCACTTCAACTCTTCTCCTTAAGATCCTGCATCCTCTCAATCATCAGTCATGCTTTTTGCCCAGCCTGTTTCCCTCTCTGCCTAGGAAAGTCCACCTACTCAGGCTTTAAAATCAGCTCAAATGCCACCTCTAAAAGACTTCCTGAGTTGGCAGTCACTCCCGCCTCTATGCTCCCAGTGCTAGGGTCTTTCACCTGAGCACTCACCATGTCCAGGGTCTCTGTGAGCTCCTGAGGCGGGGACTCAGTCTAATTCATTCCCAATCCCCACTGCTGGGCAGGCCTGGAGGTGCTCTGGGGGAATGACTGTTGACAGGGTGGGCCTTATGGGAAGGGTCTCAGGCTGGAGCTCTTTGGAGGATGCTCTGAGCCAGCTTCGATCCTCTATCCCCTTCCCAAGCTCTGAGATCTGGGAGGCTGGAATGAGCAAGGCCCAGGGACCAACCAGGGCATCGTGAATCTGTAAAAAGGGGAGACGAGCTCCCTCCTCTGTGTGAATCCCCAAGGGCTGAGACGACCACTGAGGTCGCAGAGATGTCGATGCCAGCGAGGGCTCCCCTGTGAGGCGAGCAGAGCCCGGAGCTGGGGAGCAGAGTCCAGCGTCGGGATCCCAGAACCAGGGACGCAGACCCCTAAGCCCAGAGAGCAGATTCCAGTGCAGCTCCCTTCTCTTAAGACGCGGGGAACCCGGCACCCCGAGCCCAGGGCGCAGGACCTTGACTCAGACCGCAAACGCAGAGGTTCGGGTCCGGAGCCCGGTGCCCAGATGGCAGAAACCGGAGCGCACAGCAAGGAGCCGGGTTTTCAGAGTCGGGTTACCTGAGCCCGGGGCGCTTCCGCAGGCGCCGCTGACCGGCTTTGCCAACAAATGCCGTCCGCTCGCCCCAGGCTGCCCGCAAGGGGAGGGGCTGGGCCGCGGCCTGGAGCTGGGCCCTGATGACAGCATGAGGGAGGGGGATCCTGGCGTGGAACCCGAGCCCCGAGATAAAAGAAACACCGGAGCAGAGCTCCAAAAATAAACCCGAGCCCGTGCCAACGGCCTGGCGCATTCTGGTGCTGAGGAGCTGCGTCCCTTCTCGGAGGGGCACCACGGGTCCCTCTCCAGAGGGCTGACGACCCCCTCTCCGGTGACCCTCCCCCTGCCCTCCCCCATACCCATGCCCTGCTTTTACCGATTTGGGTTTCTTCTTGGGCGCGAGGTTGTCGTGGAAAGTCTTGGCTTCCTCCCAGCGCGGGGCCGCGGCGGTCTCTGCCCCCGGCCCGGGCTCGCGGGGCTCCCGGGGCTCCCCAGGCTCCATGCTCGGCTCTGACCCGGCCCAGCCGGAGAAGGCGGCTGCGGAGAGCGGAGCCGGCGGGGCTGGGCTGCGGGAGGGAGGCGCGTCCCGGAGGTGAGAAGGGGGCGGGCAGCGGTGGAGAGTGCGCGTGCGGGCCGGCCGGAGGGCGGGGTGGGGGGGGACGGCAGCTGGGGTGCTCAGCTCGCCCTGTCGGCAGCCGGTGCGTTGCTGCTGTTGCTGGTGGATGTGTATTTCAGGACAGCTGCGCTCTCCTTCCCCTACCGCCCCACGCCCGAAATGAGGCGGGGGGGGGGGGTGAGGCGGGCGGTTGGACCCTCGGGCTCGCAGGAGGAGGGGGCCTAAGCCGGGCCTGCGGGCTGCTGCGGGTTCGGGATTGCGGGGATCGTGTTCTTCGCAGGAGCTATTCGGCACCAAGAGAAGGGGAGGCCTGCCAACTTTTTTCCCCCGGGGTGGTGATCCACAAAGGAGAAAATGCAAAGGTAGCCGCCCCCACAAAACAAAAGCTAGCCCCCGTCTTTCCCCTCTGATGCCAGGACAGTGGGACCCTGAGCGGCATCCTCTTCCCCCAAACCCTAGTCCATTCCGCAGAGGGGGAGGAGGTGGTGGATGGACAGTTCCATCCACGAGCAGGAGCCTGCTCCTAGCTGGGGGCACAGTGGAGGGCCCAGCCGGGCAGCTCTTCCCCACCAAGGCGGAGGGGCCCTTGAAGCAGGTGGCTAGGCCAGGCTCCCCTTGGCCTGGCGGGGGACCCAGACCAGGGAGACTCCCGGGGACCGCGGTTCTTGCTGGCCCCTTGATGGCCAGCAGGGGGAGCGCACTCCCAGGTACCACCTGCTGAGCTTGGTTAGTTATACGCCATGAAGTGGCTGGATTGAAAGAGGATAGAAAAGGAGCCTAGGAACCCAAGAGTCTTGGACCAACATCCTGGAGTTCTAGGGCATTGCCCTCCTTGGTGCAGACCCTGAGGTGCAGACATTAATGCCCCTCATTCCAAGGCACAGGCTAGGAAGCAGACAAGGGGCATCTCTGTGTGTGTCTAGAAGTGTGCAAAGGTGGGTGGGAGAAGCAGGAGAAAATACTGGCTTAGCCTGGTGGACGTCAGACTGGGATGGGGTACAGAATAGAGGGGTCTTCCCAGCCTCCATCATGACCTGGGAGGAACCAACCAAACCTTGCATGGGAGAAAAGGAGAAATAATCATAACAGAAAGTTTTAGGATTGGGGGAAGTATGTTTAGACTTGTCCTTCTCCAGGCTTGGTAGATTGTTTCCATAGATGGCCTCAAACTCTCTCCCATCCTGCTTGCTCTTTGGCAATGTGACTTGGACACTTCTCCCATCCAGAGGTGGAGCTGAATCTGAGTTGACCCAGCATCTTGCTTTGACTTGCTTTGACTAATAGAATGCTGTAGAAGTGATGCTGTGTGATTTCTAAGCTTAAGCCTTAAGAGGCCTTGCAGCTTCCATTTTTGCCCTCTTGAGAGCCAGCTACTATGTAAAGGAGTCTGGAAAGGCCACATGGAGAGGCAGAGAGGCCCTGGAGGATAAGAAGCCAGAGGAGAACAGTGGTTTCCCAGGCAACCGTCAGCATCAATTGCCAGACATATGAGTGAGGTCATCTTACTGTTCCAGCCCCAGCCCAGCTCCTAGTGGGGTGCAGCAGGAGGAGTGACCTCCACCAACAGCACATAAAGTAGCAAAACCTCCCAGCTGAGCCCAGCCAACCCAAAGAATCAGGAAAAATGATACGTTTTTATCGTTTTAAGCATTACATTTTGGGGTGGCTCGTTACACAGCAATAAATAATGAAACTCTAGGAAGGGGTCAATTATTCTCAGGTGCCTCATGGAGGAGGAGGAGGAGGAGGTCATCAGGGAGAATGTATAGAGTTATTTGGATGGCAGTGAGCACCTGACCCAAAGGTGAACCATCCCCATGCTGTCCAGTGACCTTTGACCTGTGTAGTAGCCTGGGTTGAAAAGATGATCTGGGCCAACCGGATTCCTCTTTCTCAGGAATTTACAATTGGGAAACAGGGGCTGGATAGTCAACTGTAAGAACAGAAGCCAAGGATGCTGTGAAATACAGTTGGCTTCCAAGAGGCCTGGATGGGCCTTAGCAAGCTGCAGTTACGTGCAACATAAATCTAAGAGGGGGCAGAAACTCTGTGAGCAGAATGAGCCCATCAGCATAAAGATGGAAAAGGGTTTCTGCAGAGGGCAGCAGAGACCCCATGAAAGAGAAGCCGTGCTGCCCTGAGAGGGAGCTGCTGCTGGTCCTGATAGTTTTCCCAAGTCCTAGCTGAAGCCTGGCTATAATGCCCATCTCTAAATTTCCATGAGATTCTCCACATTGCTTCAACAAATGCCCCTCAAAAAGGTGGTGGCTATTGGATTTGCTTGACTAGCAACTTTTCCCACCCTCTCCTCCTAGCAACAGGCCCTGCCTCCCTGGCCACAGGAATAGGCATGTGACGCTGCCCAGTCATATAACTCTATTTCCCTGGACACAGTGATTGAGCCACAACGGGGATGCGACCTCAGCTGCGCCACTCTCCCGGACTCTTGTACAGGGATGCTGGGAGATTTGGCTCTGTCTTCTCTGGGGTTATTAACCTGGGACAATGTGAGCTGAGACCCATCTTTCCCTGTGGCAGGAGAAGCCCATCTGAAGAGGACTCAGGATCCCCGCACCTGAACTGCTCCCCCTGTGGGCTGGTCTTTAGCAAGACCAGGGGTGGAAGCCACCTCCTCCATGAAGCCTCCCTTCATCCTTTACCTGTCCCCCTCCCTTTCTCCTCCCCTACCTCCTGGCGCCCCCAGGCAAGACTCTCCCTCCTCTGATGCCCAGAGCTCAAGGTTTGTTACCTCCCTTTTCACATCTAGATTTGGATTCCCTCCCGTGGATGAGGAAGCACTATGAGCAGTGGCCTTGAAGTTAGGAGACCTGAGTTGAGGTCCCAGCCTTACCATCCATTCTCTAAGCCTTCATTTCCTGTCTTTTTTCTTTCTTTCTTTCTTTTTTAAACAGAGACTTAAATGTGTGTTCAGTTCAGCTGACAGGGAATCACATGGGAAGCTCTTTGGTTACTACGATGGACTGTGTACACATGAGGGGCCAATTGTTTGAGGTCTGGGAGGGCTTCACGGAGGAGGAGATCATTGAGACAGGGGCATGGGTGGCCCAGGGAGGGGCAATGGCTTGTGCACAGGCACAGAAGCCTAAGAGATCCCTTAGGGAAACAGAGGGCAATTCAGGGTGACTCAAGTGCAGGAGGGGGAGGTGGGGCTTAGAGCAGACTTCTGAGGTCAGCAGGGGACAGATCATGCAGGGCTGTGAGGGACTTCGAAGGAGCTTATTATACTGAGGGAAGAAGGGGGGCATTGGAGAGTTAACATGGTCAGATGGGTGCTTTAGGAAGATCACTCTGGTTCCTTAGGGGCAGATGGTCCTGAGGGCAAACTTGAAAGCAGAAGCTGGACTGACCTGTGACCTCAAGACAGGCGGGAACTAGATTCCCTTTCCCCTCAGTGTGGTTTCAGCTGCAAGTAGCAGACCCCCCCCAGTTCTCAGGCTTCTGAGTCACCTCCTTAGGTTCATGGTTGCCCTGAGGCCAGGTCAGCCTCATTCCTCTGTCCTAATTGCTTCCTGTCAAGGGACCTGGCCCCCTCCAAGCGTCCTTGAGAAAACCCTTGTAAAAGTAATTGTGCGTTTCAGGAGGAAGCAGGCACCTCCAGCTACCACTGCACCTGCCCCCCGCCCCCACCCCGGACTCCCTGCAGAGAATAGCGCTTCTCTGGCTTTAGCGGGGGCGTTCTGAGAAAAACACTTCACCACCAATTCCCATCCCCACCCCACCACATTTGGGTCAGTCTAGGGTGTCTCAGGGCTCTGGGCTCCTGTGGATGGTGGAACAGTGTCTGCACTACACAACACCCTTGACCAGGAGGGCAGGTAGAGGCTGAGATCCAGGCTGGCTGCCACTTGCCAAGCTGTGCATCGTGGCATGACAAGGCTGTATTTGTTCAGAAAAGGCGTATATTTTTCTCATTAACCCAAAGGTGCCATCCATTGGCCCAGCTGAATGCTTATGGGACTGTTACACTCAAAGGGGCACCTTTTCCTAATTCGTGCAAAGAGCCCCAGATGGACTACTTGTAATCCTGGCTCTCAGCCTTTCTCCCCGCTGCCCACTATCCAGTCATCTGGGCTCTCACGATGCCTTCCACTGGACACAAGGAGAAACTGAGTCCAAGGTCTCCTGCCACTAGCTCCCTTATGGGGGAACTGCTCTGCCCACAGACCCCGCAAATCAGTTCTGGTCTGGCCATCGATGAATGGACCATGGGCTCCCACCAAAAGCTAATCAGATTCTTTCTCCTGAGAACTGGATTAAGAGACACAGAAGGGAATTGTCAGTCGCTGGTGAGCCTGGATACAGAGTTGGAGAGGCAGCCACTTTGTGTTGGGAAACCATGGACGTCTGAAGAGAAATTAAAGAAGAGAGCACAGATGTGAATGTTGCCAAAGGGATGAGAACCCGCAGGCCCAGAGATGAGAGGACACAGGCCCCACTGACAGCTTCAGTTCTCCTGAGGCCCAGACATTCTTGAATTTCCATCTTTAGGGTCCCTTGTAATCTGCTCACCCCTTTCTCTGAACTAGCTCGAGTGCATCTCTGTTCCACGTAACCTAGAACAAGGCCCTCAGCCCCAAGAAGGATGCTGAGCTTCCCCCACTGTGTGAGCTCCCTCAGGCCTCTTCTCCCCCTTTCCCCTCACCCCAGCCCTATCTCAGCTTAAGGAAGAGAAGGAGCCCTCGGTACGGTCACACCTTTTATTCACTGTCAGTGAAAAAAAAATACACCACACAGCACAGGGTCAAACACTGAGGACATTCACTGCAGGCACAGCCTGGAGAAGCACATCTGAAGGGGACAGGGGGCCACGCTGGAGAATGAGCTGGGAGGCCCCCCTTCTGCCACCCAGCCCCCCTGCTTCTCCAGGCCTCCACACTCCTGCAGCCTCCAACAAGGCAGGAAGGGCCATACACCCTGGGAGGCCCAGTCCTGCCCCCAACACTCTGGCAAAGGTAAAAGAAAACGCTGAAAAGTTCAGAAAAAAAAATTCCATATTTTTCTGAGACTTTTCAATTGCATATTTGAATTATTTGTTTTTCAAAACTGATGAATAAAATATGTAAGAAATGTATTCATGCCCCCACAGTGATCTCTAAGGTCAGCACAAAGCCTCACCCAGGGTGGATCTTCAGGAAATATTTGTTGCTTTAGTAAATTTTTGTGTAAAAATATTTAGTGTCAGCTTTCTACCCTGCCCAGCTTCTTCTCTTCTTCTCTCTCTTTCCCTTCTCTCCCCTCTCCTCCTTCTCTCTCTTTGCAGCAGGATGAATTTCTGCCTCTAGGGACTCTGCCATTATCAGGAAAAGATTCAGTGCCTTTGCTTATGGGCTTCCTTTTTCTTAACTTTTGATTTAAACGTAAGTCATATAATCTTGAGTACAGCTCAAAAGACTACAGTGGCCATCTGAAGTTGCCCTTGGTGGTGACTTTTAGAGATAAGAAATAAGGCCCCCCCTTCAATTAGCCCAAAAGGATGAATGAAGACAGAATACAGTTAGAAGGCAGATTTGGGGACCTTGTAATTCAGAGTTGCTGCAAGAAGATACAGAACTTCAAAAGAGAGTTTGGATGTTTCAGTATTTTAACTGTCTGTATATTTTTGTGTCTAGGCGAGTCATACTTCAGTCTCTGCTAACCCTTTGTTCTGTGGCAAGTCCCTCTTAGCTGGGGCAGGGATGGAAGGCCTGCCTCTCTTCTCAAGGCAGGGCCGGTGCTCTACCACAGGAATTCCCAAGCACACAGTCCCTGGGGACATCCAGGAGCAAGTGGGAGCAAGGTCTGGCCCGCCTGTGGCTCTTCCCATCAGCAAGATGGTGGTCCCAGTTCCCAGCCTGGCACTATGTGTTCACACTGCTGGGATGTCTGAGAATCTTTGGCCTGACCATCAAATATCACCCATGGGTATACGTCCAGAAGCTTGGAGTGATCAAACATGCCTTCATGGGTAGGACTTGCCCACCATCTAGGAAAAAACAAAACAGTTCTCTCAGGGAGGAAGATAATAAAGACAGTGAAAGATGCTTCCCGGGTTGAGTCAGAGGTCTCCTAGGACAGCACTGACCTGTTAGCAGAGCTGCCCAGAAATAGAAAATAAGACGCTTGAAAATGTGGGGACTTCAATCAAGCTCCTATTTCTTTATGGAAGACCACAGCCTCAGAAACTTCTTAGCAGGAAGCTTGTAAAAGACCAAAACCAACTTAGTTTGTCCTACAGTCAACCTCTGTACAACTCAGAGGCAGAGGAATGAGCAGGGAAGACACTCTGAAGGGAAGAAACCCTCGTAGAGCCCTGGGTTCAAGTCTTGGCACTGTGCCACCTCCTGACTGTGCTCTTGCACAAGGAACTCTACTCTGTGCCTCAGCTTCCACATCTGGAGAAATGGAATGAAAAATCCTATTTCCCTAGGCTGTGAGGATAGAATGAGAGGGGTCAATGCAAGCCTTCGAAAGCCATGAAGTTCTGTGTGATTGTGAGTTAGGTTAGAGTCAACGTTGTGGGGATAGGAACCCCACTTTGTAAAAAGCCTTCCACTGGAAGTCTCAGCTGAGCTGGGCTGTTGAGTCCCTATGTATCTCTGGTGCTGACTGACAGCACAAGACACACTTAATGGCCAGCTCCTGAAAGCAATGAAACATCCCTTGAGACATTACTGGATAAAAACTTGCTGGTTACTGCCCAAGGATGTGAATTCCCCAGTCTTACCATGTGGCTGGTCATTGGCAGGATAAAAAGAGGGTGGCAGCCCAGCAGACTTGCCACCCCTAAGGGCAGCAAGAAGGAAAGTCTAATAGAATTTGAGACCACAGGTCAGCATCCCCAAGAGTTTCTACCTGCAGAGAGGGAGGACAGGTGAGCACTCAAAAGTAAGAGATATGCTGCATCTCTTTCCTGAAGATACAATCCCGCACCACCCAACCCAGCAATCATTCCCTGCTCCCACCCTGGGCTGACAGCACCTGTGTACTAGACTATTTTCACCAGCAGTTCAAGAGAAAATCCACTGTCACTGCACATTGAAGCTAATTTCTGATTACAAGCACAGGAGAAAGTAAAGTGAAAGACTTGATGAAGAAGCAAGATTAATTTTCTGGCAGTCAAAGCATGCAGCTGTATAGCTCATGGATCCAAAATTGGAAAGCAGACATTGGAAAGCAAAGCCAGTGCACTTGGAAGATGATAGATTACCTGGTGGACTTAGGATTTGGGGTTAGAAAAAGCCTTTCAATGGAGCATGCCCAGCACATTTTTAGGCATTTGGTCCATAAATGCAGCCTGGCAGCCAAAACAGCAGCCGGCTGGTCCTCTTCTTCTAGCTCTGTCTGCTTCTGCAGCAGTGAAAGAATAAGCCCATCCTTAAACTAGACCAAATCCAGATGTGGGAACTACACTTGTCTCACTCTTGGCAAACCTTGTGTCCTCTGTTTCTGAAGTCAGCACCTAACCAGAATAAGTGCACAGTAGAGACTTGCTCACTGAATTGAAAAAGATCATTAAAAAGGAAGCAGCCGAAACTGCTGACTGTGACAGCTCAGGACTTAGCCTGATAAGAAAAAGTGTCATCTGGTAAGTTGGGTGATATTTTCTCTCTTTTCTTCTCAGTTCTTTTTCCCCCCTGAAAATTAGCATTTTCTGTATTCATTTAATCATTTTACAAGAAACCAAGTAATATAAAGTATGTTTTAATATCCTCGACTAATAAAATGATTTTAGCTCTTTTAAAGGGTACTAAAAATATAAGTATTACATAAATTTCAATTTTTCTTAAAATTCCCCCTGACACGGTTCCTAGACTTCCAAACACTTTTCATTTCCTCCTTCCGCAGCTCTGTGTGGCGCTGAGCAGAAAGGTTTAATAGTTCCTCTCAAACTAACCAGCCTCACCGCACCCTCTGCTCACCTGTGCTCAACATCCCTGTCTGAGACCCTGACCACTAACTACCCTACGAGCTGCCGGAGGGCACAGAATGAAGTCTTGTAAACTACCATAGCTTTAGCACCTAGAGGTGCCTGGCACTGAACAGGTGCTCAATAAATGTTAGCTGAAGAAAGGACTGAATGAACACTCCAAAGGCTGGGGCCAGAGGGGCCAGGTAGAGTCGTGGGGGCAGGACACAGACCACCTTTAAGGGATCTGGGTCCTCAGCAAAGGACAGACCCAATTTGGCCCTTTAACCGGGGTCTGTGGGACCACATCCTATAAAGCACAATCCCAGGAAGAACAGAATTTCAAAGCAGAACCCAGCCCCCCTCCTTCACCCTGCACCTTGGGGCAAAAACCAACTCCCCTATGCCCAGTGGATGTTGATTCTGGGCCAAGACTGGGGCTGGGGCTAGACCATAGGGTACCTGAGGATCTGTCTCTATTCCAGAGTCAGGTGGTCCCTCAAGGATCTTAATTGAGGGGAGCAAGGACTTGGGCATAGGGGTGGGTGGGCCAGAGAGTGAGGCTGGAGTCACCCTCCCCCTGGGGAAGGGCCAGCCAGAGGTCACTGGGTTGGGAGGTGGCCACGCCCCTCCTGGCCAGGGGCCCTGCCCCTCACCAGCCTCTACTTCTGCATGTCACACTGCAGCAGCAGCACAATAGACGGGTCACTCTTGGCCGCCTCCTTGAACTCCTCCAGTGTAATCTGGTCGTCCTTATCCTGGTCCATCTTCTTGAAGATCTTGTCCACACGCTGCTGGGGCGTGAGCCCGTCCTGGTTCATGCGCATCATGATCACGGTGCCCACCATCTTGTAGATAGCCTGGTGGGGCAAGGAGGGAGGGGTGAACACTCACAATGGGGAGGGAGGATTGGGGGTGAACGAAAGGGCCTGGGGGTGGGCATGGAGAACACTGGGAGGTGTGAGGATACTGGAAGGTGACAAATGGTCATTAAGACTGGATATTTAATGAGCATTTCACACCAAACATGTCTACTACCCAACTCTTCACCTCCAACCCACTCCTGCCCCAGCATGCCCTGTCTCAGTGAACAGCAAATTTATTCTTCTAGATGTTCAGACCAAAAACCTTGATGCCATTCTCGACTCTCTTTTTCTCACACCCATATCCAATCTTTCAGCAAATCTTGTCAGCCTTAATTTTGTAATAGGTCCAATAACCAGCCACTGCCTACTACCTCCACTGCTCCATGGTTGTTGCCTCCATCCCCTCCTGGCCGGACTGCTGTGGAAGACTCCATACTGGTCTCCCTACTTCTGCTGCCCTCCCACCCCCTATTCCACACAGAGAATAGAGAGAGCCCTTAAGGGCCTCCCATCTCACTCAGAAGAAAGTCAAGTCTCTACCCCAGACTATGATGCTAAGAGACGGACTCCTGGCTACCTATCTGACCCCCTTCCTACCACTCTCCCCTTGCTGACTTCTCTCCCACCACCCTGGCCTCCTGGCCACTCCTTGAACACTGAAAACAGTCTAACCTCAGGGTCTTTGCATTTATTGCTCCCCATGCACAGATCACTCTTCCCCCAGACACCTACGTGGTTAGCTCCCTCACCTTATCCAGGTCGCTGCTCGCCTTTCACCTTACACAAAATTGCTTTTCCTCCATTGCTCTCTCCCCTCACTTTGCTTTGCTTACCTTCTTCATAACACTTACTGCCTGACACAGCATAAGTTTTGTTGTTGTTAAATTTTCTCACTAGAAGGAATGTCCCATGAAACCAAGAACTTTGAACAGTGCCTGGCATGTGGCAGGCACTCAGTATACATTTGTTGAAATAATAATGAGTTAAGAACTTAGACTCTGGAGTCAGACTCCTTAGACTGGAATCATGAACCGCCACTTGATTCATCTCCTCATCCGTAAAATGGGATTTCTAACAGTACCTACCCCCTGGAGTTGTTGGGTAAAGCACTATGGCACAAGACCTGTCCCACACTGAGCGCCCAACCAATGCTACCCACTGTATCCTGGGAGGAGGGAGGAGGGGAGTGGTGGGGTGTCCCGAGGTGGCTCCCAAGGCCTGAGTGGAGGGTGGCTGGAGAGGGCGGTGCCAGGGAAGGGCCCCGCAGCGAAGACAGGTAGCGCGTCACCCCAGCACACCCCGGTCTCTGGGATCCGCCCCAGCGCACCTCGATTATCTCCAGCATCTCGAGGCGCGTGATGCGCCCGTCGCCGTCCAGGTCGTACATCTCAAAGGCCCAGTTGAGTTTCTGCTCGAAGCTGCCGCGGGAGGTGACCGAAAGGGCGCAGATGAACTCCCGGAAGTCGATGGTGCCGTCGCCGTTCTTGTCGAAGGTGCGGAAAGCGTGCTGCGCAAACTTGGAGGCGTCGCCGTAGGGGAAGAACTGAGGCGGGGACGCTGGAGTTTCGGCACAGCAACGGCCTCGCGCTCCCGGTCCGCCCCCGCCCCGCAGAGTGCCTGGCCCCGCCCCCGCCCGTCCGGCCCGCCCCGCCCCCCGGAGTGCCTGGCTCCGCCTACCTTGATGTAGAGCTGCTGGAACTCCTCCAGGTTGAGGATGCCGCTGGGGCAGTCCTTCAGGAAGCCCTTGTACCACTGCTTCAGCTCCTGCTCACTGAACTCGGTGTTTTGAACCAGGTCTTCCAGCACCTCTGGGGCCAGCTTGCTGTTGGTCTTCCCCATGGCAGGGCCTGAGGAGACAGGGAGCTCCCTCAGTTTGGTCCAGGGCAAGGCCCTCACCTCAGCAGGCTTCCCCCAGGTCTCTGTAGGACGAGGCTCCCTTTCTCCACCACAGCGCCCTCCCATAACAAACTCCACATCCCCACAGCCAGGACCCCTCCTTCCATAGGAGGGTGGGTCTCCCTCCTCTCACCACCACCCTGGACAACCCCCAACTCCTACAGCTGGGCTGTGTCCTTTCACCACACCTCTTCCCATAGGAGCTCCTACCTCCCCCCTCCTTCCCCTACACACAACTGGGCTGGGGGCTTCCCCTCATTACAGGGCCTCCTCTGTCTACAGCAGGCCCCGCCCCTCTCCTCACAGCAGGGTTCCTCCCCTGGAAACCAGGATCTCTAGCCTTCCAGGTCTCAGCGCTCCTCCTTCTCACTGACCAGTCTGCATGCTACAATCTTCATCCTCTCCTCTCCTCTATACACCTGCCATAGCTCCCTACACCCGTAGGAGAGAGTCTTAATCCTCTCCTTGCTATTCAGAGCTTTCCGCGCTCAGCCCCTACCCACCTCTGCAGGCTCCTCTCCTACCAGGCAGGTTCCTCACATGCTCCCCCTGCATGTCTCCCAAGTTCTTCCCCAAGGCCTTCCAGGCCACCCCAGCAAGAAACTTCTCTCCCTCCTTCCTCTGTACAAATAGAAGTCCTAGCTGGTAGCACTGATGACACTGATTGCATTCTCCTTTTCATTAGTTCATTCAGTCCCTGAGCATTTATTGAGGTTGACTGTGTGCTAGGCCCTGTGCCGATGATGGGGATAAAGTTGACATGAACCAACCTTCACTAACTCATAATTGGGTCAAAGAGGTAGACGGCTGACTCTAAAGGGCCTTCAATCCACGCCAAGGAGTTTGGCCTTTACCCATGGGGGACAGAAGCTCCTGGGGTTTTAAAGCAAGGGTTAAGAGGACCGCATTCGTTCCACAAACACTTATAGATTACTTACAATATGGTGCTGGGGACCCAGAGAGAAGGAATGTGTTTTAGGATTTTTCCTTTGGCTACAGTGTGCAAGATGACCTGGGTGGGGGAAGGAGGGAGAGCAGAGAGGTCCTGCTGCAGAGTTCAGGTGAGAGACGATGACACTAGGGTAGGGGTGGTGGAGGGATGTGGATGGACTGAGAGATGTTAGGAGGGGGCCTTGGCAGGACTCAGGGACTGACTGGATGCGGGGGTGAGAGGGACAGAGGAATTGCGGCAAATACTCAGATTTGGGGCTGAATAGATAGAGGTGGTGTTGCTGAGAAACAGGTCTGGGGAGGATGAAGAGTCAGTCCCCAGTGGGAACATGAGCCCCTCAAGTAGCCTGTGCCCAAGGAATTTTTTGCAGATGGAGGTACAGGCCCTCCCCATGAAGCCTGGCTAGAGTGAGGCCCCCACCAGACCTGGAAGCCTGAGTGGACATTCAGGAATGTCCCACTAGAGCCCCAGTTCCCCAGGACATGGACTGGGAGGTGAATTTGACCTGCCTGGAGTCTCTTTGGAAGGGTGCCAGACTCCACCTGCAGGGTAGCTTGTCATGAAGACACTCTGGAAAAGGAAGCCCTCAGGCTGGCAGAAGGAATTCTACTTCCACATCCCAGTGCATGCCACTGTGTCTTCTAATCCTTACTGCTGGGAATGCCCTGGACAACTAGATCTGAGATCGGTCAGTTCCATGCCCCTTCCCTTGCTGTGTGACCTCAGTGAGTTACAGGATAGCTCTGGGCCTCAGATTCCTCTACTGGGCCATGAGGCAGATCAAGGAGCAGTAGGGGTAGCAACATCCTCTCCCACTTACCAACTCCAGAGAATGAGGACTCCTATATGCTCCCAGAAGAAGGCAGCGAGGGGGAGGTGTGCCATCTTCAGGAGCCTAGAACTGTGGGGTCCAAAACGGCTGCCCTGGGGCCAGAGTCAAGGGTACATGTGGAACACGCATGGGCAGAAGGAGGCAGGCTCCATCCTCAGCTGCCCCCTCCTCCAGCCCAAAGCACACTGAGGGCTCAGGGTATAGTCAAGAAAGCTCAAGCACCCAGGGGTGGAAGTGTCTGACGGGGAAGGCAGAGCCTCTCCCTCTGCTCCTGTGGGATGTGCCTGAGTGTCTGCGTAAAGGGCTGGGAGTGGGTGGGAGCACATCAGCGTATGAGACTGCAAATCTGCCAGAGTGCACACGTCTGTGTGTGTGTGTGTGTGTGTGTGTGTGAGATGGCGTCTGTGTGGCTCTCACTTCCTGCCCCTTTTCTCCTCCTTCCCTGTGCTGCCTTCCTACCATTTTCTGTCTCCTGGGGCCATACCTGTTCTCAGTGCCCATTTGATCCCAGGCCCACCAAGGACTATGACTCCTCCTTCATCTCTCTTCATTCCTTCTAGTGCTCTTAGGTCAGCAGGCCAAAGCTGGTGATGCCCTTTAAGATCATCCCCTCATTTTAGTGAAAACTGGAACCCAGAGAGAGGAGAAAACTGGCTGAGTTACACCCAGGCTGAATCCATGCCACCTGCCTGGACCACCCTCTCCAAATCATGGCTACTCTTGTCTAGTACAGACTCCTAACTGCCTTCCAGGAAAACCATAGCTCTGATCTCCCCCTTGGCCTCAGTGGGACCATCTTGGTGGCTCCAGGACACAGTATCTGATACCCAGGAAATATCGACCCTTTGTGGTGGCCCACCAGTGCTTCTGACTCAGCACATCTACAGCCAGACTCACCTCAACCCGTGATGGTCCTTCTCTCTCCATTGCCCTTCCTTCCTTCCCTCCCTCATCCCAGTGGGGAAATGCGATCATAGTTACCCTTAGTTTCCCCTCTCCCTTTTCCCTAGGTTCAACTTGCTTCCAAGTCCTATTGTTCCTTCTTTTGAAGTGTTCCTGGAACCTTCACCATGTCCTCTCTCCCCACATACTCAGGGCCAGGGGCACAGCCAAGGGGGCTGAAACCCAGCTGGGGCACTGCTTGCCAAGCCATCCTGTGGGCTCAACTGCCTCGGAGGGAGTGCGTTTCCTTCTAATTCCTCTGTTCCACGAGAATGTCTTTTCTAGTTTTGCCCAGAAGTACAATATAGGCTAGGAGTGGCCATGCCCATGGGCCCCTGAAACTCCAGAATCCTCTAGAATCTGGTGTCAAGGTGTCCACCTGTCTTGCCTCACCTCCCATTGCTCCCCTCACAACTACATACTTTCAAGTTAGTCTTCTCACAGCCAGAACCTACTTCAACTATTGCTTAGCTGTTTCCATCTTCCTTAATATCCTCTTTTCTCTTCCGGGGCTGATGCAGTTATAATCAGCCTTCAGGCCTGACTGAAGCCCACTTCCTTATGATCAGCCTCTCCCAGCCTGGAGAGTGGACAGCCAGAAGCATGGACTTGGCATTCTGGGCATGAGTAGACCCCGTGAGGCCATGGACTTGAGCCCCACAGGTGCGTAGACTCCAGAGCTCTCTGACCCTCACCTGCTGCTCTAGAATTCCAGAATGGAGCCTGATTTGGGAGAGACTTTTGCATTATACTCTTGTCTGAGCCAGAAAAAGTTCTCCAGGCCTTTTGCTCCGTGGTAAAGAGCTTATTCCCTCTCGATATAACACAGTCTGTTTGGGAGCAGCTTGGACAGTGAGAAAGGTACTTCTCCCCTTGTTCCTACTTGCCCTCTTGTAGCTGCCCCACACAGGTTGCCACTCTGCCCTCTGTGGCAACACAGAACTGCTCTGCAGAGACCTAAAGGCCACACCTGGAACACAGAGATGTTCAGTGAATGTCCCTTTGTGGATTATATGCAAGGGGCAGAACCCCCTTCTTTCTCCTTGGAATGGCGTCAGACTGTTTTGTTTATCTGTGTTCTCCTGCCATTGCTCCCACTTAGCGACAACGGAACCCAGACCCTAGGAAAGGAAGAGTTCACCCAAGGTCAAGTAGAGCTTATCAGCGGAAAGGCGAAGGCCAGAACCCACTGGGGGCATGTTCCGTTGGAGCTGTGGCCTGGCTGCACGTGGGCAGGCTCTTCTTGAGAGCTGCCCTCCAGCTGTGAAGGAGCTGGCACTGCCCCATACACAAAGCCGCTGCCCTTCTGGGCTCAGAGGCTTCTTTCAGAGGGCAGGACTCAGGGTTGTGGGCTCCAAGTGGGGAGGTGGCAGGGAGGGTGGGAGGGACTGAGGGAGGCAATAATCCCACACCCTCACCCAGCTTCAGAGGAGCTGGTGCTGAGACTGTTGCCATGGTGACAACAGCTCCCTGGTCAGGAGATTTTTCTCTTTCCTCTCCTCCCTTTGCTCTTCTCCAAGCAACGGCCATAGCAGCAAAAGCCAGGTCTTCTTCCTCTCCTTATTAGTGAGAGACAGGGAATGATAAACAAAAGGTGGGCCCTGTTGAGCACCTCCACCTTGGAGCTGCCCATGCCATGCGGGCTGATGGTCTAGGAGGGACTCCGAACTGCTGAGGAGGAGCCTGGGCCTGGAGAGTATGTGGGAAGGGGTTGGCCTGTACCCAGGCCTGGGTAAGAAGCAATGTCCTTTTGGTGAAGACTAAAGCCTCCTCTCTGAAATGTCCTAATCGTTCAGGGTAAGAGAGAAAGGGTCCTGTTTTCTCATAATCAACCACAGAACCAGAGTGCGTCAGTGTTGGAAGGCTGTCCAAGATCATCTCATCAAGTCCACTCTCTGTCCTGCCCACCCTGCCCCCCGTTCCCCATCTCACGAAGGATCAGAGAGGGAAGTGACTTGGCCAAAGTCAAACAGCAACTGAGGCAAAGGCAAGATTTGAACCCAGCTCTTCTGTCCTCCAGGTTCAGGTTGCCTTAGGGAAGGAGCAATACAGTCCACACGGAGCTTTGGCACGATCCCTACTGAGACACAGGAAGATAGGAGAGAGGGAGTGGCTGGGAGCAAGAAGGCCAGAGAGGGTACGAATTAGAAAGATATTTGAGAGGTGGAATGAGAAAATTTGGTGCTTTGGCCATGAGAAGTCAGGGGAACGGAGGAGGTTGGGACCTTGGCAGTGGTGACTGAAAGGTATGGATGGTCTGCTGGGGAATGGTGTCCCTGATTTATCTTGAAGCCAGGTGAAAGAGGCCAAACATGGGGCCTCTGCCTTGCACTGAGACCATGGGCAGGGGGCCTGTTGAGAGAGTGTCACAAGGAGGAGAACTGGGTGGTGAGCCTCTTCCCTCCCCCAGGTATGCTGTGAGCTCTGTCACCTTGAGGGGTGGAGGTGGGGACAGTCTGAGGGGACAGTGTGAAGTGGGAGTGGGCTCTCTTTGGAGGTGGAGGCTGTCTTTTGGGGCAGGGACGTTGCGATGTGACGTGCAGTGAGCTGCCGGTGGGGCTGGGTAGGGTGTGGGTAGGGGCTATCTGTGGAAGTGGGAGGTTGCCATGGGGCTGAGCGGACTACCCACCTGCAAAGGAGGGAGGGTGATGGGTTCCTCTCTAGCACCAGCAACACCACACCCCCGTGTGTGTGTGTGCGTGTGACTGTGTATTGGGGGCCAGAGCAGTGGTTGCTCGGGGGGTAAGGAGGCAGCTCTGCCTCCTTCCCTGGGACCTGTGGGGCGTGGACTGGAGTGGGGGTCCCCTGGCCAGGGGCGAGCCCTCCACATGCTGCCGCCTATGCTGGAACCAGGGGCCAGGGAAATGAATCAGAGGGGGCAGGAGACGAGGGAATGGGAATGAAGAGTGGAGGGGGAAGGGACAAGGGCCTCCACCCGGCCCTGCCCACGTTACCTGAGGCCGTTCGCCGGGTCGCTGGATGACTCTGAGCCTCGGCGGGCCGCGGAGACCGAGACTGGCTCGCGGGCCGGCGGCCAGGTTCTCCAAGGTCCGCGCCCGAGCCGCCTCCCAGCTCTTGTATCACTATGTGTCTCTCAGAGGCGACACGATTTGCATAAGCCCCGCCTCATCCCGGGCAGATTGGGCGTTGATTGGGTCGGCTGAGGCGGAGTGGCAGGCGGGGTTTCAGGTGGGGACCTGGTGCCCAGTGAGGCCCGGCTGCAGGAGAGCGCTCCGCCCGCCCGCCCTGAGCTTCCCAGATTAGCGAGGAAAGAGCGGAGAGCTGTACTCCCATCTGTACCCCGTCCTGAGGCTCAGACCCCGGGCCATCGTCTGAGGTTAAAAGTGCCCACGATTGAATTGGCTTCGCAAAAACAATTCGCATGGTTGCTATGGAAACGGAAGAGCCAAAGCTGAGTCTCTAAGCCTTTCCTTCTTGGGCCCCAGCGGGGGTGGGGAAGGAAAAGAGGATGAGTCACAAGATGCGACCCCCACCCCCACCCCATATCCCACCCAAAATCGGAGGAGGGCAGCGAGGAGCTGAGTTGGGGAGGGAAGAGATGAGGTGGTCAGCAGCCCACGCCTTCGCATCATCCCCTCCCCCAACACACCCACTCCCCTCAAGCCATGGCGGGTGGGCGAGGATGGCGAAGTACCCAGCCTCTACCTAGCCCCATGCTAGCCGTGGGCCCCCTACAGCCTCTAATTCCGATCCCTCCCTTCCTTATTTCTCACGGAGTCCCAGAGGCCTCCCGGAATCTCGCCCAGAAGGATCTGCCTACCTCATGAACCCCTCCATTCCCCACCCTCCCGTCTTCCCGTCGCGTAGACGAAGCCTGTCCCCAGCCGCCAGTCTCCGGCCTCTGATGTTGACACAAGCCAGAGGCGGTTTACACTGAGTGGGTCTGGAAGGTTTCAGGGCCCTGGGAACACCTCCTCCCCGCACTTGGGGGTCTCCCCAAAGCCGGGCCCGGCCGCCCCAGCTGCAGTGGCAGCTGAGAGCTCCTGACCCAATGCAATGAGAAGGAATCCTTTTACTTCAAACTGGGGGCGAAAGGGGAGCAGATAGCCTCAGGTTGGGCCACGTGCGGGGGAGGCACTTCTAGGCATCTGACAAAAGTAGGGCGGGGCATCTGGGGATTGGTTGAAACTGAGCCCGGATGTTGAAGAGCTGGGGCGAGGGGTGGGGGGTGGGGTGGGGGGGGGGTGGGGAGGGGGAGGCGGGGCTCCTGCCAATTGAGCGAGTGTTGAGGTGGGCTGCGCGATAGGGGATGAGGACCAGCTTGCCCAGAGGGGAGGCTAGGTTTCTCTGGCTGATCCCAGAAACTTCAGGGCCAGGATCGCTGGGGAGGAGCCAGTGGAGTTCTCTCTTTTTCTTTAGGAATCGTCCCGTTCCCCCTGAAAACTGTTTTGCTGTCCATCCTCCCAGCTGCAGGCTATGTCTTCTCTCTGGGGTCCTAGCAGGATGAGAGCATACCTGGGGCACCGATTAGCAGGCACGTCCCTGGCCCCTTTGTTTGGTGATTTACGAGAGACAGGTGTTTGAAAGCCCTGACTCTGCCACGTTCTGAGCACCTGGCTCTGGGGACCCAGAGACAGGCAAAAGCTCATCCCTGCTCACAGATACCATAATCTAAGGCATGAGGAAGTGGGGAGAGGCAGCATGAGATGCTGGAAGTGGTCTCTGGAACTCTAAAATAAAATCCCATCTTTGCCAATGACCCCACATGTGACCATGGGCAAGACCCTTCTCTCTCTGTGCCTCCCAGTCTGTAAAATGTGGGAGCTGGTACAGGAGGCCCAGGAGAGCAGGGGAAGAGTTTCAACTAGGAGGGTGAGGAAAGATTGTTTGTCACCCTGGACGGAATTATGTGGGCATGAATCTGACTGCTCCCCTACACCTGTGAGCTTCTTAACACTAGGTAACATACAGATAGCTTACTTTGTGCCAAATGCTCTTCTAACACTTTATATGCATTGCCTAATTTATTTCTCATAAGAACTCTTCGAGGCAGGTACTTTTATCACTCCCCCCATTTAACAGATGAGGACATTGAGGCACAGAACAGTTAAGTGACTAGCCCAAGTTCACATAGCTAATAAAGCTGCAGAGCTGGGATTTGAACCCAAGCAGTCTGGCTCCAGAGCCCAGACTTGTTGCCAGTACACAATACCGCCTCTCTTTAAGATCATTCAAGTCCTCAACGGGAGGGGCCTTGGATTGGAATATTCTTTTCTGATCCCCCAAGGCATTAAAAAGACAAAGCCCAGCAGGATATATTTGTCCTGCTCTGGCTCTTTAAACCAGGCAGGACCACCCACACAGCTTTGCCCTTGACTCATCCCAGGCCCTGTGACTGTTCCTGAACTGCCAGTCATAACCCATCTTCACCAGCTTATAATACTTGAGACCCTGATCTTGATCCTGCCTCTGCCCTTTAGGTTCGATGTTTAAAGCAATAGCAACTGACATTGGCTGAGTTGCTTCACTATGTCCCAGACGCTCTGTTAGGGGAAACACTGACTGAAACCGCCCGCCCTGGCCAGGCAAAGACAGTAACAATTTGCATGACTTAGTTTACGACAGGAGATCCTGGTAAGGAACATGGAACTAATAAGCCGCCACCAACCGGAAGAATATGGGAAAGGTCAAAAGGAGAGAGGAGACGCCAGTCCACATGTCCTACCAACCTCCCAGACTCCTCCTCGCTGGAATCCATCTTGGCTGAGCGGTTGTGCGTGCCACCAGAAAGGACCCTGAGTCAGAATGATTGGCCAGAGACAACCCGGAAACTAATCCCATCACCCTAAAACCTGAGACTGTGAGCCATGTGGCAGAGCAGTCCTCCTGGGTTCCCTTACCCTCCTGCTCTCCGCCTGGGCACCCCTTCCCAATAAAGTCTCTTGCTGTGTCAGCACGTGTGTCTCCTCGGACAATTCATTTCCGAATGTGAGACAAGAGCCCACTCTCGGGCCCGGGAAGGGGTCCCCCTTCCCGCAACAACTCTGCCCAGTCCTTTATCTGCATCATCCCAGAAATGACCTCTGCCAGGGGTCATTTCTGTTGAGGCACAGGTGTTACCAATCAGAACAGATGCTGGCCTTAGTGCTAGACCAAGGACTCTGTTCTGCCAAGAGTGAACACTTTAGTTACTGGATCAAGGGGAGCAGGCAGGAGAGAAGCTAGGGAGGTAGGGACCCAAGGCTATGGCTATTTACCAATCAATTTGCAAATATTTTGATGTTTTAACAACCAGCTGTACCAGTATGTAGGGACAGAATTTCAGTGCTGGTATCATTACTTTATTTCATGGCAGTGGATGGCAGCTCAGAGATGTTAGACAACTTGCCCATTGTAACACAGCCCACTAGTGACGGAATTGGGATTCCAACCTAGGTCTGACTCCAGAGCACACAGTCTTAACCACTAACTGACCCGTGTTCCTGGGAAAGGAGAGTGTCCAGAACAAGAGTTGTTGTTTCCACTGTTCTGCGGCTAAAGGCTGAGCCAGAGGAATGAGGTTTAAGTTCTGAAACTTTGTTGTGGCCTCTCTGTTCTCAGGCTTGGCAATACCTACTACGTATGTTGAGGGAGTGGGCTCTGCAGAATAAGGAGGGTGGAGAAGGCTGCAAGGAAGAAGGAACAGTTTGTCTGTGTGGGAGACCCCAAAAAGGAGGCGCAGAAGGCACTGAGCCCATCAGGGTTTCGATGAGGGCAGAAGTTTGCAGGCTGTGGCCACTTCAATTTGCTTCACCAAAATGCTAGCATTCCTCCCCTTGTTGGTCCCAAACTGTGCCTTTATGATGGATAATGCCTTCCTGACTCCCTGGGTTTCCTCAGCCTTGGCTAGTGCAGCCTGGTGACAGCTGGAATTCACCTTGGTTCTAGATATTTCATAGTCTTCTTAGTAGCTGGGAGAGAGTAAGATCACCAGCTTTGGGCTCTTTCCCTTTTTCTATTGGCTAAGCAGGATTTTTTTTTTTTTTTAATTTCCAAAATAGAAATCTATTATTTTTTTTTTCCTGTTAATGCATAGTGGCTAAAAAAATAATACAGAGAGGGTGGAAGTTCCCCATACTCTCTCCCTTGAGCATTACCTGCAGGGGACCTTGTGTTTTGGCTGGCCCTGCCCTCACTCACTTTCTGCTGGAGAAGCCCTATAGTGTAGTGGGTTAAATGTATAGACCCTGGGGCCAGGCTGCCTGGGTTTGCATCCCAGCTCTATCACTTTCCAGCTGTATGACCACAGGCAGTTTACTTTATCTCTCTATGTCTCAATTTCCTCATCTGTAAAATAGGGATAGTAATAACAGTACCTATTTCAAAGTGCTACTCTAAGGATTAAAATGAGTTAATATATGCAAAACGCTTAGAACCGATTTTGCTTTGGGGAATTAGCCCCCATTGTACACAGTCTTGGTGGGACTATCAATCTGGTGTCCTGCCTTCCCATGGGCAAGTGTTGGGCATGAGACGCAGGTAAGGCTAAATAGTCTCTCTCTCTCTCTCTCTCCCAAGCTAATCTGAATCTTGAGTAAGGTGACTCAAAGCTGGTAGATAACTAGCTCTGATTTATTCCAGAGCAGTGCCCTGATGACACTGTACATTCATTCCTGTTCTCTGAATCCCCAGGGATCACTTTGGTACACATCTCTTCCAAGACCTACTTCTGCTTTTCCTTTGTCTCTGTGAGCCATTTCACATCCCTCCCCCCAAATTTATTTTCTTTCTTTTTTTTAAACTTAAGCTATCTAGAGGTGACTTCTGTTTGCTTGCAGAAAATTCATATGAGTTTGTCATATTTCTCTATCGGTTATGACTCTTGGTTGCAAATGACAGAAAATCCAGCCCACAATGGGCTAAGCAAAAAAAGGATGTAGTGGCTCCAGTAAGGGAAAACCCCAGGAGTAGATTGGACTTCAGGGGTGGCTTGATTCGGGGGCTTAAACAATGTGATTAATATCTGACCTCTTTCTAGGGCTTGGCTTTGCTCACTTGTGTCAATTTCAATTTTGTTCTTGGGATCCATATAAAGGCAAGATATCTGCCATCATCTCTAACCAACATCCTTTCAGGTGGAGTCCCACAGAAAAGAAGAGAGTTTCTCTTCCCCAGGGCAGCTAGTCAACATCCTGGGCTGGTTCTCATTGGCCTGATTTGGGACAGGCTAAGTTCAGAATCAATTGCTGAAAACAGGGGGATGCAGTGCTTTCATTGGCTAGGGCTGAGTCACTTGTCTACCCTTAGAACTGGGAGGTAAGGTCAACTCCTCCCAAAGGATGTGTATCCAGAGTAGGGAAGGAGGGTGTTCTTACCAAGGACAACAGAAGTTCCTAAATTATAAAAACACATAACAAGTCATACTATCAGAGTACTGACAGGAAACAGATGGTACTCAAAGAGATAACTAAGATAGGTCAATGGGGGAACTATTTACACAGATATGGGCAGGGTTGAGAAATCAGCAAGGTATTGTCAAGCATCCTGGGGCTAGCGCCAGTGGAGAGTCATGACCATTTCTAGGCCTCACGTGGCAAGAAAGGGAACAGAGCTGTTACTTTAGGAGAGTCTTCCAGTGGGATCCATGGCCTTTGGTAAAGGAACAGAGTCACTGCCAACACCTGGCCTGGTACAGAGAGACTGAGGGTGGGTGGAATAAATACACTGACCTCCTTCTATTCCCATGTGCCATTCTCGTACTCATGTCTTCCATTGGCCAAACACAACAAGAAGCCAGAGGGCAAAGTAGCCCAGTTGATGCAAGTTCACAAGTCAGTCTCCGGGGGCAGCACAGAGAGGGTAGAAAGTGGGGGCAAGCAGAGAACAAACCTAATGGGGGAAATAAATAGATGATATAGATATGGAAACACACACATATATATGTATACTAAGTAGCTCTCTATACATAGACTTTCAAGTGCATTGATTTTCAAGTTAGACAGCCCTTGGACAAGTTACTTAACTTCTCTGAAATTCTTTTTCCTCGTGTGGGATTGGGCATAATAAGAAGAATGACTTGTTATGTGAGGCATTCAAGGAGGATAAATTGCTTAGCAGAGTGCCTGGCACAAGTAAGCACTATGTTCACATAAATATATAAACCACAGTTAAGGTGCTATATTTGTTGGAGCAGAGGCTAAGCTGCTGTAACAAATAGATCCAACCATACCATAACTCAAACGCAATAGAAATTTTTTCTTGTTTATGTACAGTCTAGGGTCAGTGTCAGGTTGAGTGGCTCTCCTTCTTATAGGAATTTGGGACTGAGGCTCCTTCTACATTGTGATTCTATCATTTCCTAAGGTCTCCAGCCAGTGAAAAGGGAACGAGAAAGGAGGAAGTTGGAAATGGCTCATATCGCTTCCTTTCATGTACCAGGGAAAACAAAAATGATTCTAGTATTTCCAAGAGTGTATTTAATACAAGAGATTGGACACAAAAATGTTGGAAGGGCTCTAGGAACAAAACACAGACAGTGAGGTTACCCAGAGATGTCTAATTAGGGGATGCCATTACCACCAGTGGGCTGGAGGGGTAAAAAGGAAGACGATGCTCTCCGGAGCCCATGTTCATTGCATTGTGAAGGCAGCTGGTGCACCTGCTGCTGTCACTACTAGAACGACCACCACTGCTGCCCTGCAGGAAGCCAGGAGCTCACACCCTTGCTGAAGTCACTTGCTGCTGCTGTTGACACTGCCAGACTTAGAGTTCAAGAGCACCATGCTGCTGAGGCTGCTGGAGTGCCAGCCACCTCTACCACCTCTGGAAGAGTGCTGCTTGACCAGGAACCCAGGAGCCTGCAGCCACTCATTGTTTTTGCTGCTCTTACAACTGCTGGAGAAAGAAAAAAAAGGCTTCTCCCTTCTGTCTTCCAAACTCCCACCAGTGCCTCTGATTGGCCAAACCTAAGGGGAAGCCAGTTGAAAAGGGAGTCTAAGAAAGTAGTTTACAGGCTTCCAGCTCCAGGCTATACAGAGGAGGGCAGAGTAGGATGAGAACAGAGTTAGAGCAAGGAGATAAGTGGCTGGTATTATAAATTCAGAGTACTGAGGACTGTAGTTTCAGCCACCTTCCTGCAGTGTTTACTGAGAGATGCTCAACTTCAAAACTAGACCAAGACTCTCTCTACCCTCCCAATAGATTTCTACAAAGAGGACGGAAACCGGAGGAGATTATGATTGTAAAGGGAGACAGACTGTCCTCGCCCCTCCTTCCTTGTGAGTGTATTCATCTGGTTGCCTTCCTGATAGCTCTTGGAGGGGGATCCCAGAAATTAGCTCATGAAGTTTTGGGGTATCCTCAATATAAAGGAAGAACCTGTTTTCTGCTCCCTGTGTCTTTCTTTCCTGTGTGTCTCCTTTACTCTCGCATCACTACCACACTCACACAGAACACTTCACTTTTGACCCTTCTGGTCCCCACACCAAAACAATTCTCTGGGACACAAGCTGGGTGTCTGAAATTTTAACTCAATTCTGATGCTATCTACCTGGAGATAGAACCTGTAAGATCCCATGGTTAAGGGCTCAGTCTTACAAACTGCTCCCATCTGAATCTCCCATTCAAATGCCAATCACAAGTAGTAGGTCCCCATGTCACCCAAAATTTCTATCCCACTTGGCTACAAATCATGGGTTTCCATGACCCCCTCCTTGGGATTGATTAATTTGCTAGAGCCACATGCAGAACTCAGGGAAATACTTACATTTACCACTTTATTAAAGGATATGATAAAGGATACAGATAAACAGCCAGATGAAGAGATGGATGGGGCAAGGTATGTGGGAAGGGCGCAGAACTTCCATGTCCTTTCCAGGCGGCGCATCACTCTCCCAGCACCTCCCGGTGTTCACCAACCTGGAAGCTCTCCAAGCCCTCTCATTTTGGGGTTTTTATGGAGGCTTCCTTACATAGGCATGATTGACTATGTAATTGGTGATCAATTCAGCCTCCAGCTGATCTCGGGGGTCCTCGCCCTGCAGTGGCTTGAAGCAGGGTTTCAGTTCCTGGCCAGAGATTGAGGTCGGGTCTCGTCAGTCAGAGCACCAGATCCTAGCCACTAGACCAGTGGTCAGTGACAAGGCCCTGGCCCTTCAGCTTTGCAGAAAAGAATTCCCACAAAGATGGAAAGTAGTGAAACAAGTAAAGTATTTATTAGGAGGAAAAAGAGTACAGTATGTGGATAGACACACAGGTGGACTCAGAGAGAGAGAAAGTCGCGCCCTCGTGGTAGCTTAAATCACTTATATGGGGCATTTTTTCCAGGTTTCCTTTGGCCAATCATTTTGATTTGCCTGGTTCAGAGTCCGTATTTGGTATATCTCAGGATCCTCCAATGTGTGCGCGCGCATCTCCAGCCAAGATGGATTCCACCGAAGAGGACTATGGGTAGTTGACATCACTTACTATGGGGTGGCACGCCCTCCCTTTTTGACCTCCAGGGAGCCTTTCTGCGCATGTGTAGTCAGGGAGGTCTCCTTGATTTTCGAGAATGAGAAATAGGTGGTCTCTTATCTTTTATCTGGGCAGGGCCCAACCTCCTCTCTCAATTGTCCTGCCATTCTCATCTTGGAGTATCCGTCCACAGGGAACGAATCTCCAATTGCTTTCCTTGGGGGGCCCATCTACCTCCTGCCTCACAGCCCCTCTCCCCTCCCAGGAAGTCAAGGGATGGGAAAGAAAGTTCCAAACCTACAACCAATGGGTTGGTTCCCCTGGCAACCAGCCCCATCCTTAGGTAACCCAAGGGCATGCCAAAGTCACCTCATTAACATGACAAAAGACACCATTCTCTATCCATTTAGGAAATTCCAAGTGTTTTAGAAACTATGCTGTCAACGAAGACCAAATATATATTTCTTATTATAATTCACAATATCACACTCAGGAAGGGGAATTGACTCATTTGTCAGTTCTCTCTCAGTTGACCCATAATATCATCTGCCTCATTGCTGCAATGGCAAGGGTAAGATGATGTAGGAAAAGGTATCGGGGAGAGATGATGTAGTGACAGTGCCAATTGGAGAGAGAAAATAGCATGCCCTGGAGTGGTCAGTTCCTGAGAGTTATGGAAGACAGATCTCACAGTCCAGCACTGATCCACTGAACTTTTCGCGACAATGGGAATGTTCTACCTCCATGCTTATCGCTTATCCAATATGGTAGCTATTAGCCACTCGTGACTAGCACTTGAAATGTGGCTAGTGTGAATGAAGAAACAGAATTTAAAATTTTTATTTAACTTTAATCAATTTTAATTTAAATAATCACATATAGGTTGTGCTTATTAGATCGGACAGCACCAGTTGCCGAACCTGAAGTTGGAGATAAAGAGACTGCATAAGATTGGGAGCTGCAGGCTTGCTGGGACCATTGCAGAGGAACCCCACGTGCTGCCAGCTGGGAGTCAGCAGACAAATGTGACTATGTTTCAAGAGCCCATCCATATCTAAGAGAATGGTTTAGGATCAAATCTCTCACCAGCAGAGCCTGTAGGGAGCTCACTGCTGGCTCTTGAATCTACAGACCGTGAATTGGATTAGTGGTGGCGAGGCTGAAATTCAACCAGAACACGCTGTCGACTAAAAAATTATTCACAGTCTAAAAGTTGAGAGTTATCTTTTATTCTGTAACCGAGCAGGACCCTATGGGGCCTTCCTGGGACAGGCCTTCCCCGTATCCTCTGCTTTAGTTCCTCTCTGAAGCAGCTAGATAACAGTATTTGATACACATTTCCTGAGTTGTTTTACAGATGTGAAAACCCCCCACCAAATGGAAGATGTTAACTACTTGATGACCATGAGAACATGGGCCCAGACCTCCTGGAGCCTAAGGACTGATAATGTTAACCCCTGTGACACCACTCTGTTACCTCACCATCAGCCAATCAGAGAATTGTGCATGAGCTGATCACTTACCCTTTGACCCATCTCCTTCACCTGGCTTTTTTTTTTTTTTTTTTGGCTGCGTTGGGTCTTTGTTGCTGAGCACAGGCTTTTCTCTAGTTGCGGCGAGCAGGGGCTAGTCTTTGTCGTGGTGCACGGGCTTCTCATTGCGGTGGCTTCTCTTGTGGCAGAGCACAGGCTCTAGGCACATGAGCTTCAGTAGTTGTGGCATGTGGGCTCAGTAGTTGTGGCTCTTGGACTCTAGAGTGCAGGCTCGGTAGTTGTGGCACACGGGCTTAGTTGCTCTGCGGCATGTGGGATCTTCCCAGACCAGGGATTGAACCCATGTCCCCTGCATTGGCAGGCGGATTCTTAACCACTGAACCACCAGGGAAGCCCCCCTCACCTGCTTTTAAAAATGCTTTGCCAAAACCCTTCAGGGAGCTCGGGGCTTTTTAGGGAATGAGACACCTGTCTCCTTGCATGGCCCTGCAATAAACCTTTCTCTGCTCCAAACTCCGATGTTTCAGTTTGTTTGGCTTCACTGTGCATCGGGCACATGAACTTGCGCTAACAATTCAGTGGGAATTTTTAGGACTTCAAACCCAGGAGGCAGCATCTCAAGCAGCCATGATAGAACTGCTCCGAGGAGGTGAGGCGGGAGCTAGGATATACTGGAGTTTTGCAACAAAGGGCAGGTAGTAGGGAACATCAAAAGATTACTTTTGCCCACCCCCACCAAAGCCTCCTCTGGCTGCACGGGTCCCAGGCCTGAGCCCCACCCATGCCAAGGCCTCCTCTGGCCATGTGGGTCTCAGTGGGCCTGAGCACTGCCACCCCCCATAGCCTCCATGGGCCACGCGGGTCCAGGCGGGCCGAGCACCACCCTCCTCCAAAGCCTCCTCCAGCTGTGCTGGCCCCTGCGGACACACCCATGGAAGCCAGCACCCCAGCCAGCCTGTGCGGGCACATGTGCTCCAGGCCAGCTTCAGAGGCAGACACTGGTGAAAGGAACACACGCAGAGGTGGTGCTGACACAGCAGGTTCAGAGACCTACCTAGAGGTCTTGGAGGCCCTCCTGTGGAGGCAGGGGTTGGATGTAGCTCACCGTGGGGGCAAGGACACTAATAGCAAAGGCACCAGGGAATTTTAATTTTTAATTTATTTTATTTTTTTTCCAATTTTTTTTTGCTGTTGTGTTTTGTTGTTTCAATTTTATTTTTTCTAATATACTTTTTATTTTTCTAATTTTATTTTATTTTTTATGCTTTGTTACTGTTATGCTCTTTTTTGTTGTTGTCTGTTTTGTTTTTTTGGGTTTTTTTTCCCCCCGCTGCATGGCTTGTGGGGTCTTTGTTCCCAGGCCAGGGGTTGGGCCTGAGCCCCTGTGGTGGGAGTGCTGAGTCCAAGCTGCTGGAATAACAGAGTACTTCAGGCCCCAGGGAATATTAATAGGTGTGATCTCTCCCAGAGGTCCTCATCTTGGCACCAAGACCTGGCTCCACCCAACTGCCTGCAAACTCCAGGGCTGGACACCTCAGACCAAACAACCAGCAAGACAAGAACACAGCCCCACCCATCAACAAAAATGAGATGACAGAGAAATATGTTACAGACGAAGGAGAAAGGTAAAAACCTACAGGACCAAATAAATGAAGAGGAAATAGGCAATCTACCTGAAAAAAGAATTCAGAGTAATGATAGTAAAGATGATCCAAGATCTCGGAAATAGAATGAAGGCACGGATGGAGAAAATACAAGAAATGTTTAACAAGGACCTAGAAGAACTAAAGAACAAACAAACAGTGATGAACAACACAATAACTGAAATGAAAAATACACTAGAAAGACTCAATACCAGAATTACTGAGGCAGAAGAACAAATAAGTGAGCTGGAAGATAGAATGGTAGAAATAACTGCTGAAGAGCAGAATAAAGAAAAAAGAATGAAAAGAAATGAGGACAGTCTCAGAGACCTCTGGGACAACATTGAACACATCAACATTCAAATTATAGGGGTCCCAGAAGAAGAAGAGAAAGAGAAAGGGTCTGAGAAAATATTTGAAGAGATTATAGTCGAAAACTTCCCTAACATGGGAAAGGAAATAGCCACCCAAGTCCAGGAAGCACAGAGAGTCCCATACAGGATAAACCCAAGGAGAAACATGCCAAGACACATATTAATCAAACTAACAAAAATTAAATTCAAGGAAAAAATATTAAAAGCAGCAAGGGAGGGGCTTCCCTGGTGGCGCAGTGGTTGAGAATCTGCCTGCCAATGCAGGGGACATGGGTTCAGGCCTAGTCTGGGAAGATCCCACATGCCGCGGAGCAACTGAGCCCGTGAGCCACAACTACTGAGCCTGCGCATCTGGAGCCTGTGCTCCGCAACAAGAGAGGCCGCGACACTGAGAGGCCCATGCACCGCGATGAAGAGTGGCCCCCGCTCGCCGCAACTAGAGAAAGCCCTTGCACAGAAACGAAGACCCAACACAGCCAAAATAAATAAATAAATAAATTAATTAATTAAAAAAAAAAAAAAAAAAAAAAAAGCAGCAAGGGAAAGCAACAAATAAGATACAAGGGAATCCCCATAAGGTTATCAGCTGATTTTTCAGCAGAAACTCAGCAGGTCAGAAGAGAGCAGCAGGATATATTTAAAGTGATGAAAGGGAAAAACCTACAACCAAGATTACTCTACCCAGCAAGGATATCATTCAGATTTGATGGAGAAATCAAAAGCTTTACAGACAAGCAAAAGCTAAGAGAATTCAGCACCACCAAACAACCTTTACAACAAATGCTAAAGGAACTTCTCTAGGCGGGAAACACAAGAGAAGAAAAAGACCTACAAAAACAAACCCAAAACCATTAAGAAAACGGTAATAGGAAAATGCATATTGATAATTACCTTAAATGTAAATGGATTAAATGCTCCAACCAAAAGACACAGACGGGCCGAATGGATACAAAAACAAGACCTGTATATATGCTGTCTACAAGAGATCCACTTCAGACCTAGGGACACATACAGACTGAAAGTGAGGGGGTGGAAAAAGATATTCCATGCAAATGGAAATCAAAAGAAAGCTGGAGTAGCAATACTCATATCAGACAAAATAGACTTTAAAATAAAGACTCTTACAACATATAAGGCAGGACACTACATGATCATCAAGGGATCAATCCAAGAAGATATAACAATTATAAATATTTATGCACCCAACATAGGAGCACCTCAATACATAAGGCAAATGCTAACAGCCATAAAAGGGGAAATCGACAGTAACACAATAAGAGTGGGGGACTTTAACACCCCACTTACACCAATGGACAGATCATCCAGACATAAAATTAATAAGGAAACACAAGCTTTAAATGACACATTAGACCAGATAGGCTTAATTGATATTTATAGGACATTCCATCCAAAAACAGCAGAAAACACTTTCTTCTAAAGTGCACATGGAACATTCTCCAGGACAGATCACATCTTCGGTCACAAATCAAGCCTCGGTAAATTTAAGAAAATTGTAATCATATCAAGCATCTTTTCTGACCACAATGTTATGAGATTAGAAATCAATTACAGGGAAACAAACCATAAAAAACACAAACGCATGGAGGCTAAACAGTATACTACTAAATAACCAAGAGATAACTGAAGAAATCAAAGAGGAAATCAAAAAATACCTAGAAACAAATGGCAATGAAAACACGACAACCCAAAACCTATGGGATGCAGCAAAAGCGGCTCTAAGAGGGAAGTTTATAGCAATACCATCCTACCTCAAGAAACAAGAAAAATCTCAAATAAACAACCTAACCTTACACCTAAAGCAACTAGAGAAAGAAGAACAAACAAAACCCAAAGTTAGTAGAAGGAAAGAAATCATAAAAATCAGAGCAGAAATAAATGAAATAGAAACAAAGAAAACAACAGCAAAGATCAATGAAACTAAAAGCTGGTGCTTTGAGAAGATAAAAGAAATTGATAAACCTTTAGCCAGACTCATCAAGAAAAAGAGGGACAGGACTCAAACAAATAAAATTGGAAGTGAAAAAGGAGAAATTACAACTGACACCACAGAAATACAAAGGATTATAAGAGACTACTACAAGCAACTACATGCCAATGAAATGGATAACCTGGAAGAAATGGACAAATCCTTAGAAAGGTACAACCTTCCAAGACTGAACCAGGAAGAAATAGAAAATATGAACAGACCAATCACAAGTAATGAAATTGAAACTGTGATTAAAAATCTTCCAACAAACAAAAGTCCAGGACCAGATGGCTTCACAGGTGAATTCTATCAAACATTTAGAGAAGAGCTAACACCCATCCTTCGCAAATTCTTGCAAAACATTGCAGATGAAGGAACACTCCCAAGCTCATTCTACGAGGCCATCATCACCCTGATACCAAAATCAGACAAAGTATCACCAAAAAAAAGAAAATTACAGACCAATATCACTGATGAACATAGACGCAAAAATCTTCAACAAAATACTAGCAAATAGAATCCAACAACACACTAAAAGGATCATACACCATGGTCAAGTGGGATTTATCCCAGGGATGCAAGATTCTTCAATATATGTAAATCAATCAATGTGATACACCATATTAACAAATTGAAGAATAAAAACTGTATGATCATCTCAATAGATGCAGAAAAAGCTTTTGACAAAATTCAACACCCATTTATGATAAAAACTCTCCAGAAAGTGGGAATAGAGGGAGCCTACCTCAACATAATAAAGGCCATATATGACAAATCCAGAGCAAACATCATTCTCAATGGTGAAAAATTGAAAGCATTTCCTCTAAGATCAGGAACAAGACAAGAATGTCCACTCTCACCACAATTATTCAACATAGTTTTGGAAGTCCTAGCCATAGCAATCAGAGAAGAAAAAGAAATAAAAGGAATCCAAATTGGAAAAGAAGAAGTAGAACTGTCACTGTTGGCAGATGACATGATACTATACATAGAAAATCCTAAAGATGCCATCAGAAAACTACTGGTGCTAATCAATTAATTTGGTAAAGTTGCAGGATACAAAACTAATGCACAGAAATCTCTTGCATTCCTATACACTAGCAACAAAAGATCAGAAAGAGAAATTAAGGAAACAATCTCATTTACCATTGTCATAAAAAGAATAAAATACCTAGGAATAAACCTACCTAAGGAGGCAAAAGACCTCTACTCAGAAAACTGTAAGATACTGATGAAAGAAATCAAAGACAACACAAACAGATGGAGCGATATGCCCTGTTCTTGGATTTGAAGAATCAGTATTTGAAAATGAACATACTTCCCAAAGGAATCAACAGATTCAGTGCAACCCCTATCAAATTACCAATGGCATTTTTCACAGAATTAAAACAAAAAATTTTACAATTTGTATGGATACACGAAAGACCCTGAATAGCCAAAGCAATCTTGAGAAAGAAAAATGGAGCTGGAGGAATCAGGCTCCCTGGCTTCAGACTATACTACAAAGCTACAATAATCAAGACAGTATGGTACTGGCACAAAAGCAGAAATATAGATCAATGGAACAGGATAGAAAGCCCAGAGATAAACCCATGCACCTATGGTCACCTCATCTATGACAAAGGAGGCAAGAATATACAACGGAGAAAAGACAGTCTCTTCAATAAGTGGTGCTGGAAAAACTGGACAGCTACATGTTAAAGAATGAAATTAGAACACTCCCTAACACCATACACAAAAATAAACTCAAAATGGATTAAAGACTTAAATGAAAGGCTGGACACTATGAAACTCTTAGAGAAAAACATAGGCAGAACACTCTATGACATAAATCACAGCAAAATCCTTTTTGACGCACCTCCTAGAGAAATGGAAATAAGAACAAAAATAAACAAATGGGACCTAATGAAACTTAAAAGCTTTTGCACAGGAAAGGAAACCATAAACAAGACAAAAAGACAACCCTCAGAATGGGAGAAAATATTTGCAAATGAAGCAACTGACAAGGGATTAATCTCCAAAATATACAAACAGCTCATGCAGCTCAATATCAAAAAACAAACAACCCAATCAAAAAATGGGTGGAAGACCTAAATAGACTTTTCTCTAAAGACATACAGATGGCCAAGAGGCACATGAAAAGATGCTCAACATCACTAATTATTAGAGAAATGCAAACCAAAACTAAAATGAGGTACCACCTCACACAGGTCAGAATGGCCATCATCAAAAAATCTACAAACAATAAATGCTGGAGAGGGTGTAGAGAAAAGGGAACCCTCTTACACTATTGGTGGGAATGTAAATTGATATAACCACTATGGAGAACAGTATGGAGGTTCCTTAAAAAACTAAAAATGGGACTTCTCTGGTGGCGCAGTGGTTGGGAATACACCTGCCAATGCAGAGGACACGGGTTCGAACCCTGGTCCGGGAGGATCCCACATGCCACGGAGAAACTAAGCCCGTGTGCCACAACTGCTGAGCCTGTGCTCTGGAGCCCGCGAGCCACAACTACTGAGCCCGCGAGCTGCAACTACTGAGGTCCGCGTGCCTAGAGCCCGCTCTGCAACGGGAGAGGCCACCTCAATGAGAAGCCCATGCACCACAAGGAAGAGTAGCCCCTGCTCGCCGCAACTAGAGAAGGGCTGCGTGCAGCAAGAAAGACCCAAGGCAGCCAAAAGTAAATAAATAAAATAAATAAATTTATTAAAAAAAAAAAAACTAAAAATAGAACTACCATATGACCCAGCAATCCCACTCCTGGGCATATACCCAGAGAAAACCATAATTCCAAAAGATACATTCACCCCCAATGTTCATTGCAGCACTGTTTACAATAGCCAGGACATGGAAACAACCTAAATGTCCATCAACAGATGAATGGATAAAGAAGATGTGGTACATATATAGAACGGAATATTACTAAGCAATAAAAAGCAACAAAACTGTGCCATTTGCAGAGACGTGGATGGACCTAGAGACTGTCATACAGAGTGAAGTAAGTCAGAAAGAGAAAAACAAATATCATATATTAAAACATATGTGGAATTTAGAAAAATGGTACAGATGAACCTATTTGCAAAACAGAAATAGAGACACAGACGTAGACAACAAATGTATGGATACCAAGGGGGAGGGGGGAGGTGGGATGGATTGGGAGATTGACATTGACATATGTACACTACTATGTATGAAGTAGATGGCTGGTGAGGGCCTACTGTATAGCACAGAGAAAAAAAAAAAAAGAAGGTACAATCTGTTTTCAGGACATATATTGAGTTAACCTTAAAAATGCATTTCAATATACATTGGGAGCAGACAAATACTGTTTGATTCCACTTATACGAGGTACCTAGAATAGTCAAATTCATAGAGTCAGAAAGTACATTGGGAGATGCCAGGGGCCGGGGGGTGGGGGGGTGGGGAGTGGGAAAGGGGAGTTAGTGTTTAATGGGGACAGAGTTTCAGTTTAGGAAGGTGAAAAATTCAGGAGATGGATGACGGTGAGAGTTGCACAACACAGTGAATGTACTTAGTGCCACTGAACTGTACAGTTAAATATGGTTAAAATAGTAAGTTTTATATTATGTGACTTTTACCACAATAAAAAAAAACATTAAAAAAAAGATAACCAGGATATATTAAGTAAAAAAGCAAAAAAAAAAAAAAAAAAAAAGAAGATTATTGTTAATTAAAGAAAACCAGATATCCCAAGTTAAGGAATTTAGCACTTTTGTATGTATGGGTAGATGCAAGAGTCTGAGCTCACTGAAATCATTCCTCTGATATGTACCTCAGCTATCTGGGGCCAGTATCCTGTGCTTTCTCATCCAGAGTTTCCTCAGGGCTCACCGCAGGGAGTGGCTGCAGTCTGATGGCTGCTCGATGGCAGGTATTCTTTCCTTCCTGAGTTTCCTCAGGGCTCACCAGCTCATGTTGGAGGGCTGCAATCGCTGATGACTGTGACATCCTTTGTTTACTGATATGGCAGGAAATATCCCATTTCTCAACGCCAGAACAACATACCAATCACTAAAATATTGAAACATTTCCACATCAGTTGGTAAATAGCCACTTCCCCGAGTGCCACCTGCCACCCCCTGCCACCCTGCTCCCACCACCAGGACTCCCTGGATTCCTGAACCACCAAGTGGAACCACCCCTGCTCCTCTGCCTCTGGCCTGACACATCAGGGAGCTTTCAGGACCGGCAACTGGCCTGCAACTGTTCTGATGGGTTGATGCCTGTGCTACTGTGGTTGTTAAATGTTTGAAGCATCACCCCTGGTGCTGGACACTGAAAGCACAGCAACTGCTATGTCGTTGCTTGTGCAGGGGAAGAGCGGTTATGATCCACAGGAAGAGGCCTGCCCCAACTCACCATGGGCAGTCACACGAGAAATCTGTTTTTTCCTTTCTCCCTCCTCCCTGAAACTCACACCAGAGAAGCAATCACAGGAAGGGGGTGAGTATGTCAGAGCTCCCTCCCTGCCCCTAGCAGCTGGAGCTTTAAGTCTGCCCTTCATGGAGTCATGGAGTGGGGCTGGGAAAGAGCTTTGAGTCAAATGTGAAACTGAAACTTTAACTAACTGAGGTTAATTCAGTCATTAAAAGTGATGGAGGGCTTCCTTGGTGTCCCAGTGGTTGAGAATCCGCCTGCCAATGCAGGGGATACTGGTTCGAGCCCTGGTCCAGGAAGATCCCACATGCCGCGGAGCAACTAAGCCCGTGCGCCACAACTATTGAGCCCACGTGCCACAGCTACTGAAGCCCGCGCCTAGAGTCCGTGCTTCACAACAAAAGAAGCCACCGCAATGAGAAGCCCGCGCACCGCAATGAAGAGTAGCCCCTGGTCGCCTCAACTAGAGAAAGCCCGTGCACAGCAATGAAGACTCAACACAGCCAAAAATAAATAAATAAATAAATAAATACATTTATTAAAAAAAAAAAAGTGATAGAAATAGTGGGGTAGGGATGGGTGGGAAGGTGAAAGGAATCTACTCCCTTGATCCAGGCGCTGACCTTCTCCTGTCTGCCATTGCCCATCTCTGGCACATCTCCTTCTCCCTGGCCCTGGAATGCTCAGCCACTGAGCCCAGGGCAGGCCCTGTCCTTTGGTCACACACACACACGCACACACACACACACCCTAGCATGCCTGGCTGCCTCTTAAGACGTCTAAGAGCCTTTGGGAATACCGGAACAGATCAAGGCATGTAGGGGCCAGCCTGGCCATTAAAGGAGGTGAGCTGCTATGCGGTCCCATGGCCTCAGTCTCTACTTGTGGAAATACCTGTCTCAAGTTGTGCTGATCAGATGCCATCTCTGGGAATTTGGAATTTTGAGTGGAGAGGCATAGAAATCTCAGTGTCAATGGACCAGAAGCCCATTGATGGTGGTGCTCTAGGAAGAAAGCCCTGTGATCTCTTGCTAGGGCGGGGGAGGGAGTGTCTCTAAGTCTGCCCTTGTGGCAATTTCTTGGCTGTTCAACCCTGTCTTGGAATCCATGATCTATCCTTGACCCTTCTAATGTTCATCCCCTGCTCGCCCCTCCTACCTTCTGCCTTTTTCCCCTTAAGTTAGCCAGAGCCAGTTCCTACGGCTTGCAGCCAAACCACTCTCAACTAATGAAGGCCATGTAAGGTGAGAGACAGGAGGTGCAATGAGAAGGAGTGCCAGCAGAGGACACTCTGGGCTCACTTTGAAGGGGACTTTGAGTGGTCTCAAAGGTTCTGGAGGCCTTTGAAGGGAAGATGGGTGGCTCTTCCTTTATGTATTTATTCTAGCAAGGACAGGGAGGGTGCATGAGGAGATGGTGAAATGGAAGTTGGGGCCTCTGTTTCAATCATATCTACATCATTCACTTTACTCACTGTGTGACCTTGTGCAGGTCACATAACCTCTCTGGTTTCCTCCTTTGTAAAACTGAGATAAAACTAGAACCTACCTTAAAAGGTTGTTGTGAGGATTAAACGCAACAATGCATATTTTTTTTAAAAAAGTTAAGTATAATTGATTTACAATATTGTATTAGTTTTAGTTATACAGCAAAGTGATTCAGTTATACATTATATATATATTTTTCAGATTCTTTTCCATTATAGGTTATTACAAGATATTGTATATAGTTCCCTGTGCTATACAGTAAATCCTTATTGTTTATTTTATATATAGTGGTGTATATCTGTTAATCCCATACTCCTAATTTATCCCTCCCCACACCCTCTTTCTCTTTTGGTAATCATAAGTTTGTTTTCTATGTCTGTGAGTGTGCAACAATGCATCTTAAGTGCTTAGGAGAAGGCCAGAGATAGAGCCAGAAAATAACAAGTGACAACAAAAGAGGGTGACAGGACAGTGGTCACTGACTTCAGATGCTTCTAGAGAACAGAGATGTTATGGCAGGGGGGGAGGCTTGGTGCAGAGGAGGAGGATGGGAAGAGGTGGAAGATTCTGAGGTCAAAGTTTGGTGGAACAATTTTGGTGGAAAAGGGTAATGGGGACACCTTCTCCTTTGAGGTGATGGGAAGGGCAATTAGGACAAACACTGGAAAAATTGCAGGTAAGCGTGTAAGTCAAGAGACTTCCTCTCCTCACACAGGCCTCCGGTCTTTGTGAAGCAGCCCATCTGCTCAACTAGGGGCTGGATGAGGAAGGTTCAGCTCCTCCACGTTCACAACCCTGGGCCTCCTTTTTCATGTGAGTCCTACGTCATTCTTCTCTTAACTTGCATCATTTATTCATTCATTTAATACATATTTTTGGATTAAATGTACTAATACTAAGTACTAAGCTCTGGGTATACAAATGTGAACCAGACTGTATTAGCCAGGGTTCTTGAGAGAGACAGAACTAAAAGCATTTATCTATCTATCTATCTATCTATCTATCTATCTATCTATCTATCTATCTATCTATCTACCTACCTACCTAGAGAGAGAGAGAGAAAGCGAGAAGGAATGGCTCCCACCTTTATGCAGGCTGAGAAATCCCAAGATCTGCAGCCAGCAAGCTGGGGACCCACAAGAGCCTATGGTGTAAGTCCCAGTCCTAGTCTGAGTCTGAAGGCAGAAGCAGACCAATATCCCAGCTCAGAGCTAGTCAGGAGAGAGAGCAAACTCTCCCTCAGCTTTTTGTTCTATTCAAACCTTAGTGGATTGGATGAAGCCCACCACTATGGGGAGGGCAATCTGCTTTACTGAGTCCATTAAGTCAAATGCTAACCTCATCCAGAAACACCCTTGCAGACACACCCTATGGACCTGTCAAGTTGACACATGAAATTTACCATCATGAAGACCAACATGGCAACCCCTCTCACGGAGTTTACAGCCAAACAGACATAAAGTAACCAATAATTATGTGATTACACATCGTTGTCACAATATGCCATGAGGGAAATGACAGGATGCTTGACCGAGTAAGGGGGTGCGGAATTCGGTGCCAGCCTGGAGGTGTGGGGAAGCGCCTCCACGAAGATGGCATGTAAAGGACTGGAAGTGGCCAGCTGCATGAGAGAAGAGGAAGCGTGTGCCAGGCAGAGGGACTGCATGGGCAGAGACCTTGAGGTGAGGAAGAGTGGCTTCTCGCATGAGCTCAGAGGAGACCTTTATGGCTGGAGAGAAGTGACTTTGCTGAGAGAAGACCATGGCCAGGAGTTTGGATTTTATCCCAAGTGCCATCAGACTGTTTTGTGGCTGGGGGTGAGTAACACGAACAGCCTGAGTCACACTTTTAAGGATTACTTGGGCTTCTAGGTGTCGAGTGGGTTGGGGGCCTGAGAGCTGGAGTGGTTGAGGGGATGGAGGTCTGGACCGGAAGTGCTGGCACCCAATGGAGACGGTTGAGCAGATAAGAGCTGTCGGGAGAAGAGTCTGCAGACCCGCTCCCACGACCTCCCACACCTAGAACATGGGAGGTGATCGGGAGCCTGGCCCATCATTCCAGATATTGGGGGCATCTGGGTGCTGGGTGCAGGGAAGGTGCCTGTGCATTAGGGTTCTGGGGGTGAGTGGTGAAGCCTGAGGGGAGCCAACCCATGGAGAGTGAAGTGCTAAGCTCATTCCCCTCTTCCTGGTAGACAACAGGTAGGTAGACTGAGCTTCAAGGTCACTTCTGGATCTGAGTTCCAGCCCCTGCTCTTGGGCGAGCATGTAGGAAGGGAAAGAGCCGGCTTCAGGAGGCCCCAGGACAGGTCTGAATGGAGTCCCAACTCTGCCCTACACTCCCTACTGGGGCTTCACTGATGCCTGGTGTCCTCCTCTCAGAAGCAGGATTAATCATGGTCCCAGGACCCTCCTACACTGTTGGTGGAAATGTAAATTGGTGTAGCCACTATGGAAAACGCTATGGAGGTTCCTCAAAAAACTAAAAATAAAGTTGCCATATATGGTCCTGCAATCCCACTCCTGGACATATACCCAGACAAAACTATAATTTGAAAAGATCTATGCACCCCTACGTTCATAGAAGCACTGTTTACAATAGTCAAGACATGGAAACAACCTAAATGTCCATCAACAGATGAATGGATAAAGAAGATGTGGTACATACACACACACACACACACACACACACACAATGGAATACTACTCAGCCATAAAAAAGAATGAAATAATGCCATTTGCAGCAACATGGATGGACGTAGAGATTGTCATACTAAGTGAAGTAAGTCAGAAAGAGAAAGACAAATACCATATGATATCACCTATATGTGGAATCTAAAATATGACACAAGTAAACTTATGTATGAAGCAGAACCAGACTCACAAACATAGAGAACAGACTTGTGGTTGCCAAGGGGAGAGGAGGGATGGATTGGGAGTTTGGGATTAGCAGGTGCAAACTATTATATATAGGATGGATAAACAACAAGATCCTACTGTATAGCACAGGGAACTATATTCAATATCCTGTGATAAACCATAATGGAAAAGAATATGAAAAAGAATATATATATATACATATATATATACATATATATATATATATGTATATATATATATGTATATATATATATATATATAACTGAATCACTTTGCTGCACAGTAGAAATTAACACAACATTGTAAATCAACTATACTTCAATAGAATAAAATTTTAAAAAATCCCAGGCTCATAAGATTTGTTGTCAGGATTAAGTGAGGTGATACATGAAAAAATACAGCATGGTATCAGGCACGTAGCAGGAGCTCCACAGATGGAGGTTGCTTCCCAGTGCCTAAAGAAAGTTCTAGTTTCTGGCTGAGACTAGGGGATGATCAGTCTGGGGCTGTGTGATCTGGGTTGGGTCTGCAGCCTCAGTCACCCTCTCTTATTTGCAAACAGAGCCTGGATACTTTGGGCCATCCAACCCTCCCAAATGGGGGTAAAGAATCACCAGATCTGGAAGGCAGAGAGGTAGCCTAGGGCCAGAGAAGGGCAGGGCTCGAAGTGACCTGGAGAAAGTCTTACTGTCTCAAAATTGGAAACTCAGGGGTGACTCCTGGGAATCTGCATTTGTGTACCATAAAATTTGAGAATTGCTGACTTGTCCATCTTATTTATTTTCAGTTCAGGGAAACTGGAGGCCAAAGGAGGAGAAATAAAAGCAGGGTAGTTGGTGCCCTTGGGTGAGGAGCATTGGATGGGAAAGAAAGGGCCCCAGAATAAACCAGTTGTGCATGGGGTGAGGACACAGGGTTTGCCTGCATCGAGGATGTGTTTTTCCCATTTAAAAAGAACAAATGAAATGCTTCTACAGTTTGAATTCTGAAAGGAGAATTTGCAGGTGGGAAGACCTCCAACTAAATCACCAGTTCGCCCTGCCATCCGCCCCCCACGATGGCAAACACTAACGGGGCTGTGGGACAGGTATGCACTGTGAAGCCTGTGACAGTGGATGAAATATTGAAATACTAAGATACCAGTTGGCAAATGGTAAGCAGCAACTGCAATAAATAGTACAATTAATTATTTATAAATATGTTATAACATAAGCTCATCCGTTCATTGGATACCATCATGACCATTGATAAACGGGCCTCTTAAACAGCCACTTCTGAGAAACACTGATGGCATTCTGCTGCTTCGCTCACGTCCCTGCCCACAGCACACGCCGCATCGCTCATTCTTTAGGAAGAACTCTGCTCTGTGCTTTAGAGGAATCATCAGTTTATCTTTATCCTCAAATTACTCACTTGTTAGTGATTCTAAATAGTTTACCCTTTACTTTGGTTTTATTGTGGGTGTGTTCTAACACTGGTATAAGTAGTAAGTCAGCAGGGTTTTGTTTTCTTAAAAGATCCAGAACCAACTAGTGTGGCACTTGTACCATTCAAAATGGCAATTATGTTCAGTTCAAATCCAGAGTTGATATTGATCATGGTTGGATCATACAAATGGAAACACGATGACTAATATAGGAAAAGGAATTTATTAAGGAATTAGAATTTCTGCAATTGTTGGGATTCGTTCAGGGCAGAGTGGGGGAAAGTGTATCTCTGTTCCTCAGTGTCTGGGGCCTCAGTTGGGAAATTTTGACAGCCAAGGGCTAAAGTCATCTGGAGACATCTTCACACACATGTTGGGTACTTGATGCCGGTGTTGATGCGGATCTCAGCTGGGGCTGTTGGGGGTGGACATGTGACTGAGAACTGGAAGTGATATATGCCTCACTTCCTCATACAGACCTCCCAGGCATGATCCTTTCTCTTCTCCATCTATCAGATGAATGGAGAGGATTTCAAGGACCTAGAAGAAGGCAGAACCCTAAGGTGGGAGAAGTCTGGGTCTCTGAATGACTGTATAGAGCAAAGCCCTCACCATCCTACATCGGATGGTGACGTGAATGAGAAATATCTTTCTATTAAGTTCAGCCATTTACATTTGGAGATGTTTGTTCCCGCAGCTAACGTTACTCACCCTGACTAATAACCATCTCTGATCATTTATTGAAGTTCTGAATGACTGGAGATGTTCAGCTGGTGAGATCTGGTGTTGGGAACATCCATGGTGGTTTTTCTCACCATCACAACTGTAACATAAGCCCTGTTTATAGTCACAGGTTGGTCTTGTAGCTTGTATTACTTAAAATGTGTTTGATGGCATTTTAATGATCACATATGCCTTTTTTGACTAATGGTCACAGCTCATGAGGTCATTACATTGGCATTTTGTTAGGAAAAAAGAGGAATTCCATTGTTTTTCTATCACCAAGTTTACAAACCACTCATGTCTGGATCCATCTCTTCTGCCCCCATGAAAATGGAAAGTGTTCATCTCCTATCTAAAGGCAGTCCAGGGTACAAAAGCCCTCCACTCTACCAAATCCAATAGCAATTTTATATTCTTGTCCCTCTTAATCCCTTCAACAACTTTCAATGTAGTCAAACAAACTCCTCCTTGAAAAACTTTCCTCATCGCCTTCTGTAACACACCTTTCCTGTAACACACCTTTCCTGTAACTCACTGGCCTCACCTTGGCCCCGTTTGTGGGCTCTTCAGTTAAGTATCTAATAGGAATCTCAAATCACACACATCCATATTAGAACTCTTGATTAATCCTGCCACGTCCATGCCTCCCACAGACATCCCCATATAAATACATGGCACCACTATTTATCTGGTGGCTCAGGCCAGCCACCTAGGAATCATTCTCTTCACTTTCCTCTAATACCTCCAAACTCTAATCAGTCAACAAATCCTATCAAGTCTACCTTCAACTGATATATATTAGAATCAATTGATTTCTCTCCATCTCTGCTTTTACTACTCTAGTTCCAACGAGCATCATCTTTTACATGGATGATGGCAATAGCCTTGGAATTGGTTTGCTTTCCTATATTCTTGTTCCTATATTGTCTATTCTCCACACAGAAATGAGAGTGATCTTTTAAAAGCCAAAGTTGTGCTTTCACTTCCCCTAACATACCAAGTTCTTTCCTGCCTCAGGCCTTTGCACTTGTGGGTGTCTTTTCCTGGAACATCCTTCACCTGCTTGTTGAACGGCTGACTATTTCTAATCCTTCAGGTCCAGATCTAAATGTCACATCCTCAGAGAGCACTTATCTCCCTGTAGAAATTAGGTTCTCCCTCTCTACTATTCTCTATCACAACACTCTGTTTACTTTTTAATAGGACTTGTAATTATATTTTTGTTTACTTGTTTATATTGTTAAGTTGTCAATCTTCATGAGATCATAATCTCCATGAGGGCAGGTGCCGTGGACTGAATTTTATCCCCACAAACTTTATAAGTTGAAATCCTAACGCCCAATATGACTGTATTTGGAAGCAGGGTCTTTAGAAAGTAATTAAGATTAAATAAAGTCATAAGGGTGGGACTCTAATCCTTTGATAGGTCTGGTGACCTTAGAAAAGGAAGAGAGAGGGAATTCCCTGGCGACCCAGAGGTTAGGATTCCGCATTTTCACTGCTGAGGGCCCAGGTTCATTCCCTGCTCGGGGAACTAAGATCCCGCAAGTCGCATGGCCAAAAAAAAAGAAAAGAAAAGAAAAGGAAGAGAGGGATCTCTCTCTGTCTCCCCCCCTTCCTCACAAAATGTACATACAGAAGAAAGTCCACCCAAGAACACAGAAGACGAGAACACAGAGAAGGTGGCTGTCCAAAAGCCAGGAGCTTTCCCCAGGAACTGAACTGGACTTCCACCCTCCAGAACTGTGATAAATAAATTTCTGCTGCTTACGCCACCCAGTCTGTGCTATTTTGTCATGGCAGCCCGAGCTGACTAAAACAGCAGGCTTACAGGGTAGGCTTGTTTCCACTTTTTCATCCCCTACACTTAGCATAGTAACTGCTACGTGTAGGCAGGTAAAAATTATTTGCTGAATAAGTGAATGGGCTGCACACAGGCTTCTCCCTACTTGCACCACTGCTTCAGCTGTCTCTACCACCCCCAGGCCAATCCTCAGATACCCCACCTGGGCTGCTTTGAGGGAAAGACAGAGCTAAATGTCACACTCGTGTCACAGGTATTTGAAGAGCAGCTCTTCCTTTCTCCTGCCACCCCCACCCCCACCCCCACCCCCCGACCCTGTCTGAGAGATTCCAGACGGATGACCACACCCCTTCCCTCTGGTTTAGACAGCTCTATCCAGAGCCAAGATTAACTAATCAAGATTGGCACATGAGATGAAACCTGTTTGCCTTCCCTGGACTAACAGAAACCAGCTCTGCTGAGAAAACCAGGCCTGTCTGCTTGGTCCTCACTCAGGACTGGGTTAATAGAAAACTGGGTTTGGGGTTTTCCAGGCTTGTTCCTATTTTCTGTGAAGAACCGTGGCCTGCAGTGCAATGACCTGTGAACAGCGGGGAGGAGGCCTGGTGTTACCCACCCCGCCTCGGGCATGGAGGTCGGTGCTTCTGTTGGGAACCCCCGTGTGGGGAGCTGGGGGCGCTGCAGCAGCCTCCCTAGGACACAGGCCACGCTTGAGGTGCTGCGTGGAGAACTCAGGCCCTGATCATGGGCAGAGCTCCGTGGCCTCCCTGTGTGGTCATGGGTGAGGCCGGCTCAAAGCTGCCAGAGTTACATCTCCAGCCCAGAGCGCTGAAGTTCACATCCAGAAACCCAACAGCCAAATGTCTCAGAGGCATCTCTCCACTCCTCACCACCTGCACTGCCATCTCCCTTTCCCCCCTGACCCCTCCACGTCCTCACCAATTGTCCATCCCTGCAGTGGCCTCTCTGCCTCCGGCCTTGCCCCGCAGTCTATTCTCCTCACAGCAGCCAGAAGAAGCTTTGAACACACAAGTCAGATGATGTCATCCTTTTGCTCAGAACCCTCCAGTGACTTCCCAGCCCACGTAAAGGCCAAAGCCCTCCTGTTGGCTACAAGGCCCTACACCATGGGCTCCTCCCTCCCACTCCTCACCTCTGGCCCCATTTCATAGGACTCACCCCACTGTTCACTTTCTTCTGCTACCCTGGCCTGTATTCGTCAGAGTACTTCAGAGAAACGGAACCAATAGGATGCATATTATAACTATGGTGAGAGAGATTGATTTTAAGGAACTGGTTCACACTGTTGTAGGGGCAGGCCAAGTCTATAATCTACAGGGCAGGCCAGCAGGCTGGAAATTCAGGCAAGTGCTGATGTTGTAGTCTTGAGTCTGAGGGCTGAAAACGCAAGCAGAATTTCTGTGTAGTCTGGGGGCAGAATTCCCTCTTCCTCAGGGGCAACTCAATTTTTGCTCTTAAGGGTTTCAGCTGGTTGAATGAGGTCCCCCCACATTATAGAGGGTCATCTGCTCTACTCAAAGTTGACTGATTTAAGTGTTCATCACATCCCAAAAAATGCCTTCATAGCAACAGCTAGACTGGTGTTTGACCAAAGAACTGGGCACCATGACTTAGCCAAGTTGACACATAAAATGAACATCACGGAACTTCCCTGGTGGCACAGTGGTTAAGACTCCGTGCCCCCAATGCAGGGGGCCTGGGTTCGATCCCTGGTCAGGGAACTAGATCCCACATGCACGCCGCAACTAAGAGTCCACAACTAAGGAGCCTGCCTGCTGCAACTAAGACCCGGTGCAACCAAATAAATAAATAAATAAAAATTACAAAAAAAAAAAGAACATCACACGGCCTCTTTGTCATTTCTTGAAGACAGGGTCATCCTTTCTCAGGGCCTTTGCCCTTACTATTTTCACTACCCAAATGATCTGCTCCCAGATATCCACATGGCTCCTAGACAACCCCATAGCTCATTCCCTCCCTTCCTTTGGATTTTGCTCAGTGTCACCTCTGGAAGCCTTCTTTGACAGCCCCATCTGAAGTTACAAGCCCTCCTCCGGCCCTAGCTCTCGCAGGCCTTCTCTGCTGGCCTTCCCTATGTGGTGCTCTCAGGTGAGGCATGTCTCAAAGGTGCAATTTTCTATTGTTACAATCCAGTCATAAACAATTTTGTCATAGACTAGAAGCTCCCTCATAAACAGACCTTATTTAACTTGTACACTGGCCAGAGCGTCCGCTGTTATCTCTCTGCTTCAAACTCTTCTTTCTGTACTCTCCCTTGTGAGGCTGGAGCTGGGACTCTGACACCCACATTTCTGCTTTGTGAACTGGCTTCCTGTTAGGCTCTGTCATGAGGGGATGCTACAGGGTGTTTTAAGGGTACCTGGGATTTGATTAATCTGTGTGACACACAGATGTGGAATTGACCATCATGAAGGAAGAAGTTTGCTCAGTTCCCTAGAAACAGGAGGCATGGCACACCACTCAGGGTCACATGGCGAAGCATCAGGGTGGGTCAGGGGGCAAAAGGGGTGAGGAAAAAACATGGGCAAGAGTTTTTATTGTGGTTTTCACTGGAAGGAACAGGCAAGGCAGGGTAAGCAGGCTTAGGGTTGGCTAGTTTGAATAATTTCAGTGGTCTCTGGGGTATAGGGACTGTCCTTAGTTGTCTGGTACCCAGCCTTGGGGTGATTAGGGTGGATGGATAGTGGCCCAGAGTGTGAGAGCTCAACAGAGGAGATGGCTGGGATCATGGGCTCTGGATCAGTTGGTTTGCATATGAAAAGAACGCTCTAAGGCAAGTTGTTTGCCATCTCTAAAGGGGATGTTAGCTAGCCTTGGAAGAAGCAATCCCGCCAAGGTCAGTAAGGCCCCAGGATGCCCAAGCATCAAATAACAGGAAATTAAAAGGCATGATTAATACACAGGGAGAGAAGACATGCAAGGATGGTGGTAGCAGAAGAAACTTGCTTCTGGTTTCCTGTGGGCTCTCTGATGGCTTACACTTTCTGAGTATCACCCCAGGGATGCTTCTAATCCCTGGTAACAGCAGTTCCTTCCTGTAGCAGCAGCTGCATCCAGTCACAATCTCCATCACTTGCAGAGACAGCTCCATGGTGCTCTTCTCCAAGATACCAGCATGAGCTGGCCAGTGCCCTGTCCCCGAGAGGTCTGGGTCTCAGCCCCGTGGGACCCTCTTCCAGGTTCAGAGACACAAACATCATCTAAACAGTGACTCATCCTTAGGGGTCTGAGTTTCAGCTCTGCAGTGCCCCTCTTGTACGCTCAAGTGTTTTGATTATTCACACTTCTTCTCTTAGTTCCTTCAACCCTGGGGGTGGTAGCTGCTTCCTCCAATTGCTATGTCTATGATAAATTGGTGTATTTTTTTATTGCTCTTTTACTTACCTCATTAACAACTCTATACCTAGTTTGCAATGATTTATAATCAGTTCTCTCTTCTCAAATAACTGGTGGGGTTCTGTCTCCCCATTGGACCCTAGCTGATTGAGAAATTGGTACCAGAAGAGGAATTTTTTGACAATGCTTTGGTTGTGTTCTTGGAGTTGAACTCAGTGCTGACCTCCTTGACGATGGGAAATACCAGCAATCCATGGTATGCAGTGACTTCATGATGGATCAAATTTTCACCTGTGGTTGGTTGTGATGAAGTGCCTATTGAAAGGGCCATTTGACAGAGTGGCTGTTTCACTTGGTCTTAGGGAAGTAATTACAAGGACTATGGCGTGGGATGAATCCTTCTGAATGCCCTAGAGTGCATATAGAGAGGAAATGACAAGCTCAAATGAATAATCAGTTGGGATTAAGGCTGAAGTTGAGGAGTAATTAACATGTTTTAGAAATGGATGGTATGACTCACTCAAAGATGATTTGATTATACAATGAGTATACAATGATTATTGCAACTTTGCATCTTCTCATTCAGGGTAGAGAATTAGATGTCTTCGTTTGAATGAAGGACAGTTGTAACTTGTTAGAAAGAAAAATAGAGTGTTTTTAATTTTCTTATGGAAGTTCAAATATGTGAAGAAGGTACGTAGGGATGCTGAATAGCCAAAGGGACGGATTGTGCCATTAAATAATCTGTTTTCTATTAGCTCCAACCCACCCTTCTATACTCTACATTGTGATGCTGGGGTAGGGACCAGAGTAACCACATTTCTGCTTTGCTAAAAGCAGGTTCCTCTTAGGCATTATGAATAGGTGGTATGTGAGGGGGCTACAAGATTGGAGGAGGAAGAAGGAACTGGTTTCTTCCCTTGGGCTTCCTGAACTTGTGAGCATCCTCCAGCAATGCTTCTTCACCCTGGCCGCAACACTTCCTTCCTGGGAAGGATGCTGAATCTAGTTTGCAGTATTTCCAACACTTGCGTACCAACCTTATTGTGCTTCACCCAGAAAATCCAGCAACAGCTGAACAGTCCCCCCTCCTCAGAAATCTGAGTTTCACAATAAATGCTGGAGAGGGTGTGGAGAAAAGGGAACACTCTTGCACTGTTGGTGGGAATGTAAATTGATACAGCCACTATGGAGAACAGTATGGAGGTTCCTTAAAAAATTAAAAAACTAAAAATAGAACTACCATACGACCCAGCAATCCCAATACTGGGCATATACCCTGAGAAAACCATAATTCAAAAAGAGTCATGTACCAAAATGTTCATTGCAGCTCTGTTTACAATAGCCAGGACATGGAAGCAACCTAAGTGTCCATCATTGGATGAATGGATAAAGAAGATGTGGCACATATATACAATGGAATATTACTCAGCCATAAAAAGAAACGAAATGGAGTTATTTGTAGTGAGGTGGATGGAGTTAGAGTCTGTCATACAGAGTGAAGTAAGTCAGAAAGAGAAAAACAAATACAGTATGCTAACACGTATATATGGAATCTAAGGGGAAAAAAAAAAGGGTTATGAAGAACCTAGTGGCAAGACAGGAATAAAGACACAGACCTACTAGAGAATGGACTTGAGGATATGGGGAGGGGGAAGGGTAAGATGTGACAAAGTGAGAGAGTGGCATGGACATATATACACTACCAAACGTAAAATAGATAGCTAGTGGGAAGCAGTCGCATAGCACAGGGAGATCAGCTCTGTGCTTTGTGACCACCTAGAGGGGTGGGATAGGGAGGGTGGGAGGGAGGGAGATGCAAGAGGGAAGAGATATGGGAACATATGTATATGTATAACTGATACACTTTGTTATAAAGCAGAAACTAACACACCATTGTAAAGCAATTATACTCCAATAAAGATGTTAAAAAAAAAAATTGTTAGCATTAAAAAGAGAAGTATCCCTCTACTTCACTTCGCTGTGCAGTAGAAACTAACAAAAAAAAAAAAGAAAAGAAAACCAATGTCTCATCATTGAATGCTGTTGAATGTTATGTCTGAGTTCCACAAAAATGCAGTTCATAAATAAAAATTAAAAAAAAAAAAAAAGAAATCTGAGTTTCAGCTCAGCAGGGCCACTCCGCTAAGCTTGAGTTTTAATAATTTAAACACCTTCCATTTGTTCTCCCAGCCTAAGGGGCAGTAGATGCTTCCTTAATTGCTGCCTCCAAGATACCTTACTGTTCTTTTCTTGAATTGTCAGTTAACCAGTTAATAACTTTATACCTAGGTAACAATTCTTTATATTAAAATCTCTGCTCAAATAACCAGTGTAATTTCTATCTCTTGATCAGACTCTTCCTGATACACACACACGTTTCAAAGTGTCTTTCGAATGGAGAATAGTGCCTGACATCATAGGCACTCAAAAAAATATTTGTTGAACTAACAGCAATAGCACTTAGCGAGTTCTCACCACCTCAGGCTTTGTTCGAAGTGCCCTACATGTATCATTTCATCATCAAAATAATCTCATGAGATAGGAACTCTAATTCCTAATAAAAAAATACATACTGATATGTGTTAAACTGACTGTAAACTGACTATTAAACTGACTGTACTGCTGGGTAAGGCAGGGAAACTTGATCTAGTACAGAAGTTAGACCATGTAAGATTGGGTCTTCAGATGAAACGTTAGCAAACAACTCAGGATGATTAGCTAAAGCATAGAGGGTTTACTCTCAGGTAGGTAATCTACAAGGAAGAACAGGGCCCATGAAGACTGACTCCCAGTCCAAAGACAAGGATGGGCTTCTAAGAGCAAAAGGCACTGTACAATATAAGGAGAGGTGACTGGCTGGTTAAATAAATCTTTAGCTTGTCGGCACAGGACTGTTTGGCTTGTAAAGAAGCAGAGCCCCAATTCCATTTGTGGCTTTTAAGGACTTTATTGACCCAGTAGGTCCAGTAGGTTGAGTCCAAGTAGTACATCTGAGACACAGATCACAAACATAACAAGTTCATCATCAGGCTGGCTTTTGTTGTTGTTGTTGTTTTGTTTTCTGCTGATTCTGATCAGTTCTCCAAGAGGGATGCACTTTTGTTCCTTCTTTTGGGACCCTGATTGATTGTTTTCTTGCATTTTATTAGCAATACAGGCTCAGAGTCACGCAGTATACCGCATATGCTCAAGACTCAGCAAAAATTTCCTTTATCACCTCATTTTTACTAATAAGGAGCCTGAGCCACAGAGCAAGTAAGTAACTTTCCCTTGGTCACACAGCTGGCAAGCAATAGAGCCAGAGGTTGGTAGGTTTGCTAGGTGACTTTTACTCTTCATGGGACTCAATTTCCTGATGCCATTCTGCCCTGTAGGTACTCACTGAGGCCCAGCCTTCCTAGTCAAGCAGACTGACTTTAGAATTGTTAAGAGTTGGTACATTTAACCAGTTTGGTATACTGTTTCTATTGGGAAGAGAGAGAGGTGGGGGGCGGGGGGGAGAAGGAGGAAAGGAGAGAGAAAGAGAGAGAGAGAATGAAAGAGAATGAGAATACAGTGTGGTTAAGAGTATGGATTTTAGTGGTAAATAGATTGAGGTTAAAATCCCAGATCTGCTTTATGCTGCTTACAACTGCTGTGAAATAAGCAAATTACCTAGTTTTTCTAAGGTTCAGTTTCCTCATCTGTAAAGTGAGGGAAATAATACATACCAAAAGGGGCACTCAGTTTAATCTATTTTTAGGTAATGGTTTTTAATAACAGCCCTACCAATTTATGATCTATGACTGCCCTCTAGAGGTAAAATTAAAACATTGTCTCCATAACCATGCTAAATACAATCCCTGAAAGCCTTTTTCTTCCCAAATTGTCCAGCCAAAAAGCAGTAGTTTCTGCAAATCAAATTGCCCAATAACAACTGGTCTTTAGTGACTCCAATATTTTTGAACTGCAATATCAGACTTTCTTGAAGAGAAACAGGAAGGCTTGGCCCAGTTGGGTAATGCAGGGCAGAATGGCACCAAAGAATTAATTGCCATGAAAAATAAGTTACCCGCCACCACCAATAACACACACACACACATACACACACACACACACACACACACACACACACACGGCATGAAACCCAGCTGGCTTCACAAACAAGTTTTCCGCACTTTAAAGAAACAAATTATCCCTATCTTATGCGAACTATTTCAAATACACTGCTTCCCAAACCCCCGCCAAAAAAAACCCCCACAAAAAAACCAGGAAATCTGACCAGTTTATTACGGTAAAATGGTTCACTATCTTCATCTTAAACTTTTTGGGCTTTGGAAGTTTAGAAAGATGATGCAGTGTGTACTTGTGTATAAACACCCTCAGCACAGATGGGACCAGTCCCCTACAATTAAATATGTTAATATCTCTGCCATAAAACATACTAAGTGGGACAAGTAAAAACTAGTCTCACAGATCAAGTTTAGTGGCCAGGTGAGTTTGCTGAAAATGTACCCCCTCCCCCCAAAGAAAACCTGTTGCTAGTTTTCAGAACTTTTTGAATTTTGGAATTGCAGATAAGAATTGTAGACTTATATAACTGATGCCAAACCAATCTGGGATGCTAGTATGAGAAAAGAAAATTTAGCCCAAACTCATGAATATATTTTCAAAAATCCTAAAATAAAATGCTAGCAAATAGAATCTGGCAACTTATAAAAAATCATATATCACGACCACTGGAATGGAAGGTGCAGTGTCACCACTGTGATTATGGGTTCAAGTTGGTGATCAGACCCATGAGACACGAATAGATTTTTTAAAAATATTTATTTATTTATTTGGCCGCACTGGGTCTTAGTTGTGGCACATGGGACCCTCGTTGCCGCGTGCGGGATCTTCATTGCAGCATGCGGAATTTTTAGTTGCGGCATGCGGGATCTAATTCCCTGACCAGGGATGGAACCCGGGCCCCCTGCATTGGGAGCATGGAGTCTTAACCACTGGACCACCAGGGAAGTCCTACAAATAGATTTTAATCTAGAACACAAAGCAGGAGATATGGCAGATGCCATTTTCATCTTCCTGGGAGGCCCAGCAGCTACCCAAGTACACAGATTCTTT